>NC_140636.1:9559637-10224637 GCF_057382275.1 Copadichromis virginalis
AGGCCCTCCTGAGACGTCTGGAAGAGCTGCAGGAGTGGTGTTCAGAGCAGGGCTGTCGCGGAAGCAGGGAGACCGCCATGACTTGTATCTGGAGATGGGTATTAAGACTACGTCACTGCACACAGGAGCTGACAACTCGTAGCAAACAGAGAATCAGAGAATGGAGTGATATCTCAGACAGCGTAAGTTTACATCGACATGTGTTTTGAGCATTTTTGAGCATGCTTAGCTAACCCTAATTATAAATGGCCAATTTTGTTGGGTTCTTCCTCTCAGGTGGAGAAGGCCTCTGTGTTACTGCAGGGAGTGGAGGCAGAGCTTCCTGACAGCTCCAAGGTGAAGGCATCTACCGAGGAGCTTCAGGACGTGCTGCAGTCCTGGGAACAGTACCAGGACAGGCTGGACTGTGAACACAGAGCGCTGTCTGCACTGGAACTGCGCACTGCCAGGCTGCTGGGTGTCCCTGCCCACCTGGAGCAGGCTCCTCCTATTCAACTCTGTCAGCAGCTGCAAGCAATGCAGGGCCGATATGACAAGTGAGATATTGTTTGATGTGCAACTCATTATTCTGTTTGCAAGTTTTTACTCCCTTTATGTTTTGATGTACTCTAAATGAAACTACAGTCCAAGTTCTACCAACATGCATAACTGTGCAGGTAATTACAACCACCAAAATAATCTTTTGACTCCAGCAGCAAAATCAGATCCATTTAATCCTGGAACATTCACCACACAAAGGCTGAAAGACCTGACTTAAAGCTATCATTGTGGCTCTGGACAATGTGTGGTCTCGTGTATAATCCATCTGTAATAAAAGAAGAGCAGTGTGATGTTTCTAAAAAGGAGGACTTTCTCCGTCCTACAAGACACATGTGTGTTTAGTGATGCAGTATGCTTGAGAAAGAAGAGGAGTTTTGTAGTATTAAGAAGGCATTGATACTTTTCCTGACAAACTTTCATTGCTCTCCTCTTTCATACGCATAAATGAGCCATGTTCATTATGATCTCTGTTCTTTAGGCACACAGAGACTAAGTTACCCATAAGTCCTGGTTAAGCAGTCAGCTTTAAGTAGGTTAGTCATAGAAGGCGATTGGTGTATAAGGTCTTCCCAGCTTACACTTGGCATTAGGACCCATATGTTGTATTCAATAGTCATGTTGTATTCAGTCATTTTCTTATGGATGTTAGGTAAGCAGCCGTAAAGTTGCTTAGCTTCTGTTTAAATGGCTGGATGTTTGTGTGTTTTCACAGTGTGAAGCAGAGAAGCAGGGAGGGTTTGCAGGCAGCTAGGCAGGAGCTGGAGGACAGAGAAAAGGTGCGAGAGGAGCTGCAGGGTATCCGGGTTTGGCTGAAGGCTGCTGCATCTCTTCTGACAGAGATGGAGCAGAGCAGCAGCACACAGGAGCTGCAGGTGAGACTCTTGAGTTCTTGTTTTTCAGAGTTACATCACACCTGCACACGGTTTTGTGGAGTTCCTTGAAGTTCCTTCTAAAACTTGCTTTACATTTCAATACATTAAGTGTGATAACACGACTTGCCATTAATTTTTTCACAAGGGCACACAAAATGTCATTCATTTTCTGACAGAGTAGTTTTTGTGAATGGTCATGCCAGTCATTGAACCTTGTAAGGTTACATAGCCTAGATCTGTCTTAATTTTTCAATGATACCATAAGTTTTGCATGTCGATGACTAAAATCCACCATGAGCTGGAAATGCAGTTATATTCCTCCCCAAAAGAATTTTGGAGATGAGGAAATCATCCCCAACTGCGAATTAAACCTTTGTAGAGAAAAGAAAACACTAGTGAAATTTAAGTGTTTCTAATTAGGCAAGCCATTCCTCTGGTTCACTGAAGGACCTCTGGGTATATCGAGGTCCCACTTTGTAATCCTCTAATCTAAAAACACATCAGTGTGCTCACAGTTTCTCGCTCCATCCCAGCCACTGGAGTGGAAATAATCAGCCTCTAATGAGACAGGACAGTTTCATCATCTGAAATGAAACACAATGATGCATTTGTACTCAGTGTAACATCATAGCTATTTTTATAATGATGCACTTGTCTTTGCTCTCAGTTAGAAAAGTTACACTCAACAGCATGACAACAACTAAACACTGAGAGTGATGCTTATACACTGCTCAAAGAAATTAAAAGATTAAAGGAACAATTTGAAAACACATAAAATCTCAATGGGGGAAAAAATCATGCTGGATATCTATACTGGACAATGTGTCAGGAACTGAAGGATGCCACGTGATTTGATGAAAATAAAAATTATGAACCTACAGAGGGTTATATTCAAAGACACCCAAAATTCAAAGTGAAAAAAATAATTAAGCAACCTGGCCGAGGTGCTTAGAGTAGATGTAATAGAAACAATAAGGGCCCCAATACAGAACCTTGTGGCACACCACAGCTAAGAGGACAGGATGAGCACTTGTATTTAGAAACAGCCACCAAAAGACTTGTTCAGAAAGATATGATGACAATCACTCCAAAGCAGATCTAGATACACCCACCAAATTGTTCAGCCGCTCAAACAAAATGTGGTGGTGAACAACAAAGCAGTTGAAAATTGATTAACAACCCCCTTCACTGCTTAAGTGAATAGATCAATATCCCAGAAGTTTAAATACTTTTTTCTATGACAGCTGGTAGGAACTACTTTGCAGATATTATAAGGATGTTTACCACAGATTTGGTCAGAACTCTCCCAAAGCCTTGCTGATGAATCCAGGAATTAGTCATCAGGGCTTTTCTACCCCTAACCTTAATGAATATAGAGTGAAGCAGCTTGTTGGCTGTGTAGTAAAAGTGTCACTAAATATTAAATCTTTCAATCTAACCGTTGGCTTGGCTTCAGACCCAGAAGCTGTTTGGTGCTTGTGTCTATGAACCCACCAACCCACAGAATCACTCTGCCCCTTGTCCTGAAACCTGAGCAGAGGCCAACATCTCATCCACTCCAGCTTTCTATTCAAACACACACACACACACACACACACACACACACACACACACACACACATTTTCTGAAAGACCCCCTTTCCGTCATCCAACGGTCCCCCCCCTCATCACTCCCTCCACCCTCATCCTGCTCTTGTACCAGACACCTTTTGTTCTGTCTTGTAAGTGGATCTTCCAGGTGGCTGTTGTAGCCAAGTCATTTCATGGGCACACACAAAGACACACACATTTCTCCTGTTGCACTTGTGAGGACACTCATTGTCATATGTTGATGTATTTTAGCTTTTAGCTAACCTCCGTGTAAAACTAACTCACTCTAAAATCAAATGCTAACTTTTCAAACATCCCTTTGTCAGAAGCAGGAATAAAAATATCCTCACTTTTCTAAAATATATAGAGTTCATTAAATATCTTTATTAAAGACAGAGACCATTAAAATTATAAATTTCCTCAAATGTAAATTTTGCAAAATTACACAGGTTTTGCAATTATGTCGTCTCTCTTTGTTAAAATCTCTAAATGTTCTACATTGACCTCATGTGTTTTAAATCTAGAATGACCTCAGATGGCTTCTTAATTAAAAAATGTTCATTATTCCATAAAACACTATTTGATTTTTACAAAGATAGCTATACAGGACACACACACAATTCGCACTCTTCATCTCCTGTTCTCTCATGCAAAGAAACTGTCTTTGCATACCCTCTCCTCCTCCCTTGCTTTGTTTAACACACACACACACACAAATGCACACACACACACACACACGCATGCACACACACACACACACACACACACACACACAGAAGCTCAGTTTCCCATCGTGATATCAAGATGCGCCTCCCCGTATAGTAGACCATCGGACGCTTTCAGACCCAGGTAGTCTCCACTGTGTTATTTGTCATATTTTAACTTTTTTCTGATCTTTATATTGTTTTTATTGTGCAGTAGAATCATAGTGAGGTGAAATGAGTTCACTTTTAAGTATTTTGTAAATGAAGGAGTGAGGCAGACTGTGTTTGACGGCAGCGCAGCAGGACACAGCGAGAGGACGGCTTGACAAGGAGCTAAAAGCTTACAAGAAGGACTTTCTTTAGTGAGACTTGTACATGAGACTGATATTTTGTGCCAAAATAAGATTTCTGCTCTGCATAAAATGAAACCCCCAAACTGTAGACATCTATGCAAAAGAAATTGCTGATGTTGGTTAGAGAGTCAAGTGTCAGCATTTTTTAAAGCATCTGCTTACAAGTGTTATTTGATAGAGGAAACTCTCTTTGGTGCTAAGTACAATGACCCAAACAAAATAGTTTATGGTTATGATGAGTCATCAAGAAAATCCATCAATATTACTGTTGTTATGATTAGTTTTCTCTTCTAACAGACTCTTCAAAACACTTATTCTTTCTTGTTATTTATTTATTTGTTAATATCTTTTGTAATCCCTTTTATTTAAAAGGCTGCCTATCTGTGTGGTTTCAGGCGCTCTACAGCCAGCTGTGTACCCAGAAGTCTTTGCTGCACCGTATCATGGAGAACCTGAAGATGAAATACTCAGATATGTACACTTTGGTCCCGGTTGAGATTGACAGCCAAATGCAGGACATCACTAAGTCTCTGCAGCAAGTAGAAGAAAAGGTGAAAAAGGCTTAATTTGGACATTTTAATGATGAGGAGTGTATTGATCCTTTAAGAGATCAATAATCTATTGATAGGCAGATGTTTGTAACAAAACAATAAATTCAACATCCATTTAGGTCTAGCTGATAATGTTTTTTCCTGACTGTTCCATCAGGTGGGAGAGGCGATAGAGAGGAGCGGTCCTGTTCACAGGTTGGGCGCGAGGATGTCTGATATCGAGGCTGGCCTGAGATCTGTTCAGAAGAGACTGGAACAGAGGAGTCCCACTGTGACTCAAGCAAAGATCACTCAGAAGGTGGGGAGTGATGAGGAAACAGGGTGTCTGGTTCATTGTTACAGCTTGTTGAGTAGAATACAATAAATCATTATTTAATAGATTGTAAGAGGGTGAGGAAAACATAACAGGATGTCCAATATAACATTTGTCCTCTGCTGGCCAGAAGATCCGTGGTAAGTTTTACTGTTTGGGATGCGTCTTTGCTGCCTTCTGTGTGTGTGTGTTTGTGTGTGTGTCATGTTCTACATGTGTGATCACTTCGCTGCTCTTTTGTTGAGAAAACACAAGCCGTTTGGGCTGAGTCTTGTTTTGTTTTCTTTTTTATGATTTTTTTTTTTTTGCGTACATCTATTTCTATTTTCAGTTTTCATGCTGCTTTCATCCTCCTACTCTGTTTTCAAATACACCAACAAATTCCACTTTCTTTTCGTAGCATTATGTGCATCTTTTCATGTAAAATATAGATTGCAAAAACAGAAATGACTCTTTAGCGAGGACTTGCTTCACAAGTCAACTGTGAGTGAGGGAAACACTTTCTGAAGGGGGCTGGCTAATCAGCTTGTGTGTCAGTGAATAAATATTATAAATCTCCCCTTGTGTGTGTGCTCAGCGTGCCTGGGACGAGCTGGATGCGTGGCACTCGCGTCTGGCAGCGCTGGAAGTGGACATGCAAGACTTAGAGAAGCCTGAGGAGGTGCTGATCCTCACAGAAAGACTAGTGGAGGTTCAGCAGCTTCACTCCCAGCTGGCCAAACAGGCAGAGCAGAGGACCACCCTGATCAGCAAGGTGAGAAAAGCTTCCTAAAACTGTTAGCTGTCTAACTCCTCACTGCCCTGCTGTATGGTTTGTCTGCTTAGTGTCAAACACCAAAAATATAATGACTTTGAATCACCAAGCTCAGACTTTTTAACCTAAATCTTCCACATTACTGTCTCTGTTATCATCTGTGATACTTTTGATAAGTTTAAAAATGTCTAAGCTTTTCCCTATTTAAACGTTCTGTTTCTCTTTAGATTCAAACGTGGCTTCAGGAACATCAAGAGATGGTCAAAAGCTCCAAGAGCTGGATGTCCGAGGCTCAGTCGTGGCTTGCCGCTCCCTGCACCTACACCACAGCTAAATGTTTGAGCAGTCACGTTCACGCCCTGCAGGTCGGTACACGCTGCTGTCTGCACAGCTCTTTCCACAGCACAGCAAACCATTTTGTGGTGATTCATTTTTAACCAAAAAATGCTCTTTCTGTCTCTTGGGGATGCAGTTGGTCCTGGATGATTCAGTCCAGATCAGAAACACACTGCAGGGCTTCAGCTCGGTCCTGAAGGAAATGTCGCAGGTTTGTGATGTCACAGCTCTCCAGGAACAGCTGGTCGAAGCAGATCGCCAAGTGGCCGACGTTCAGGACAGCTTCACAGCTCCTCTGTCTCAGCTGGAGCATGCTGCCGCTGTGAGATTCGATTGGTTTCTTTGTTTTACTCTTCAGTGGATATTATCTAGACTGTACTCTCTACTGTCAGACTAGACTGATAATGTCTTAACCTCTAGGAGGTGGAGGCGATTGAGAGTGAAGTCAAGCGGATGGAGAATGATGTCGCAGAGATCAAGAACTTGCTATCTTCTCCAGAGAGTTTTCCCAGCCCCAGAGAGGACAGTTTAAAGGTTTGTTAGTTTCTTTGTTTTCATTTGGATTAGCGTGACGTGATTGCCCAAATTGTACAAAAGGATAAATGTAAAAGTCATCGTTTTCTTATTTTTCTCAACCCTCTTCTATGTGTGCAGGCGGTTGAGCAGAGGATCCAGTCGATGAGGAGAACAGTAGCTGAGATCCAGAAATGTAAGCCAGGCCTTTGTCTTCCTGAGAAGGCTGAAGAAACTCTGACTGTCTTTACTGTGGTGGACCAGCTC
Organism: Copadichromis virginalis; assembly: GCF_057382275.1. Taxonomy (NCBI): domain Eukaryota; kingdom Metazoa; phylum Chordata; class Actinopteri; order Cichliformes; family Cichlidae; genus Copadichromis; species Copadichromis virginalis. The sequence goes on from NC_140636.1 coordinate 9,566,431, forward strand.
CAGACTCTGCTGCTGGAATTGGAGAAGGTCAGTTAGTTAATCCATCAGTCAGCTGCTCAGATATTTTATCTACAAGAAGATTGGTGCGAACTTTCTGCTTCACTCTGTTTGTAGAAGGTTCCTGCGTTATTTATCCAGCAGCCTCCAACTCCCACACAAGCCAAAGCTCAGGCGGCCCAACAGACGACCACTGAACTCAAAACATCTGCATCTGAAAAAGCTACATCTGAGGAGGCTGAGGTGAGCTTGGTCTATAAATAACATAAATAAGTAAATACAAGTTAAAAAAAATCATGAAACATCACTGTTACATGAATTATAATATGTATAAAACTACAAAAAATAAAAGTGAATGTCATTTAAGTTCTTTATTATAATGCAAGTTATTTTACAATGGCAGCGACAGTAGTTGAAGGATAAAGTTCAGTTATATTGTGTCAGTCATTATGTGATATTCCAAACACTTCATATGTGGAACATAATTTAAGCGAACCTGTACGGTGTGCTTTCTCTCAAAAGGAAGAGCAGGGTCAGATCAGAATTGCTCGTGTTGAGGAGGATGTACTGCGGAGGTCTGGAGCTACACTGCTGACTGTGGAGCAGTCCTCACCTGAACAAAGGCAGGCCCCAACACCTGATATTACCCAGGTAAGAATACCATGGACAGAGAAAAAAGAAGCTTATAATCACACAGTTAATTCATTAAGTTCATTGAAAAAGCTCTTCTTTATGACACATACCAGCATACAAGAACACCTGCAAAAAATAAAAAAGCAAAGAAATTGAACAGATTGGCCTTTTGGGGCGTGTCAGGACAAAGTGTGCAATACCTGGTACTCGCATGCGTAGTTCCTACATGTGTTATTAACAAACTGGTAAAAAATTAAAAATAAAATCCCCAAAGTGTCATTTAACTTCCTGTGCATGCTTAATATTACTAATGTTTACCAAGAAATGTTTTTTTTGTTTGTTTGTTATGTGTGCGTGTGTGTGTGTGTGTGTGTGTGTGTGTGTGTGTGTGTGTGTGTGTGTGTGTGTGTGTGTGTGTGTGTGTGTGAGTGTTCAAGACATTTCAAGTTCTCAGACTAGGACAATTGTGCACTCATTAACAGAAAGATATTTTAATTATTGACAAGATTAGTTTGAACTTAGAGAAAATAATTTGAATAAATGATAAAAAAAAAAACCCAATAAATATTGAAGGTTGGCAAGATATGTAAAATACTTCAAGTAAATATGTTGCTTCAATTATCTGCTTTGTAACCTGCTCAAAAAAATGGACACTTTTTAATCAGGTCAGTTATACTTCTCGGATGTTGATCTGGTCAGTTAAGTTGCAGAGAAAGTTTTCTGTGACTCCCAGCACGGTTTCAAGAGAATGGGGGAGTTTCCAGGAGACAGGCAGTTACTCTAGGACAGCTGAAAAAAAGGACAAAGAAAGTCCTTAACCCATGAGCAGCTTGCATCAGCACCACATGCTACAAAATGATCTCCAGCAGGTCACTAGTGTGAGTGTCTGTAACCAAAAAATCAGGAACAGACTTCATGAGGATGGCCTGAGGGCCCACGTCCTGGAGAAGCCACAGAGAACATTATGCTGCTTGTAACATTGATCAGCATGACCGATTCAGCTATGCATGGGTCAGTGATGGTCTGGGGAGGCATATCCATGGAAGAACACACAGACCTCTACAGGCTAGGCAGACCCTACACTGGTAGAGTGAGTCCTGGGTTTCTCCTGGTGCACCACAATGCCCAGCTTCATGTGGTGAGAATACAGAACAGCTCGGGGACATTATGGGAGGTGAAACCAGCTGTTGCCTTTTTGGGAGCATACACCAGTGTTGTCAGGCATACATACAAGCATCCAAAGGCCATGAAAAAACTAGTTGCTACAAAGCATTTGACTAGCCTGACACAAATTCTTTTACTTTGATTTTCAGGGCGTGTTTGAATTGAGCCAGCTGTAGGCTGATCCTTTCCAGTTCAATTTTTTTGAGCAGTGTATTTACTAGAAGCTTCAAGTAGATATAACATTATGAGTCATATCAATTTAAGGCTTTACAGGGAAGCACATGATCTATTTTGCACATCTAAGAAGTCTTCTACTGTTGTATAACTTGTTAGTGGCCATTAAAAACAAAATGTTAATTTTACTTAATATCAAAGAAAATATTGGAAACAATAAAAACTCAAAACTGGCCAGGCTAGATTTTTAACCCCCACTTGTGTCACTCTACACATACTGTAAGCGTGTTTCCGTGTCAGCAGCGGAAGCATCAAGGCGTGCTCCAGGCTGAAGAAGCCACAGAAAAAAAAAGCAGTGAGGAACAGAGAGTGGAAGAAGGTGGAGGAGGTTTTTATTGGTGGCTCTGGGATGTTTTCCTGGGCTCTTCACCAGAGGTAAAGATGAGTGAGAGCTGCTGTGGAAAATCAATAAATCTCTGTTCTTCCTCTGTCCTTCACTCGTTTTCAACAGTTCTTTTCCTGGTGGAGTTCTTTGTGACCCGAGGTCACCCGCTTATGGTGTAGGTGGGCGGGATCTGCTATAATAAATTCCATCGCAAGTTGTGGAACAAATTATAGGAAAAGTTTGAAATTTTTAAAACTGATAACACACCTGAGACCCAATGACTGATCATGACATCACGATTCCCACCAATCCAGTCAAATGACATCATTTGTAACAGCTGTATGAATAGTCGCTGCCATTCTTTGAGCTGGGTCACTCTGATCTCCACCGCTGGCACTGTCCCCTCACCCTCCTCATCCCTACTACCATCTCCCTACTCATGATATTAAATTCCTTCCTGATCATTAATACATCTCTGCTATTGCTGCAGATTTGAGTTATTTCTTTTCCTTCTTCCACCCTACTGCACACTGGATTTGTTGATCCATATGACAGTATCAAACACGCATATGGATGTATTACAGATGGATACTGTGTTACCTTAGATGAATGAATTCATTTTACTCAAAAATGTTTTTTATTTTCAGCAGCTTAACATTTTGGTCTGCTTGGTTATATAGAAGGCTATAACATTTGTCATTGTGGTGTCAGGAACCTGTGGTTGTTGCCTCAGAAGAGACTGAAGCTGCCACTGGACAAAGCACTGAACAGCCTACAGAAGACACAAAGGTAAATAAACTTTCATCAGTGAGAAGCCACTGAGTGATGAATTAGTAATGAATTTAATAAGTATTTCATGGATACATCTTAAGAGCCCAAAAAAGAAGGCATCATCACATGGGCCAAGATATGAAAACATGTGTGGGTCAGTACCACCAGGGGTTTTAGGTGAAATCACTGTGAGACCTTGCCCCAGCCTATTGTGTGATGTATTGAGGTCACCTTAAGTAAGGTGTGAGTGGAGGTTGAGGATTGGGGGTTAAGGCGCCTGGGAAACCTGTAGTGGTAATGACCCATGTCTTTTTCCACTTGTTAGCTCATGTGGTGATAACTCCCACCAGGGGTTAAATACCTGGGATCCACCTTATGGTTTTAGAACTGAGGAAGCTTCTTGGATGAGAAGTCCTTCTTTTTCAAGCTCTTGAGACTGCCGTGACCTTTATAACTGAGAACCTACACGGACGTATTCTTGGGCAAATGCAATGCTGTTTTTAATCAAATATGGTAGAGAATGAAAATAATAAAAATCAAGAATATCTTAAGCCATCATGTAAGTTATTAAAAGATTTTTTATTTTGGACTCCTAAACCGTTTTGGTCATTGTTTGAATAAGTGGGCACAAAAATTACAGTGTAACAACATTTTTTTCTAGTTTTAGTTTTAACATTTTTTTTAAACTTGTAATGAATTTATGACTAAGCCTTTATGTATATAATATATACATTTGTGAGTATATGTATAGAAAACAAAGACGGCATTACATTGTTTTATTGATTTTATTTATTTGAGGTTTTATTGGCAAAAAGGATTGAAAATAAATCAGACTCATTGCATTTCTTTTTCATAATACAATGGGTTGTACTAGATAACATAACATCAAAAATCCTCTAACATTATGTAACATAGTTCCTTAACAGAGTGTATGAGTAACCGTGTGATATCTTATCTGGTGACATGATAGAACTAAGTGGTCAATGTATTTAACTGACTGACCTGAGTGAGCGTCTAACCCTGATCATATTTCTTCAGGATGTTGAGGGCACCACTGACACCACAGAAACAAGTTCATCTGAAGCTTTATCAAAACCCCTGGGCGCAGTCACAACTCAGTCACTGCCTGAGAGTATGGTAAACACATCGCCGACCGTAAAAGTCTCCAAATCCAGCTCTGGGTCACAGCAGAAATGTGTAGTCTCCTAGATCTAGAACTTGTAGAACTGCATCTTTTTTTTCTCATCAATCTAAACCTAGAACCATTTCTGTGCAAAATCTCCAAGCACACCTCAAAGCGAGCCTAGAGGCCACTGTTTGAAGACTTATAGACCTTTCATGTCTTTGCTGGCAATAGCGTCTACGCAGCATCGTAAATCTGTCACCTTTTTCTGGATCTAGTTTGAAAACAGTTCTAGAATCAAGATTTCTATTCTTTCTCTATAGTCCCCTAGATTGATTCCTCCAACTTTTTCTATTCTAGCCTCTATTTCTGAGCCACTAGGTGTTGGATTGACCTCCCACATTACTCCAGACCAGACGCTTTACTGCCTTCTGTTGTACTCATATTGGGAGTCATTTCTTTTTTTGAGCGAGCGGTAGCGTCTCGCTTTTCTCAAAATAGTGGTTTTGTAAAGCCTTTGTAGAACCAAATGACTCCTTTACAAGAAACAACTCTAGAACACCTACTTATCATTGAAATCATTTAGAGTACCCCTCTCCTCTAAAATGTTGTAGAACGAGTCCTGTTTGTTCCTGTTTTTCTTTGATAGCAAAACTTAGAGCTCCTGTCTTCTTGTAGAAGTAAACCAAGGACACCTTTTCTTCTAGAACCAGTTCTAGAGCTCCTGATGTTAGGGTTCTTTTAGACATGTCTCACAGTGCATTTACATGGCAGATGATTGCTTAAAATTGTTTACATTTGAATCCTTTATTATGTCTTACTGCATGGCAAAAACTAAAGTGCAGGAAAGAACCAAAGCAGAGGTTTGCCAAATAAGTACTTTTCAAGTTTATTTCTGAGTTTAGACGAAGGATTACTGAGCTTGCAGAGAAATCTGCTTATTCTTTGACAAGTCAACACCACTGACACGTGGTTCAGGATGACACAGCACTACATCTGCTACAAATGAGAAGTGGTTGCTGATGGTTACCGTTTTACCCCCCAAGAAAACTGAAAGTAGGCGGATGGTATTTTGTATGTGTGGTGGATGTTTTTAACAGTCTGTATTAAGCCTTTGCCTTAGCATGGACCTTTATTCTGATGGGTTAGTTTTATTAAAACAGAAACAAAGTGTATTAATAGACACATTTTGTGAGCCATGTTTTATAATGTATCTTATAGGGAATGGTGATTTAAAATGTTAAAACTTTTTGATTGTTGACCTTTTCATTTACCATCTGGGCTGATTTACCAGCAAATGCAGAGCATATGTGATAAAATAAATATTTCTTTAGTTGCTTCTGTGCATCTGCCATTTGTATTTCCATAAGCTCATAAAGTGGGGTGTGTTGTTTACAGATGTGATTGACTCGATCACTGCCTTGCAGCAGGACAGTGTGGATAATGATTCCTGCTTTGTCATGAATAAATAAACTAATAAATATTATCACTCTTTAAAATACACCTTTTATACTTAAGACCTTAATTATCTTGTGAAGATGACTGTTGGCCATGAAAATGCACTGGTTTATCATGAATGCTGAGTCACTGGCTGCTGTGCACAGATGGAAACTTTGTAAATCCCACTACAGTGCTTACTTTTTATTCAGAAGTAAGCATTTAATAAATCGTCCTAAAACAATCTCTACGTTACAGTAGTGTGTTTACAATTAGGGAAATCTTTTTTTTTTTAAAGAAAGAAAAATCTACAATTTTTGGAGATACAAGGTTTTCATCTGAAAGCAGCAGACATCTTACATTACCTGGCATGTGCTGTACTACATCGTTTTCCTCATGTTTTTCCCCCATTCTGTCTGCATATCATTAAAAGAAAGAGAAAAAAGAGCACAAATACAAATAAACCCACAATAGTGATCCACTCCTCTGTCTCTCTTTTTCTGTGTCAGGAGCTCATGAAGGGACAGAGGGGGTTTGCATGAAGGGGGCGGGGGGCAGACACCCAGAGGGGTATATACAGTACATAAAGCACGCATAACACTTTCCAAAAATACATTCACAAGAGAGCTAGTGATTAGCGATTGAGTAATCTAAAGAGGGAGACAGTGCTACTTGATTAATGGAGGCATGAATGAAGTCCAGTTCTGTAACATTAACATCTGGAAAGACTCTGATAAAACCCTCTTGACACAGAGGCAACACTGACCAACACACACTTCCTAAAATAAGTGAAGGATCAGCACCTCTACCTTCACATTTACGATTTCAGGACCGAACTGAAATCGATACATTTTTAAATTGGCATCAAGTTGAAGCACACCAAAAGCGCTGTCCTCCTGCTAACATCCTAACCATTCAGGGGTGGATGAGGTGGTGGTTGCAGACAAACAGGCTGGACTGAGAAACTTATCTAAACTTATCTACAACTCACTGATTTCATATCTTAACCTGTGATGCAACATTGCAGCTTGATGTGAAGTTTTCTCAGTTTACTCATATTGCTGTATGTGTTTCATCTGCATTTATCATGAATGCACCCTAATGCACTTCTCACTTACATTTTTGAACTCACGTCCATGCAGAATATTTGAAACTTGTGTTCCAAACATCCCTTTTTTGTGGCAAGAAAGTGAATTTTTATGCACACAGTATACTAACGTTTTCCTAACTAAATTAAGCCATTCATACTTGATTGATTTGATGAAAAACAGCCCTCTAAAATTACAAAAGCAAAGTCAGGAAGTATTTTAAAATTATGATCTATTGTTTCAAATTAATAAATGATAGAGCTGAGGGGAGCAACTTGTTTTATGATTGTGAAATGGGTGCACTGAGTTCAGATTTATAATCTATGTAAGGGATGGTTTTACAGAGGATATTTTCCACACCACCTCCTGACATCAAAGGCTGATGAATAATGAACAGTGTGAGTAATTTTGACATTCCTCCTGTTAAGGCTGCATAGGTTCCTCTGCAGTTCCTTCACGACTGTGTGCACAGAGATCAGTCATGAAAGGAAATCAATCCATTATTTTACACAACAGTTTAAACTTATACAGTGAAAAGTGAGAATAATTCACTGTAAAAGTGAAGCAAGGATTACAAATGTAGTAAAAACAGTGAAAAGGACGTCAGAATGTATAAAAGCATTCAAGCACCAATCAGCTGTTTCCCAGCTACAAATTTCCCTGACAGGTTCTGGAGGAAGTGGGAGGGTGTTTGGATCCTGCGTTTAAGGCTTACTCAGCTTACCTGGCCCTCTGTCCTCAGTCAGCTCCACCCCTGTCGCCTGAGGGCTTTTTTCTTTCTGTTCCTCTGTCATTCTGTCCCTGCGGCCCTGCCACAGCTCCAGGAAGTGGTTTCAGGTGGGTGGAGCTCAGAGAGAGAAAGAAAGAGGAGTGAAACAGAGCGAGGGAAAGAGAGATAACCAGTGCGGGGGGTAAGTTACTGGGAGTGGTAGAGTGAGAACAAAGAAACAGGTTAGAAATATTTGTTTATATCAGTATTAGAGCTACAAACTTCAGGAACCAGTCAGCTTTTACTCTTCACTTTCCTCATCTTCCTCCCTCTCTACCCTGAAACTCTGGAGCAGAGAGGCTTAGCTGGGTGTGTTGTGCTTGTCTGTCAGGAATCAGACCAGCAGGTTGGATCCCAGTCTGGACCTCGCCTCTTTGAAGGTGTCCTCCATGTGTGCCTGGAGAGGCTCAGCCAGCTGGAGCTGTGGCTGCAGAAATCCCAGAGGAGTCTTCAAGCTGCCGGTGTTGCCGGTGTAGCAACTATGCAAGACAGCGTGGAACAACAACTGCTTACCTGTCAGGTAAGCTCCGCCCACCAGGGGGACCAGCCCCCTCCCAGAATTTACAAGAGACAAATGTTACCTCAGTTGTCTCTGTGCTGACTGTGTTGGCACACTTTACAAGCCCACATTACATTCACGCAGTCTTTTTTCAGTATGATGAATTTCAAAGTCACATAGACGTAATACAGTTATTTAATATTGTTTTTATTCAGGTTGTGTCAAAATTTGTTAAAATGTACTTATTTAACTTTTTTAAAGCTTTTTTAAGGACTGCAAAATAATCTGAGGAAGTCTACTAATGGACTCCACATAAACAACAAATAGATATCATTGACAAAAAGCCGTAGCACAGACATCTGAAAAACTTTAACCTCTTTAACCTTTGCCCTTACAGTCACCAAATCAATGGGTTCTCATTTAAAAAATGCTAAACTACATCACATCTGGTAACTGCCATCAGGAATAAAAGCCTGCTTTGAAGCTATTATCGCTTTGTTAATCAAAGTTTTAATATTGTTTGACATAAATCAACAGAATAATTAATGCTATGCAACAAGACCTATAACAAGACAGACTTTTCTTCTGACATTGTGATGATTCACAAAGAGATGCAAGGAGGAAATTATAGTTCCAAAATGTTGATACACTGTGTCAAATGGTAATAAAACCGAATTATTGATGTGCAAATCTCATAAACCCACATTTTATTTACAATAGAGCATGGAAAACATATCATGTGTTCAAACTGTTCAAGTATTTTAACATTTCATGAAAAATGTTGGAGATTGACAGCAGCAGCATGTCTCAGAATATCAGCAAAGCACAAGGCCACAAATCCATAATGGATGCTCATAATCTTTGGGCCCAGAGGCAGAACTTCATTAAAAGATATGATATGATTTTGTCACTGAAATCACGGCATGTGCTCAGGAACACTTCATCATTGTCTCTGAACACAGCAAGACATGCCTTCTGCAAAATGCAGAGCTCTATCACGCAATGAAGAAGCCATATGTGAACATGACCCAGAAATGCTGCCGTTTTCTCAGGGCCAAAGTGCATTTTAAATAGAAGGAGCAAAAGTAGAAAAGTGTTCTGTCATCAGACACACTGAAATTTGACATTTTGGTTTATAAGAAATGCAAATCAAAGCATCATTTTTGTTTTTTTATCTACATTTTACACAGCATTCCAACATTTTAGAATTTGGTTTGTAATAAACGCTACTGCTGAATGGAACTAGGAGGTGTTAGACAACACACAACATTTCAATTTTTGATGATTTCTTTTGCTTTTCTTTTTTTATCATAGCAATTTATCGCCCTGCCCATATTTTGTTTCACATTGCGATATTTGAATATACAGAAAAGTGAAATGGAGTTTGCACTGGCAACACAGCCCAGTATGTAATGCAGTAGATGTGTGTTACTTCTTCTTCAGAGAAGGGGTTAAGGAGAGCTTTTTATGACACAGAAACTGCTCTTCATGGATGCTTCTATTTGCCGTGTATTATTCTTCCCCCCTTGTGCTCATATCAAAGCTATTTCAGATGAGTCTGGTTGAGCAGAGTTCATTAACTGTTACCTACTTAGGTTTCTGTAATCTCTGTAGTTGGGTTCATGTTTTCTTGTTCAGCACAGATTGTCAATTCAAACCTCAGCAAAGTAAAAGAAAGACTTTCAGGTATGGAAGGCCTAACCTTACTGTTACTGACAGTCATTAAATCCCTTAAAAACATGGCCTCTTTGGAATAGTTGCAAAGATCTTACTCTTCTTAAACTTTTTGATGCAGATGTCTGATTGGATATGACTATCGCTCTCATTGTTAAATGTGATTGTGGCTATAAACACATGGCATAAAACAATTTCATAGGTGCAGAGTTCATAGTAGTGCCTCCATGTGCCAGCTACTGTGTAGCTGCAGAGGTGGTGTCCAAAACAAAAAAAATGAAAAAAATCAACATGTCAGGAATAACCAAGTAGCAAAGCTTCACTAAGGCAGCTCACTCCCTGGGCAGTATTTACTTTTAAGAGTGTAATAGTATTGTATTTTGTATATAAACATATTATATAGGAGTAGGTAATGACTAACAGGTATTGTAAATCACATTTAGAGGTTTTAAAGCAGCATTACTTTTTCTGTTTAAACATTCAATCAGCTGGGGCAATATAACAGCTTACAGTCAGTAGCATCATGCCCTAACAGGATTCAACATTATCTTTATTCAAGCTTTAGCAGGAATTTTCTATTCAAGGACTCCTGGCTTACCCTGAGAGTGTAACTTGAGCCTCCATTAAAGTTTCAGGCGTTAAACACATCTCACAGGCACACATCACATTTTAATGGAGCATTAAAATGAGCCACTGAGATGTATCTTCCTATTCAAATTAGCTCCGTCATGCATCACCCACATATAACTTTGACATCATCAATGTGCTCGGCATTTTTCATTTAAGCTGAGCTCCAGAGCTAAATCTTTGTTTTAATTGTTGTTTTTCGTAGTGGTGTCAAAACAGAGCAGGAGGCGAGGTAATAAAGGAGTGAAAACAATAAAGAAAAGAAGGGCGTATCTAAGAGGTGGAGCTTCCAAGGCCAGCCTTCAAATAATGAAGTCCTGGCTGGTGAAAATGTTACACGTGAAACAGACAGTTAAAAGAATGAAAAGATTTAATGCTACTGTCTTTTATAAATAAACACAATGGAAATATCTTAAACTGATATAATTGATATAATATTAAAAGAGCAATATTTCAAGTTGACATCAAAGAACTGAAGTTTTAACTGAAGTTAAAAGATGTTGAACAAATAAATGGTGTGTAAAATATCTGAAGGACATGTGCTCACAGGAGCTAAAAGGTCAGGTAAACTGTAAGAACTGTGAGAACCTGAACACTTATTTGTACTCCAAATACTGAAGCATGCTGAAATGTTAAAGTCTAAACAACACAGTTGAGAATTCATTGAAGTCTGAGTCATGGAAGAATTTTAAAGATCAGTGATAGTTAAATTATGGAAGGGAGGTGGAGAAACGCTAAGGGTGTCTAATAATACTCAGCTAAATGTAACCTGATATTCAAATGACTTGCAAACTAACTGTTCCACTCAAACACTACAAACAATAAACAAATTGCTAAAGAAGCAGGTGATCCAACTGGCAAATCTCATATTGGACAACTGCAAGCTGCTTTGCAACCTACCTACACTGCAGATGGACAAGTCTTCTTAGGATTACAGTGGTCTTGACTGTATTCGTGTGTGTTTGTTTGCTGGTCTACAGGAGATGTTTCTGGAGATTGAGCAGAAGGTAGCCAGCTTGTCAGCTCTCAGTCAAACCGCTGACCAGCAGCACCAGCAGAGTGAACTGGGAGCTGCGGGATCCCAGCAGGAGGCAGCTGAGCTTCTTACCACCAGGCTGGAACTCCTGAAAAACAACCTGATGTCCTTTCAACAGATGCTACAGAACAGACAAGAAGAGGAGAGGATGAGCAGCAACAAAGGGCCCCAGGAGCAGGTACATACACTAAATCTTTGGCAGATGGCTGCATAGTTGTTTTGTATTCAGTTGTTTGGGGTGGCTGTGATTAGAAGGTTGCTGGTTAAATCTTTGGGCAAGACAACCCCAAGTTGCTCCTGATGAATTCACTGGAGTGTGAATATTTGGCAGAATTAATGGATGTATGAGGCCCTTTGAGTGCTCAGGTGGAGTAGATAAATGCCACCAGTCCATTCACAATTTTCCTTACTCAGTTAAATTCATTCTTATGTTAAATTAACTTCACTTTTGCTCTGAAAAACTGTCCCTTTAGGTTCCTGGATAATTTCAAACTAAGATTTATCATCAAAAGCAAAGCAGCATAACGTATTATATTCTTTCAGTCTGTGTTCTTGCACGCTCTCTAGTCCTGCTTACAAACTTTAACTGAGGTTGCAGGTTTACAACTGTGCCGCTGAAAGTAACGTCACACTAGGTACTGTGTGGCAAAGTCTGCCTTTGATAATTATTAACAGCTCTGCAGATAAACTAGTGCAGGCTCACCAGCAGCTCAATAGTGGCGTCCTTTCATAAGCAACACATCGCGTACATGTTTGCATTTAGACTTGTTTCTTAAAGCTGCTACCTTCAAGAACTCGTACAGTTGAAGTGATACTGATAAACTCTTTAGCTTTCATTCTTGTGTGTACATTTCACCTGTTTTTCCACAGCATTTAGTTTCTCAGGCAGATTGCCAGCTTGAGTCTAAAGTGAGGCGCAGCAACAGTGTTCAAGAGATCTTCTCATCACCTAAAAACAAACTTCTCAGACAGAGCAGCCTGCAGCAGCAGAAGGTACTGATGCCATTAGCTGCTTTGATGTTAGGTTCCAGTGGTGTGGGATTTTGTGTATTTCATGTGTCTGACTGCTTTTTGTGTATTTCACCCAAATGCAAACATTCAGAACATACTGGGGCATTAAAAATCCCTTCTACCAGCATGTTTTCTCGTTTTCCTGTGACATAAGTACATAGGATCAGAGGTGGATGTCAGTATTTAATTTTGTTAATATCAATAAGTTTTTAGCTGTGGCACTTTCTGCATACTTCAACCCCTGAGCAACCCATTGGTTAATTTTCATTACTGACACTGGATTGCCCAATCAAATCTCCCCTACATTCCCTGCCCGTCAGTGCACCCAGTGTTGCCAACTTAGCGACTTTGTCGCTATATTTAGCGAGTTTTCAGACCCCCTTAGCGACTTTTTTTTTTCTAAAAAGCGACTAGCGACAAATCTGGCGACTTTTTCTGGTATTATTGGAGACTTATTTATGACGACTTTTTGACGTGACAGGGCGTGTTGCTCTTACTCTCAACAAGCAGCGGTGCTGCCTTGGGCACCTCACCCGTGCCAAAGCGCTCCCAGGCGGAGGATAGTCCTCCCTCAACTGCTATCAGGGCAGGAGATGTTCACACCTATGCGTCCAAACGGCAAATGAATCGCGCATGAGCGAAGCCGCTGCTCCCGCACTGACTGTAACGCAGTCAATTCTTCTTTTAATGTTTTGCTGTTTTGTGGATCACAAGGTTTAAAACTACTTATAAACACACACTCTCACACACAAAGTAACTCCACCAGAGTGCCAATTTCGGGTCACTTTTTCCGGTCCAGGCCAGGGTAAAGATTTGTAGTTCTAAATAAATTCTAACTGCATTTAGGACGTTTTTTACTCACTTTATGTCTCTTCCGCGATGTTATTTCTCTCTCCAACAACATAGGTTAGTTACAATTACATTAGCATGATCAATTATGCAAATTAGATGATGGCGTCATTTGGCGACTTCTAGCGACTTTTAGGACAGCCAATAGCGATTTTCCTTACTGATGAGTTGGCAACACTGAGTGCACCTCGTAGAGGCTAAGAAAAGCCAAAAGGTGGAGCTGAAAAGCTGAGAGAAAAAGAAAGAGAAACCATGAACATACCATGATTTGAACAGTGGGAGCAAATTGTGGCAGCATCAGCTTGATAGTATTTGTATCCCACTGTATAAAGAGCTAACATCGCCAAAATTTCATTATAATAAGTGTTTGTGAGCTAAAAATCAAGAATGTGTTTACTGTTCGGCCATGATTTGCACAGCCCAGCGTGCTCCCAATGCAGGGGAAACAAATTCTGTCGGGGAGGCCTACCTTGGCACCGCCGTTGTGCAGGTGAAGCCGAAGGCAACATATGCCTCGTCATATTTTCTAGTTTTTGGTTTGGAAAGAAGTTGGTTTGGAAGCATATTTGGCGACGCTTCATCCTCTGCTTTGCTTTGTGCGGGAGCCCCGTCAAAGACCTGTCCATTATGCTAGCAGTGTCCAAGCAGGGGTTTTTTTTCTTTCTTTCTTTCTTTTTTTTTTACCGCACCCCCGCAATGGCTCTGTGCCCCCCACTTTGGGAACCACTGACCTAATAGCTAGCGGGAAATAATTAGAAAGGGAGCGATTCAAGTAAAATAAATGGCTGCTTTGACAATAAGCCGCCGCTAATAGATGAAGTATGGCTTTTAATTTGTGTCAGTATGTGACGTGACACAGACACACAGACATTGTATCAAATATAAACAGTTAAAATTGTTAAACTTGATATTTTACTTTTGTGTAGGAGCTGGAGCTCGAGCTCAGTGAACAAAGAGGACTAACTCAGGCCATCGCCAGGCATGGCAGCAGAGCGCTGCTTTACCGCCAGGAGTCCGAGGACCACAGCCAGCTCTCACTAAGGCAAAACAGCTTCTTCACTCTATTAAATTGTTGTCAAACACATATTACAGAGTTTTAGTTGTTTTAAAATATAACATACATTTACATTTTTAAATAAGGTATTTTACTTATAGGACGAAGAAAAAGACTACAGTATTTTCTTAATTCAACTTCAATCTATATAGAAAGAAAGAAAGCTGGAGTGAGATGAAGTGTTAATTTTCAGCTTGTTCTCTGGCTGCAGGTCGCCTCCTGCTGCGGCTGATGAGGAGGAGGATTCGGCTCAGAAGAAGTGGGATCACCTTCACAGTCAGCTGCTGGCTTTGGAAGAGAGCTGGCTGCTTCCTCCCTCCGAGGTAAGTCCTTCATCGTGAGACTGAGGTGCTTGATTATCACATTTCAAATACAAGAGAGAAAGGGACAAATCGGTGTTCTCGCCATGCTTGATTATCACCTTCTTTGAGCAGATGCCACTTTGTTGTCTCGTTGGTGTTATGGGAACCCCTGCAGGGCATGATTAGAGTAGCGTGTGTCTCTAACTTTTCCTCTGATGTTTTTCTCCGTCTCTCTCTGTCTGTGTGGCTCTCTCTTTCTCTCTCTTTATGAAGGTGACAGACTCATCTGTGAAGCGTAGCAATGGAACAGCAGGATGCATGATTGCCAGAAAAAACCTGAAAGAGCTCCAGACCTGCATCAGCCATCTGAGAGAGCTGGGGCACACATCTGCAGAGCTTCTGAATCAGGTGAGGAGCCATTATATTAGGGCTGTTTATCAGAGAGTATAGAAGCTGTTACACGAGGCCAGTTGCTGGTTTTCTTCTCAAGACTAGAGAGCCTGAGATAAAGCTGAAGGGATGTGAGATGATTAGCTTCCTAAATTTATATTCCCTTTAAAGGTAATATGTAATTTAGAATTATTTGTAACTATAACCAGTTAAATGTAATTGTATTAAATTAGCTTTCTATTAAGTTATGCAGCTTGCATTATCAGTGGCATAAACAATGTATGAGATCTGAAAGAAAAGAGTTTTATGTGATCAGTAAATATGTGATGTGATCCAAAACACAACTAATAAACAAATTCCAGCCACAGTTTTTACACTGTGTTCAGACTCAGTGGTGTTGATGCTGAAAATCTGAGCCCACTTTTTCTCCCCGAAAGATCAAAAATCAATAAGAAAACCAACAAAGTATAATATTGATCTTAGCACTGGGATCAGTGTCATCTTATCAAATAATTACAAGGTATAGGTATCAGAATCAGAATCAGAATCAGAATACTTTATTGATCCCTGGGGGAAATTATTTTTTGTTACAGTGCTCCATTTTAAACCAACATTAAGACAAGACAGACAATACACTAACTAAGAATAGTATAATATATACATATATATACATACATAAGTCACTCATAAATAAATAGTTGGTAAAGAAACATGTGTAGTTGTAGCAGTAAACAGTGTGTTAAGTGGATGCGTTGTACAGGGAGATGGCCACAGGCAGGAAAGATTTCCTGTGTCGTTCAGTGGTGCTTTTCGGTAATCTCAGTCTCTCACTGAACGTGCTCCTGTGACTGACCAGCATGTCATGGAGTGGGTGGGAGGTGTTATCCAACATTGTCTTTATCTTGGACAGCATCCGCCTCTCCGACACCACCTTGAGGGAGTCCAGCTCCATCCCCACAACATTGCTGGCCTTACGGATCAGTTTATTAAGTCTGTTGGCATCTGCAACCCTCAGCCTGCTCCCCCAGCATGCAACAGCATAGAGGATCGCACTGGCCACAACAGACTCATAGAAAATCCTCAGCATTTTCTGGCAGATGTTGAAGGACCTCAGTCGCCTCAAAAAATAGAGACGACTCTGGCCCTTCCTGTAAAGTGCTGTGGTGTTTTTAGCCCAGTCCAGTTTATTGTCAATGTGTACTCCAAGGTATTTATAGTTTATAGGTAAGGCTGGACCTCATTTTGAGTTGTCACAGGACTGAAAAGTGAAACAATCTTTAATGCAGCACCAATAATATAACTGATGCATGTTTTAATGTAATAATAATAATAATAACAATAATAATTTATTTATATGCAACTTTTAGGACACTCAAGGACACCTTACAGGCAATTAAGTATCAGAATCACAGTATGGAAAATAACAGTTGGACAACACCAACTAAACGTCAATATGCATAATATTAAAAATTCTAATAAATTGAGGTCCCTGGGCTGATTCGCTTTAATATTTGATCAAGAAATTTGCTATTGTCCACTTTAAAAAACATTAAAAAAATTATAGTAGTAAAGTAAAAGATGAAAGGAAATCAACTCAGCCTTGCATAAAACTGAAACAAATAGCCTAAAAGAAAACCTTTGTGGATGTAGGCCAAATTTTAATAAATTGTTAACATGACCCTGCTAACGGTTTTGCTCATCTTTCATACCCAGGCCTGCCCTGCTGAGGGAACCCATCAGACCGTTGATGAAGGTTTGTTTCATGTATTGCATGGAGCATCCCTGTGCCTGGACTCAATGAAAAGCATGCTGTGCTCACCTGTTCTGGTGACACATGAAGAAGAACCCCAGCTGAGGCTGCTTCACCTACAGGTGAGACGCCTCACTGCAAAGAAGCACTTAACATCAGATGTTTACGGTTGTTTTCAGTTTCAAAATTGTCATCATCAGCATTCCTGCATCTATGGCTGAAAAATCTGAGGCGTGATAGTGACTTTAATGATCCCCCTTCATTTTCTGAAGCATCAGTGTGAGGCTTGTTGTTACTTTCCGTGAGCTATTTCTGTAGACACTGACATTACCTTTAAAGGGAAGTGTCATGATGTGTTTTTTTTATCCTTAACTTTTTGTGCAACCATATCAGCTTTTAACTTCACACTGCAATTTTTATGGCTCAGTGTTCTTAATTCTGACATTTTATCGACCCTTTTGGGAAAAAATTATAAGTGAAATATCAATAATGCATCTTACTGTTAGTTAAAGCTTAACTAAAAGAAGGATCTTTACTATTCATCTTCCTTTTCAGAGTCTCTCAGCAGAGCTTGCCACCCTTGGCAGTGAGCTTGTTTCTCAGGGGTCAAAGGTCAGCAATGTCCCGGGGTTAAAGTGTGGTCAGCAGTGCATTGATGATCTGTGCAGACTACTTCCTGTGGTCCAGATCGCGCTGGCCAGCAGAGAAAAGCAGCTCAGGATCCTGCAGGAGGACAGTGCAGAGAAACAGGTCTGCATGTGTTTTAAAATCAGTCAGTAAATTGCTTTATTAATACTGATAAAAATAGAGAAAGTAAGAAGACATAATATCTAACTTCAATTGAGATAAGTTTTAGCTTACTTGTTATATTGGTAATTTGCTCTGTTAATAGATCAGTCGACTCTAAATTGACTGTTTATTATCAAAATCTCTACAGGTTTTAATTGTTGGTGTGTTTATTTGTCAGGCTGCTGCTCACATCCAGGAGTCTCTGCAGCAGCAGGTCGAGGCTGACCAACACAATCTGCCTGCCTCTCTCATCCACCAGGCCACACAGCTGCAGGTGTGTTAGCGAGTGTGTCAAATGTGGGCTTTAGTGTTTATACGTTTACGTAGGTCACCAAGGTGGCCCATTAAATACTGAGAGGCAAGTTTAAGAATACTCAGAAACTGAATTATTCAGATGATGCAAGAGCATTTAAATCTTCAAATTTTCTGTCCTCCTGTTGTACAGGGTGAGTTGGAGACAGTAGTGGGC
Source organism: Copadichromis virginalis (assembly GCF_057382275.1). NCBI lineage: Eukaryota > Metazoa > Chordata > Actinopteri > Cichliformes > Cichlidae > Copadichromis > Copadichromis virginalis. Next base: position 9,584,422 of record NC_140636.1, read on the forward strand.
GGTGTCCGTTCCCACTGTGAGGAGTTGAAGAGCGGCGTGGAATTGCAGAAGCAATATGAGCAGCTGGTCCGCAGCTTTGAGGAGCTGCTCAGTCTGGGCTCTGATAGTTTCCCTCAGCAGCCTGACACAGAGCTCCGGAGCAGGGCCCAGCTCCAGAAGAAGCTAAGCAGTCATATGGTTAGTGTGGTGGAAAAAAAGAGTCCCATTGAAATAAGACAATAGATTATGATTTTCATGTCTACTTTTTCTTAATCAGAGGTTTTTCCAGTTCCTGGGCGATCACTTTGAAATCCTGCAGTACCTGACCAATAGAGTTTCAGATATGCCCCTAGAAAATAGGGAGGTTACAATAAAGGGTCTGCAGGACCAGGTGGCTCGACTGCAGCAGGATGGACTGGAGAAAGGGACCAAGATGCAGGAAACATTAGAGGTAGGTGCAATGTAGCTTACTTGCAAAGTGACTTTCAAGTAAAGAAAGAGAAATACAGTACATACAATAACGAAGAGAGAGATTTCATGGAAGCCACACCTTGCATCTCCCATCAAAGTGGAATGTGATTGCCGTTATACATTCTGAAAAGCACTTCCACTGGAACCTACTGACACCTCTATGCCTAAAGTTTGCCTTAATCTGTCCAGGCCACCAAAAATCCCCCAAATTCATTAACTTGTTCACTAGATGACAGATTTACACATATAGGCTATTAAAGGCACCACAAATGAGAAATGAGAATGAGGATTGATTTTAATGACATAACCATCACTGATAATCACAATGTCTGCCTCAGATGTGGTCACAATGGGAGAAGGACAGTGCATGGTCCGACTCCTTGATGAGAAGTATTGAGACATCATTTCCCAAAATCCCTGAGGGATCTGAGCAGGAATCAGAGAAGCCTCTCAGCTACAAGGTATTTTCTATTTTCTATTCCATCTACAAGGGATCATTTTTATTAATAAATGTGTTTTTTGCCCATCGAATTTACTAACAGGCAGCCAACTGGAGTACAGAGCACATCAAGCAATGTTCCATTCTATCTATCTGGGCAAGCTCTATGCTGTACTTTGTGCACTGCACTCAAAACCTAATTAGATCAATTAAATACACCCTAATAGGTTGTTTCTGTAGGGGTACAGGATGCTCCTTGGCTTTGATGTGAATTTTTAGCCAAGCACAGACTTGTAATTTTGGTTCTGTTCACTGTTGTTCTGCTTCCAGACTGGCAACGCATCAGTTTTGAAATGCACCTCAGAATGGTCTATAGTCAACAAAAATATATATGTGGTAAAATAGATAAAAACATAAACATAGAGGTTGTCTTCTCCTGCATCTTTGCTCTAGTTCAGCAACCAAATCTGCATGAGATTAATAGTAACAGCTCAGCTTAAGGTCTCGTTAAAATTTTGTTTAACATCGAATGTCAGCATGTATTCAGTAGTGAGTCTCATTCATAACTTGTTACAAACTCTCTTTTGAGGTCTGTCTTTATGAAACTTGTTTGGCTTTAAAGTTGTCCTTTGTTCACTATCAGGGTTATTATCTTAGATGAAAGTGAAATTGAAAAGTAGCACAAACCTTCACCCTTAGTCTTACATACCAGTTGCATGAGAGTTAGCAAACCTGATTTATTTTAATTGTGATAAGATGATGAGTCTGAAATCTCTAATGCCCTTCTGTGACTGTAGCCAGCAGACAAAAGGTGACTTCTCACAAAGATTTTTGTATCGCTCTGAGCATTAGCCTTTGTGTTGAGTTGAGTGAATATTCACGCATGTATGTATGAATTCATTTCATGGGTCTGTGCAGTGATATGCAAGTTCTCCTTGTCTGACTGCAGGAGCTGCATCGCATTTTGGAGGAGAATGAAGCGCGGGTCAGTCAGATGCTGGAGGGAGGCCGGCGACTGCAGAGAGCGGGTTTTAGTGGAGTGGGTGTGTCTGTCTGTAAACTGGAGGCTCGCTGGAGATCTTTGCACAAGAGGCTGGAGCATGAACGCACCAACTTTGACAAAGGAAGGAAACTGAAGAGCAGGTGACTGATGAAAAGCATGAAAGTCCGGGCCGTCTGACATAGAAAGTTGGAACTTGTCCTGAACTTAGACTAGACTGCGTGTAGTTTAGTTTAAGCTCATATCATATTTTAGAAATGTTTAGTGTGGTTTATATTGAGATGAAATAATAATAAAATTGTCAATCTAAATTTAAATTTAAAATAGGGTTGCATGCAATGAAAACCCCAATATTAGATAGTAAAAGATCTTTTGGTATGATGTTGTGTCAACTTGTTTTTAAATGTGCAACTTTTGCCCAAAAATCAGGTTTCGTCACAGCTCTGCCGCGCTGTCTCAGTGGATGAATGAGGCTAGACAACGGATCGATAGATGGAGTGAGCTCACTGTCTCATCCAGTGAGGAGATGGATGTTGAACAGAGGCGTGAGCTCTACCTCCAGTCTGTGGTGAGTAAGAGTTGAAACCATTGTTTTTTAGTTTTTTTAAAAATATTTTAGTTCTAGCACTTTGACCAACTTTTGCTCATTAGCAGCTCTTCCAGAGACCACAATGCACTTATGGAGAACAGACTAACGTAAGATTTTTAATGCAGGCTTTGACCAAAGAGTTGGAGGCCAAATCTGAAGTAAAGGTGGCAGTGACCGGTTCTTCGTCCCAGCTGCTGCAGCTGAGGGAAGCACACTCAGAAAGAGATCCTGAGGATAAAGGGACTCCTCTGCCCAAGACTTCTGACATAGATATGTGCTCCATCAACACTCAGCTCAGACAGATAGAGTTGGACTGGTCCAGTCTTCTCGTTGATGTGCCTGTTATTCAACAAACTCTGCACAAGGTGAGGATCTCCCCCCCATGTAGACTGTGACTTCTCTAAGTTAAACTATTCAGCATTTTACAAAAGTTGCGCTGTTTTCTGAACACAGGCAGTTCATTTCAATATAGAACTCCAATAAAAAATATTCAGCATGCTATATTCTACATGTTTTTGTTTTTTTTTAATTTGCCACATATAGCAGTAATGCACTTCAATTAAATATTCTCCTTCTTGTATTTTGGATCTCAAGAACAGAAATAACGGTGGCTCTGAAAGGTCAAGCACACTGTAACGCAAGAAAAAAACTGTAAATAGAAAAAGCACACAAAACAGAATGGAAGTTCAATAAAACATCACAGGAAAAAGATGCTACAAAAGCTGACCAAAAAACAAAACTCACAAAACACAAAAAAGGGTTTTGGGGGATAAAACAACATGAGGAAACAGTTGCGAATGTGACAAGTATGCAATTACATTCTTACATGAATCATGTGATTAAAATACACATTACCTGCATATTTTTATCCCTCACAACACTGGTGAACCGTTCACTTCTTTAAAGTGTGTCATAGTCAGAGATGGGCAGTAACGCGTTACTGTAATCTGATTACTTTTTTCAAGTAACGAGTAAAGTAAGGGATTACTATTGCAAAATCGGCAAATAGATTACCGTTACTTTCCCGTAGGAACGCTGCGTAACTGCGTTACTAAAACCGTGATTTTTTTGCGAGAATGTCTCATGACAGTGATGTAAGCAAGTGCGACGTTTGTGACAACAGCTGTGTGCAGATCAACAGTGGATAATATATCAAGTGCAGGAGAGAGTATGAGCGTGCAGCGTTTAAAGCGTGGAAGTACTGATCTTACTTTGAGTTTGATTCCATAAAAAGTGACAAAAACATTAGTGTCCGCTGTGCGTGGGAAGAAAACTTCTTTTTACAGCGAAAAAAACCCCCTAAACTTCCAAGCAAGCACCGAGTGCGCAAGGACGTAATGGGAAACTCACAGAGAAACTCGCGGATTCTTCCACTGACCGCAGCGGCACACCTGCACCAGGGTAAACCTCCGCCTACCCCACTCCTGCTTTACAGGTGAAAATAGAGCAACAGGACCGCTAGTCTTTGATGTTATTTATTTTCTGCTGTGTTTTACTTGCATCTATTTGAAAGAGTGAGTGGAAAACCCAAAAAAAATATTTTATTTTATGTGCTGGAATGTGCAGAAAATAGGTTTAAGTATTAAACAAATTTCTTCCAGTCAGAGAATGTTGCATATAATTAAATTTTTGCTTGATGCATAAAGTTAAAAAACTAAAACTAATAAAACAAGTTTTAAAAAGAGACTTTTCCATTTGATTACATTTTGTATGATGGATTATGCAGAAAAAGTAGAATTGGGCTGAAAGATCTATCGCTTTATCACCTATTCAGGTTGTAAATTGTGTTTTTAAAAAGTAACTAAGTAACTAAGTAATTAATTACTTTTGAAAATAAGTAATCAGTAAAGTAACGGGATTACTTTTTGGGGGAGGTAATCAGTAATTAGTTACTGATTACTTTTTTCAAGTAACTTGACCAACACTGGTCATAGTGCAGCTTTTGGTGACTACTGTAGCACTTTCATTAATGTCTCCTCAAAAACACCTGCATTGAGTTTTGTGAGATTTCGTTTTTTCTACTTTAATTGTTTTCAGTTTTATTTTCAGTGTTTTTGCAACATTTTTGTTCTATTTGCTGTTCTTTTCTTACATTGCAGTGCATTTGACCTCTCAGAGCCACCGTAGAAACTCCTAGAAATACACATCCAACAGGATCGGTCACCTCTTATATGCAGTCTTGTAACTGTGCTCTCTTTATAAATGCAGACAGTGCAACGTGGTCCAATACATTAGTACATCTGACCCCAGATCTCCCTGAAGGGTGTTGGAGCGATGGAGTTTCTTAAATGCTGAATATTGTAATATACAAACTATGTGCCAGACACCCTCTTATCTGTGGATGTATTTAAATGTCAGAAGTTATACTTTCACAGAACCTTTCTGGCTTTAGCTCGACAAAGTTTGGTGCAGTTTTGCTGCCACCAATTATAATCATCCATCTTGAGGGCTCTTCTCACCTCTCTTCTCTTTTTGGTGTGAAACCACCTATGAACCTCTCTGTGTCTGACGTTTTTTTTTTCTTTTCTGCTTGTCTGTCTTTTGCTCCTCTCTCCTCTTTCAGTCTCGTTCATCCACTCTTTTTCTTCTTTACTTTCCCACCTCCCACCTCCACTCGTCTCAGCTCTACCCCCTTCCTTGTTCTCTTTCTGAAATCCTTATTTCCTCTGCCTCTGTTCACTTTGTGGTCAGCTCCTGTCATTTGTAAGTCTTCTGTCCCCCCTACTTCAAGATTTTCACTCACTTCCTTTTAAACCTGGACTGTCTTTGCTAATAGCACCATTGTGGATTAACTGAAAGCTTATAAATGAAAACAATTGATTAAAGGCCATTAAACAATGACAACAGTATGCAATGGTTTTTTTAAATTAATTTATTTTTTGGACTTCATTGCAGCGATGGTTAGAGGTGCAGACACAGCAGGGGGCGCTGCTGGAGTTGCAGGCCTGGCTCGGAGCAGCTGAGTGTCAGTTGGAGGAGTACTGCAACAAAATCAACAAAAACTCCTGCACCAACAATGATCTCGCCCAGTTCCTGAAATACTTCAAGGTAGAATGGATGGTGGTGGTTGTGGTGCGGGCTTACATGTTTGTATTAATTATGCTGTTTCAGTGGGATAGTGGAGTATTATTAGCGCTGATCTGATCTGATCAAGAGACGTTTGTTGGTTTACTTGTGTATTTATCCATGGCATATTTCTCAGGAGTCTCAGACAGAGATGTGTGCACATCAGATTACAGTGGACTACGTGAACCAGCCATTACAGTCAAATAGTAATGAGAAGGACCACAGGTTGCGCTACGAACAAAACCAGTATGCAGATGAACAGGGTCGCCTCAACCATCAGTGGCTCAGCTTGCAGGAAAAAATCAACTCTAAGGTAAGTTTGAAAGGTCCTGCCTATAAACCTTCCTACATCACACACTGTTGATCATTAGAGGAGATGTTTGTAATTTGTTGACAACGTGTGCGGTGTTCAGATTCAGGAGGTTGAACAGGAGTTGAGGAACAGAGTAGAGTGGGATGCCCGACTGCAGCGGATCAACAGCTGGATCGCGGTTCAAAACCTCTGGATGGACTCGGCTCAGACACCCAGCAGCCAGACGGAGCTACAGAGGAGCATCAGCGTCTGCCAGGTCTGTGTTCTAACATCTGCGTGAACAGTCAGCGTGTCTGTCATCATTTCAACATTTCAGATTTGATGTTTCAGCCGTGATGAGCAATTTTCACGTCAAGTCATTTGCAAAGAAATACTCAGAGATACACGTCCACACAAGGGAAGTAAATCAACACAGGTTTTAAATTCTGCTTTTATCTCAGGATCTTGAGGAGAAGATTATGCAGAAGTCTGCAGCTCTTCAGGAGCTGATAGACAAAGTTTGTGGCAGACAAGAAAACAGGAGCTGCAATTTTATCTGTCAAATCGATAAATCCATCGAGACCTGCACAGCTCTCACACAGAGGGTAAGTAACACAAGGACAGTTCAGAGGATAAATGCCTCTGACTTAAAAGTTTTAGGTCAGGTATTTGTCTGCTCCTGGGTGTCTTTAGATTATCTTATCTTTTACAGAACGACTCAGTAAAACAGAGGCTAACTCAGGCTCAGCTGTTATGGAGCAACATGGAGGAGAAGCTGAGTCACATGGTGCTGAAAACAGTGAGAGCATCTCAGACTCTGAAGTATTACAGCGGCCCCCGGCTCTCCCTGCAGGGACTCACAGATCTCCATGAAAAGCTGCAGGTATTTTACCCATACTAGCTCGATCACTTGTAGATGTTTAAACTCACCACTTTTTCTGGATTCTTTGTCTGCAGTAGATATGTTTAATAAGGAGAATTTGGTCACTGGAACTGTGAGCTTCTGGACACTCAAAACATATTGCTTATTAAGACAGTGGTTAGCACTGGGTCCTGGATTCTAATCCAACATCCACCAGTGTGGAGTTTGCATGTTCTCCCTGTGTTTGCGTGGTTTCTCTCCGGGTACTCTAGCTTCCTCCCACAGTCCAAAGACATGCAATTAGTGGGGTTGGGTTAACTAGTGATTCCAAATTGCCCATAGGTGCTGTGTTGGCCCTGTAAGAGACTGGCAACCTGCCCAGAGTATACCCTGGCTCTTGCCCCATGGCAGCTGGGATAAGCTCCTATGACCCTGAGTTGGATATGTTTGGATTTTGTTTTTGACTGATGGCTGTTTTGTTGTATTGGATGCAGCTTCTTCAACAGGAGATAGAAGCCTCAGAGGTAGAGTGGGACAAACTTGGTCAGAACATCCTCTCTCTCAGAGATAACATCAGTCCTGCTGCTGCTGCCATCATCAGCAAATGTCTGGACAGGCAGAGAGACAGGTGAGACAAACACGCATGCACATACACCTGCACACAGGCACATCCACATGTGGAAACTCTGTGGAAAAATATGATCTTTTGTTGTTGTTTTTTGTTTTGTTTTTTCCAGTTGGACTATAGTGACTGGAGCTCTGGGCCAGCAGCTCCAGAGATGTCAGAAGGTCCTGACTGTGTGGCAGGTTTATGATAAGTGTGCTGGGTCTCTGGCAGAGCGACTGCAGGCACTACAGAGTGATGCCACATCTGTGCTGAGCAGCACACCTGGACAGGACAACACAGTGAAGCTGTTCACTGTCAAGATAGAAAATGTTCAGGTGAGATAATCAATTAAAAGAATGTCTTATTTCATATCAGGGTCCAGCAGTTTGTAACAGGCATTTAAAAATTCACCATCTGACACCAAACATAATAAAAATAATAATAATAATAGAAACTCTCCAATCATTTGCCTCCCCCTTTGCTTCAGATTTTCTTGCAGAGGACAGACACGTTGCAGTCTGACCTGGAGGTGGTGCTGAAAGCCTCCAAGGACTTGATTAGCCACCTGGAACCTTCAGCCGCCAGTCTGGTCCAATCAGAGTGCCGCTTGTTGCCACGTGGTGTCCTGCAGCTCAGACAGCAGCTGTCTAGGAACCTGGGTCACCTGCAGGTAAAACCTCATGAATGAAAGAGTCTGTGGGATTTGGTGAAGTCAGACTGGATTTATTGCTTATTATTCATTTTCACTTAAAAACTGCTTACACTGAACCGATCACATATCAAGTACAAACTTTTGTTTAAGGTTAAACCAGTGAGCCTGGTTATTTGGGTAAACCTGCAGGAATCTTTGAATGAAAACACTGCCAATCGTTCAATGTGCACAAACCTAAACTTTTTAAAGTATTTTACTACAAACCGTTGCTTGTTTTGTTGCTGCCACTGCTATTCCTCACCTGACACCTGACTCCAGAAAGCGTCACAGTGACCTATAAATTAAGACACATATGGCCATGTGCCATGTTTGTGTGTAGGAGGAGCTTAAGCAGGTGCAGGAGTTTGAAAATGAGATGGAGTCACTGGAGAGGAATCTGGAGGTCTGGCAGCAGCGCCTGGAGGATCCAGCTCTGAAGGCAGACCAGGTGAGACAGCGTGAAGATTTTATGAATGACTGCTGTGCTGCGTGTTTAGCTCTCTGTTGTTTTCCCCAAAGTAAATTGTTCATTAAGAGACTTTTATGCTACAATAGAAATGTGTGTTTTCTTAAAGAGAGTCCAGCTTCATTTTCTTGAGTCTTGTATGTAGTGAAAAATTATTTATTTAAAAGCTGTAAAAAGAAAATGAGCTCGTACAGTCCAGTTGAGCTGTAGGTGCATTTACAGTGCTGAACAACTATGTAGTGCTGAAAACGTTTGGGTGACATTGTTTACACAAAGAGAAGATTTTGACAGCTGTAACTCTTAAATGTTAAGACTTAAGCAGAAATATGAGTGTCAAATATTTAGTAGTGTAAGGGTGTAAAAGTATGCTTTGTCTCTGCCTGACTTTATACCTCTGAATGGAAAGTTAATGTACAGGAGCAGATGTTATACAACAGTGAGAGAATATGAAGAAGCAGGAAGCCGCCCTGTGGCGGTAAATAAATGAGGACAGAGGAACACAGAGCATGACTGCAGCGTGTAATCTTAGACCGTCCTGAGCTGTGATGCCGTGCGTGAGGTAGTCCAGACTGTTGTGATCCCTCCTGAGTCTCTGACGCCACCATATGTTTCCAGTCTGGCCTCATGGAGCTGAGCGGCCTGTCTGCTGACCTCGATGTGCTCAACGAGCGGAGCTGCAGTCTGACGCTAGAGGACGCTGCGGCACACCGCCTGCAATTCCTCAACCGCCGCTGGGCCGATGCCTCCGCCAGAGCTGAAGAGGCCTGCAGGTCAGTGAGGAAACACGAGGAGTAGGGAACTAATACCTGAGCAGCCATCACAGTTTTCCTGTCTTCCAGTAAATTTCCCCTGTTTTAAGTAAATAAAAAACAAAAAGATATTTAGTTCGCAGTTTTAAAAAAGAGAGAAAACAATCAAACGTAATTGTGTAAAAGGCAGTGAATGAACCGAACACAAATTAGGGCTGATCACTAAATGGATACATTTGTTTGGCAGCCTTGCCTCAAAGGGCATTTCACAGAACTTTTGCAGACAACTGTTTTTATAAATCCGCTCAAATCTGTAGGAGGCAGTTTTTTTTCAAACTTTACTTTCGAATTACGGGCTTTTTGACGTTAAAAAACGTTAAAAATATACTTTTCACAAAGTAAAATGTTGCAGAACATTTTTCACCTGCTGTTCTGTTTTGTGTACAGTGAGCTGCAGACGGAAGTGCTGAGGCAGCAGAGATTTGAGCAGAAGTGTGAAAGCTGGATGTCGTTCCTGCAGAGGATGGAGGACAGCCTGGCTGTAGACGTAGCGGGATCGTACGACGGCCTCAGACAGCAGCTCTGTACTCACAAGGTATCAAACCTGATTAGCAGTCTTACTGACGCATCTAAGCTTGAACTACACACTTCTAATCATTCATATGTCTCTGTGATTCAGCGCTTTCAGGCTGAGCTCTCCATTGGTCACCAGATCCTTCACTCAGTCATCACTGATGCTCTTCATCTGCTGCAGAAAGGAGAGGTGGAGGGCAGGTGAGAAGATCAAACAGCATCCCTCTGCCCATCTGAGTCCAGGATGTGTGAAATATGTTGACACCTTTGAAATGAACTGACATGAAATTTAATAGAGTTATATTGATGAAGATGAAATCCTAAAAGCTTTGGTGATTACCTGACTGTTCACTGACCGTTCACTAGCATCACCACCAGGTTCCATGCTTCGTATAGGTTTCTGTTCTAATTCTGATCCTGGTTTTAAAAAAATCTAGCTTGATTGGTACAAATGGCCTCAGAAAACAATGAATCATTCTGTTTGTTTAGACAGTCAGTGTTTCATTTTGAAATTTAAGTACAACTTAATATTTTGATGGATCCAGGAGCGACTTCATCCTAAAGCTGGCCCAGCTCAGAGAGCAGTGGCAGGGAGCAGTACAGCGGGCTGACCAGCGACGGTCTTTGGTGGAGGGGTTGGTGAAGCACTGGCACCTGTACAGCCGCAGCCTGAGAAAGCTCCAGAGGTTCCTTGCGGACACGCAGACCCTGCTCCCCTCAGCTGGACTAACCTGCTGTAGCCTGCAGCAGCTCCGACGCTCCCTCCACGACCTGCAGGTGGGATCTGTTTTCGAATTGATTTTGAAATCACTTGAAAGGACCATAAAACTGATTGAATTAAACACTCACTGCAAGCTGATGAATGAAATTATAAGAATATCAATCTGTTAAGAGGACTGATCCTTGTGGGAGTCTTTTACACTTGCTGAAAATCATTGTTTGTTCACGTTATCTTTGCCACTCACTCACAGACGGCTGCTTAAAGATATGAACACTGAGGGAAAATTGGTGCTGATTGCGTTTACAGCAAAGGGAAAATGAAACGATTGTAAAGTTTCCAATCTTTGTTATTTTGGGCTGTCATGAAGGAAGACTGATGAGATTTGAATTGAATGTGGATGAAGATAAGACTTTGACCTATTGTAAGCTGCCCCTTTAAAAAAAAAGAAGATGGAAGCCCCACAGAGCCCCCGGCTGACTACATCCCCCAATGAATCACTGCTGAGTAGCTTCCTTCGCTTCATTTTTCCTCCACACTCCTTTCTATGTTTTATCTCCTGCACTGTCATCCTCAGCACAAAGAGCTGTTGTTCCAGAGGTATCAGAGCAGTTTCATCAACACTCTGGAGGTTGGCCGTCAGCTGTTCTCCATGGGGGACGAGGAGACCCAGACTCAGCTTCAGACAGATCTGGGGACACTGCAGGAGGAGTGGGACAAGCTCCACAGTTTGCTGTTCAAAAGACTGGAGCTCACCGAGGCTATAATCAAGGTAATCATTGTGACTATTATGTTCTGATTTAACGGGTTACTTTTAGGAACTTTTTAGCTGGTACACAGTGAGACAAGTTCAAACTCAGTCTATGCTACTAAGGAAAACTTTGCAGTGTATCTGTGCTTGTGTGTTTGTATTTTCTGTATTTTGACTTCAATTTATATTGAACTCTTCTTCTTATTCATGTGACTTCTTAAATGCAAGCACAGTAATGTCAATATATTTGTATCCTGGCCTGTTTGTCAAATAAAAACACAGAGTATTGTTAAAATACTGAAAGTACCGAACAAAGATTTAAATATGTCATATTTGACCTCTGACCTCGCCTTCAAAACGGTAGATTGGTTAGAAGGTCAAAGCGATAATAATCATATATAGAGCTATTTCTTAAAATTATGTTTCTTACTGCCATTCTGTATATATACATATATATAGGCATATAGGTAATGATGTATAGCGACACTAAATATTACTAAAATTACTTTATTATAATAATAACATTAAAGTAACAGGTTATAACTGTTTACATACATAAAAAAATTGAATACCTGTACAATGTTCCTGAATATGTTTTTAATATTTTAAAAACAAAATAAAATTGTGATCAAAAACTTTTTTCACTTGATATAGATTACTAAAAATGTTAATGAATTTACTAGACAATGAAATGACTGCTATGCATGCACTGTATTCACATCAATAAAAAATAAGTGAACTCAAAATTACGTCGAGGATATTAAAATGGGTTTCAACAGGGCAAATAGCGAAAGCCTGAACTTTGCCCTTGTTTTTGTTGCACTAAAACCATCTTAAAGTAAGTTTAAAACAAAGGAAATGCACACAAAACACAACACTTTTCCAATAAAAGTAAATACTGCCCAGAGAGTGATCCACTTCTTGTTTTTTACTGTTAGTGTCAGCTCCAGTAAAATGTCCCGTTTGAGATTTTTAGACTAAACGGTTCCTTTATTTTGGACAGTAATTAATCGGTAAAAAAAAACTTATTGATGCTTTGTTTTGAATGGGCTCCAGTTTAAAACAGCAGTAAACAGTTTTCAGCCGAGCATATTGTGGCTTTGTCTTTTCATGTTATCATATTTGAGTATTTGGCTTTTAAATTGTTATCACCACAGTAGATGAGTCTTTTTTGCTACCCTTACCCTCCAGTCAATGGATGGTCAGATTACACCGGATATACAGAATCAATGAAATTTAAGGCCGTGTCAGGGAGTGAGAGTGAATCCCCTGAGGAAGTTACATCAGCCTCAGCCTCGGTGTGGACTGAAAACATCGCTCTTAGATTTAGCCCTTAGTTGTTTTTACAGCACATGCCGTATAGTAGTTCAGCCGCTTTGTAAATCTGCTACTTTCTCAGTGTCTCATTTTCTTTGCCTTGTATCATCAGTGGGTAAATATGATGTGGAAGTCTATAAGATGAGTTGAGTTTTTGTTTATTGAGCCCGGACAAAGACACATAGATCCTCTACTTGTCTCCCATAGCGTCTGACACATTCTCATGGCCTGAGAGCAGGCAAGTTAATCCAATCTGTCGTGATTAATGACTGCAAGCATGTTTAGGAAGTAAAAGACAAAGGAGTGTGATGGGTTGTTGTTCAATCAGCTTTGTAAGATCCTATCACATTGATCTGCATGATTAACGTGTTTTAAAGAATACATTTTGATTGTGTTAGAACTGGGAGCGCTGCGAGACTGGGCTAACAGATAGCATGCTGCAGCTTAAAGACATGAAGACCCGGCTGAACCAGACCATGCCAGAGTGTGATGACGACCTGGAGAGTGCAAAGCTCTACAAGGTACATCTCCAAATAACTAATCACAAAAGCACAGGAGGTGCATTTCTTGCTTCACTTTTTTAGCGGAAACTCCAGCAGTAAAATAATTTCGGCCTAATAATGAACTCTGAGCTGGGCGTGCTTTTGTTTAACTGTTGAGACTGAACCACAGTATAGTCCTGTTAAAAAGGAATATCGTTGGACGGAGACATACATTTATTTGTGTTCCTATTAACAAGAACTAGGATTTTTTTTAAAAACTAAACAAGGGGGTGAGTTTTGATTGTCAGCTTATTGCAATTAGTACAGAGAGTTAATTATATAATTTATAAAATAACTGACAGCCAGGCCGCTCTGACAGTAAGATAAAAGATCAGATAAAAGGTTCTTCATTTGGAGAAACACATATATTTGTTCTGTTTGTTATATCTGTTTTGTTTTTTCAAAGGTCTATCTTGTCCTTACTAAGAAATGAATATATGTGATTCTCAATGTGTCAGATTATTCTTTCATGCATTGTCTTTTCTCTTCAGCAGTTTTTTTGTTGTTGTTTTGTTTTTTTGTTTTTATGCATGTACTCCAAGTTCATATTCACATTCTGCATGTTAGTGTTAGCAGCCTGTAGGTGGTGAAGGGCTAATAAATATCTGTTTAAAATACTGACATGTAAACATCAGAACGTGGATCTACAACAAGTTCTCAGACTGTTTGGACCCAGGAGACCAAAGTCAAGTTTGAAATAGTTTTGCCTCAAAGCTCATCCCCTCTGACCCACCAAAGCCTTTATCCCCAACCCCTACCTTCCCCCTGCAGAGTCACCCCTCCCCCAGCCCAGCTTGCAGCCTGTGGCCTTTAATCCTCTCTCGCTGGGCGGGGAGAAATAGAGAGAAAAGGGTGATAGAGATAGAGGGAGAAAGAAAAAGGGGCTGGAGGTCCAGAGCGAGAGGACAGTAGGGACTAGCTGTGAGAGAGTGAGTGCAGAGGGCGAGGAGGGGGGAGTCCTGACAGTTTGTTGTGGTGATCGCTGTGTTATGGTATGCAGAAGAACAAGATCTCCCTGGAGGACTGGGCTGAGAGCCTGACGGAGCTGAGCAGCATGAAGACGGATCTGTCCCAGTACATCATTGCAGACGATGTCCTGCTGCTGCAGGAGCAGGTGGAGCACCTGCACTGCCAGTGGGAGGAACTCTGCTTCAAGGTTAGTGTGCGCAGGCTCAAACATGACTCCTGTCTGACTCTGGAATCAGAGCAGGCTTATCCTTAAAAATTCTCATGATTGTTCTATTCCTGGTGCATTTGCCTTGCTAAAGCTGCTTCACCAGTATCCTGAATAATTTTTTTTATATTGCTGTTTCCCCCGTTTGATTCTTACTTTCTAAAACTCAAACAGTCAAATCTCTTCGGGAAATTTTTTTTAAAGCATTGCTGATACAGAGATTGATATGAAGCATAATGAGACCAGAAACACTCATCAGAACTGTTTGCATTTAGGCCCGCAGTCTAAAAAACTGTCATGGTTTAAAGGGACAAAGTATCTTCAAACCATTGCAGGATGAAGTTGCAGGGTGAGGAATAGTCTGTCAAGAAGCTCAAGGGTTAAATACAGCAACTAAATTTTCTTTATTTGGTCAAAAGTTGTTTTATTTGTTTGTTTTTTGGGGGGTTTCTTTTTGAAAGAGCACCTAAAAGTTATCTGACTTGATTAGCAGCAGCTCTCACATCTGCAGTACATTGTATGTGCTGTGATATGGTTTAATCAGCATTCTGAGTTCACCACATTCATTTATTGTTTCTGTTGAAAGTCTGAGCCATTAGAGAGGAGTTAAGTTAGTAAATCTCAGTAATACTTTAAGGGGCAACTAAAAGGACCAACACGTCTGGGAGGCGGGGCTGTGAAGGGAGCATTGTGATAACGGGGAACAGATGGTGACGAAAGAGAAATGTTGCAAAGAGCTAAGAGGTTTCAGGAAGAAGAGCTTTTGCATTAAAATGAATTTGGGGGAGGGGAAGGTGATCGCAAGGATGGGCACTTCTGACTGTGTGGAGGCTTCTTCATTCACGAATGTTTATTAAAAGTGAAACATTTTACCTGAGACACATTTACAGGTAAAGTGTGAAAATTGCCTAAAGATTGCCTAAAATACTCTCAGTAACATTTCCCTATCAGCTTTGTCAGTGTGTTTTTAAACAGGCCTTGTAAGTATGTTTGGAATGAATGAATGATTTTCTCCAAATACAAAACGAAGTGTTCATGCCCACGGCGTGAAAAAAAAGGGAGCTTTATCCTCCAAGTGAGTCTGAGTAATCTATTACAGAGCAGTTAGCCTGTTTTGGCTTGGCACACATCTGTGACAGAAAAGTATAAACATTTAACACCAAAGAAACATCTAGGATGAAAGCTGGCAAAGTCAAGCATCCTATATCATCTCCCATGTTTAGATAAGGCTGTGCATGTGTTTCTCAGGTGTGCATATTATCTTAATATGTTGATGCTTAATGATAATCTGGAGGATACCCAGACTTTATAGGATGTCACCATTTGTGCCTGATTATTATTGTTTTTAAAGGTCTGAGTGTAAATCATTTGGAAAAAAATCACGATGAAGTCACCAGCACCAGGGTCCGCCTGAGTTAAATTCTATATTCATTCCAAGCTAAAGTGAACAACAACCCAATCAGCACAAATCAGTTTACAATGCATCTGCACCCATAATGATAAGATAGATTAGACAGCTACAGTACCACTAAGCATCTTACAGTGATGATACTTATTTAATTTCTGTCCCCCAATCCGCTTTGTGTCTCAGGTGTCCCTGCGTAAACAGGAGATCGCAGACCGCCTGAACGCCTGGATCATCTTCAATGAGAAGAACAAGGAGCTGTGTGAGTGGTTGACGCAAATGGAGAACAAGGTGGCGCACAACTCTGATCTCAACATCGAGGAAATGGTCGAGAAACTCAAGAAGGTAAGCGTTCTAACTAGGATGTATATTGGTAACGATATAGTTATAGTGACAGGAAGACCGATTTAAGTAGTGAAATACATAAAACCACCAAACAGTTTCTGAGCACAGCTGCAAGGGTCGCTGCTGAGTACTCCCACAACTTAAACTGTTGTCTGCAAGAGAATTAATTAAAACTTTACATTGTTAAATAAGATTTCTTACTGCCATCGTCTCAAGCTTCACTTGCTGTTAGTGAAGCGGAGTGCTGTAGTTGGTTTTTTGAACACTTCATGCTTAATCACAGTAGCCAAAGCAACAGCAATCAGGCAGTCTAACTGGCACTGTCTAATACCAGATACTTTCTGTTGTTTCACTGCTGTGCTGATGAGATCATCAGTAAGGTTTTCAAGCCATTCAAGCCCACAAAAGTACTTCTAGTAGTAGGATAACAGTCATAGAATCACTCTTTACCCCTCACAGCTGTAAAACAAAGGAATGCACTCATATATTAATGTGTGTGATTTTTTAATCAGCGTTAAAAGTTTCCTTTTGCATTTCGTTTGTGGCACCACTGCCGTCTGTGCTGCTTTGTATCAGGATGTGTCACGTTGTGTGGTGCACTGTCTGGGCTTTTCAAAAAGCTGTGAATTCCCTCCTGATTGTTAAAGAGACGACAGCTGTTTCTGGCCCAGCAGGGCCACGCGGGTGTGTTTTGTGTTGATCTCACGGCCTCTTTTATTTGGTGCTATGGGAGTGACGGTGATGGAGGGTGAAGGGGGGGAGTAGAGGTTAGTAAAGGTGAATGCTGAAACTCAGTTATTGCCGTCGTGAGGGTTTCAAACCTTTACAGCTCCTCTGGCATTAAAATTGAGCGTTTGGCCCTGAGATACAGACTCCTGGCACGCAAATTCAAACTAAATTCAAAGCTTTTAAGACTTAAAGAATGCTGGTGCACCAGAAATTTACATGCTCACGTGTAGTACATCATTCTGTCTTTTTACTTGGATTTCTCAATCAGGACTGTATGGAGGAGATCAACCTGTTCAGTGAGAATAAAACCCACCTAAAGCAGCTTGGAGAGCAGCTCATCACAGCCAGCAACAAGACAAAGGAAACAGAGATCAATGACAAGCTGAAGGACGTCAACGACCGCTGGCAACATCTGTTTGATCACATAGAGGCCAGGTAGGAAGCAAGAAGGCATAAAAATGTGTTAAGAAATGTTGCTAGAGATGTTGGAGATTAATTTTATATGAATGAATTTGTGAGTTTATACGTTTTATTGTTGAGTAAGGGTGCTGGTGTTGTAGTGCTTGGTTATATAACCAAGTTCGACTCCCAGTCCAAAACTTTGTTTAAACTTATATTGACAACTTTGACGCAAGTGCCTAACAGTTTATGCTAAATGTTTTTTTACATCACTCTTTGAACGTCTTTCAAACATTCAGCCGTTAGCAGTGGGGTTGCCTGCTTATTAAGAGTAGCACAAAAACTGCATATAAAAAATTGACCTAGCCACTGTGATGTCATATTTTGGCCTCGGTGTTAGCGTTCTGGCTGCAGTCATGTTCTTTTTTTTTTTTTTAAGCCAAATGCAGCTGTAATTGGAGTTACTACTTATCAGAGAATACTAGCAAGTTTGGTTAGAAAGCTTTATATAGAAAGCGTAGCAGCGCTTAGCCATACACCACATTTTGTTACAAAACTGAAGCAAAAACTTGTTGGATGTCATCTACCAACAGCGGGTTATAATATTTGTCAGCTTGTTTTATCAAAATGTTCCAAAAGGTAACAGCACAAACATGGTGGAGAAAGGGGGAATGATGGAGACCAAAAACATTTTTCCAACTAGGCCGTAAACATCCTTTTTAATGATGTAAAGTTAACATGGGAGTGTCTCAATTTCTGGAACTAGCCTCAAGTTGCCATTTGATGAACTGCACAGTATTTCCACATTGGCTTCATTTTGTTTGGCATAATAGCAATCCCTCCACACAGCTTAGTGTGACCGTCCCATCAATCTAATAATGCTGAAAGTCTGATAAAGTATTGCTGGGCTTGACAAGCTAACAGTGGGATATCCTGAAGGAACAATAAAACCTTTAGATTGCACTTTTTATATTATTTTTCCTCTTGCCTTCTGATATTCTGACATGATGCCATCACTCTTTTCTCTTATGGGAAATCTTACTGGATGTCTTTATGACTGTGTGCAGTATGACTGTTGATCCAAAGCTACAAGAGCAGCCCTGAAATGTGACTTGATTTGGAGAGAGAATGCAGTTATTTTCGTTCACATTATGAAGACATGCAGTTAGTGGGGTTAGGCTAATGATCCCAAATTCCCCTTCAACCATCAAGTGTGAATGTTTGTCTGTCTCTCTGTGTTAGCCATGTGACAGACTGGTGGCCTGTCTAGACTATGCTCCACCTCTTATTCTATGGTGACCCTGAACTGGATAAGTAAAAGAAAATGAATGGATGTATTAAATATTGGCTTCTGAAGTGGTTTGTATTTAGATTATCGCTACTTAACAAGCGGTTTTCACAGCTTAAGAATACAACCTGCTGATTATTCCTTTAGTCATCATGCTTCTTTGAATCCTGACCCCTTAGTGTTTACTGCTGCAGTTCAGCACGTGCAGCTTTATCTGTGCACTGTTGGACTGGGCACAGCACAGCTGTTATTCTACTGTGGCTGCAGATTAAAGTTGGTGAAGCAGAGGATAGACTCATATTATTATTAATCTATGAATTCAAATTGCATTCCAACACAGAGAAGATTGATAGCTGCATGCAGGGAGGTGCTGAAATGTTTCCACAGTTTATGGTTCCAGACAGAAAAGTTGACAATCAAACTTTAAAAGTGAAAAAGTAGCTGGATAAAGACAGAAGAGAGAGCTTGAGCTGCACTAAAGGATGAGCTGTGCCTGTCCAAGCTGAAAATGGGCAGAAGGTGGGCTACGTTCTGGGCAAGTCACCAGTATTTACCTCGTCACCTGTCACCAGTATTTACCAGTAGGGTTTTTTGTACTCATTTTTCATTATTAAAAACGAAACACATAAGCTGATGTATATATCTGAAAACTATAAATTACATCTCAGAAATTCCCAATTATTTTTATGGTATTTTGCAAGGGATGAAGCGAAATAATTAACTTTGCAGTTTTTGGATTCTGCAGAATTTAATTCAATTCAATTCAATTTTATTTATATAGCGCCAAATCACAACAAAAGTCGCCTCAAGGCGCTTCATAGATACAGCGAAAAACCCAACAATCATATGACCCCCTATGAGCAAGCACTTTGGCGACAGTGGGAAGGAAAAACTCCCTTTTAACAGGAAGAAACCTCCGGCAGAACCAGGCTCAGGGAGGGGTGGGGCCATCTGCTGCGACCGGTTGGGGTGAGAGAAGGAAGACAGGATAAAAGACATGCTGTGGAAGAGAGACAGAGATTAATAACAGATATGATTCAATGCAGAAAGGTGAAAAACTCAATGCATCATGGGAATCCCCGGCAGCCTACGTCTATTGCAGCATAACTAAGGGAGGATTCAGGGTCACCTGGTCCAGCCCTAACTATATGCTTTAGCAAAAAGGAAAGTTTTAAGCCTAATCTTAAAAGTAGAGATAGTGTCTGTCTCCCGAATCCAAACTGGAAGCTGGTTCCACAGAAGAAGAAGAAACACAAGTCTAAAAGGTTACACACTTGGATACTCCAGTGTCAGAATGTTTTCATCTAAGAGCAACTTTTGAGTTCACTATTTAGCTGATAGCAACACGAGTCTTTATATTTATGTATGTGGTGAGCCTGGAGATAATTATGTGTTCTTTCCACTCACAAGGTTGATCTCAGAAACAAGCGGCGTGCATTAGTGGAGGGTTTTTGACCTTTCTTGTTCTCTACTAGTCACTTTCCCGTAGTCAAACGGTGCAGTAGTTATTACCAGCTATGGCCTTGCTGTACAGCAGAATGGATGCAGGTTGGTGGAGTGCACAGCAATTATCAGTACATTTGCACCAAACAACAGGAAAGCGGGTTTAAACCAATGATTGAATGCTGCTGCACATAATTACCAGTCTAGTGATGGCAAAAGAACTGATTTTTTTCATAAAATGCACCAAGCGAATCAGAGCTAACTAAACTTTTTAAACCCAGATGACCCCATTTTTAAACCCAGGTTGCTGTGTAGTTAACATGGTTGCACTCTTTACCTTCATCTTATTCACATTTTAATAATATGAATTTAATATAAATGCAGTGATCCTTAATTCTTCATTATCCACTTAAGAAGCTGTTGACTGAAGCTTTTTCCCCCCATTTAGTTTGAAGCACTTTCGCATAATCAAGTGGGGTAGAAAATCACCGTGTTTCCGTTTCACAAGGGAAGCAAAATTTACATGGGGCTGATTGCTGCTTTTGTGAGTCGGAGGGTATTTAAATGAAAACCTTTCAACTTTGCCACATCTACCCAGGGCGATTTTTGAGGGGCAGTTAACAATGAGTGGCATCCTATCGATTTGTAGTGTTTATATGTGTGTGAACACGGCGCCAGGTACCAGGCTTCTCCTAGTGTGGTTTGTGTTTTAAGTAGGAAAAACAAACGCAATTAAAAAAGGGGAAATTTAAAGGGTACCTTCCGTGCTTGACCACCTGTGAATGGAGAGCTTTCAGGAAAGTTCAGCTTGCAAAGTGATGAATGTTAAAATTAAAGAAAAAAATTGATACATTTATTCTACAACTTGGCCTGAGAGAGACTGCACTAAATCCATCTATGTTGTTCATTTAGGGACAAGGGTCTTTATCATGACTGTCAGGCTGTTAGTACAGAGACATACCCTCTTCCACTAACAACAGAATGGAGACTAGAGTTGAGAGGGAGCATCACACACAATAGTGGATTTGCGCTCACTGGTCTCCTCCCCTTAAGTAACTGACCAGCATAAGATTGCTAAGCCTGCTAATGAGCCATTAGTGAGGAAACTGTGCAGTTGTCATATTCCAACTTTTTATTTCAAGTTTTTGAAAATGTTTGTGTGACACTAGTTACAATTGTTAAAATCTGTACTGGTATCAAAGCTGGGTGAAGTCTGGGTGAAGGTCTCAGTGCAGACCAGTTCTGGCACACCAAAACAGACAAACTGTATACTATTGTCTATCAAAATTTACTATCACTAGCACTAATGCACCCATAGTTAAGTGGAGTAGTTTAAGATTCTTGTTATTCATGTTATTATATCTGCTGCCAAAACCTTTGTAGGATTTGAGGCTGAGGACGAATTGCTGTGAACTGTAATAAGGGGGTAAAACCTTTCTATGCAGATAAATGTAGTCAGTGTCTGCTGATGAGTTAGTTCTTCTTTGTTGAGCCATCTGCTTCGCCAGAGGTTGTTTGGTTTCCCTAATTTTTAAATCATAGCAATCCTCCTGGCACTTAACAGTGTACACTACATTACTCTGTTTGTGTCTGGGGACTTGATCCTTGGGGTGGACTAATTTTTGGTGCAGCGAAAAATGGGTCCATTTACTTACTTGGATTGAGCATGCACCAAGACATCCGAGGGACTTCTCCAGTCTCAAAAATTGCATTCACATGAAGCCAAGAAAATATGTAGCTAGAGGTTTATGAAGTGAAGGTTGCGCAAGGGGTGTCGTGTCCGGGTAAATGTGTGGGTAAATGTTAGATAGATAGAATGTGTGAGACATTGTATAAAGTGTTTTGAATGCTCAAGTAGAACAGAAAAGTGCTATATAAGAACCAGTCCATTTACCATTTACAGCATGCACATTATACAGAGCTGAGTCAGTGGTTGGTCTCATTGGATGGTCCATTGTCAGAGTCCTGCAGGCCTCTGTCACATGTTTGGATAAGGGCTGATGAAGTTCCAAGACTAGCTGATTCAGAGTCACTGATGACTGTGGCGTGCCTCTTGCCATTGTCTGCATCTCACCCCACTAAGTTACATCAGATGACTGCTGAGGTTTGACTTGCAGAGGGATTAGATGCGCTGATACTGGCCCGCTGCTCGCCTTTGTCCCCCAAAACAAACCGGGTGCTCCGTCACCCGGCCCAGCAGCTGCTGTTTGCTAATGCGAGCCTTTGTCCTGATGGGCGCTCTGCCTCAGGGGCCACCATCCGCTCGCTTTATTGTGCGAATAAGATGCATGCAAGGCAGATGTTTGTTTTCTCTTTAAAAACATTTACCCTGCTCTGTCCAGACACCTCTCCTCCTCACACCTGGTATCTGCACAGATTTACTTCGTGTACTCTCACACAGCGTTTTTGTTTCTCAGATTATAGCACAGTCAAGCCGTTCATTTCAAGTACAGCTTTCACACATTTAGTGCCATGTTGTTTAGTTTATTTGTTTCGTTTATACGGACAGAAAGGTTGTCCTTTTGTTGCCACTCGGTTCTCTTTTCATGTGGCCATAGACCTGGTTGTCATAGTGATGGTGTTATTGCAACAGGGATTGGTTATGTGTGACAGACTGTGATATGTGAGATGGAGTCATCTTGGAGTTGATTATTTTATTTATAGGCATGTAATTGCAAATAAGTGAAATGTGAGATTTGCACTTGTGTGTATCCCTTCAACTTCTTCATGCCTGTAATCAATAATCTAAAATGAAATGTTGCAGGTCTCAGTTCACTACTCACATTTTGAGTGTGACCACCTCTAAAGTTGGCCATGTTAACGTTTAAGTCTGCAGGGATTGACTCACTTTTGGAGACTTGTTTGCTTGTGCTGTTCTTTCTTTCTGTTTTTTCTCTTGTGCACCAGGTGGCTCATTTTTATATACAGCTACCAACATAGAAGTAGTTGGCCAGCTTTGCATGTTCTGTCTCACCCCGGAGTGTCACACTCCCACAGTTATTTCATTAGTTCATTTCTGTTCTCATTTTATGACCTTTTTTTGTTGTCATTTTTCCTTCTGCTCCACCTGTTGTTTTTTTCTAACCTTTATTATTCAGACCTGTAATATATTACTTGTTCTTGGTACTCTGAGCCCGAGGGTGGTTTATTTCAATATAAAGAAGGTGGCAGATGGAAGTTTACCAACCTCGGGTTTCTGGCTGGCTCTGTCTGCGTCGGCCACTATTGGCAGTCTGAGCAACAGTTTACAGCTCCACCTTTAATGAACTTTAATGTCTTTACCTTACAGACGTCTTGAATTGTTTTAGCCTAACTGTGTACTTTTCTACTTCCTCAGTCATGGTCTTGCCACATTATCCTGAATCTCTGATATTCATGCATATTTATCAAACTCACCGAGAGACAGATGGCTTGAATGGTCTCTTATAAAGTTCAGTTGGTAGATTTTTAGCCACAGAATTAATCCTGGTTTAGCTGTGTCAGTACCCTCTGTGAAAACATGAAAAACAAATTAGTATTAAAATCTATGTTCTCTCAAGTAGTTCTGGATTTGAGAGCTACCCATCAAGCCTGGTTTATTTTCAATTTTTTAGTCCTTTAAATAGATATTTTCAAACATGTGAACTCATAACTAAATATCATATCAAACATCACTCATAAGTAAATATGAAACAAGAAGAGGAAAATTATTAATTCTGTGAATTAAGAGAAATAAAATGAAAAAAAGAAACAAAAGTTTCAAGAAAGACTGCAAAGCAGAAAAAGTATCTAGAGAAAAATACATTTTAATCAAGCTTGAATATTATTAGTTTTGGTAGTTAATTATTTGGGCAATTTCTACAGTTTCCAATGCTGGTTCTTTGTGAGTGTACCTGTCACTGCATCCAGCTGTTTGTAAAAGCTGGAAGAGGAGAAGAGAGGATGGTGAGAGGAGGGGACGGGCGGTCTGTGGAGAAGGCAGGGAGGGGAGGGATGGTGGGTTAGCGCTTGCTAGCAGATGAGCCACCATCATGGAGTAGTCTCCTCACCAGCCTGTAAGTACCTCTCACCCTGATCTGGAGACTTCATCACGCCCCGTCCGACCTGGCGCGTGAGGCTGGAAAAGCGGACGGGTGAAAGGGTGGGGGGGCAGATTGGGTGTTTTGTTATGATAAGGAGACGAAGGTTGAGGAGCAAAGGGGGATGGGCTGAGCTTTGTTGATGCAGGCACGTAGGCAGGCAGGCAGGCAGACACACACCGAGTCTTTCAGAGCTAATTCAGTTTAGCTTGGGCTTGCCTCGTGCGCGTTTACATTCAAATAAAAGGTTGGACAGCAGATGTGTATTTTTGTGAGGGTATGCAGCGGCATGTTTTTGGTGGTGTTCTCCGTTCCTCTGTCTAGTGCAACATCATCACATATGGTACAGATGTGCAGCCCAGAGCTCACACCTGCACAGAGACACATAAAAACAAACATGCATCATCAGCTAAATATGGAGCAGGGGAACCCCTGTTCTATCTCTGCTACTGGGGCAGCAACAGCATCCAACATTCCCAGTCTGTGTCTGTATGCAAAGCAGAAAACTTGGTGGGCTCAATGCAGCTTGTTGCTGCATCAGACTCATTGTTGCATCATTGAGCTGTACTGCCTCGTATGCACAGTGGGCACATTGATTAGTACATGACACACAGCTACACTTTTTATTGTAGTTCTGGACGACATTACTGCTACTTTCAATGAAATCAGTGGACATAAATGACCCTGGAGAGACAAATCTAATAGACTGTTAAGAGCAACCTAGAGAAAAGCAAACAAACAGCATCCCAGCTCGCTCTGAAGATCCACTTTAACTTCACAGGAGGTTTCTTCATGTCAATAAGGAGTTTTTTCTTCCCACTGTTGCCAAGCGCCTCCTCCTAGGGGGCCGTCTGATTGTTGGGCTTTCTGTATTACAGTGTTTATTGCTATATGGATAAAAATGAATAAATTGAATTAAGTCCCATCATAATAACTTACAAAATTTGAAGTTAGACAATTGTTGAAAAATTGTGTTAATAATTAATGTATTTTTTAACCCAATTTTTAATTGGGTTAAAAAATACATTAATAAAAAACATTACAAATGTGATTAATTAAAGAGCAAAGATCCAGATGTGAGGTATAAATCATTTAAAACATTTATTGAGATAAGCTAAGGTTATATATTCATACATCTGCACTGACCAAGAATTGCCAAAAGATTCATGAGTGGGTGTATTGTAAGGAAATCAAAAGCATTCACAAAACCCAGAATAACCCAGAACACCAATCTATCACAGAAGTGATGTGAAACGACATTCACAATGAAGTCTCATTGATCAGCTATACAATATTTTTTAGGCCACCTGATCCAAATTCATATCAAATGCAATAATCCAAATAACGTCTTAAAGTCCTCTAAACATTGTCCCCTCAACCTTAAAGCACAATGATAACCAGCAGTTAAGAGTGAACGGAGGAAAGAAAACTTCACCTGTAGCTTTGAGAAAGAGTTTTGAACTTGAAAATTAATAACGATACTTAAAATACTATAATAGTATAATAATCTATAACATTACTTTTATTTCACTAAAAGTTTTGGCATTCAGGTCGAAGTATAGCATAAATGGCAGAGGCTGTCATTAGGCTCTAAAGGTGTTCCAAATGTTTCTTATTTTTGTGGCACCAAAGAAATGAAAGGCAGTGCATAATATTTTCAGCAAAAGGGAATAAGAAAAACCTTACATACAGCAGATGAACGTCTGTATCCAACACGTACACAAAACTCCAAATGACTAATAATCCTTTAAGTGGTCAAACAGCTTAAGGTGGCAACAACCACAATGTCATTATGATTTCAGATTGTCTGCTTTTACTTGACAGCACAGAGAACACAGGAGTGATAAATAAACTCTGCTCTTCACTGAGTTTTCCTTCTTGAGGTACTTGGAGCGGTTTGATGTGTTTTTTCCAGTAAATTTTTGTTACTGAGAGACATGATCATTAAGAAACTTTCTCTGTCACACAGTTTGTGTGCCGAGTTTATTCTTTCAACTACAAAAATATCTTAACAAAAACTTGTTGTTGGATAGTTGTCTTCATGTCATTCCCCAGTTTTTGTAACCCGCTGATGTCACTAAAAGTCATGTTGTTGTTTTTTTAATTTGGCGTTGGGCCGGTGTATCGAACAAATTCCAGGACGTTTGAGGACATTAGGTGCCCCATCCTTGCTATGGCTAAGATAGAAGCTGCAAAAACATATTTGTGTTAAGAGCAGTGACAGATCTATAATTAACAGACCACACTCTGGATGTGAGTTCCATCCGAGCCTGCAATTTAGTGAATATTAAGATGTGGAATTTTTTACTTCTGGTCACATGACGTTGCTGAGTCACCTCTCTCCTCTCGGCGTGTGTTGTGGAATGAACCGATGTAGGTCACTGACCTGAGAGCTGTGCTGGAATGCAGCCGCTCTCTCAGACAACACGCAGCTCTCAGTCAGATGTAGGTCAGCTTGCAGCGTGGCTTATAATGGCTCCCGTTGTGTCATTCGTTGGAACGACAGCAGCGCTTCCCACACAAAGTTAAAACCTGCCACAGTGCTAATGTGTGACATGGGGCTGAACGTAGCGTTCACAGTGGCAGGTTGATGGGTGTTTGCTCAGCATCCTTAGTGTCCTAATTCAGTTTTTTGTCTCCTCAAATTGCATGATGAAAACAAAACCTTGTGTTACACACTTGAGACAAACAGACAAACAAATGCATGCATTATTTAAAGAGCTGGTGTATGTAAGACTTGCAGATTTTGACTTCAGATGCAGGCTGCTGCTTGCTAAAGCTGTTTACATGTATTATGTTCCTTTAAGCTATTTAACATACCTGTAGCTTTAGGCAGAGAGCCACAAATGGGGCACAGAAGTCAGAAACTGACTGGGGGAAATTTTTTTGAAGGTTTTTTACCCTTTCTGGTGATCTGTGACAAGCTAAACTCCAGTGAGAACTGTTCTAATGTGATGCATCTTTCCTCGACAGGGTGAGGAAGCTGAAAGAGACGCTGGTGACGGTGCAGCAGCTTGATAAGAACATGAGCAACCTGCGGACGTGGTTGTCCCGTATTGAGACAGAGCTAGCCAAGCCGGTGGTCTACAGCACCTGCCACAGTGATGAGATTCAGAGGAAACTAGCTGAACAGCAGGTGGGCAAAGATGGAAGGACTTGTGTGAGATGCATTAACTTATGAAAGTGTGTATTTTTAAAGATTCAGTCAAAACCTACAAAGTCCTGCAAGACCAGGAAACTAAAGATCTAAAATTTCATTTCAAGATCTACATGAAGTACCTCTTAATAACTAATATAACCTCTAAGAAGAAGAGAACAGTTGGCACAATGCTGTGTGACAACTGGAGTGATTATTTCTTTGATTGTTTGGTATTTAAAGCCAATCGCCTCCCACAGCCATGTGAAAAAGGAAGATCTCATGAAAGGTGAGCAAATCACCTTTTATGGTTTCTTTGTGGAAGAAAAACGAGAGCTCTCTGTACAAATCTACTGAACTCGGACATCTTCAAGGTAAAAAAAGGAAAAAGGGGCACTTAAAGTGCTATTTTAGAAATGCACGAGGTAGAATTAGGACTCCACTGTGAGGGGAGACATTGCGTCTGGTTTTAAACCCTTTATGTTATGGCCACCCTGTGGTGGTCCAAAGCATACTAACATAAGAGTGAATAATGTGCGCTGCAAAGTAAAATCTCAGCAAGGCTCTGCTAAGAGAGGAGTTTGTGAAGGAGAGAGCTGTCACACTGGGCTGAGAGATGGTAAATGTGCTGAGAGGCAGAGCTCATGAGGAGGTCCAAAAAAAGGTAAATGGACTTTAGCCTGTTACTCAATTTGTCATCTGCCATATAGCAGTACTTTGGGAAATGGCTAAAAGTTCCAGGTCTTAGAGCAAAGATGGGTGGAAGGGTTCAGAGGGAGAAATATTGTTTTTATGTCTTGGGTAGAGTTGCCTGTTTGCCTCTCGGGTTTTGGAAAAATCTCATATAGATATGCACGTTTGATAGTACGGATGAGATCAGGTGACAGTGGTTGTTGGACCTGTGGTTCATTTTGCATTTTTTAATCACTGGATTAAACATTTAAATGCACACGTATATAGCATTAAATGTGACAAATGGGCACATTCCCTTTAAACCCACAATGTGTTTATTCTTGTTTTAAAAAAGGGTTAGGGTACGTTGGTCAAAATATGTGAATTTGCTAAAGTCAGACCACATTATCAACAAGCACAGTAATGCTTTAAAAGAACAGAATAACTCCCAGACCTACCTTGATTAAATGCATGAATAGAATACAACATAGTGTTTATTTATTTATAGTGTTTATTTTGTAAAAGAGTAAACACCAACCCTGCAGCACTTTTTGGCAGGGCTTTTTTAAATTGTTCATTCTGTATTCTGTCATGTATGCAATTTTTGGTTACTGTGAAGGTATGTAGGTACACGCGTTAAACAAATGCAAACAGAGAACGTAACATCGCATTTGAAACATTTTGAAAGTTTTTTACAAAAACCTTTAGATGTTAACAAGGGTTCAGTGAGATTGTCCCACCCATTAAGCAGGAGGTACATATACACACACACGCACGCATATATATTATTGTTTCCATTTTATATAACTGCAACTCTTTCAGCTTTACCACATTATTTTAGAAATAAGTACTAAAACTCAGTGATCAGCCTTTCCCTTAAAAGCTGGGCCCCACAAACTGGTTGACATGAGCCACTTTTTCTGTGAGAAACTCAACATTTTCTGAACTTCTGAAAGTGCTCTACTCTGCCACAAGCATGTCAGCCTGAGTGCTCCTTACTTTTTTGGGGTCTAAAATGCGACTGACTGCTACGTAGTAACTGAACTTGTCAGCACTGCTAGTAACCCAAGAGTTTGGAGAATTTTCTTTCTTTTTTTATGTCTTTTTTTATGATGGATTTGGGGGTCAAAGCAAGCACAGATGTGTTCATTTGACAAGTTAACAGTGAAAGGGGTTCAATTGCACTAATTTCTTAAATCACTGAATATCTCTAGCTAATGATTTTTCTCCACTCAGAATTTTACAGATCTGTGCAGTTCAGGGGAAAAGATACACTTAGAATCTGCAAAACAAATTGGACTCCAGCTTTCTGTCTAAATCTGGACAGGGACGTGTCTGAAGAAATAGAGCTCATATCTGATGAAAGAAATGGTGGCAGTTGTAAAGGAGTGAAATGGAGACAGATGACAGGCAAAATGAAAGGAGACGAATTCGAATCGGCGTGGCGATGTGCAGAGCCTTAAAGAAATTGGACTTCTCCTGTTCCTCAGAAAAAGGCTGCAGGTCTCTCCATTAGCAGATGAGGGATGGCTGAAATGACTCCTGTGTGGATAGGCACTTTAAGCTTTCACTGGTCACCATGGCAACCTAGAGAGTGGTAACTTTGAACAAACAAAAAGTGGTGTCCAGCCCCAGTGAGGGAGCTCTCGCTGTCTCTCTCTCATGCTTACGTACTCACACACACACTCACACACACACACTCACACAAACTCTGGGAAAAGGCAAAAATGAGGAAAAAACTAAGAACATAACACCAAGGGCCAAAACGAACAGCACCCGGGAATCATGCTGTGCTGTGTCTACAGATTGCAGGCCTCAAAACAAACCAGAAAAATACAGAGTTTGGGTTTTACTTTGTGATTTCTAGAAGAGGAGAAAGTTAAAGAAAAAGTTTTTTTTGTCTTTTGTTTTATCTGTGCCGGTTGGCATTCAGGATCTGCAACGGGACATCGAGCAGCACACAGAGAGCGTGGCCTCGGTGCTGACGCTGTGCGACGTCCTGCTCCACGATGCCGATGCCTGCGGCAGTGACTCGGAGAACGACTCGATCCAGCAGACCACCCTCAGCCTGGACCGCCGCTGGAGAAACATCTGTGCCATGTCCATGGAGAGGAGGATGAGGTGAGCAGCCAGGAAGGGTTGAAGATTGTTTACTGATTCTTTAGTTTACAGTGGTTGGAGGGGTCTTACACCTTCCAGAGCTCGGGCTACTGTGATTAGAAGTTAACATGTGCCTTTTCTGCCCTCAGAATTGAGGAAACGTGGCGTCTCTGGTGTAAGTTCCTCGATGACTACTCTCGCTTTGAACACTGGCTGAAGACGGCAGAACTGACAGCAGCCAGCCCCGACTCCGCCGACGTCCTCTACACCAGCGCCAAGGAGGAACTCAAGAAGTTTGAGGTCAGCAGATTATTTTGCTCTCTGTTTGGGTGGACCTAAATAATTGGGATTTCTGTGCATTCTGATATTAGCACTACAGGAAAAGCCAGGGGTATGTTAAAATGTAAAAAGGTCAGCTCATTCATTAAAAAAAGGAAAGGAAATTAAAAACTCCCTTTTGAAAAGAAGAAGCCGGTAGCACCAGGCAGCCACTTGCTGTGATGGGTGAGGGAGACAGGACAGCATGAATGTCTGGTCCAGAGGGAAAAAGGTTCAGCAGCTGTTAAATAGCTGTTTTCAATTTTTGTTTTTCTTTCTAATTTTATATTTCCCTTGAATCAGCAGACACCAAAGACGCATCAAACACAGTTTTAAGTGCTCAGGTGTCCTGTTGCGCTGTGACTCACTGGTGACCTTTGGTGCGCTGGTCTAGATTAGAAGCACAGATTAGTGTCTGGTAATCTGGAATTTGCTGAAATGCCTTCATTTCTACAGCAACAGGGAACCAGTGTATATAGTGGTGTTTAAAAAATACCAGTGACCTACATTATGTATCCTGGCTGTCAGTGACATATTATGGAAGCTGTGGAGTGTCATTATTAAAGATGCAAATCAGCTGTGGGTTGTATTTATAAAGAAAAGGTTATTTCACACAGCCTTATAACCAGTGCTCACATTTCTGTTGTGGAATCAACAAAATTTGCTTTAACAACTTTCTGTAAGTGACTAGTTGTTCTTTGTTTTCAGGGGATTTTTTCTTAACGTAATCTTCAACACGGCTATGTTAACAGATACATCAAAGCATGTGCACTCTATTAAAGCACCCGCTCCAGCTTGAAGTGTTCTTCTCATTGACACTCATGTGTGACTTTCAGGCGTTCCAGCGGCAGGTTCATGAGCGCCTGACTCAGCTGGAGCTGGTCAACAAACAGTACCGCCGTCTGGCCCGAGAGAACCGCACCGACGCCGCCAGCAAACTTAAGGTCATGGTCCACGAGGGGAACCAGCGGTGGGACAGCCTGCAGAGGAGGGTCGCAGCCGTGCTCCGCAGACTGAAGGTGAGAAAGGAGGTCGGAGGTCAGGACTGGCTGAAGGTACCTTAGGAAAGCTACTCTGTTAGAAGCAAGAGTGACTGTAAAATTAAAAAAATAAATAGATATACATACATATATATATTTATATATAAACAGAAATCAAACATTGTTGTGTTTCAGGCATTATCAGATGATCTGTGTAGTATCTCCCTGCTCCACGCTAAGCTGTCAGGATTTAGGTCACCTCTCAGACGGTGACAGGGCACATGGCATCATGTTGGCAGGGAGGCGTTTTCCTCGTGCCATGTGCTTCTGAACAGATGGAGATGTTTTTGTTGCTTTATGGAGATGCCTTGTAATCAAAGAATTCCGCTGCTTGGTGCCAATTGCCAATAAGGCACGTACAGCGGCAAGAGCTCTCACAAAATCAGATTTTCTGCGACATTATGGGCTACATTAATGGGAAATGATTAATACAAAAAACACAAGTGTAGAGAGTCTGTAACCATAACTGTGCAGATGGGTTCTGTATCACCAGTTTGCATCACAGTAGTTGTTACTAAGGTTGGGCGATATGTAAAGTTTTTCAAACCGACAATCGTTAGTCCAGTAAATAACGATATATTTGCACAGGTGACTTTTTGATGGGCGGAGCAATGTAATCATGCATGGACTGAGTTGCGCATTTAGAAGGAGGGAATATTTTACCTTCTTTTCTTGTTTGTTTCAGTATTAATATAGCTCTTTTTTGCTTCATTCATTTATTTGAGATTCGCCAAATCACACAAAAGACTTCATGTCTGAGATTGTTTTTTAATGTTCGCTGGAAGAGACATTTTGATTTTTAACTTACTTTTTGTATAATTTTGTATTTGTTGTTTGGTTGAGTGTGTAAGTCAGATAAACACTGGAACAGCCTGTAAACACGGTTATAGTGGACAAAAGAAGCCAGTTTCCCTTTCTTTTCCTCCCCATCTCCCCACATAGGCTACTGCCTTTCTGTCTTTCTGTTAAGAGTAATTGAATTGAGTAATTGAATCACTGCATTTGGGCGCACTCTGAGGAGGGTGCGTTAGTTCGCAGATAGAAGAGGGTACCGTAAAAAAGGCTCTATTATTTTTTCTGTCGACTGCTTCTCTTAGCTTCAACATTATTAACAAACTTACTCATGGGCAAATAAATAAATAAATAAATCGCTCTTTTGGTGAAAGGCTCAGCCTATCAACAATCGCCCAACCTTATGTGACACTACACTTACACAGCAAGTTGATATCTGGATCACATAAGCCGGCTATATTTGTAGCACACAGTTTATGGCATCAAAGGAATATACTAAAAGTAATATTTCTGTCCTATTCAGTATTTTACGTCTCAAAGAGAAGACTTTGAGGGAACTCGTGAGGGGATCCTCGTTTGGCTGACTGAAATGGACCTTCAGCTCACCAATGTAGAGCACTTCTCAGAGAGCGATATCGAAGAGAAAATGAGAGAGCTAAACGTGAGTATTTCCCTACTGATGTTGCGCTGTAACATTATCCTGTTTACATATTGATGGACTGGCTGGGTCTCTCACTGGCTGAAATATTTTCATACCGTCGTGTCATTTACCTCTGCAGGGTTTTCAGCAGGAGATTACCCTGAACACCAACAAAATCGATGCCCTGATCGTATTTGGGGAGAACCTGATCCAGAAGAGTGCTCCTCTGGACGCTGTGCTTATTGAGGATGAGCTGGAGGAGCTCCACTCCTACTGCCAGGAGGTGTTTGGCAGAGTGGCTCGCTTCCATCACCGCCTGGTCAATAGACGTCCGGTTAGTAGTATAAATGACTCAGAAAAAATAAAAAAGCTGGAGTTTTCTCAGACTGGCTGTACCTGTAAACTGCTGCTCTGAGAATGAATGGGATAAAAGCATTTGTTTTTGTTTTGTTTTTTTTAATCTGAGGACATGCTTGATTTTTTAAATATGTGTCTAACTCACAGACATGAACTTCAAGAGACATTTGTCATCTTATTTATCAGGGTTTTTTTTTTCCAACCTGCAGGTTCTGGAGGAGGAGGAGAGGGAGATGTCAGACCGAGACACAGACCGAGACGATTCACCCGATTTGACCCCGTCCTGGATGGCGGAGAGGAGAAGGAAGGAGGTGGATATAGCAGTGGGAGGAGTTTCAGGTGGACCACAGGTGATGTGCCACCTCCTGGTACCCCCTATAGAGCGATCAGGAAGAGAGACCCCCCTCAGTGTGGATTCCATCCCCCTAGAGTGGGATCACACAGTCGACGTGGGGGGGTCATCATCCCATGAGGACGACGAGGATGCCACCTTCTTCAGCGCTCTGTCAGGTTAGCTTCGTGTCAGGACTTTAGGCTCATGGGTTAAGTTATGTTATATAGCATTCTGTATTAATTCTTCAGATGAAAAAAGCTGAAAAAAAGCCGTTTTTGATATTCCTGTAACACCTTTAACACCTTTGCAGATCTCCATATCCTCAGCTGTGAGACTTTAACCTCCACTGTTTCTTACAGACATGAAGGTCACAGAGAATTCAGAGTCGTTTTTTAAAGTGACTGCCAGTGCAGTGAAAGCAGCCTCGGGTAGGCGCTCTGCCTCCTGCATGTGTCTGCTTTGCTATGCATTTTTTTTCAACTAGCATCCTGCTTTCACCTTTTTTAATCTTTTCTCTTATTTCACCCCATTTCCACCATGAGTCACAAATGTGGCTGCGCACGGCCGCAAATTATCATTCACTTTGAAATGTTTGGTTTGGTTTGGTTAGCGATTGAAGATCATGAGACCTGCATGATACTGCAAGTCGGTTGTGTGTGTTTCTTCAATCCATTTGTGGTTTATTCATTTGGTTTATGCACGGTGAACCTTTTCATGCATGTGTCGGAGGGCTGGTGAAAGGAGCTGTCTTTCCATCATTACTCTTGTCACTGAAGTTTTTATTTGAAATTTAACAGTCACTGTTTTCTCCTCTCGGTCTCCTCAGTGAAGTCAGTGACTGACATGCCGAGCTGGCATCTGCCTGGCTCCCCGGAGAGGAAACAGCTTCCTCGAGATATCATCCAAGCCCTGAGCTCTTTCCCTACACATACAACCGGCACTTCCTTCCATCAGCAGGGCTATGTACGTACAAACACACGATACTTATTGGGTCCAACGTCAGGTCCAAATTAAACACAATAGAAATGGTACACTATGATAGATTTTTGAAGACTTTTTATCATCTTTCATATTTCTAAGAATAAAACACATAGGCATAAGAATGCAGAGTGCTTCCTTTTTTTCCTTTTTTTTAAACCAGTGTAACGCCTCAAACTGATTGTGTGTGTATCTGTGTGTTCAGGCGAAGCTAATGTCAGAGTGCAGTGGCAGCATCGACAGCGTGAAGAGGGTCAAACTCATGCTGAACGATGAGGAGGAGCTGGAGGATGCAGGCCTGACCAGCAGCACGGCCAGCAAGCATACCAGCACGGGTACGCAGACAGAGATAACCGCAGGTGCGAGAGGTCTCACTCTGTTTGAAACATGTAACAGTAGGGATCATGCTGGAGGTCCTGAAGGCAAGTCGGAAAACACATTTTCAGAAAATCCACACACTAAAATACAGGACAAAAATGTACTAACATGGACTCAAACTCCAAATGTACCTTTGTTGATAATGGAGCAAGGAAATAGACCAGAGGCTGCCAAAGCTCTTGGGTCTGGCAGATCCACCTGAGACGTCTTTGAAAAAAAGAGGACATAAAAAAGGGGGATGGATAGTGGAGTACAGAAATCTTGAACAGATCCGTGTGTGTGGCAAGTAGCATTTATACACATACTCATCCCTCTTCCTTGTTTCCTCAGGTGTTATCGAGCGCTGGGAGCTGCTACAAGCACATAAAAACGCAGCGGACATCAAGCAGGACCTGGAACAGTGGCAGAAGCTTAACTCTGACCTGTCTGATGTCACTTCCTGGCTTGGCAGGGTGCTGCCAGAGCTGGAGAGGCTGAAGAGAATAGCACCGTCCACCAGCATCCGAGACATCGAGGTCAACATCAGGAAACTCAAGGTAACAACCAATGTGAGAGCAGGAGGACGTTCGCGGAAGTAAAATCGGCAAATGAAAAAGTGAAACCTTGGGATATTTTCCTAGGATGGGCATAACTGAAGTGTATACGCTGCTCAAAAAACATGAAAGGAACATTTAGAAAACAATCATGTTGGATGGCTGCATATATGGACTGACTAATGTGATAGGAACAAAAGGACGCCACATCATTTGATGGGGCCGAAAATTATAAACCTACAGAGGGGTGAATTCAAACGGACCGTGAAAATCAAAATGAAAAAATTACAAAGCACGCTAGTCCATTCTGCAGAAATTTCATTGCAGCAACTCAGAAATGCTACTCAACACTTTGCTTGGCCCCCATGTGCTTTTATGCATGCCTCATGGACGGTGTCCTGGGGGATTTCCTCCCAAATCTGGACACTCTGAGGTGTAACCTGGCAGCATCGGCTGAACCAAAACATAATGTCCAGGAGGTATTCTATTGAATTTAGGTGAGCGTCGAGGCCAGTCAGTAGTATAAATTACTTCATGCTCCAACTCCAAGGCTGGGGGAGCCAAGGACTCACTGCACCAGTGTAGAGTCTGACAAGATGTTCATCCCAATACTTGGGAATCAAGGTGCTGTTGCCTGTTACAGGCAGCGTAATTTTCTTCTTGACTTCTTCAGACCATGTCACATGTGCTCAGGGTGGACCTGCTCTTGTGCGGTGCTGCTCATCTGTGAAAAGCACAGGGTGGGTTGCCAATTTTGGTATTCTATGGCAAATGCCAGTTGGACTCCACAGTGCTGGGCAGTGAGCACAGAGCCCACTGAAGGTCATTTTGTAGCTCTGGAAGAGCTCATCCTGTTACTCCTTGCACAGAAACAGATATCAGTCCAGCTGATGGATTAAGGGCCTTCTATGGCTCTGTCCAGCTCTCCTAGTCTCCTGCCTGTCTCCTGGAATCTCTTCCATACTCTTGAGACTGTGATGGGAGACACAGCAAACCTTCTGGCAATCTCACGTATTGATGTGCCATCATAGAGGAGTTGGACTACCTGTGTAACCTCTGTAAGGTCCAGGTATCTCCTGATGCTAACAGCAATGACGCTCACCTTAGCCAAATTCAAAACTACTGAAAAAACAGTCCGAAAAGATCAGAGTGCACCTTTTTTAAATTTCATTAACACCAAAGTAGCTGAAACTGATTAACAACCTCCTCTGCTACTTAACTGCCCAGATCATATCCCAAAAGTTTAACTGACTTGCTGCTGATTAGATTGAGTAGACTATATACTTCAGATCAAACCACATCTAAAGTGACATTGTTTCTCCTCCTGCTCTCCTCTTCCTTATTAAAAAAATAAATAAATAAATCAGGTAATATTTGATTTTTCCTGTGCTAACTTCAATTTTATTGGATTATAAGCTAATATTATTGAATATATAACATGTTAAAGATTTATGTTTTTTCATGATGAACTTATTGTCAATTATCTTTTAAAGAAGTGTTAATTTATTCAGCGTGGATAAAGACAAGATTAGAGGAAAAATCTTATAGATGTGTTAACAAAAAGAGCTGTTTTTGGTGAGAAATTAGGATTCCAGCAGTTGCATGGTGAGAGCTCTGCTCTTTGTTTTGTTTTTTTTCCTGATTTAGATGTTAAAAAAAATCTTCCATTTTAAATGACATTGACAAGACTGGAAATAACGTGTGAAGACTGAAAGTAGATGAGTTGTCATGTCATTTGTCCTACTGAAGAGAATGGACTGGAGGATGTTCATTTATTTTGTATAATTTAACTCCAATTTTAGCAGGATTATATCAAATAAAACTGCATGCAGCCTTTCCTTGTGCTCACTCCACCCAACTTAACTTTTTCTTCTGATTAACAACCGTTTGGGGAAATACAAGTCACAATGCAGAATAATCAAAGTCGAATGAAAGGAATGTCAGCACAGTAGATTTTGGAACACTTCATCTGTCGTTTGTCTAAAATTAATGTTTTGGGGGGGGGGGTTTCTGCTAAGGAGATGCAGAAGATTTTCAACAGCTACAAGTGTCTGATGATCTCCATCAACCTGAGCAGCCGTCACTTCCTGCGCGGCGACAGCACCGAGCTGCACGAGCAGCAGGAGGCCCTGGACTCAGCCAATCACAGCTGGACTCAGGCCTGCAGCGGCCTGGAGAGCTGGGAGAGGAGCCTGCACTCTGCTGTCATGCAGTGTCAGGTCAGACATGGAGACACCTCCTGAACGTTTACCCCATAGAGTTCAAAATAGTAGGAGTGATTCACAAAATGTGATTTGACCTGAATTGCTCTCCTCTTATTCAGGAATTTCACGAGACGCTACACTCGCTGCTGCTGTGGCTCGCTCAGGCTGAGGACAAACTCCGCACAGTGAACGTCAACGACCGCTCGCACTCTGCACTCCTGCAGCACAGAGACACGCTCACAGTGAGACAAACTATAGTCTTTTTAGTCTTGCCTTATTTTTGCACTAACATCATGTTGACTCTAATAGTCTGGATCTGACAAATATTCACTAAAATTTGTAGATATGGTTGCTGCAATTTCATCCTTGTTTTATACAGGAGACACCTATTCATCTACTCACACGTTGTCAAAACATGACATTCTTCCTGATTGGCATAATAGGTTAAATATACTTGAATGTTTTATGGAAAGCTGCAGTGATTGGTGTAAGTAACACCGAGCCTGTGGAGTCTCAGCTGATGTCTTAATACTGCCCTCTCTGTCGCCACCTGCTGCAGGCTCTGCAGGAGGAGCTGCGTGGCCGGCAACGGCGGGTTTCATCACTGCAGGCAATCTCCTCCCAACTTCTCCTGGAGGCCACTGGAGAGGACAGTGTAGAGGCCAAAGAGAAGGTCCACGTCATCAGCAACAAGCTGCATCTCCTGCTACGGCAGGTGGCTGCAGACCTGCGTACACTGCAGGGAACACTGGTAGGTCCATCTTCCTCTCAAAATCTCTGTCATGATATAAAGCAGCGGTGTCAAATAAAAGTCCTAAAGACCAGAAATGGCCTGGCAAAGAATCCAATTGGACCCACAGACACATGAAGGACTGCAGAGAGTTTGACATTTTACCTGTATTGTTATAAATTTCACTACTTTTCCTTTTCCTATTGGTTAAACCTCCCATTACCATAGAAACAAGGACAATGAAAGATTTTCTTTCACTTGTCCAGCTGTATGTGGCCCACAATGTAACTTGATATAGAGCTATAGTTTATGTGGCTGTGCAAAAACCATAAAAAAAATCAGTTTTTCTGTTTGTGAACATTGTTAAATGTTAAAAGTCAAATACAGTTAGGCCCATAAATATTTGGACAGAGACAAGCTTTTTGTAATATTGGCGCTGTACAATAATTACATTTGATGCAGTTTTAAATGAAACAACTCAACAATAAAGTCTGAAGTGCAAACTTTCAGCTTTAATTCGGTGGGTTGAACAAAAAGATTAAAATGTGAGGAACTAAAGCATTTTTAACACAATCCCTTCATTTCAGCGGTTTAAAAGTAATCTGACAAATTAAATGCCTGAAAATAAATGTCCATATCTAATACTTAGTTGAAAACCCTTTGCTGGCTGTAAATAAAACTATGATCCGAAGGTGCACCTGCAGATTTTTCTGCCTTCTAGCTCATTGTTGCAGCTTTTAAACTCAGCTATGAGGATAGCACTTTATGGGTCTGCAGCTTCTAAATGATCCCTTCCAAGATGTTTCCCAGAAAAAGACTGTAATTTAGAACGATTCATGCAGGAAAAAGAGCCGGTGTTGAGTTGATCCACTTCCATTAAATTATTTTTGAGTGTAATTCAGATCATATTTTGGTGCACAGCAGTCCAGCTGTAGAGTGGGAATTTCTGGCATGTACTTGCAAGGAGCAAGGGAGAAAACAAACCACCATTCAAGGGTCAATCATTCAAATATATATAAGTCATTTATGTATTATTGGGTCTACCTTACAATATTAAGCGCCTGAGGTGACTGTTGTTGTGATTTGGCGAAATTGAATTGAAAAGTGCATGCTCTAATAGCAGTGCCTTTAAACGTGAGTTTTGCCCTCACTGAACTCTGTACTCACATCTGTTCAAACACAAATCTGGGGGAAATGCAAAAATGTGCAGCCGTTTGCTGCTCAACATTCCTCAAAGCCGATCATCTGTCAACGCTCTGAACTCGTGACTTAGAGCTGGTTTGATGAGTCTTGTCTCACTGTCTCAGGAAACCTGCTCCACCAGTTCTGAAGTAGAAAGCATTGGTCTGGGAAAGCTCAGCTCACCGCTTCTGCAACAGGTACACCTTGGTGTTTTACCTTTAATTTAGACTGTTCAGAAGCTGCAAAATTGAACATGTATTTCAGAATATGATCATTTTAGCAGTGTGATGTGTTAAATAAATAAAAGTAAAATTCATCCACTGAACATCCACCATATTAATAACTGTATTTTTCACTGCATACTCTCCACATTTGAACCTGTCTAGAGTACATTTGGTACACAGGAACATTTTGGTAATTTGGCCAGCAGGGGTGCCGCGGACACAGCCACACACAGAGTTACTTTTTTCTATTTTTAATCTGTTCTGAAAATGTTACTCGTAACACAAAATGTGTTACTGTGTTTAATAAGCTTGACATGCTTTTTATACATGTTAGGTTTAACATTCTTATTAATGCAAAATATTAAAATAGTAAATTTACTCAAGTGTTTAGACTGAGCAATTTTTAGCTACACTGATAACATGCACACATTCACCTGGCATGCTGGTAGTGTGGATGTTTGATTTCATCTCAAAGTACATTTGAGGCAAAAGTCTTGTGATGTGTTACACATTAAGTCCACATTTCCCAGTTCCCAATTAGAATTTTCATCTGGGATTCCCATCAACTCGGACTTCCAGCTCGGAAAGTCAGAACAGCCCAACAAACCCTGACTTTACAATGAGAGTAAACAGTAGTAAAACTGTAAAACTTGTAAACTGCACAGTCACTGTTGTGTATTTGTGACTCATTAGGCACGCTGGTCACAATAAACAAAAACAAGTATTGCTCTGTTTTGCTTGTGATTAATGCTAACTTGCTAACAAGCAAAGCAAATCCTGATTTTCCTCGAGGGCGGAATATCTTTTGGAGGAATGGCATATTTCCCTCTAGCAGAATTCCAGAAACTTGTACTGGCAAGCATTAATTAGATATCGATCTCCTCCACAGTGTGTTTATTGTCCTGTCTTTCTTCCTTCACTCCAAACTGCTCAGGGCAGATGGCCCCGCCCCTCCCTGAGCCTGGCTCTGCCAGAGCTTTCTTCCTGTTAAAAGGGAGTTTTTCCTTCCTACTTTATTGGTCATAGGGGTCATCTGATTGTAGGGTCTTACCCTACAATCACAGATACCTTGTGGCATTTCTTGTTGGGATTTGGCACCATATAAATAAATTAAATTGATCTCGGGAGTGGCGTTACTCCTTACCAATACCATTTAAATGCCAGTTGGACTCCACAGTGCTGGGCAGTGAGCAAAGAGCACAGAGCCTACTGAAGGTCATTTTGTTGTATGTTCAGGATCACTCCTGAACATACAACTTCTAGGGAACACAATATTCAAACTGGAACCTGTTTTTTCTTTAACATTTATATGAGACCATAATACATTTAACCCTCTGAAACAGACTTATTGGGGAGAAAGTCAAAAATTGCTATCTGGGTTTTTTGGAGGGTTTTTTTCTAAACATATTCTGATTGCCTAGCTTTTAGGTTTAGTTAGGGTTGGGGTCTTCACCAAAGATGTCTTGGAGTTTTAAAGCAGGGGTGTCAAACAATAGACCCTGTGGGATAATTTCATATGTCAGTTATCAGTGGCCCATCGGTATTTGGGACAGCAAGTGCAGTGGTACAGGCCAGGTACACAGCGAGACTGGGAGCCCGATTTAAATGCAAGCGAGTTGGGAAAACGCAAAGAAAGGAGTGAAAACATAAACTGAGCAGCATCTGGCTGCATTTCAATGACATGGGAGTCTACAAAGCAGAGTGCAGAATTTATAATAACTAAACTAGGAGCTGGATAAAGTCATACCCGTTTTAATTTTCAGCAATTTTCGGTTGTGCAGGACAAAAGGTTTCAAACTTGTCCTTGTTTCCCCAGTGGTAGTAAATCTGTAAAAAAACAAGCTGCCTAGAAAAAGACTAAAGTTACAG
Organism: Copadichromis virginalis; assembly: GCF_057382275.1. NCBI lineage: Eukaryota > Metazoa > Chordata > Actinopteri > Cichliformes > Cichlidae > Copadichromis > Copadichromis virginalis. The sequence goes on from NC_140636.1 coordinate 9,625,862, forward strand.
GTCAGTACTGTATATTACATAAAAAAGACTATATATAAAGTGTCCTTGAAAAGCAGAGAAGCTGAAATGTGTGCTTGTAACACAGAGCCATGGATCAGTGTCTAAATGAGTCTCTCAGATCTGAATGTGCGCTTGAAGCTATTTAGAATAACTAGTTTTATGTGCTGCTCACCACAACAAACACAAGCATAAATTTTGAACTTTTTACTGCATTTTCATAAGTTTTACAGCTGTTCCTATTGATAAAAACCTCCCTTATGGCCATTCATACTACACAAAGTAATTAAGCAATAAACAATTAATGTGTTGACCCCCAGTGCCCCCCATACCAGAGGCAAGAAGGAGAAGATCTGGTTTAATGGGATGTACTGTGAGATCTGTTATTTAAATATAGACATGTGTGGTATCCACAGAAACGTCACAATCTCAGCTAAAAGCTCACAAAACCATTTCAACAACCACTGAACCAAACACAAAGCGCAAACATACACGAACATGCTGTTGGGTGCTGAAAGCCGACATCTCTCAGATTCCAAAACTCCCTGACCAAAAGTCACTGAACCAGCAGCAAAAGATCTTTGGAAAAAATTGTCATGAATTTTGTCTTACCTTCACTGTTTTGCTTCCACCGCGATAAAGTCACACTTCCTGCACAGATATCTCTCCCAGTGTGCTTCGAGACCAGTTTCCTATCAAAAATCTCTATTTTCTGCAAAATTCACTTTCTTATTACACACCATTCTACCATTGTGTAGTGTTGTCAGCCGCTGTCCAAGTGATAAACACATGTGCTTTTTTCTTTGATTCAGGAGGAGGCTGGTCTGCAGGCAGCTCCGGTCAGACAATCAGCAACCAAAAGGTACCTTTTTATTTAATTAGAGTCAGAGTTAAATGAACCTTAAATCAGTCTCTATTCTAAAAAAAAAAACAAAAAACTACAATCTTAGATCTCAAAGTGCAAAACGGCTGTTTATATTGCAGATTTGAGAATACAAAAATAAAGATGTTGTTTTTGACTTTTGTTCTGTTTGGTGAACAACATAAACATCTCTTTACTCTCTCAACATTTATCCACTTGCAGGGAGGAGAGACAGGACTCTTCCCCACAGCGACCCCTCTTCTACCGGGTTCTGCGAGCTGCTTTCCCCTTGCACCTGCTCTTCTTCATGCTCCTGGTTCTGGCCTGCCTGGTGCCTCTCTCTGAAGAGAACTACAGCTGTACACTGACCAACAACTTTGCCCGATCTTTCTACCCCATGCTGCACTACACCAACGGCCCCCCACCCACATGATCACTGCCACACTTTGTGTCCATGTTCTCCTTATAAAGGGATAGTAGAAAAAAAACAAAAACAGCCATATATTGGAGGTAAAAATCCCAAATAGACACCGTTAACAATGTGACGGGTCATGTACCTGCTCCCTCCCATACAAAAATGAAGCACAGTTCTTCATGTCTGAAGGAATCATGTGTTCTTCACTCTAAACTTTATTGCTGTACTAAATTATTTATTTATTTATGCTCCTTAACAAGAAGCCATATTACTGCTGTGTTTAAGTTGTGATTTTTAGATTGTAGATTTGCCAGCTGATTTCCCCGCTGAAACAATTTCACACTTTTCAGATTCAGACGGTGCAAAAGGAAAAAAGGCTCCACGATTTATTTTGATATCTTCTATTTTGTATAGTGCGGTATGAGGGATTCGAGGGCGGTTATTACCAAAGCAACTGAAGAAATGTGAGGAGTACACCAGCCATTTTCTACCACTGCAGCTATTTGTACCGATTTTGTTTGTTTAGGGGGTTTCTTTAGGTTCGGGGGCAGTTGTTAAAAGCACATTTTGTACAGAAAGGAAAAGACACGTGTTCTTTTTCTTATTTGGGTTTTGAAATATTTAAAATAGGAATTGTAAGAGTTTTTTTCTTGTAAATAATGGCAGTGACTCCTTAGCAGACATGCCTTTGTGTATCCAACAGAACAACCATTCTTTTAACTCATAATGTTCTTTTAATGTTATAAATGAATCTTGTATATAATGGAAAACTACTGAGAAAAAAAGGGTAAATTGTTGCTTTCAACTGTGCTATTTAGCTGGGTTGTAATTTAAAAACTCTTAAGTTGATATATTGAAAATGTGATAAACAAACTTTTAAGAGTCAGTGTGATGAATATTTTCCTATGATATACGTGTGATATTTTAGCCGATCACTCAACCTAAGAGTCACCTTGATGCAGCTGTGGTTGCTGTTTCCAAAGTTGCACATTAGCCGGCTAGCAGCTAACTTTGTTCACCTGCTGTTTGGCACTTTTTGCCTAAAAGAACGAGCTGTAGGTTCACAGGTAGTTGGTGGGCTAGCCAGCAATGCATATATACTTAATTCATCCTCTCAGGTGTCCCGTAGCTCAGACAGATAATTAAAATTGTTATATTAAACAATATAAATGAATATAAAAATCTAACAGCTGTAGGAACAAATTCTCTTCCAAAGGTAACTGCCATTTTTACTTCTAAAATATTAGGGAGTGGGTAAATATTATTGTCAAATTTGCTCATGACAGTTTCCTCACAAAGTCGATGTGCAGCTTTACAACAACAACAACCCCCAAAGGCTAAAAACACAATTCATCTACAGACCTGGTAGTTGACTGTGGTTTTGGCCCTATATGTGACTTTTTGTTTTATGTAACCTCACCCATGTATTATGAAAGGGTATTTTATATTTATTTTGAGCTGTATTTATCATAAATTGTACAGCTTTTTTTTTTGAGGTTTTAAACTTGAGCAGGGCTATCCAACTCGACCAATGACACGAAAGTCTGCAACGATCACCCGTTATTACGTACACATGAGATTTTTCTGAATTGTTTTTTGTTCCAGTGCAGATGAACAGCGCGTCTCAAGAGCCACACGGCACAATTTGAGTTGAACTTGAATGTAAGAAATCGTTTGAGAGGTGAATGTAGCTGTGTCCATGCACAATCAAAGATCATTAAATGTGTGTAATTTACTGTTAAAGTTACTGATAAATGTTATAAAGAAGATTCTATGAGCAATTCAAAACTGTAGATAATTTCAGCCTCGGCACAAAAGCCTCACAGAACAGAAACAACAAAAGGTGTGTAAAGTTTGATTTATTTTGTGATCTCTTATTTATGGGATGTACTGTTTGTAATTTTGAACTGACAATAAACCATGTTTGCCACGATGTGCTGCTGCTGCTGCTGGTTGTGAGTTCACAGAAAAGACAGGTGAAAAAAATCCACAAGATCTGACACGAGTGTGTGCGGCGTGCACAGACTGCCAACAGAAACAGCTTCAGCATCAGATTTGGGTGTGTGTTCATGTGCGCACAATCCACAAACATCAGGAAATAAAGCAGAGTAAACATATATTGGTCTATTAACAGTGGTTAAATAATCTGGCACTAAGGTTAAATTTACACTGGCACACAAGTGGCACATTTTATGACTTGGGAATGAGTACATGGTGCATTTATTTCCTTTTAGTTTGCTTTGTGTGACGGAAAATAAGCTGTTTGCAGTTTTGATGTTCCAAGTAACATTTCTCTTTTTTTTGGTGTCTTACTGTTACACTGCTGACATACAGTGCTAAGTCATTTAATTAAGCTTTATTTATACAGTGCCAAATGACAACAACCGTTCCCTGAAGGTGCTTTATACTACTGTAAAGACCCTAAAACCTACAACAATACAAAGACTCCCTATGGGCAAGCAGTTGGCAACAGTGGGAAGGAAAAGCTCCCAGGTTCTGACAGGAGGAGCCAACACCCATGTACCATACACATCTACATTATTTTTAATGACCAGCAGGGGGCAATCTGCCTGGCTACACAACGACTTTACATCTGTCAAGAACTGCTTACTCTGTGACTTAAATAAACACTATGGGCTCAGGCAGTAGTTTAAAATTAATAATGAAAAAGGTAGTAAATTTTCACAATTCTGGGCATTTTTAAAAAGGAGGATTATCTAAGATATTTATGTCATTTTCACAGTTAAAAACGAGTTAGACTTTTCTTATCTCCAAATTTCTTTGTTACGGACAACAATGAAAACTCTTCACTCAAGGCTTCATCATGGGGGCTCACCGACCATCGGGTGATGTCACAGTGACCAGTGTTACCATTAGCATATTAGTAAAGCCAAGATCAGTAGCTTCAAGTGTGATAAACTTCAAGTGCTGAAATCAAGTATAAAAAACTAAGTCTCTGTTGTTGTAAAGTAATTTAATTTTGTGCATTTTAGCTTGTACAAACATATGGCTTAGGTATGGCTTGTTTAAGGCAGTCAGGCTGTTCCGATTCTAAATCTAACAGTCTGAGAAAAAGTTGCTAAAGCTCATTATATCAGATTAGATGTATTACTATGACTAAATTGTGAAATTTTCCTTTTTTCAAATTTTGCTGGTAGCCTTTGCAGAAGGGGTCTGTGCCACTGTTTACTGTATAAATTCAGCATTAGTTTAACCAGAGAAACAGAGAACAAGTTTAACAGTCGTTTTGGTAAAAGGCCACATACTGTTGATCGAATCCACAAACAGATAAGTACAAAGACTGTAGAAAATTCCTGCGTAAACAGGCACAGATTAAAACACCAAAGTGCACAGTAATAAAAGCAGAAAAAACACAATAGGGTGACAGAGAACAGCGTCCTTTTACGTCCTTGTACAACTAACAAATCTTACAGAAATGAACGTTGACTTGTTGGCCAAGTGCACCCTTATGAGTAAGTGGAGACGGTTTGTAGATGGCTTGTTCTGGATGTTACATCAAGGTGATAAAAAGAGATACAAATACTGTTTATCAAAAAAAACGCACACAGGCTGCCGGGCAGCCAGCCAGTGATGTCCTTATGAACAGCGATGGTAGTGCACATTCACAAGAAATATTTACGCACACAAAATATACATTCGATCAAAATTTTTTTTAAAGACTACAAAAATCTTGACAAGAGAAACTTTACCTCACAACAGCGCTTTCTGTTTTGTTTTTTTATGTTTTTTTTTTCCCAATCTTTGGGTGATGAATATCCACTAAGGTTTAGCCTCAGTCAGTTCTGTCACTCTCAAGCTGTTTCCGTGACAACTCTATCAGGGATGACGTAGGTTGTTGGCTCCACCGATGGACCTGGACCTGCATCCCTATTATCCAGTGACAGGTGCTCCGCAGAAATGTAACTGTGAGGGAAATTATTACAGTTATTTTCCAGAGGAAGGGAATGATTTGCTATTCTTAAGCACTCTGGACATGGAATAAAGTCAAAGTTCATTTTGGGAAGTTTGAGTACTGTGCACAAGTCTTGAGATACCCCTCGTTTTTTTAGACTTTTGCTACAAAAAAATGGAAATAGAAATAGACACATGGAAAGTATAAGTTCAGTTCTAACAAGCTTGAAAATCAATAGTTGTTATGAGCAACTTTATTCCTCATTTGAGAATCACCTTTTTGTTTTAAAAATGCTATTTTATTCCTATCACACTGTTTTATCTTTGGCATTTTTTACAGTTTCAACTGCTCTTTGGATATAAATACACTATATTCCCAATAGTATTCACTCACCACTCAAAATCACTGAATTTAGGTGTTCTAATTACTTCCATGGCCACAGGTGTATAAAACCATGCTTAGGGGCATGCAGACTGTTTCTGCAAACATTTGTGAAAGAATGGGTCGTTCTCGGGAGCGCAGTGAATTCCAATGGTGAAATTTCCTCCCAACTAAATAATCCACAATCAACTGTTAGTGGTGTAATAATAATAATAATAAAAAAAGGAAGCTATTGGGAATGACAGCAACTCAGCCATTTGTGGTAGGCAGCCATGCAAAATCGGATGATCTGATATCCTCGTGTTGGTGTTGTTCCCAGACCATCATGAAAATGTTGTTCCAGGTTCAACATTGCAAGTGACCAATCACATTGTTGTGACGTTATTCCTTTGCGCGCCAAGCCATTCGTGCATTTATGAAATTCCAATGTTGCAAGGACAATATCAATTCTGCTTACTGTTTATTAAAGGGTTACGGTTACGGTTAGGGTTAGGGTCAGGGTCCGTTGATCGGCGGACAGAGGCGGTTTCACGCAGCTTAAGTACAGTTTTTTGTTTTACGCCGGTTTTTCCCGAAGTCGCAAAAGTATGACGTCACAACATTCTGATTGGTCACTTGCAATGTTGATCCTGGAACAACATTTAGTATGATGATCTGGGAACAACACCAACACGAGGATATCAGATCAACCATGCAAAATCATAGAGGTCACTGCAGAGGTCACCAACTTTCTGTAGAGTCGATCACTACAGACCTCAAAACTTCTCGTGACCATGATATTAGCTCAAAAACAGAGAGCTTCATGGAACGAGTTTCCATCCGTCAAGCAGCTGCATCCCAGCCTGACATCACGCCAGGGTGGCTGTAGCAGAGCGGGTCATCTAATGTTGGTTCCCTCTAGACTACATGCTAAGTATCCTTGGGCAAGATATTAACCCTAAGCTGCTCTCCGATGCGTCCATCAGATTGTGAATGTTAGTTAATAAGCACATATATATATATACATATATATATATATACATATATATATATATATATCGGAGCACTAGGTGCGGTGACTCCCAAGCTAGGCGAGTGGCTCCAGCAGATCCCGGGAATAACATCGGAGATCTCTGTCCAGAAGAGCGCAGTCCTGGGAACAGCTAAGATACTGCGCAGGACCCTCAAGCTCCCAGGCCTCTGGTAGAGGACCCGAGCTTGAAGGATAAACCGCCCGCAGGGGCGTGCTGGGTGTGTATATATATATATATATATATATATATATATATATATTGTTATTATAACTTGTAGGCTTTTGTGTAACACTTGTGGGTCAAGCTGACTTGCCTTTCATTTTTCTTTTTCCTTCTGTCCATCATTACTGTGCTTCTTTCCTTTATTGCTGCATTTTTTCCTTTCTGTCTTCCTTCATCTCTTTCTCGACTTTTACCTTTTTCCTCATCTACCTTCCTTTTCTTCTCATTTGCCTCCTATCTTCCCTTTTTCTTGTCTTCTACTCATCCACCATCCCCCTGCCAGTAGCTTCTACCTACATTGTTTTGTTTTTTCCTTTTTCCTTCAGTTTATCCTCCCTTCTTATCCTCTGTTCCATCACCTTTCTTTGTTTCTAAACTTAACACGTCTGCTTTAAGTGCAGTAACAGAACTTACTCGTTGCTGTCCAAGTGAGACCCCGCTAAATTCTGTGATGGAGATGTAGACTGAAGGGTGAGCAGATGTCCGTCCAGGACCGGGACTTCCGCTGGAGGCACAGTGGTATTGTCAGCAGCTGTAGCCATCTGGTCCAGGCCTGGCTGCAGGTCAGATGGCGGTGGGGGGAACTGTTGCTGTTCAGAGTAAGTGTCAGAGCCAGGCGAGGATGATGATGTTTGACTGCTGCTGCTGGCTGTGTTGGCATCCAGCATCTCCAGGAGGAGGTCGTACACCAGCACCGCATTCTTCCTCTTCATGGAGGACAGGTGGTCGATGCCTTTGTTACTGTAATGAGAGGGAACGTGACCATGAGCCCAAAAGAAAAGAAGAAAGGGAATTAAACAACTAAGGACCAGATCGCTCAAAGAAATGAAAAGCAGTTAAACTGTTAATATCTCAAATGAAACCTGATGTATATGGAACTCCAAAGTGTTCAAAATTAAATAAATAAATAGGACACGATGAAATAAATAACTATGTGAATAAATAAGACACAGATATGTAATGTGAGAATGATATTTTGAAATAATGGAACTAGAGATGGACCGATCCGATATTACGTATCGGTATCGGTCCGATACTGACCTAAATTACTGGATCGGATATCGGAGAAAAATAAAAAATGTAATCCAATCCATTAAATATCACGAAAGCACCTCACAAACTTGCAACACGCCGTAACTCACCTCAGAACGTTAGCACGTCGGAGCAGTATGCATCACGTGATAGAGCGGCTGTGGCATGCGGGACCTGTCAGTGGTCTGGATAGCATTTGGAGCTTCACTAGCAACCCGGCATTTCATCTCCGACAAAGTTATCCCCGAGAGAAGTAAAGCAAGTGTGTAAGTCCATCTCTGAATGTTTGTAAAGCATTCCTGCGTTAAGCTTAACAAACGACTGCCTCTTCTTGCTGCTACTTCAATCATGAAACTGCTTAACGATCAGCTGATCGGCTTTTCTGTCGCGAGTCTGTCTCTCTGGTTTGTTTTTGGCCCACTTTGCACCAGAAAGAGGAAACCAGTGGCTGAACAACAGCAGCACATTTAAGCTTGATCAGCTGTTGTTAGAATTTATTTAATATTACTTTCTACTCGAGGATCTTTTTCTACGTAGCTGACGGCTGGTAACTGTGCAGGGGCGGATCTAGCAAAGTTTAGCCAGGGGGGCCGATAGGGCATTAACTGGGAAAAGGGGGCACAAAGACATACTTTTCTTTCTTATTCTCATTTAAAATGTCTAGCTTTTAATAAATAATTATCTGACACCCAAAGTTTTAATTTGATGTAAAATGAATAGAAGTCAATTACTGTATATAGTGACTATTAAGTCTAATATATATACCCTAGTAAGCTATAGTACTTTTTCCTTTGGGAAGGTACCATCTGTGCAGTCTGCAATTTTGTTGAAGAAAGATGTTGAATCTATTTAATATTTCTTGAAAAATAATTGATTTCTGTGCATTTTTTTTCACACTGCATCAAATTAAGGTTGATTACGTCGATTAAGCATCATGAGGTGGAGCGTGAGGGGTGGTTCCCCATTTTTTATTTATTTATTTTTGTTGTTGCTGGGAGTTGGAACCCTATTAGTTAGGTTGCTTAATATTTACGCTAAGTACTCTTTAAAATACCAGAATAGGAGGATGGTGTAGGTTGAAGTTTATTAGATTGATCAGTATTGCTGAACTATGAAATATTTTTTTTTGCATACAGGTATAACAGAATAGCTTTAGTGTAGTTGTTGTTTTAAACTTGAGTATGAACTTATACAAAATGCAGCAAGATATTTTTGTTGATTAAAAAACACTATATCGGATTCATATCGGTATCGGCAGATATCCAAATTTATGATATCGGAATAGGTATCGGACATAAAAAAGTGGTATCGTGCCATCTCTAAATGGAACACATTTTGAAAAAAAAGCTCATTATTGTGAAATATATTGCATTCTGCTATATAAATTTACTTATTATTGTGAAATATTATTTCATGGTCATTATTTATCACAATAACAGAGATTATTCCTGAGGCATCTTGTTTATTCCCAACCATTTTTATTCCAAAATGTCCTTTTTTCAAAGTCAGTCTTTATTTCAAAATCCCGTTTTTCCCAATGGCCTATTTATTTCATAATGCGACTTTTCAGCAGAATGACTTTGTCTGTCAATCAGTGTGAGTGGCCTTTGCACCTATTGGCTGATCGTTTACTATCGACTAGTTTTCCTGGATACCTGCTCCGCGGACGGCTGCTACAGGTAGCAAAAACGTGCTAGGTCAAAAGTCGGGGAGGATGGCTATGGGCTCCAAATGTGGTCATAAATATTTTGTACTTGTAAAAAAGATTTGTATGTGTAAAAAATATTTGTGTGTGCGTAAAAAAGATTTGGATGTGTAAAAAAGATTTGTGTGCGCGTAAAAAAGATTTGTGTGCGCGTAAAAAAGATTTGTGTGTGGACTTAGCCCAAAAAAACCCTGCAAGTTACAAGTACGAATTTTGACCCTATTTTTCTTCCTTTCATCTGATTGGTCAATGTCATGTCAATCACAAATGTAACAATCCAATCAGAGAACAGATGGGTTTGGCTGTCGGAGGGGCGCTTTTTTGAACTGCAGGTCTTTGAAGGGAATAAATGCCCGTTTTCATGCCAACCCAGCGTTTTCCTTCATCACCACGAAGGAAAACAGTCTGTGGTCGTCCGAGTTTGGTGATTTTTGTGTCACCGGTCTACGTGTTTAATATAGGGACTTCCCCAGCCTTTTCAACAGCGCTGCGGACCACGGGGTGGGGGCGGGCAGTGTTTTGGAAATGACAGTCTTCATTACAAAGCTTTCTTCGTTATGAATTAGCATACATGTTTTTATTGAACATTTGAAGAACCAGCAAAAAAAAAACAGAAACTCTTGTAGAGGACATAAAGTCAGAGATAGAAAAGACAAGGAGCAGGTGCATCTAGTACAGGTAGAGCTGCTGCAAAAACCCACAGAGCCCAGCAGCCAGCGTAACAAATTCTGGATCCTTTGCTTTTAGTTAGCAGTTAGCATTAGCAGCACATCCTGCGTCCCATGTGAATGGACTTTTATGCTGCGCACTGTGACTCACAGCAATGGTCCTGGGTCAGCCCTGACTTTGTGTTAAACTAATCCTAAAGTAATAATGGTATTTCTAACCACTGATATAGCACAACTTTATCCTTTCAACAGCTGCTGAAAGTTAGGGGACCTAACTGCTATCGGATATTTATATAGAGATCCTCCAGCTTCAAACTGTATCACCCTTCAAGGACCTGCAGTTCAAAAAAGCGCCCCTCCGACAGCCAAACCCATCTGTTCTCTGATTGGATTGTTACATTTGTGATTGACATGACATTGACCAATCAGATGAAAGGAAGGAAAATAGAGTCAAAATTCGTACTTGTAACTTGCAGGGTTTTTTTGGGCTAAGTCCACACACAAATCTCTTTTACACATACAAATCTTTTTAACAAGTACAAAATATTTATGACCACATTTTGAGCCCATAGATGGCGGTCTGGTGTGAACTTCAGTCAATTCTGCTCATTTTAGGAGATCAGATAGAGAGGGATCATTTACCTGTAGATACTGTTTTGAGTCGTTTAGATGATGTTTCTGAAATGCTTGGGATTATAATTGCTCTTCAAGATGTTAGCATCGATGACAGCATTGTCGAAAGGAATGTCTGAAGTAAGTTTATGCTGTAATTTAACACCTGTGTGAGTCTGTACACAGCATTATTTAGATATTGACCTTAATTATGACGTTTGATATTGAAATATTATCGCTTACTTTTTTATTGTGAATGTCTAAAATAAGTGGGGCAGCTACGGCTAAAGCTATCGGCGCCATCTCGTTGTTGAGACACGTTTAGCCGGCGCAGTGTTAGCTGTTAGAGTGTGTTAACTCGGAGACTGGGGGCACTGGAACCTGTAGGAACCTTTTACACAGAGTAGACCCACCAGCTTTCCACAGTCTACTTACTTATCACATCTTGGTAGACAGCAGGGTCATTAGTGCTTTAAATAGTACATAGTTGAATGTTTCATTGCTGTTTGCAGCTAATTGTTCTCTGATAACACATAACAAAGTTGATGTTAAATAGCAAGTTTATTGAAATGGTTTTGTCTATTACAGCAGCATTTTAAATATCATACTTTCTCTGGTGTCTTCAGTAAAGCTAAAACAAGAATACATTGTTTTGTTGAGACTTGCTGTTATACTAAAAAAAAAAAAATTATGTGCAGAAAATCTGATAGGTATTCTTCTATTGGGAATGAGGACTTGGATGCAAAAGTGCTGGACATTCAGCGTCATTACCCAAATGCCGGCTGCAGAATGATGATGGGACATCTACGATCCAGAGGCATACACATTCAAAGTAAGCTGATATTGTTTGAATATCCAAACACCCAGAAAGCATGTGTCAGTGTAGCCATGATGTGATATTATAATGTACGCATCAAAAATGACTAGGCATGTTCGTATCACTGTTATGCAGTTATGTTCTTGTTTGAACCAGTTTGTACACGATTCCCTCTCCTCAGTAAATCTGTACAGCACCTGGATACTTACCTGAAGCAATGAAGATCTGTCTCATAAGCATTACAGTGTTTACAATACAGTCTTTTTGTAGTTGGTAGTACTAAGACATGATCTGTTTGTTAATCAGGATTTCGACTGATGGATTCAATGAGACGAGTCAATCCAGAAGGGGTCATGATGCCACGGTTATCTATTTAGACTGCAAGGCGTCGTCAGTACAGTGTACCAGCACCAAATCACCTTTGGCATATCGATGGAAATCATAAACTAATTTGGTCAGTGCTTGCATCACCTTTTCCCAATTCCATTGAAGTAACAGGATGCATGTATAAAATTGTAAAATGAAGCCTTGAATTTGTAAATGTCATCTTAAATGCTGTCATATAAGGCCATTTACAGGATTTGCTATAGTCATGTCTGAGGCTTTACATTATGCATGTGATTCCTTGCACTACAGATCTTTCTGTAAAGTGTTTAAGTTTCCCTTCTATTATTTCTTTTACATTCCTGTTATAACATGTTGTCACTTTATATGGAACTGAAATATTGGTCTTGCTTGTATGTAACTGGGGACATGACAATGTTTTTTCTTGTTTTGTTTTTTTTAATTCTGCCTTGTCAGATGGAGATTTGTTGTCCATGGTGGGATAGATGGTTTTTCGAGGTTAATTGTCTACCTTAAAGCTGCCACCAACAACAAAGTTACAACAGTTTTTGATGGTTTCTTGTCAGCAATCAGACAATATGGCATACCGTCCGGTAAGAGGTGTTTAACAAATACAGTATGCCAAAAAACTCTGTATTGGACAGTAGTTATATTCAGATTGTTACTCTCACTGACTCGGATCAAAACTTCTCTACTTTTTTTCCAGGTCAGACAAAGGAGGGGAAAATGTGAAGGTTGCACATTTCATGGTGCAGACAATGGGGGAGAACAGGAACTCTCACACCAGCGGTAAGGACAAGTAAATTGATGGCCTGTCTTACATTGTTTTCACACATGCAATTGTAATAAAACAAATGGTTTCTGAGCATAATTGACTGGTTTCACAGCACATTAACACTACACTAATAATTGACTTGGAAGGCTGTTGACGTAGGAATGCCTGAAAAACCATAAATGAACAATTTCCCTCACTGTGTCTTATAGCATTGAGCGCCTGTGGAGGGATGTATATGAAAACGTCCTTGACCTTTTCTACACAATCTTCACCCAGCTGGAGATTCAAGGACTGCTCAACCCTGGTGAAGAAATTGACTTGTTTGCACTGCACAGATGCTTTTTGCATCACATTCAACATCATCTTCAGTCATTCCAGGAAGCATGGAATCAGCACGGACTCAGAACAGCAAACAACCATTCACCTCTGCAACTCTGGTTGCTGCACAGAAAGGAGGGACAAGATTTGTCACAGGTACATGACTATTTGATCCGTATTTGTTCTTCTATGTAAAACTCTACTATCTGTAGTTGAGATGAGTTTATTTCTACTGTTCGAGTTGGTGTACCAAATATTTCTCCTGTAAGTGAAAATGTCTTTCAAGCCATTCTCTCCTTTTATTCAATCTGTCAGGTATAGATGGCAATACTTTAAACAAAGTTAAATTTGTTATACCTGAAGAGAACCAATCCTGACCTAGAATGGGTGAATGAATAATTATGCCTAAGAAACTCACATAGGCCCTGACAGACTCAATAAGTCCATCTAGGAACAGCTGCAGGAATCACCTCTTCAGTTTAGATTTAAAACATGTGCATGGTCTTTCAGGTTGATGAGGATTATGGTGTGGACTGGACAGGACCACATAATCACCGCCCATCAAATGAGATCACCATTCCTGAGATTCAGCTCCCACGTGCACTGAGTGAACGAGAGCTTGCTGTGCTACCAAACAACAGGGTTTCACTCAGTCAAGCTTTGGATACCTACTGTGAAACTGTTCAGTCACTCAAACTTATGTTTGATACCACACCTTAACTCTTCAAAGTAAGCAGGTGCAATATGTTCACACCCCTTTTTTAAGTTTCTACATCTATGGCTTTGTAGCTAATACTGACTCAAAACAGCATAACCGATTTCATTTTCAACAAAACAGTGAGTGGCTATAAAACAGGATTTGTTTTACACAGCTGTCACTTTAATAATAATAATAAAAATAAGTGACAATAAAATAAGTGATTTGATTTGATATTCATTTCTTGGATGTACAGTACATGTCAACTCTGAGCAGATTTAATACAATGCACACGGTAAAGTAGTATAACATCTTAATGCAAATAAGTTTTCCAGTAGCGAGAATAAAATAAACATACTGTGTAATTTATAATATAATATATATTATAAATATATAATAATATAATTTTGTTTTCTGAACTCTTTTTAATATAAACTGACAAAAAGCAATAAATGCTCACCTGTACTGTGTATTTTACACTGTCAAGTGTATTAAAGGAACTAGAACTCACTAGATTGTCCGTTTCTTTGAACACCGAGTACAGTAATGTGATGCAAGAAAGAAAAATGGTCTAATCTTACCATGTGGTTATGGAATCAATCCTAAACCAGACCAAAACCTGAGTCAGTAGAGTTGAGACACACCTGAATGTCCATTAGAAATGACTCATAGGTACAGTAGTGTGCAGGAAGACGTAGTACTTCAAAACAGGTGGAAGACTACTGTTGACCACTTCCACAGTCATTTCTCTCGGCAAGACTTCCCATCCTGTCCAAAACTTGATGAGGGCTTTTCGTTGTGCACAAGACGCTGCAACAGAAGATTGTTTTAAACTATAATGACATCCTATATTCATTATTTTGAGTCTTTTATGGAGAAATACCATAAAAGATGAACAATTACATAAAGAGCACAAGACATTTTTGCCGCACTCAAATTGCTGTTGTAGCTGTCATAGATAATTTTTTTGGTAACAAAGCTAAAAGTAGTTATATACAATTATAATGCAACTGATAATGCCACCACTCTGTTTTTTATGTATTGCATGGAGGCAGTATGGAGCAAATAAGAAAACTAAATTATACTATAGTGTACTTTGTTAATGACCCGAGATCACTGGACTGTATGTAATTTACCAAAGTATAATCAGAGAAAACCAATAGCAAAATACCTATCGCAGCAGACTTACCATTTTCAATGAAGGACCAAAGGTAGCCTGCCACTCTGCATTTATCCTCAAGAGAGCATTCCTCTTCCTCCTCATCTTCATCTTCTGTGGCAGGCCACACTATCCTTTCTAGAATAGACTGCATAAAATAGTTCACCTTGGTTAATTTTTTCTCTGAAATGCAACAAGATAAAATAAGCTTAATTTATCATTTTATATCTTTACTTATCTTGTAGTCTTAAGAGCGTCAGCAACATTAGGTGTATTTTTATTAAATGTAACCCAGCTGTTCGACTAGCCCAAGCATACAAAATAGTATATTGCTGTTTTGTGTCAACAATTAATGTTCATCCTTCATAAATTAACCAAATACCTTTACTGTTCAGATGTTAAAAGATGTGACCTGACTTTACCTCACAACAGGGAGCAGTCTCTGAGTCCCTTGGTAAGAAAAGAGGAATGATGTCTGATCTTTCTGTCAGAAGCGGCCATACCATGGTCTCCTGAAGCCCTTTCCTCAGCTGCTTGACTTGACGGCTTGTTCGTGTTATGACCTACAACAGTGAGACCAAACCAAAACTGAAGTGTGAGTCCGTAAAGTAAAACACACTTTAAATGTTAAATACTTAAAGAACATCCACTGTACTGATAAAGCATTTCAAATTGCAGGACTTATACCAGACACACACGGTCCACCATGAATGAATGAATGTCCCATTATTCTTCCTAAGATCAAACATAATAAATTCACTAAGCCTAACATTGCATGGGGGTAAAGACAAACAGTTTTGTAACTGTATTCAATCTATTTTTCATCTTTATGGTTACAGTTAGGATAATGTAACACAAGTAATGCTTTTTCCTTTAGTGCTGCACATGTATTATTTTAAATTACTATTCCTCTTATTTCTGTACATAACTTTCTTACCTGCCACCAAAAACATGTCACTCTCAAGCAAGGTCTGAGAAGTGGAAGGAGTCAAGTGTTCTGGCTCACCGTCAAACAGTCTTGTAAGATCTGTGTTCCTTGAAAAGAGTACATCTAGGTTATGGTGAGTATGAGAAATCCAGGCAGTAATTTTAACACAATTAACTCATTTACATAACAAATACATTTTCTTTACATGATGAAATATTCTCTTATTTAATCCACTATACATGTGCCCAGTCTAGTTTCATACATACCAAAATTCAAATGCAAACCAGACTGTACTAGAGAAACTGCCTTTGAGAAGAAGAATCTCTTCACCCCTTCTCCAACAGCAACATCCCCTAAAAGGAAGAAGAAGAAAAAAACTTGTGAAGTTTCGGATTAGTCAGTCACTGGATTTCTAATGTTTTCACAATACAGAAAAAATACCTTCCAGTTTGCAGCTGACAGGGCCCGCCCACTCTACCTTTGGAGCTTTGTAGAGGGAGATAAGTGATCTCTGTTGATCCACAATACTTTCCCGCAAGTCCATTTGCAGGACTACTGCCTTTCTGGTCTCATACTTTGAAAGTAACTCGGACTTATAGAGCCAGGCTGCTCTGGTTGCATCTTGTTCACATTTCCACTCTGAAAGGTACACATTTGCATGGATCACATGAATCAAAGGAAATAAAATATATGTATTTTTTGCCATTTATCTGGTATCTTCCTAACTTAATTCCTGTGACTACCTGGTTTTTCCCCTAGAAGTGACTTTTCTTCATCTTGATGAGATGCATCTTCCTGCACTACCACCATATCACCTGACGATTGCTCTGCTCTTGCTGAGGTTATGGTGGATTCCAAGATGATACTATCTGGTTCCTCTACCCCGCAGGACAGATTCCAGGCATCACTGTTGCTACAGGATGGGACCTCTGACCTTGCTGTTGTACTACGAGTTTGCCTAGCCTGACTTTCAGTAACAGACTGAGGTTCAGGACCACTCAATGAACTGTGAGAGGGATTGGCAGAGATTTCAACATCCATCACCAATATATATAAAGTGGACTTACTTAGTTTCCACACTATATACTAAAATATATAGAAAATCAAAGATGTTCCTTACCTTGTGGATTTAGTGATGTTGTTTTTCATTTTATTTAAAGGAATGTTAATGTCACAATTCAGGCATTTTGTGGGGGGTCCTTGTTGCTGGAGGGTTGTCAGGCTCTACAGAGAATATGGAGATAAAAAATATATATATATACATTTGGTGCATACTGTGATAAAAAATATTTTGACAGTTCTGCAATCGCATTTGCCAACGTGAGAAGCAGAAACAAATTGTAAACACAAAATTACATATCTCCTTCTAAACCTTTTCTAACAATTGCTTACATATACATTCAGAACCATTATTACTCATATGCAGTCATGTTTCTAACCAGCTGACAGCTAAAGTGATTTGACACATAGTTGAGCTTAGCTAGCCATTTGAACTAGTTTATTAATACATGCAAATAACATATTCTGACCCTAGTCATTACTCACGCCTTCCAAATCAATACTTTTCTGCAGTGGCCTTATATAGATCAAAGCTTGTCCAATTCCACTCAATGGACTGCGGAGATATCGCACTGTATATCCAGTGTCTGGGCTTGGGATTGTGCACAGGTTACAGCTTCGTGTTGTACCAGAGATTCTCAGCAGTTCAAACCCTCCTGTGTCTTTTAGCTGAGGGAAGGTATCCTCAATCTTTGCCTTGACCACTTCTGGGTCATAATAATAATGGATTGGATTTATATAGCGCTTTTCAAGGCACCCAAAGCGCTTTTACAATACCACTATTCATTCACTCTCACATTCACACACTGGTGGAGGCAAGCTACAATTGTAGCCACAGCTGCCCTGGGGCAGACTGACAGAAGCTGGCACTGTGTCTGACATATGATCATGTAAACAGAAGAAGGTGTGTGTAAATGGAGCGGCATGCTTTCTTGGAAGAATGCGAGGTCAGAGATGAAAGTGGCGCTGAGGAAGGCCTCACTCTGTAAGGGGCAAACAGTCTTGCGACTTCAGCTTTAAAAAGGGAAAAACAATATTATAGAAAACATTCTAAAAGCTTAGATTAATTGCTACTTAATTTGCAAGTATTATACCCGCTTACAAAATCACTACATTGAACTAGAATTGCTTTATTTTCATTCACATAGATTACTTGACTTCCATATTAGCAGAGAAAATAAGACACTTTAAAACGTCATGATTTAACTATTACCCGCAACAATGTAAACAGTGATACAGACATTAACCCAGAAGACGATTATCTTCTCTTACCTAATTTATTAAGTTCTTTGCTATGATAAAAACAGTATAAAAAAATTTGTGACTGAACTGATTAAAAAGCTCATTTTTGGCAGACAGACTAACCAAGCAGTAATAACATCGTTACTTACCCTGAACAGTGTTTCGTGGAGTGGAGCTAGCTGTGATAGCGTTAGCGTTTGCTAACGTTAACATTGTGCTGTTTTGATGAGAACTTGGACCAGGGACCGCTTCATCTCCAGTACGCTGCTGCAACACTCTCTCAGACTGAGGTGAAGTCGTACAATCTAAGCGGTTAGCAACTTCTCTGAGTAACTCAGAAACGGACTTGTCTCCTGCAGCCATGCCCTTCACAAGCACCTAAACGTTATTCGCGCCCAGTGTTTTACACTTGTTGGTGCCTTTACTTTATTTCGAGCCACTGCCGCCGTCTGCGTAGGAGACGCACTGCAGCATTAGGCTTAAATCGACACTTCATGTACTATCCAATTGTTCAGTCTGACGTCACTAGCCGTGTCTGGACCTAAACTCCGCTGCAGGTCCATATATCAAATGATCACTATGGCATTACTGAGAGTTGAAAAACTGTCTAAAGTCTTTCATCTTTAATAAAATGATCAGCGTTCTGTTTTACCAGGTGTAACAATTGAGTTTAACTAACAGGCATCCATGAAAACGGAATTTATGACATTTAACGGAGTTAGAAGTTAGCAGGGAGTTAGCTCGCTAGCTTCTATCTAAATACAATATAGCATGTCCTGACTGCGGGGTTTTGGAAACAAATTAAAACGTACAGCTCTGTTATCACTTCCAACATAAATGAAGACAGAAAACTAAACAGCAGTGACGTTTGTAGGGTTACTGAAGTTTGGCTAGCTGGTATATAATGGAGAAGGGTCTGGCTGCAGCCACTGCTCTTGTGGGATATAATGATGTGCTACGTGACCGCTACGACACAGCTATGTAGTTGTACATAGCTGCATAATATAAACAAGCTAACTTTTTTTTCCACTCGATAAAAGTTAACGTGAGTGTTCTCGGTGGTTAGGAACAAATGTAATCGCATGGCAGGATGCTGTAAAAGGACCAAACTTCAGCCAGGAGAACAACTGCGATAATCCATCCACAATACGAGGTTAGTCATTCATATACTGCTGCATGGGATGGGCTGTAGCTACATCCTAAGGTTTTAAAAACTGAGCTTAAATCAGTGTTGCCAACTCCTCAGTAAGGAAAATCGCTATTGGTTGTCCTAAAAGTCGCTAGAAGTCGCTAAATGACGTCATCGCCTAATTTGCATAATTGGTCATGCTAATCCAATTGTAACCTATGTTGTTGGAGAGAGAAATAACATCGTGGAAGAGACATAAAGTGAGTAAAAACGTCCTAAATGGATTTAGAGTTTATTTAGAACTACAAATTAAATTTCTTTTAGCAATTATTGGTTTTTTTAATGTCACAATTCCAACCCTGCTCCTTTACCCGGGCTTGGACCAGTAAAAGTGACCCAAAATTGGCACTCTGGTGGAGTTACTTTGTGTGTGTGTTTATAAGTAGTTTTAAACCTTGTGATGGACAAAACAGCATAAGAGTAAAAGAAGAACTGACTGCATTACAGCACCCGCTGCTTGTTGAGAGTAAAAGCGATACGCGCTTTCATGTCTTTTTTTAGCGACTTATTTTAGAAAAAAAGTCGCTAAGGGGTCTGAAAACTCGCTAAATATAGCGACAAAGTCGCTAAGTTGGCAACACTGGCTTAAATAAATGATTAGCGGTAATAAAAGCCAAGGGAGGTCAACAGTGATCACTGACTGTTTTAGAAGCTTTTTGAGATAGGGTAAGTGACGGGTAAGGTAAGCGACCCATGTTGTAGGTGACGTCAGACGCCGGAGATTTGGCGGAAAAAAAGCGAATGGTAGCATAGAGTTTAACAAAGTTTTTTTCAAGCTTCAGTATTACCAAATATACTAATCAACTGTCATATAACTAACAACATCTGTCCTATCATCTCTAACACCCTGGAGGACAACGGGGAGAGTTTAGACGCTCTCCAAGGTTACATCGACCGCTGTTTTCAAGATTTAGTAATGAAGAAGGCCCAGAGTGCATCTTCCCCGGCCAAAATTGAGACACCGTCATCGAAGAGATGTCGCCCATCAGACTCTCCCGGTACAACATCGCCTGCCGGCAAAGACATCGCAGACATCCTGGAGTCAATCGACAAGCGATTGTCCAGTTTCGATGCGAGGCTGTCCCTGGTGGAGATTTTACACTGGGAATTTAAATCTCTGAGAGAATCCCTGGAATTCAGCCAGCAGCAGGTGGAAACGCTTGCCGCTGAAAATGCCACGCTACGGGAGTCGGTCAAATCTCTCACTGATAACGTGACCCAGCTAAACATTGAAAATAAAAAAATAAAAGAGTCCGTTATCGATCTACAAGCCTGTAGCATGAGAGATAATCTTGTGTTTTCTGGTATTCCAGAATCTGCCGGAGAGGACGCGGAGGCAACGGTGAAAAGCTTCATTAAAATCCACCTGAAGCTGCCGGAGGACACCGTAAAGAACATCGACTTCGATAGAGTGCATTGCTTGGGGGGCGTGAGGTCGCGGACCGGGAGACCACGACCTATTGTGGCCAAATTCGGTCAATTCAAACAGAAGGAACAGGTGAAGAGTCGCGGCAGAGAGCTGAAAGGAACGGACTTCAGCGTGAACGACCAGTTCCCCAAAGAGATCCTGGAACGACGCAAGGTCCTGTTCCCAGTTCGACGTAGCTTCATCCAGAAAGGCTCCCATGCTGTCATCGCCGTGGACCGGCTCTACGTGGACGGACAGCTCTACCGCGACCCCGGCACCACACCGTGGTTATATTGACTGCACTCCAGATAAGAACCCGCTACACTCTTTTCTTATTCATTCACACTTTCTCCTTTAACATGGGTTTAACCTAGTAATATCAATATGATGTCATAGCAGATATAACACCGTCACCCTCCGTCATTACTTTAATTGGAATGTTTCCGTTTCGTTTCTTTTTTGTTGTTGTTGCTCACAGTTCATGTGGTTTCTTTCTTTCTCTTGTCTTTCACTGCTGTGATCACCTACTTCCCCACTCACCTACAAACAGCACCCTCTATTTCTCCATATTTTCACACCACGATCACGCAAACACATCCGCTCAACGGCAGCACATTCACAACAGCCTCACAGCACGCACAGACTTGCAGGACACATAAGCAAGCCACGCATGTTCATATTAGTGAATATTCACACACATAGTCAGACTTACGGTGCCTCTCACCACACTTTTTTTTCTCTTTCTATTTACAAACAAGTGATGTTTCCACATTCTCTCCACCTGTCTAAACGAAACACCCAGCATACATCATTAGACATACACACACAATTATGGGCATGCTGAGGTTTGTCACATGGAATGTAAATGGAGCTGGCTCCAGAGGAAAGAGGTTAAAGATATTTAACCAGCTTAAAAAACTACAGGCAGATGTTGTTTTATTACAAGAAACTCACAGACCTGTCACAGGTTTAAACGAACTTAAAACACCTGAGTTTCCTAACGTGTTTGCAGCCTGTTATAATTCTAGACAAAGGAGAGTAGCAATTTTAATACATAAAAATGTTAATTTTACAGTACTCGATACAGTTATAGATCCAGAGGGTAGATTTCTAATTATTAAACTATCAATATTGAACAAAAAATTATGTATTGTAAGTATATATGGTCCAAATGTTGATGAACCCTCATTCTTCCACGGATTTTTTAGTGCACTCTCTGAACACCTCGATTGCACACTCATTCTTGGCGGCGACCTCAACCTTGGACTAAATGAAGAAATGGATAGGCTCAACACAACAGGAACTCAGCGCAATTGGCAATCCACAAATATAATCAAACAGTATATGAGCAACTTTGGCCTTCGCGATGCATGGCGCTCCCTTCACCCCAACAGTAAGGAATATACTTTTTTCTCACATGTTCATCACTCCTACTCTTGTCTGGATTATTTTTTGGTCAGCAGCTCACTGCTGAGTGACATTTCAGACACTGAGATTCATCCTATAGCTGTCAGCGATCATGCTCCTGTATCTTTAACACTAATGCACAAGAATAATACTACGCCAAGTAAAAACTGGAGATTTAATACATCACTGCTTAAAGACGAAGACTTTATTAAATATTTTAAAAAGGAATGGACTTCATATTTAGACTTTAATGACACTCCCGGAATATCTGCTTCTGTTCTATGGGAAGGAGGGAAAGCTGTGATGAGAGGTAAAATAATTTCTTTCTCATCACACAAAAAGAAAGAAGAAAACAAAAATATTCAGGAATTAGAAAAAACCATCAAATCACTAGAAGAAGCCTACGCGTGCGACCAAGATCAGGAAACATTGAACAAAATACGCAAAACAAAACTAGAATTAAATGAAATTATTAATAAAAAAACACAATTCCTTATACAAAGACTTCGCTTGCAGAATTTTGAACACAGTAACAAATCAGGTCGATTTCTAGCTAACCAGTTAAAAATAAAGAAAGAAAAAACAACTATATGTGCTGCTAAAGATTTATCGGGGAACACAATATATGACCCTGGAAGAATAAACAACATTTTTAGGGATTTCTATGAAACTTTATATTTACCACAAATAAACCCATCTAAAAATGAAATTGATTTGTTTCTTGACAACGTAACTCTTCCAAAATTACTAGACAGTCAAGCAATGGCACTGGATTCGCCACTGACGCCAGGTGAACTCCAGGAAGCCCTGATAAGTATGCCCAATAATAAGGCTCCAGGTCCAGACGGCTTCCCTGCAGAATTCTACAAAGAATTCTGGACAATTTTGGCACCAGTATTCCACAGCATGTTGCAGGAAATCGAGGAAAAGGGCAGACTACCACCAAATATGAATTCTGCCAACATTAGTCTCCTGCTAAAACCAGGCAAAGACCCTTTATTTCCCTCAAGCTATCGTCCAATTTCTCTTTTAAATGTAGACCTTAAAATAATCTGCAAAGCTCTCTCAAAGAGACTGGAGAAAATAACCCCCCTCTTAATTCATCCTGACCAAACTGGTTTCATAAAAGGTCAGCACTCCTCAACAACCACTCGTAGATTACTTAATTTAATAGACTACTCATACAATAAAAACATCGAAACCATAATATTATCTCTAGATGCAGAAAAAGCATTTGACAGAGTTAACTGGAAATTTTTATTCGCAACTTTACACAAATTTGGTTTTGGAAACTCTTTCATAAACTGGATAAGAATATTATACAATTCCCCAACAGCTCGTATCAGAACAAATGACCAGACATCCTCCAGCTTCTGTCTCCTGAGGGGCACCAGACAGGGATGCCCACTCTCCCCTTCACTTTTTGCAATTTTTATCGAACCTCTAGCAGCAGCATTTAGACAGGCTACAACAATTAAGGGCGTAAAATGTAAGAGCATAGAACATAAAATCAGTCTCTATGCGGATGATGTGTTGCTTTTTCTGCAAAACACACAAACCAACCTCTCTGAGGTAATTACTCTAATAAACTGGTTTTCAAGAGTTTCAGATTATTCAATTAACTGGCCAAAATCTACAGTTCTTCCCATCAACTGCTCCTTCCATAATTCTTCCTCTGCCCCATTACAGTCTGGAAATATTAAATATTTAGGTATTAATGTTTCTCCTAAGCTTTCAGACTTAACTAAATTAAACCACATCCCACTTCTAAAGAAAGTAGAAGGCGATCTGACTAGATGGAAATCTCTACCCATATCACTCATGGGAAGGGTCGCCACTATAAAAATGATGATCTTGCCAAAAATAAATTACTTATTTTTGATGATCCCTAACAAACCATCACAAGATTGGTTCAGATCTCTGGATTCATATATTTCCAAATTCCTTTGGAAAGATAAACCCCCGCGTATCAGCTTACAAACGCTACAAAGAACCAAGGATAGAGGAGGATTAGATCTGCCTAATTTTCACCAATACTTCTTAGCCAACAGGCTTCAGTTCATCTCAGAATGGTTAAAACATACCTTCCTAGATGAGCCCTGGCTAGATGTTGAACAGGCACTATGCAAGGATCTAGAGATTTCAGGCCTACCATTTATTATCTCAAACATCAAAAGACGTGAATGCTTTAAAAGTATCAACATCAGCTTTTCTCTGACAGCATGGTGGGAGTTTCTAAAAATAACGGAGTCTTCATTAATCCCATGCAAACGTACACCTATCTGGAATAACACTGACATATTATAAAACAATAATATGATTAATTTCCCAAAATGGAGTTGTAAAGGAATTAAATACTTAGAACAAATATTAGAGGGAACAGAATTTATTCCATTTGACAGACTAGTTGCACAATATGGGATCAACAAGAAAAGATTTTTAGAATATCAACAAATTAAATCCATAGTAAAAAAGAAATTTAACCTCAGTCAAGTTGAATTACAAACACCACCAAGTGCGGCACATTTCCTTACTCTTAAATCCCCCAAATTATTATCTAAAATATACAGAACACTTTCTAAAACAGATGAATCAATATCCCTTCCTATTGCAAAGTGGGAAGCAGATTTATCGGTCAGCTTAGACCAAAACTTCTGGTCTCAGGTATGCTTAAAAACCTTTAAATTGATTAAAAATCCCAGTCTGCAATTAATACAATACAAAATACTACATAGAGTGCACTATACAGGTCATAGGATGTTCAAGATGGGCTTTACATCTTCCAACAACTGCTCACACTGTCAAGGCAATACACCAGACAATTACATTCACGCTCTTTGGTTCTGTCCACCAGTGCAGAAGTTTTGGCGCGAGATATGTGAAGACTTATCAAAGTGTCTGAAATGTAAAATTCCAACCTACCCTTTAGTATGCTTGTTGGGGAAACAGGATGAGGTCACTACAGAAACTAATACAGGCCACATGGTTTTTACTGCCCTATGCATCGCCAAGAAAACGGTCCTCATGAACTGGAAAAATAAAAATAATCTTAATTCTAGCCAATATAGAAACCTTCTAATAGATCACATTAGTCTCGATATAGCCTCTGCCACCACATTAGATCAATCCCTCTGGGCTCCTTTGATCGGCTCCATCACCTAGCGGGGGTAGGGGGTCGTGGTTTGGTCCCGCCTTAGCTACTGTGGTTGATATGGAGTTGGGATGGGCTTAGGGCGCCTGGAGGACCCCTAGAGACATTATCCCTGGAGGGCTTAACCCGGGGGTTGTGTTCATAACCTGGTTAGTGGCTCTGGTCGCTCTTAGAGGTTGTTCTCCTTGTGGCTGCGTGCAGGGGGGCTGGAGGATGGTCTGTACTGGTGGACGTAGGTTACTGGCCTGGTGGCCTGGCTGCCCCTGAGTGGATCCGGGGCAGGCGTGGGAGTTTGGGGTTCGGGGGTGCTTCGCCTCCGTGCTGGGAGGTTGTTCCATCCTTGCAGGAGTCCACTCTGCAGGTGGGGGAGAGACATAGGAGAGGTGGAGAATAAACTTAACCTGGGTGTCTGTTGTCTTGTGTAGTCTGGGAGACGATTGAATGTTGGGGTGGGTACAGTTTCCTCTGCGGTGGGGTAGGGTGGGCTGCCCCGGGTCCTGTGGGGCTTGGCAGTGCTACCGTAGGCCCCGGTCTGGATGGACCTGGGCTCCCTTGCCTTGGTGGGTACCAGAGGACGGGAGTGCCTACTGGAGTCAGCGGGGGAGCTGGCCCTAGGGAGGGGCATCCTCCCCTCCCTCCTTTTCCTCCCCATCCCCGGCTACCTCCCTCTTCCCGCTCCACCACACTCACCCACACAGGTAGGGCCTTGGAGTCTCTACCTGTGTCACAAGGGTGCAGGGGAGACATTCCCCCCCCCCCCCTCTGTCCCCTTCTGGCCACCTGTGCCTCAATTTTATCTCACAACTTAGACATCCACATTACTTACACTCTCATAACACACACATATATATAGGGCCTTGAGGGTGGGCACGTTAACGGCGTCCAGTGGACGGTCTGTGTACTCAAACCTACCTCTGGCGCTGGTGCCCAGCTCTCAATTTTAAATCCATGTAGACATTGAGGGTTCTCGGGAGGGGCCGTGCTAACACCTGCTGCTCTCTGGCAGCAGCACCATGCTCTCCCTTGTTTTAAATGCACTTTAGAACAACACGCAGCAACACTACACATGAGCAGGAGGAGGGAGGTATGGGGTCTTCACACTCCCCCGTTCTCTGCTAGCCATTGGGGCAAGGGGGCTGGGAGGAGATGTTAGCTGTCCGATTGGCCTCCCTGCTGCTGTGGAGCCTGGGACGGTCTGCTTGCCTCCACCCCGGGGGGGAAGGGTAACATCTCTTGGGTCTGGGTTCTGTTTCCCCCTCTGGGGGCGAGGGTACCTGGACCCGGGGTATAGAGTATGTTTGGGGAGTGTGATTGTGTGTACATGTCCATTTATGTCAATCCTTACGTTGGGTGAGTGCTGAGTGTTTGTATATGTGTGCATGAGGGTGGGAATGTATGTTTGTGTCTGTGTGTGCCTGTTTGTCTGTGTCTATATGTCAGGTCGGGTCTTAGACTCCATCTCTCTGGGAACTCCCAGGCCCTCCAAGGCCTATCTCCCCTCACCACACTCCCTGCCAGTGACTGATGCCCTCAGGGGTCGGTGCATTGGTGGTTCTTGGTGTCCGGGGCTGGGCACTCAGGTATGTACCGGCTCACTCCCGGTGGCTACCTGGCGGGGCCTGGCGCCTGTTGCTCGGTCAGGCCTCCTCCGGGGTGCAGGGGGCCCTCGGGCCTCCGGGCCTGCGGCTTGGTTCACTCTGGCACAGCTGGCTGCCGGCAGAGCCGGCGGGCACGCCGGTGCAGCCACCTCTAGCTTCTGCTCGGTGGCTCCTGGGTGACGCCTCGTCTGGGGATCCTCAGCCCTTCCCATGAGGGTGGCACGGATGCCCCTCCGGTGGTTCTCTTTGGGCTCTCGCACTCTGAGGCCTCTGGATGTCTGGGGCCTGGATCTCCTCCATGCCTGCTTCATGCCCTGCGGGACGGGGCTATGGCTCGCTACATCCTCTTGCAGACCATTACATGTGGAAACCATTTGAATACAAGCGCGCTGATCCACACAGGTATGCACACGGATGTTCACTGCTCGTAGACTTAAATTACACCTTTCTTGGCTGCTACTT
The DNA here is from genome assembly GCF_057382275.1 of Copadichromis virginalis. Lineage (NCBI taxonomy): Eukaryota > Metazoa > Chordata > Actinopteri > Cichliformes > Cichlidae > Copadichromis > Copadichromis virginalis. The sequence goes on from NC_140636.1 coordinate 9,653,237, forward strand.
CAAAACACATTGTGCGCTATCTGCCCTGCGTGCTGCACAACAACATTGAATATTTAGTATTTACTGCTGTTTACACTTAGCTAGATTAATGCGATGGTGTTGTGTTTAGTATGTTGCTTTGGTTTGTTTTTGCTTGTTTTCTATTCTTCTTCTCTCAACAGGTGATCCAGGAGATTTTTTTTCTCCCCCCCTTTCTCACTGTCCCTCTCCCCTTCTGTTTTTCTTTTCCTTCCTCTTTCTCTCTCCCTTTCCTATCCCTCACTCATGTCTGTCCCGTCTGTAACATCTGAAAATAAAATATAATAAATAATAAAAACAAAGGTCGATCAAATGGACCAATACGGCAATGCCACGATGATCCATTTGGCAAAGTAAATCCATTGGGTATCCTTGTTGGTCTTCAGACAACAATTCTGATGGCTAAAGAACCAAATGGTAAATGGCCTGTATTTATATAGCGCTTTACTAGTCCCTAAGGACCCCAAAGCGCTTTACATATCCAGTCATCCACCCATTCACACACACATTCACACACTGGTGATGGCAAGCTACATTGTAGCCACAGCCACCCTGGGGCGCACTGACAGAGGCGAGGCTGCCGGACACTGGCGCCACCGGGCCCTCTGACCACCACCAGTAGGCAACGGGTGAAGTGTCTTGCCCAAGGACACAACGACCGAGACTGTCCGAGCCGGGGCTCGAACCGGCAACCTTCCGATTACAAGGCGAACTCCCAACTCTCAAATGGGACAGGCAAAAAAAAAAAAAGAAGAAGCTTTTTGAGATCAAATAGAAGAAAATACATAACATTAAACATGTTAACAACACAAAAGCCATATTAAACGCAGACTACTTTAGGACAGGAAGTAGGATTCGTCGCGTCATCACTGAACAACCGGATTACTTATGTTTGAGCAAAGGGGCAACCAATCACACAACTGGCTCCGCCCTGTCTTTCTTGATTGACAGACAAAGTCATTCTGCTGAAAAGTTGCATTATGAAATAAATAGGCCATTGGGAAAAACGGGATTTTGAAATAAAGACTGACTTTGAAAAAAGGACATTTTGGATTAAAAACGGCTGGGAATAAATAAAATGCCTCAGGAATAATCTCTGTTATTGTGAAAAATAATGATCATGAAATAATATTTCACAATAATAAGTAAATTTATATAGCAGAATGCAATATATTTCACAATAATGAGCTTTTTTTCAAAATGTGTTCAATTATTTCACAATATCATTCTCACATTACATATCTGTGTCTTATTTATTCACCTAGTAATTTATTTCATCATGACTTATTTATTTATTTAATTTTGAACACTTTGGAGTTCCATAGATGTATCTCTGCTGACAGCACAGCATTACAAACTTGTCTTGTCTGGTTTTACAAACTATTCAAGTCTAATGTAAACGAATAGTACATAATTATTCTGTTCTTACAAATCACAAACCTATTTAGAGTCTTTGAAATTAATGTCCATCAGCATCAGTTAGTGAGTGGTATATATCAGAGAGCAAGTGAACATTTAGTCATCAGAGCTGATGTGTTAGAGGGTTAGGGTTAGCAGGAAAAATGTGCAAGTCTGAGGATTTCAGAAAATTTGACAAGGTTGACTCGGTTGGAGCATCTCTAATACTGCAGTTCTTGTGGGATATTCCCAGTCTGCAGTGGTCAGTATCTATCAAAAGTGGTCCAAGGAAGGAACATTAGTGAACCAGCCAGGGTCACTGACAACCAAGGCTCAATGCAAGTGGGGAGTGAAGACTGGTCTGCGTGGTCCGACCCAACAGATGAGCTGCTGTAACTCAAACTCTACAAAAGGTTCAAGCTGGTTCGGATTGAAAGGTGTCAGAATACACAGTGTATCACAATTTGATAGGTATGGGACTGAATAATTGCAGACCAGTCAGAGTGCCCATGCTGATCCCTGTCGACACCCAAAAGCACCAACAGTGGGAATGTGAGCATCAGAAGTGGACCATGGACCGTGGGTGCACTGAGAAGAAGGCAAGTCTGAGTGGCAGTTTGATGCTTTTGGGCAATGTGGGAAACCTTGGGTTTTGCCATCCATTCAATTCAATTCAATTTTATTTATATAGCACCAGATCACAACAAAAGTCGCCTCAAGGCGCTTCATAGATACAGACAAAATCCCAACAATCATATGAGCCCCTATGAGCAAGCACTTTGGCGACAGTGGGAAGGAAAAACTCCCTTTTAACAGGAAGAAACCTCCGGCAAAACCAGGCTCAGGGAGGGGCAGCCATCTGCTGCGACCGGTTGGGGTGAGAGAAGGAAGACAGGATAAAAGACATGCTGTGGAAGAGAGACAGAGGTTAATAACAGATATGATTCAATGCAGAGAGGTCTATTAACCCTTTAGAGCCGGTCAGAGCGGGCACGCTCTGTTTTACGTAACTATTTTTAAATCCCGGTAGCTCTGCAACCACGTAAGCTAGCGCAATAATTTTTTTTGCATATGAAACCGGAGGAGTTGTACTTACATCTTATGCCATCAGCTTGTCCTAGGTCACGGTTTCCTTCCACATAAAGCTTTGCAAAAACTGCATAAAAAGCGCTTGCAGCAACAAAAACATAATATTCCAGAAACACGCTTTGCCGATCTGATCAGCTGTTCATAACACTTCCTACGTTGGAATAGACGTCAGCGCGAACTTTTGCATGTCCGCCATTACCTGCCCGAAACCGGAAGTGACGTCATTTTCGCGGAAATGTAGTCTTTTTTACCATCAGGGCCTCAGGGCCTATACTGGTCTTTTTAAAAGTTATGTTTGACTTTATGACTTTCTGTGTCGTTTCTGGGATGCTTAGGACTCATATTGCATTGCTGGAAATAGTTTATTTTGATGCATATGCTGCTTTTTTGCAAATTTGCAGTATAATATTTATTTTCGTTTTTCCTGCAGTGTATAAAAATTGGTGTATTTCAAAAATAAAACTATGAAGACACTCAAAATAAAGTTCCTGTGGTAGGAAACTATTTTGTGCAACTTTTTTGTATTTACAGTTTTGAGGGATAAGGCTCTTAAATTTCTCCAACTAGAAATATATGTTAAAAAAGCAAAAACGATTTTCATTTTTTTTGTAGTTTATTGCACTTTTTTGCAATTTATGTAATTACTATGCACTTAATGAATACATATTATTAAAATCTGGGCTATAATTGTTGTATTGATGTATAGCAACTTGAAATGCTCCCAAAAATGGCACCACACCATGTAAAAATATAATATAAGCTCTGGCGGACTTGGTTCTATGGTAGGTCTTAAAGGGTTAACACATAGTGAGTGAGAAAGGTGACTGGAAAGGAAAAACTCAATGCATCATGGGAATCCCCCGGCAGCCTACGTCTATTGCAGCATAACTAAGGGAGGATTCAGGGTCACCTGGTCCAGCCCTAACTATATGCTTTAGCAAAAAGGAAAGTTTTAAGCCTAATCTTAAAAGTAGAGATAGTGTCTGTCTCCCGAATCCAAACTGGAAGCTGGTTCCACAGAAGAGGGGCCTGAAAACTGAAGGCTCTCCCTCCATTCTACTTTTAAATACTCTAGGAACAACAAGTAGGCCTGCAGAGCGAGAGCGAAGTGCTCTAATAGGGTGATATGGTACTACAAGGTCATTAAGATAAGATGGGGCCTGATTATTTAAGACCTTGTATGTGAGGAGCAGGATTTTGAATTCAATTCTGGATTTAACAGGAAGCCAATGAAGGGAAGCCAAAACAGGAGAAATATGCTCTCTCTTTCTAGTCCCTGTCAGGACTCTTGCTGCAGCATTTTGGATTAGCTGAAGGCTTTTCAGTGAGTTTTTTGGACATCCTGATAATAATGAATTACAGTAGTCCAGCCTGGAAGTAATAAATGCATGAACTAGTTTTTCAGCGTCACTCTGAGACAGGATATTTCTAATTTTAGAGATGTTGCGCAAATGGAAGAACGCAGTCTTACATATTTGTTTAATATGTGCGTTGAAGGACATATCCTGGTCAAAAATGACTCCAAGGTTCCTCACAGCGTTACTGGAGGCCAAGGTAATGCCATCCACAGTAAGAATCTGGTTAGATACCATATTTCTAAGCTTGTCAGGGCCGAGTACAATAACCTCAGTTTTATCTGAATTAAGAAGCAGAAAGTTAGCGGCCATCCAGATCTTTATGTCTTTAAGACATTCCTGCAGTTTAACTAATTGGTGTGTGTTATCTGGCTTCATGGACAGATAGAGCTGGGTGTCATCTGCATAGCAGTGAAAATGTATGCTATGTCTTCAAATGATGCTGCCTAAGGGAAGCATGTATAATGTAAACAGAATTGGTCCTAGCACTGAACCCTGTGGAACACCATAATTAACCTCAGTGTGTGAAGAGGACTCCCCATTTACATGCACAAATTGGAGTCTATTAGATAGATATGATACAAACCACTGCAGTGCAGTACCTGTAATACCTACAGCATGTTCTAATTGCTCTAATAGGATATTATGGTCGACAGTATCGAACGCTGCACTAAGGTCTAGCAGGACAAGCACAGAGATGAGTTCACTGTCAGAGGCCATAAGAAGATCATTTGTAACCCTCACTAAAGCTGTTTCTGTGCTGTGATGAGCTCTGAAACCTGACTGAAACTCTTCCAATAAGCCATTCCTCTGCAGATGATCTGTTAGCTGTTTGACAACTACTCTTTCAAGGATTTTTGATAGGAAAGGAAGGTTGGAGATTGGCCTATAATTAGTTAAGACTGCTGGGTCTAGAGATGGCTTTTTGAGTAAAGGTTTAACTACAGCCAGCTTGAAGGCCTGTGGTACATAGCCGATCATTAGAGATAGGTTGATCATATTTAAGATCGAAGAATTAATTAATGGCAGGACTTCTTTGAGCAGTTTTGTAGGAATGGGGTCTAAAAGACACGTTGATGGTTTGGAGGAAGTAATTATTGAAGTTAACTCAGAAAGATCAATTGGAGAAAAAGAGTCTAACTTAACATCAATGGTACTAAGAGTAGCTGTAGATAATATTACATCTGTGGGATGATTATTGGTAATTTTTCCTCTAATGATAAAAATTTTATTTGTGAAGAAGTTCATGAAGTCATTACTAGTTAACGTTAAAGGGATGGTTGGCTCAAAAGAGCTCTGACTTTTTGTCAGCCTGGCTACAGTGCTGAAGAGAAACCTGGGGGGCATCCATGTGGATGCTACTTTGACACGTACCACCTACCTAAGCATTGCTGCAGACCAAGCACACCCTTTCATGGTAACGGTATTCCCTGATTGCTGTGGCCTTTTTCAGCAGGATAATGCGCTCGGCCACAAGGCAAAAAATAGTACAGGAATAGTTTGAGGAGCACAACATTTAGTTTGAGGTGTTGACTTTCCCAGATCTCAATCCAATCAAGCATTTGTGGGATCTGCTGGATAAACACATCTGATCCACCGAGACCCCACCTCACATCTTAGAGCAGAGGTCCCCAGCCCCCGGGCCATGGACCGGTACCGGTCCGTGAGTCGTTTGGTACAGGACCACCAGAGTTGAGGCTCGGGTGTGAAATTTATGGTTTTCAGGGTTTTTATCGTTAACTCTGTTTCCCTGGGTCTTTTCCCGTGTCTTATGAATAAATCATCTTTTTTTGGTACCAGTACTGGTTTTACTTTGTTGTATTTATCCGCGACACCTTAAAGGCCGGTCCGTGAAAATATTGTCGGACATAAACCGGTCCGTGGCGCAAAAAAGGTTGGGGACCGCTGCTCTTAGAGGACTTAAAGGATCTATTTCTAGCATCTTGGTGTCAGATACCACAGGACACCTTCAGTGGTCTAGTGTTTTGGCAGCAAAAAGGGGATCAACACAATATTAAGCAGGTGGTCATAATGTTATGCCTGGCTGGTCAAATATTTGTTCTGTCTCTAAATCCATGGCTGTGATGAATATTTACATAAAGTTTGTGTAGAAAATGAGATGTTACAGGTAAACACAAAACATCAATGCAACAAATGCAGGATTTTGCAGAAGCTTTCAGTCTACTGTTAAAGTTATTATCACCGAACATGAGGAGGAAGTTCCAGTGTGCACAATGCATGCAGACATTTCTTCATTTTAGCCGTGTATTCTCTGTAAATGATCCTCTATTTTATTAGCACACGCCTACTTGTGGTTTAATGTAGCTGAGATATTAATGCCAGTCATCTTTATTAAATTCTGCATATAGCACTTCTGGGGGATAAACTGAACCTGGTATGTCTGAGATGTAAAAACAAAAATAAACCAATATAAAACAGACCTTATTTTGTTATTATTAAATTTAAGAGACTTGCTTCACAAACATTGTGAAGTGTCTGTGGTGAACACTTGATTGGAAAAGTTAGTAAGTCTTTTTACTTAATTTCATGCAAAAATATGTTTTTGTGCACATGCTTGCTGAGCATTACTGTGAGCATGTGAGGAAATCAGACATAATACTCCCTCCGTTCTGTGTGTACCTGACGTGCCGGATGTGGGAGAGCAGCATGGTGAGATGGCCAAGGCGCAGAGTCTGCTGCTGGGTGGATAGGCCCAGTTTGGAGATGGCCCAGACCAGCGCATCGATCACAGAATCCAGGAGATGCAGCAGTTTGTTTCTGCTTTCCAGCTCTTCTGGAGTCTGCGGGGAGCTCGTGCACAGACCTGTGAAAAACAGCACAGCTACGTGTCATTACTGAGACCACTGATCCTTTTTTAAAGACGTGCCCTTTAGTTACACACGACCATAAAAGTTTAGATGCTGTTTGAGACGTAAATAGAAGCAGAATTCAATAACATACACATCATTTATACTCTATATACTTATAGAGAAAACATATGAATAGGTTAAAACTGAGAAATCAGATGTGGCACGTTTGAATTTGACAACAGCAATATATTTAAAATTGCTGGGACAGCAACATATTTTTGTCATTGCATTACAACAACACTGCAAAAGTGTGCAACTCATCATATTTCCCATTTCATAATGCAACAAATGTTTTAACTGGGTCACTGGTCTGGATTGCAAGCTGTCCAGTACTGAATATCTTAGCTTTCTTGAGTGAGTACATGTACTGTCACAATTATACCTAGGATAATGTTCATTCAGCATTCAGCACTAACCCGTTTGTAAAAACTGATCTGTACCGTCTGAATCCTATTGATACTATATATATTATCCTCACCTCTTTGCATATAATCATTATTACTGAGCTCTGGCTCTCATCCATAGTGTGTCTTTGCACTGTTTCCCTGCTTCACGCCCAATTTGTGGTGGCAGATGGCCACCCCAAGCCTGAGCCCCCTGAGCCTGGTTCTGCTGGAAGTTTCTTCCTGCTAAAAGAGAGTTTTTCCTTCCCACTGTCACCAAGTGCTCACTCGTAGGGGGCCATGTGATTGTTGGGGATTTCTCTGCAGTAAAGTAGGATCTTTACCTTACAATATAAAGAACCTTGAGGTGACTGTTGATGTTGTGATTTGGACATTTGATCTTGTTAGTTATTTATCTACACTGTCTTTCACATGCTAGTGAACCCTCAACTCATCTTTACTCCAGGACTAGTACTCAGCCTGTGCGATCATTGTAGTTATTTATCTACACTGTCTTTCACATGCTGGTGAACCCTCAACTCATCTTTACTCCAGGACTAGTACTCAGCCTGTGCGATCATTTCTTTGCAATCAGCCATTTAACATGTTCTTTTTAAGCATACCTTCTGTTGCCTTGCCCATCATTATGTGTACCAGAATTAATGCACTTAAAAAACATCACATCTTACTTAATAATCTATACATATCATTTCCCTGATTATATTCAAGCATATATGCACACACACACCTGAACCATGGAATCTGTGAGTGTATAAACTTCTTGACTTGCAGGGAAATAATAATAAAGCTTAAATTAGATCCAGCCATTGCAACTGAAAACATGGTTTCGACAACAGTGATAGACTGACACTGACAAAACATTCCAAGATTAATAATAGCCTGGTAATAATCCACTCATTATCTCATCTTTGAATAAAACACGTAACCTGGTGTTCTTTGGTATAAATTGTTGCATGACATTCTACATCCTGATTCAGGACTCTGTAACCAATTTAACCTAAGCTGTGACATTTATGAGTTCGTACAGTTTCTTCAGTCAGGCCATCTGGATCATCAAAGAGCCCGAATGACATCATGACGGACGCTCTTGATGAAAAACTAGAGGATGGAAGAGAGAAGGAGCTGTAGATCAACTAGTGTCCGCCCACCACCAGGACAGAGGATGGATGGAGCAGCTCAGTTACAACTTTCCATCTGTCATTAATCTTCTCGACTCCTTCTTTTCCTTGACTTTTCAGACTTGCTTTCGCTTCTTGCACAATTTGCCCTTTTTTTTTTACTCCAGCTGCAGTGGAGCAGAGTTAAAAGAGAGAACATAGTCTGGCAGAGGATCTTATGTGTGCGTGAGGGAGGAAACTTTGTTAAACATGTGGAGAGGTCGGTCACCTGGATGGAACCTGCCTGCAGCGTCTGTTGGAGGTGGTTTGTAGAGGACACTGTGACCACTGGAAAAACATTAAAGGTGAAAAAACGAAAGCCGCCCTGCAATAAGGTCCAAATTCACAGGTCACTTCATTATCAAACCTTCTTCAAATAACATCTGCCAATGCAACTTCTGTGGGACGGTCACCGTCATGTTGATTTTAAAAGCCACATCAAGGACTGGTGTAGTGTAACTCTGCTCTACAACGCTTTAAGGGGGTTATTTATTGTACGAGACGTTGGGAAATTTCTATGAACCTTAAACAAATGAAATGCTAGGAAACTTCAGAGGACTGTGAGTGTACTCTTCTCCCATGACCAAAATAAATAAATAAACAAACCAATAAATTATTTCGTAATCTAGAAATCTGGACACTGAACTGTACGTGTTGTTCCTGGCTTGGGAATGCCTCAGGATTGCCCTGGATAAGCTGGAGGAAGGGGCTAGGAAGAGGGAAGTCTGGGCCTCTCTGCTCAGGCTCCTGCTCCTACAACCCAGCCACAGATAATCAGAAGAAAAAGGATGGATGAATGGAAAATTGGAAGCACAAGACTGCATCATCAAGACTGGAAATCAGCCATTTCAAGGAGTAGTGCAGAAACGAAAATCATAGCAGGAAAATAACTATGATTTATGTTTCTTTAATAATAACTGGGTCTGATGGGTACTAGAGAGTATTGCTTTGACAGTCAAACGTTTGGGTGTAAGTTAAGAAGCACACTTTAAACAGATACTGACATGTGTAGTCTTTAGTTTGGTACTTTTATACTCACTAAAAAACCTTTACTTGAAGTATGAGTACCCCAAAAGTGTGTGTGTGTGCACATGTGTGAGGGATTATGTCAGAACTAAAAAGAACAAAAAACCAAAAACACCACAAATAGCGCACTGATTGGATGAGGTGGAACAGCGTATTTGCTTATTGAAACCTCATTCCAAAATTCTTCCCCATCCTGTGGTTTTATGTGCGTCAGTAACACTCACTGGAGTTGAGGAGGATCATGGCCTTCAGGCAGACGTACTCCTCTCTCTGCAGCTTCAGCTCACGGAACCGAGAGGTGGCTGCCAGCAGCATGTCGAAAATCTCCATGATGCCCTCCACACACTGTCCCTCCTCCCTAAACAGACAGAAAGAGAAGAAGTGAAGAAAAACAAGATGGAGTGGAGTGAACAAAAAGATAAGAAAGGGGAAAGAGGCAGCAACGAGAACCAAGATAAACTGAACATGCTGAAAGAAATTTCTATTACTTTGTGCGTCCCATTTATATCAACTCTTGTAGGCTAAAAAAGTTTATTATGGTGCCTGAAAACCATAATAATATGATGGAAAATTTAAAAAAAAAATCTATTTCAGCTGCAATTTTGATGAACCAGAGGATTGCAGTGTCAGCACACAAGTGCTAGTGGTACATTTTAAGACATTTTAGCCTGGTGGCAGTTGTGCCCTGCAACCTGCTTTGCAACCCACTTCTTCCATTCCCTGCTATATATGACTTACTCAGTGTCATAAATCAGAAAGGGCTTAGAGGTTCCAGAACAGAGCTTTACCTTTTGACATAATAAAACAAACTATAGTCATGAATGGGAAAATTGGGTATTAAAACCTCATCAGCTAACAACTTCCTATTGGTAATCCACATATTAGCAACCATCCATGAAGAAATTCAAGCCAAATACTGATGAATGTGTAAGAGAGAGCAGAAAGAGGTCAGAAAAGCAGAAAGAAAGACTTGATAAGACAAAATAAATTAGAAAATGATTCAATGGGCCGGTGGATGGATTTGCATCCAGGATGTTATCCTCATCTTTCCAAGGAGAAAGGCTGACAGGAACCTTACAGAGAAAAATAAGGCCGTGTTATGAAAACACATCAAGGCTAGCCTAAGCCTATAGTGATAGTTTCCGTGGCAGTGAAGAAAGAAAGGTCAAACACTGAACTCAACCCACCATTTCCCTCGTATAAATTTGCTCCTACCCTCAGCTCCTTCTGCATTTGCCTTTTTCACAAAAAATGTAGCATTTAGCTGTCTGACTACATACTGCTTCAAAGTCCTTAACAAAAATAAGGGAATTACATACACAAGAAAGTGGGACAAAGGGGAAAACTCAGGGTAAACAGCAATTGGTAAAGTCCTGTGAGACTAAACAAGAGATGAAACATTTTATAGCATCTACAGCATGCAGTCTGAAATATGATGGCCTCCATATGATGGAGTCTAAAATGTACAAGTTATCAGAACTTAGTGGCTCTGCTGCATTATCAACTTTAAAAAACTAAAGTCTGAAGTCTATTTTTGTCTTTTGAGAATTTTTGCCCTTTAGCAAAAAATATGACGAACTTTCCCTAACCCATCCCAGTTTATAATCTAACAAGTTCTGAATGTTGCACAAGGTCAGTGTCCACAGCAGAAATATATGTGCCAGTTTGTTTGACATCTGCATCAAGGAGAAATTCTTCAGAAATGCAATTATTTGTATCCTGTAGGCACCATGATTGTGGTCAACCCGCTCACTGGATTTTGGTGCATGTACTTTGTGTGAAAGTGAAAATCTGTGACGGGAGAGAAGCAGCTAGGTCCCAGCACACCAGTGACATGAGTGGATCAGACACAGCGTGGGAGGTATAGCTGGGTCGGTGGTGGGTTGCAAAGTGGCATGCAGTTCACAGCAACAGTAGGTATTGTTGAGAAACTTAAAGAGCCTCATATAAGATTTGCCATGCTGAGAACACTGTTGAAAACCTTTCTCCAAGTTTAGCCATTAGGATATCCCTGCTGCCCAATTACAGTGTGTTTACTACGAATACAAAGGCTATTCAGCATTGGCAGATACAAACAACAGTTCTCTGGACAAATTCGAAGGTCGGTGTGGAAGGGAACAGCAGGAGATAAAAGACTGCGTTGGCAGTCCAGAGAAATCTCAGATGAATCTGGAACAAATGTTCGTGATGTGTATGTGTGTTGTGGATGACCTGTTTTATCGTGTGATGTCAATTTGTCATCATTGTGAAAAAACCTGGGGAGCTCAAACCAGCAATAATGTTGTGGCAGTTGCAGATATTTCTTATTCAGACATATTTTACCTTTTTACATTATTTTATGTGGGTGAGACAACAAAAGCACTTAAGAACATCTCAAAAAGATCTAAACTGAGAGTATTATGACATATATCAGGAAGAAACACAGAAACAGAAGCTGTGTGGGTATTTGAGCAAACACTCTCTGTAAGCTAAAGTCTCTGTGGAATAGCAGAAACAAGTATTTGTTGCTCTGTAAACCTGCTAAACGTTAGCTGATGACCAACTTCATAAATGATTTTCAGTGCAATGGGATCACATTAGTTTTAATGCAATAAGTGCTAATCCCTCTCACCTGCTGAGTTTGACATCTGGAGAGAAGATTAGTTTTCCAGGATGATCCACCGACCTCCACATCAAGCCCAGCATGAGGATCTCCAACCAGCAGCACTTCAGCAGGTGGATTTGGTCTGTTAGACTCAACTCTACAAAGCCTGAGGAGAGGAGAAAAAAAAGGCCTCTTTACACTTGGAAACCACCCACATTCTGCCTTCATGGAATTATGAGCACAAAACCCTAATCTATCCCAAATTGCACAATTGGAATCAGCACTTATTCACACATTCTTTTAGTTGTACGCCCAGATCCACCAGTCAAGTTGGAGCTTGATTACATGTCTGTGCAGACTAATAATAGTATGCATTACTGCAGTATGGGGTCACTTTGAGATGTATTTGTGTTTGAAAGAAAAGCAGCTTTGTTTTTATGTGAAATAACATTAAACTGATCATAAATGTTCTATATAACAATGATTCATCGGGGGAATCATTTCTTCATCACTCCTGTGTTTCATTGGCTCACTGCCTTATCCAGTGCAACATGATGTTCAACAAGACAGGAAATATGGTGAAAGAGCAGTAAAGGGTTCAGGCCAGCCTGGAATTAGACCAGAAACACTCACTGCTTGGAAGATTTTGTGGCCATCTGGTAATGTGTCTTAGCCAGCCAATCTATCAGGGCTCCCTGACCGTTGATATAGACACTGTTGCAAGGAACTTCTTTCTGTTGTATGACTACATAGAGCTCTACCCAGAAACAGAGAGAAATGTACAGGGGTGGTGCAGGACATCTGTAACTTTGTAACAGACTGTTGCACAACCGGTGCCTCAGTGCCAAACATGTCAACAGACAGAGCTACTTTGATGGGGATTCTTTGATTGAATCTGGCCTCAAAAGTGGGTCAGCTAACACAGGTGACACCAGAGAGTCAGAAAGCGCTATATAAATACAGGCCATTTACCATTTTAAACTTGATTTAATCCTTTAGTGCAAAAGAAAAACAGTATCAATCATGAAAAGCAACTTTATGGAAGGAACCAACACTGATACTAACATCACATCAGGCTGCTACATTTATTTGCACTCATCTGGCTTTTTTTTTTCACTATTTGCTTTTAAAAAATATTTGGACCTCTAACTTCTTTTCAGTAATTCAATTTTAAAAAGGTTTATTATGAGAAAATGAAATATGTCATTTACCAGTATTTGGATTCTTGCTAGAAGTCCCTTTGAGGCCTCTTGGGTAAGTTTCTACAACTAGATTTGCCCATTGATTGTTCCTTTGGATCACTGACTGGATATGAAGTGCATAGTATTGTCTTCAGGTGTGTCTGTAGCTATTCTGTGTGGATTACGTGGTTGCTTTAACTAAGCTACTGAAGAACAGTAAGACTTTTTACTCGAGGCTAGCTTGGCTGCGTGTACGTTGGCTTACTGTCATATGGATCTCCTTTTATTTAAGGCGCTTCTGTCCAGGTAACTGCTTTCTACTTAATGCTCTGAGAAGTCTTGCTGTACCTGCTATTGTGAAGCAGCCTCGCTACTATCATGTTTCACTGCAGGGATGGTATTAGCAGATGATGAGGAGTGCCTGGTGTTTAACAGGCAGTGCTTAGAGCAGGGGTGGCAAACATAAGACCTGGGGGCTGGAATTGCACCGGCAAAGACTCCAATCTGGCCCACTTGACAGCTTTAGAAAATGTGAATGAGTGGATAGATTTAGAACTTTGAACTGTATTTTCATAAACGTTAGAGCTTTTTCTATTGATAAATACCCCACTGCCCACTGCCACTGGACTGAAGTATCTTCATGTCATAATATATTGTTTAGTTTTTATAAAGCTCAAGAAAACTTTCCTGTGCCTTTTACCATGCTTTAGAATAAAGGCCTGATTGACAGAGAGATGGTTTCCTACAAAGAGAAGCTGCTCTTCTAAAGCCATGCTCAAGTCTTATCTTCCTGACCCCTTTCTGCTTGGTTACTTCAGTGACAAATTGTGGCAAACTGCTGGCTTTAAATTTCATTCCATCTTAAATCAACCTGGACCTTCTCCTCAAACATCTCTGATTTGCGTAAAAACTTTTGTGGTCTAAAGTTTGGACACATGGAGTGATTTCTGTGAAATGTTTTGTTTTTGTCATGGTCTGCGGCCTGGTGCCTGAGGAGCGGATGGGATGCCCACGCCTACGGGTGTGGCTGTCATCTCCACACCTGCATCCCATTCCAGGCGATCGTCAGGAGGACTATTTAACCCCGCATGGCCGGCTGTTCCACGCCGGTCCATTAGTCACCATTCAGCGGTAACTTGGCCCTCACGTGAAGGTGGATGTGGAATCTCTGGTTTCTTTTGAACTATGTTTATTCTTCTACTGTGTGCCCAAGTTATTGTTCGCCGTGTTTGAGCGTACACCTGCCTGTGCTGCACGCCTGGAGTTCATCTCCTCCGCCTTCCTGGAGCCCTCTCCCGCGGTCCCTCACCCCTCCCTCCAGTTCCCACGGCCCAGCCCTGATTGTAAGATAAATAGCTCTACCCCGTTGTATGCTGTTATCTCCCTGCTCTGCAGTAACTCTCTTCCCTTCTCTGTTGCAGCCTCCCACGGTCCCGATCATGGCGTTCCCAAGTTGTTATCTCCCGGTCCTTTGGTTCTAATATTAACACTGCGTGTTTTCCTTTGATCATTCCGGGACACTCTTTGAGAAATAAAAGTTATTCTGCGTGCATCCCGGCGTATTGTGCTTGCTTCTAGGTCCAGCTTGCGTGCTAGAACTACGGTTCTTGACAGTTTTACATATCGAACATTTTTCAGGATGTATAATTTTTGAAATACGGTCCATGTATCTGCCAATGAATGTAGATCCACTTTCACCATTTTTTTTTAACTTTCAAATTTGAGGAAATGTTTAAACATGAACATTTCAAAAACTCATTAAGATAAAAGGCTGGTATTTTCAGTGGCGTTTCTTACCATCAAAATGAATCATGACCTGTAATTTGGATTACAGCTGTCTTATTATTGGCTAGTTAAAATGTGAAAAAACATCATGCAGTCCTACAAATTCTGTCACGATCCTGGGTCTTAGGACCCAGTGTTTTGAGTTTTAGTTCATTTTGATGTTTATAGTATGTTAAGCTCTTTAGGTCTCCTATGTTCATTTGCTTATTAGTTCCCCCTTGTGTTTCCAACCCATGTTAAGTCTCCCCTGCTCTTCATGTGTTTCATGTCTGTGTCTTACGTTGTCAAGTTCTGGTTATCATGTCTGCGTCTCATTATGTTTCCTATTTTATTTGGAAGAGATCCTGTGCTTTTATATCATGGTTTATGTTTTGAGTCCTTTGATGTACTGTTTCTTGTTTCCCTGGATCTCAGTTATGGTTACCTTAGGTTTAGCTCTTTGGCTTTGTTATATGGCTTCCCTGTGTTCCATGTTATGTCCACTGTGATGTTTTGTACCATGTTTCAGGTTCCTATGTTCTGTCTCCCCAGTTGCTGTTAAGTTTGCGTGTTTTAGAATTCAGTCAGTGTGTTTCCTGTTTTACTTTGAAGGTCCATGCCTCATGTGAGTGTTTCTAGTTTTGCGTCTGTCTCGTCCAGCCTGATTACTCCCAGCTGTGCTCTCCTTCTGTGTTTCATTCCCTCGTTGTCCCTCTGTGTATTTAGGCTCTGTGTTTCTGTTTGTCAGTGTCGTAGTCTCCCTCATGCTGTGTGTGATTCTCCCTGTAGTTCCTGGTATACTTTATGTTTAGCTTTCCTAGTTTAGTTTAGTACTGTTTTTGTGTTTCACTTTTTGCCAGCATTAAAGCTGTGTTTTTGAGTTTACGTTTTGTCTCCGTGAGTTTGCGTTTGGGTCCTCTCCTGCCTGCCACACAGCCGAATCATGACAAATTCCCATATTTGAGGACAAATGGTAAATGGACTGGTTCTTATAGAGAGCTTTTCTACTCTATCTGAGCACTCTACACAAATAAATGCTTTCTATCTAAGATTCGCACAATCAACACGAGGTTAGTATCTTGCCCAAGAATAGACATGCAGACTGGAGCAGACTGGGATTGACCCACCAACCTTCTGGTAGTAGGTGACCACCTGAGCTACAGCCACCCCAAACCCACTATAATAATCTCCATATTGCAAAAGATCACTACTGACAATTTCAGAATGGCAATTGAATCTTACAATATTGCAAAATAAAGAATGTAGAACATTTTTTAACACAAAATTCTTTGTAACAAAAAAGAAAACATGTATGACTGAGTAGAATTAAAGAAAAGAAAAACATTTACTTAGCAGTACTTGTGTGAAAGAGTTACATACAGACTGAACTGAGTAGCTTGGATCTTACCAGGGATCTTCTTGGCCCAGCTGATCATGAGAACCAGTTCCTTGTCTGCCAGGTTGGTGAGGGTCATCATCATGCTGGTCTCAGTGAACGGCTTTTTCAGGTCCTCCATGAGGTAGATCTCTGGCGGCTCTGCCTCCATGATTCGGGAAATGAACTCCTCTGGGTTCATGGTTGAGTGATGCGTGTGATTTGAGTGAGTGTGGACAGAGGTGTCTTCAGGTGTCCCCAGGTGAAGATGCCGTTGACCCCGAGAACCCAGTCCAACCCTTACCAAACTCTGACCTGTCGTATCCCGAGGCTGGGGTCCACCGCGACGGTGTCGAGCACCACGAAAGCCACAACGTTCACGCCTCACCCCTGGTGAATGAAGACAACAGACAGTTGCCGAATTACCTGCAACTCCTTTACACTTCGTGTGAGAAAAAGCTTGTGCTTTATGCAATAGAAGGAAATATATATTTTTAACAATCTAATAAGAACAAAAAAAAAACTGGATCTATCTGAGCATTAGCAGACACTATGACCAGTCTACTGATAAGAAGAGCAAAGGCATTTATAAACACAATGCTTCATATGTCAAAGAGCAATCCCAGCTGCAGTTTAACACACCAAGGTTAGCCCAGAATCACAGAGCAGGCAACAGAATGGAATGTGCTGATCATAAGAAACACTAAAGGCCCAAAGAAACACTATTACCTATTTACATGTGTCACAGAAATAATTAAAAGTATTTAGATGATTCTTACAGTCAGTGGAAGGAAGACTTGTCCTGCGTGCTTTTCAAAAAAGCTCAAAAGGTCTAATGAGCTCACAGACCTATTAACTGAGTCAATTTTAGCTCTGCTGTAAGACAAGAAATCATGAAATATCCCAATTCTAATGAAGATGAGTAAAAACCCACCGCACTTCATCATGCCCACTTCATAGCATTTACGTAGCCGGCAGGCTTGGCAGCTTTTACGCCGGTTCTTGTCAATAGTGCACTGATTTGTGGCAGGGCAAATGTAATCATTGTGTCCTAATAAAAGAAGAAAACACAGTAATGGATTATTTCAGCTGATGAGAAGAAAAATTGTGAGTAAATATAAAGTAAAAAGGTCATACCTTGGATGCTTCTCTTGAAAAAAGCCTTGCAGCCCTCGCAGGACCACACACCGTAGTGATAGCCGGAGGCGTAGTCGTGGCACACGGCGCAGAAGTGCATGTCGGCTTTCCCTAGCGCAGATGAGCACGATGAGGATTTCACTCCTTCCGCTCCTTCAGATTTCTTTCCCAGCAGCTTGTTACAGCTGATGATGGAGCTGCAGAGGGGAAGCGAAGAATCGTTGAAAGGGACAGCTTGACATTAGAAATTTTAGCCCGTCATTCACCTGTCATTAGCTGTCCAACAGGTACTGTGTTGCTGAAAATGTCTCCATAACAGCATTTAAGTCAACTGGAAAAATCGCATCACAGATAGTATTTATCGATGCAACACGATAAGTGCCATCATAACCATTAACTGCTCACATTAATCAACAAATATAGAGGAGAACTGAAGACACAAAAGAAACAGAAATTAATTTTATAATTAATAAAAAAATATTGCTATCATCTTTTAGCTTAATTGCTATTTTAAACACTGGTATCAGAATTTACTAGAATACGAACATACAATGAATTACTACACAACCAAGTGTAACATATTCCGCACATTTGTAACAGCCACCCTTCTGTGCAGACAGGAAGGGACGACGACCCACAGGAGCTTGTTTATCTGTTCTTATTTGGTGTCCATAGCAGGCGTCTAACTGGCTGTGGTTACAAGAGCAATGAACTTTAGTTACATATAGAACAATTATGATCTGTGAAATCTTTCTTTTTTATGGTGGCACTAGATTAGTCTCGTTTGGGTTCCCCCTTTCCGAGGGCTGTACAACAAAGGAGGTTAAAATAGTTCCCGAGTTATGTTAAGCTTAAATTCAGATTTGTCACCGTCACAGAGGTGGCTCGCTTTTAGCCGCGGTAACTTGGCCAAACACATGACCTGATCTGGAGAAGAGATTAGAGATCTGATTCAAAATCAGCTAGAAGTTGTGTGATGCAGAAAATGTGAAAAGTATTGCCACTTTTTTGGATATTTGTCACACTTGCATGTTTCACATTATTCAGTTATCTTTGTCTGTATTGGTTTTGTCTGTATTGGTCTGTAAAATGGTTTTTAAATGGCAATTTCATTTATTGAGGGAAGAAATCTAACCAAACCTCCCTAGTAAAAGTAATGAATGGAAAACAAAGTCCCATCTATCACTATAAAAAAGTTACAAAGCCATTTCTAGGACTTTGGGACTCCAGAGAACCACAATGAGACCCATTATCCACAAATGGAGAGAACTTGTAATGGTGGTCCAGATATGACTGGCCTACCAAAATTACCTAAAAAATGCACAGACGAGTCATCCAGTAGTTCACAAAGCAACTCAGAACTGCAGTCCTTATTTGTCTCACTTAAGGCTAGTTTTCACGATTCAGCATCAAAAAAGAGGCTGGGCAAAAATGGCATCCATGAGTTCTAACGTCCTAGGACCTGGCGTCCACATATGTGGACATCACATTTTGGGTTATTTAGACCAAAATACTCAATTTTGCTCTGCAAGGGCTTGATATCCACTTATGAGGACATTATACTGCTACTGTTCTATCGAATGTTTAAACGAATATCCTCATTTGTGGCTCTCATTTTTCTTAGAAACAAAAATCAGGTAAAAAAAAAAAAAAAATCTAGTATTCTTTGTTTTTATATTCATCGGGTCCCAATCAGCCCAAATATCAAAGAGAAATGAAAAATGCATGCCGTGGAAGAGTTCGGGTCTTAGAAGGTTAAGGCGAAACCCACAGTTGGACACTCCCCCGCCCTTATATTTGCCCAAATGTCATCTGGTGAGTGATGAGACAAAAGTTGAACTTTTTGGAATATTTGGAAGGTAAATTTGGCGTAAAATGAACACGAAAAATATACTGACAGTCAAACATGTTGGTCGTACTCTGATGGTTTGGGGCAGCTTTCTTGATTGGACCAGTTGCTGTAAGGGAGGGAACCATGAATTCTGCTCTACCATCATTGTGTCCTAAAGTTGAAGCACATTTGTAGCAGGACAACTGACAGGGATTAGAAAGACGAACCATATTTCTCTGACATTGGCTTCTCTTCTTTGAATGCAAAATTGACTTTAAAATACTTCTGCTCACATACAAGGGCTTGAATAATCAGGTGCACTCCTGTCTTTAAGACTTCATACTAACATATCAACCCAATAGCACACTTTGCTCTCAGACTGCAGGCTTACTTGTGGTTCCTGAACATTTAAGAGTAGAATGGTAGGCAAAGCCTTCAGCTTTCAGGCCCCTGTTTCTGTGAAACAAGTTCCCAGTTTGGAGTCTTCACTTTTAAGATGAGCCTTAAAACGTTTCGATAAAGCTTATAGATAGGAGTAGATTAGATGACCCTCAACCCTCCCTTAGTTAAACTGCAATAGGTCTAGGCTGCTGGAGGGATGTACTGTTTCTTCTTTACTTACCAGTTGTTGATTCTGTGTCTTTATCTATGACTTTGCATTGAATCATTAGCTGTTATTAATATCTACTCACTTCCATAGCTTGTCTTTTGTTCTGTTCCTTGCCTAACCACCAACTGGTCGCAGCAGATGGCTGCCCATCCCTGAGGGTGGTTCTGCCGGAGGTTTGTTCTTGTTAAAATGGAATTTATCTTTTTTTGGTCATAGGCGATTATTTGGAGTGGCCTAGTCAAAGTCTGGACTTAAATCCGATTGAGGCAGAATGTTAAACAGGCCAAGCTCAAAATTATGTGTGGCTGAATTAAAACAATTCTGCAAATAAGCAATGTGAAAGACTCACTGCCAGTTATTGCAAATGCTTAATTGCAGTTCTTCCCGCCAAGGGTGGCACAACCAGTTGAGAGGTTATGGGGGCAATTGCTTTTTTACATGGAGTTTTACATGAAATGTTTACTTTGCTTATCTTTGGCTAATATTAAAATTTGTTTCATGATCTGTGTGGCAAATAATACTATTTTTAGTGTCTAAAAATAGTATTAAATAGTATTAAAAATAGTAGCTCATCAATAGCTTCAATGCTAACATGTTAAATGTAATGGACACTATTGCTCCCATTAAGGTGAAGGTTATCTCTGGAAGGAAAAAGTCTCCATGGAGAAACTCCACACTAGTGAAAAATGAAAAAAGAGAGTGTAGGAAAGCTGAGCGCAGATGGAGAAAAACAAACCTCCAGGTTCATTATGACATCTATAAAGAGAAACTTCACAATTATAATTTACAACTGAGGAGTGCAAGAAGGTCCTACTTCTCTGACATCATCACTAAAAACAGCCATAATGCTCGGGTCTTATTTTCTACAGTTGACAGGCTAACAAACCCTCCTGTGTCAGTGGCAGCTGAACTTCATTCGACCATGGCCTGCAATGACTTTGCCAAATTCTTCACAGAAAAAATCCAAAAGATTAGACAAGCAATTGGTACATCAACAGCAGATCCAGACTATGTACTGTGTCCACCGAAAAACTGTTTAAACACCATAAAACAGTTTCACCCTATTAACAGCAAAGACCTGGAGGACATCTTAGGTCAACTGAACTCCTCCTCCTGCTGTTAAGATGTCCTGCCAACACGTTTTTTCAAAAAGGTCTCAAAGACTTTGGAGTCAGACCTGTTACAGATCGTCAACTTTTCTTTAATATCAGGCGTGTTTCCAGAACCACTAAAAACTGCTGCAATAAAACCTTTACTGAAAAAGGACAATCTTGACAAGACACAAATGAACAACTACAGGCCGATCTCAAATCTCCCATTTTTAAGTAAGATCATTGAAAAAGCAGTTTCTCAACAGCTCAATTACTTCTTAAAACAGAATAACTGCTACGATGCCTTCCAGTCAGGTTTTAGACAGAACCACAGCACTGAAACCGCTCTGACCAAAGTGTTCAATGACATATGTCTGAATACAGACAGTGGAAAAATGTCAGTCTTAGTTTTACTGGATCTCAGTGCAGCATTTGATACAGTTGACCACAACATATTACTCAAACGACTGGAGAACTGGGCAGGTCTTTCAGGAACTGTACTAAACTGGTTCAAAACATACTTAGAAAACAGGAAATACTTTGTATCAATAGGTAACTTCACATCTGAGCAGACAAGTATCACATGTGGAGTTCCCCAAGGTTCCATCTTGGGACCCTTTCTGTTTAACATTTACATGCTCCCACTGGCACAGATTATAAAGAACAACAAAATAAACTATCACAGCTATGCAGATGACACACAAATATATATCACAATGTCACCAGGAGACCAAGGCCCTGTACAGGCTCTTGGTAAATGCATCGAGGAAATTAATGACTGGCTGTGCCACAATTTTCTCCAGCTAAACAAAAAGAAAACTGAGGTAATAGTCTTTGGCCCCAAAGAAAAACGATTACAGGTCACCAGAGAACTTCAATCTATACATCTAAAAATCACAAACCAGGCAAGAAATTTGGGTGTAGTGATGGATGCAGATCTAAACTTAGAAAAACACATTAAGACAATAACAAAATCAGCTTACTATCACCTCAAGAATATTTCAAGGATAAAAGATCTAATGTCTCAACAGGACCTGGAAAAACTAGTCCATGCATTCATCTTTAGTAGGCTTGACTACTGTAACAGCATCTTTACAGGTCTACCTAAAAAAAAGCAGTCAGACAACTACAGCTCATTCAGAACTCTGCTGCTCGAGTCCTCACTAAGACCAAAAAAGTGGACTACATCAGTCCAGCTCTGCCTGTCCGTCAGAGGATAGACTTTAAAGTTCTGATGCTGGTCTATAAAGCTCTGAATGGTCTGACCCAATATGAACCTTCCAGATCCCTCAGGTCATCTGGATCCGGTCTTTTATCAGTTCCCAGAGTCAGAACCAGACACGGAGAAGCTGCATTCAGCTTTTATGCCCCTTATATCTGGAACAAACTCCCAGAAAGCCTCAGATCAGCTGAAACACTCAGTTTATTTAAATCCAAATTGAAGACTCAGCTGTTCTCAGCTGCATTTGAATAAAGCACCAAATCCACACTTTTAAGCTTAAATTTCAAAACTTACATTTAACTACTGATTTTATCTACTGTTCTGATTTTATCTGTTTTGATTTTATATACTATTTTGTTTGTTTGTTTGTTTGTTTGTTTGTTTGTTTGTTAATTAGTTTGTTTGTTTGTTTGCTTGTTTTAATCAATTTTAAATCATGCTTTTTATTTGTTTTTGTTTCTAATGTCTCTGTAAAGCACTTTGAATCACCTTGTTGTTGAATTGTGCTATACAAATAAACTTGCCTTGCCTTGCCTTGCCTAAAATCTGTGCAAAGTATGGCAAGTTACCAATAAGATGCTTTTTTCTAAAGCAAAGATCTGGCTCTTGTCCAAAAGCACGCAATAGTAGCTTTCATTAATAGTTGCTGCTGCTAGCCGATATAATGCCAAGTCTTTTGCCAAAAACATGTCTGCCAGAGCTTCTAGAGCTCTGTTGTCTGTCTCTATGTGACCCCCTACACCCCAGCCCCCACCCTCAACCCTCACAAGGATAAGTAAAAGAGAATGAAAACTAGGTCTTTGAATGTTACTACCACTTAAGCTAAATTTAACTGACACAAGAATAGCTTTCATCAGTGCTTTCTCAGTAATCTTACCTGCTGGGGCTGATACTGTGAACTTTGGGATCCAACCAGGGTGCATGTGGGCTGGGTTCATTATAAACTAGAGGCTGAGTGCAGTGCAGAGTAAGTGAAGGTACATTGTGGTGAGTGTGAGAAGGCCAAAAGGCTGAGGGGCTGAGGGGAGGACACAGAGATGATGGACTGTCAGTGATGGGTGACCTGGTGTAGCTCAGCATGGAGGGGCTGTAGAAGGTCAAAGGTCCGTGCCCGTGGTTATAGTCATGGTTACTGTCTGTGTATGGAGAGGGAATGCAGATGGTGTGGCTGTCCATGCCCACAGGAGGGCTGTACATAGCAGGCAGAAGTCCTGGGGAGCTCACCCTCTCTGTGGCTTTACTGGAGTCCACCTCCTCAAGCTGAAGGAGGGGTAACGGGTTAGCATCCAGGGCAGGGGAGGAGGTCATGTCAGGGGAATATACTGTATTTGCTGTGAATGAATGATTTGATGCAGGTGGATATTCTATAGCATCTTCTCGAATGGCCGGGTCCTGTAGCAGAGAGGGAAGAAACACTATATTAAAATAATTAACTGCTGCAAATTCTGAGCAAATACCAATATTTACAATATCGACCATAGCAGATTTTCTTTTTATACCAAGGAATTTATTTTTTCAAATTATGTAGCTCAGAGCTTTTCAGTTCACCATCTTAGAACAAGTCCATATGTTCAGAATGCACTAACTCAGTCCCAGTTCCAAGACATCAAAATTATAGTTTTGCAGTCCAAAACTGACAAGACATAATCATCTAATTTGGCAAAAGGCAGACAACAGTTAACACGGTGAAAAAGGATGAGAAATAGGGAATGTTTTTAAAATTGAACCTAACTGGAGCGTGACCAAGACAGTAACTAGTCGTCTATTTTGTCAACTGCTTCAAGGATCTGTCACCAGGGTGGCTTGCCCACTTACCTAACATGCATGTGCCAGTTTGCAACACAAAGCCTCATTACTGTGAAGCATACAAGCAATGCACTAGAATTATTCCTTAAGAATACTTAATTTGTATAGCACTAAATCACAGTTGCCTCAAAGTGCTTTATATTGTACGGAAAGTACTCTACAATAATACAGAGAAATTCCAACAATCAGACCAGCCCCTGTGAGCAAGCACTTTGGTGACAGTGGGAAGGAAAAACTCAGTTTTAACAAGAAAACACCTCCAACACAACCTGGTTCTGGGAGGGGCAGCCATCTGCTGTGACTGTTTGGGGGTGAGGGGAGGAAAACAGGACAAAAACATGCTGTGAAAAAGAGCCAGGGAGGATAAGGGAGGATTGAGGGTCACCAGATCCAGCCCTAATTATAAGCTTTGCAAAAAGGAAAGTCTTAAAGCCTAATCTTAAAGAGAGGGTGTCTGTCTCCTGAATCCAAGCTGGGAGCTTGCTCTACAGAAGAGTGGCTTGATAGCTGAAGGATCTGCCTCCCATACTACTTTGAAATATCCTAAGAAACACGAGTAAGCCAACAATCTGAGACCTAAGTGCTGTATTGGGGTCATCGTCACTCTAAGACAGGGTGTTATCTGGCGTCGTGGAACGATAAAGCTGGGTATCCTCTACATAGCAGTGAAAATACATGCTATGCCTTGTAATTATACTGCCCAGGGTAAGGCTATATAGGAAGGATGTAATGTAAACAGAACTTGTCCTAACACAGAACCCTATTTAACTCTACAATTAACCAATTAACATATCCACTAAAGGGGTCAACATTCTTGACAACGCTCTTTTACGAAGAGCCATTTTTAGCCATTAGTCCTTTGGACATAAGGCTGAAACTTCTTGTTCTCTTGCTGCTGTTTGTGCCTGTCTCTACTAAAGACAAGTAGCTCAATCAGCTCAGTCACTCTCCAACTTTTCTTTCTCTTCTCAGGGGGTGTCGCTCTTTGTTATGTGGGCGTGTCGCTCCTTGTGGCATCCTCAGCACATGTTCCAGACATCTTAGGTGCTGTTTTTCAATGTGTTTTAGTGTTTCTTAAAAAATATTAGCTCATTTTAAATGTGATGCCAGAAACACATTTAGTGGTACTTAAAAAAATGTTTAAGAAACATTTAGCAGCTAATTAGCTTAACTGTGCAATCTGTGTGCAAGAAACAGGGCGCTTCTCTGAGCCTGGTTCTGCTGGAGGTTTCTTCCTGGTAAAAGGGAGTTTTTCCTTGCTCATATGGGGTCATATGATTGTTGGCATTGTTTGTTGGGGTTTTTTTGTATTATTGCAGGGTCTTTACCTTACAATATAACGTAAGGCAACTGTTACAGTGATTTGGCGTGATAAATAGTATTGAATAGAATTGCACTGAATTGAACTGACTTGAATGAAATTTAAAGTCAATATTGGATGCCTGTAAACTTTGGACCCTCAGTTGCAGTCTTGGTTGCGCCATTAAAAATCACTCCATGGTCTCAGGAACGCTTCCAGAAGTCACTGTCCAAGAACACCGTGAACTATGCTAGCAATAAATGCAGGTTAAAGCGCTATCATGCAAATTATAAGCCAAATGGGATCGAGAAATTAAACAGTAGCAAACTGTTCTGTGGTCAGACAAATTTTAATTTCTTTATGGAAAATATGGATACTCTGCCTCAATAATTCTGATGTGTTGTTGCCATCAAAATCTAAATCAGCCAATTGTTCTCTTAAAACGTCACATTTTCTCAGTTTAAATATTTAATGTTCTATTGTAAAATCATTGCATTCTGTTTTTATTTAGATTTCACACAGCACGCTGACAGATGATGCCACAGCTTCATTTACCATTTCAAATAATTTCAGTAACACCCTGTAGCTTTTAGATGAAATAGCATCCCTGGATGAATATACAGGACAAAAATTGGTTTTCAAAGAAATCAATTTCTAATGTAGTCAGCAAAATGTCTTTACATAGTCACACTGCAAACAATGAATAAAAGTAATAAATAGTGTAAGGATGTTAAAAATGTGCAGCTCACCAAAATAAAATGTTTGTGTCTGCACTTCCCTAAAACTCTACAACTGATATTGAATATGCATAGCTAACAAGAACCATGAACAAAACTAAGAAGACAACATTACTATTTCTATAATGAATGCACTGCATCTGAAACCTTAAAGCAGATGGGCTACAGCAGCAGAAGACCACGCTGGTTACCAAACCCATCATCTAAGAACAGGAAACTGAGGCTGCAATGCACACAGATCACCAAAATTGGAAGAAGATTGGAAAAAGGTTGCCTGGTCTAATTCATTCAGATGACAGGGTCCAAATTTGGCGTAAACTATGCATCAAAGGTTGACACTGAGTTCACTGTACTCAGACATCTCAGTCAAAGCATCTCAACATGAGGGCACTTTTATAATGTGGCAGAAGATGTAGTGGGAGATTCATGGACATCATGGATTTTTAACTGACAAATCTGCAGCAACTCAATGATTCAGTGATGTCAATCTGGACAAGAATCTCAGCAGAAAGGTTCCAACACCTCAGTGAAGCTAAGAGAGGATCCAGGCCCTTTGGTCTGCTGAGTGCGTTGCTCTCTGGTAATATTAGTCTGCAAACCTGGAGCAGACACTGGGTGCCTGCTGTGTTTGAAAGATAAAAACTAGACACATGTTTCATGACTAAGTGAAAAAAATTAGTCTGCTAAAGTTTTACTTTTAACCAAGTAAAGTGCTCACTGGGACTCTAACGCTCTTACATGAGAAACACGAGATTCTGTTTTTTCTCGTTAGCGTGCAAAGAAAACAGTGGTTATCAAAAAAAGATGTTGTGGTGTAATTGGTTTAGATTGCACTACTCTGCCAAAATCACACAATACACAATAAGAAGGCCAAACGGTTACAGTATAATAACTCATACAACTATAATAACTCAAAGCAAAACACCCTGCACTAGTAGTTCAACTGCTATAGCAGTTGAACTACTAGTGCAGGGTGTTTTGCTTTGTTAGCTAACACCAACAACTGACATCTGTTAAATATTCCCACAGACTTTGTTACATGCTGCTTTTACTGAACATGTGTCTCTCTCTCACACACACGCGCGTGAACACACACAGTTTGTGGAGCCCAGTGAAATGATGTAACAGCTTACTTACTGTGCCGAAGGTGAAGAGACGAACCCAGTATTTATTAGCAGTGTGATTAAACTGTGAACATTTGTTCCAGAGACAGAATATAAAAGCACAAAATGATCTGCCTGTTTGACCTCACTTGGCTTGCAAAACTGTGCCAGCAAACTATGCCAGCAAAGCCATCCACTGGTTAATCAGTGCCAGAATCAACAGCTCAGCAGCTGGTACCTCTGCACAGTCAATCGCACACACCACGAATGACAAGTAGAAACATACAGCTGGCAGGTAAGGGGAGTGAGTACATCTAAGTACATTTGGAAACACTTTTTCAAGCCCTACGTGCATCATGAAGTCCTAGGTGAGCAAAGAATCTGAAGGTACAGTAGTGCCGTGGCTATGGAGATAGAGAAAAAGCAAAATATGGCAAAATTTAAGAAAAAGCTAAATATAATACAATGAATAACGCTTTGTGTTTCAGATCTCTGTGTTCTCTTATGTTTCTGTTTTTAATTTGTTTTAAACGCTGCTCTATTTTCCACTTCGTGGCCACAATCCATGGCCTGGATAGTAAACATAAAGCTACATTTCACTCGCTTCACAGTGTCAGCTGAGACCAAAAGTCATAATAACATGCAAATGTATCTTGGACAAAAGGATAAATTATAAAACACAAGAAAAACGTCGGCAGTTCAACGCTGTTACTGTGTACTAGTCAGTCAATGAACAGTCAATGTGTGTATAACGCAGGTCAGGTCAAAGTGGTCTTGAGCAAAAACAATGCACCCTGTATACGAACGTCACCTCTCACCTAATTCCCAGCCTGGGTCCTTCGAGGCCATCACATTCACTTCCATTCACAAAAAGTAAATACGTCCAAGAAATACAGCCTTTGATTTTAACTAGTGGGTTTCACTGAACCCAAGTGGACACCATGAGTTGAAACCTATAGCTCTTAAGTCAGGTCAGATGTCCATACATACAGACATCTGCCTTGCTGCAGGTAGATGGTTAAGATAAACAGAGACAGTAATTATGTATTTTCCATAATATGTTAGCATTATTTATCATTTAGCTTTTACCATCCAATTTTAGAAGTGCATGCAGGGCACTGTAAGTAATGTGTATGATGCTGAACATGATAATCACCTGATCTGACGAGAAGAAGCAAATATCTGCTCATCGCTGACATCAGATCCGAAGACAGCTTACACAGTAACTGAAGCTGCTGTTTTAAGCTTGGTATTTTGGTTCAAATACATTTCATAAATTTTTACTAGCGGTTTAAATCAGGAAATCTCTCTTAGCTGTACTGCCAAGGAGCAGAGATATGAAGCTATCCCATATGGAAAAGATATATATAAATCTTATAAAGTTTGTTTCTGTCTTGTGTGAAACTTGTATGAAAAGCATACAAGAGTAAAAACAGATATAAGATCCCTTGAAAAATTATATAAATGACTTGTATGTTTTGGATACTTACTAAAACAATATATGAAAGTAATGAGAAAGTGGCCACTTTCATGAGTAAATCATATAAGCCTTATATGATTCACTATATGAAGTAGGCCACATCTTAAGCAAGTCTTTTATAAGTTTTTACTATTTCTTTTCCATATGGGATAGAACAGACGATAATGTGTGTTCTCTGACATCAGAATCACAATCAGGAATTTAATTATCCTTAAGGAAATTATGTAGGGATATGTTGCTAGCAGAGATGGGCAGTAACGCGTTACTGTAATCCGATTACTTTTTTCAAGTAATGAGTAAAGTAAGGGATTACTATTGCAAAAAAGTAATTCGATTACTGTTACTTTCCCGTAAGCACGCTGCGTTACTGCGTTACTAAACCGTGATTTTGTGAGTGTCTCATGACAATGACGTATGAGCTGCCAACGTCCGTGGCAGCAACAGATGTGTGCAGACCAATAATGGATAATATGGAGTGTGGGAGAGAGTACAACCATGCAGCGTTTAAAGCGTGGAAGTACTGAACTGACATTACTTTGAGTTTGATTCTGTAAAAAGTGACAAAAACATTAGTGTGCGCTGTACACTCACACACTGTGTGGGAAGAAAACTTCTTTCTACAGCAAAAAATTGAACTTCAAACCTGAGCAAGCACCTAGCACGCCGGCACGGGAATGTGAAATTCACAGAGAAACCCACAGATCCCCCAACTGACATGACTGCTGCGGCACTGGGCAAACCTCCACCGGCCCCACTCCTGCTAAACAGGTGACAACAGATTTAAGAGGAACAGGACCTAGTGCAGCTGAATCTTTGATTTTATTTATCCTTTGCTGTGTTTTCATTGCATCTATTTGAAAGAGTGAGTGTAAACACAAAAATTATTACATTTTATATGCTGGAATATGCAGAAAATAGGTTTAAATGTTAAACAAATTTCTTCAAGTCAAAGACTGTTGCATATAATTAAATTTTTGCTTGATGCAATGTGCATCAAGTTTAAAGATTAAAACTAATAAAACAAGCTTTAAATTTATTCAGTTTTATATGATGGATTATGCATAAAAAAATAGAATTGGGCTGAAAGGTCTGTTGCTTTATGTATTCAGGTTCTTTTTAAAAAATAAGTAACTAATTACTTTTGAAAATAAGTAATCACTAAAGTACTTACTTTCTTGGAAAAGTAATCAGTAATTAGTAACTAATACCTTTTTCAAGTAAATTGACCAACACTGGTTGTCAGGAGTGGAATGTACATGACATGTACATCTGGCAACTTTTTGCTAACACGGTGCCAAAATGTATTAGTCCTACGTGCTTTTGTGGGCTCGCTACTGAGTTCTTCTCCCCACTAGTGACCCAGAAATGACTTGAGTGTTGCTGTTGGGACTGCAGCTGGGTCATCTGCCTTCTGTCAACTGCAACTCCTCCTATGACTTAACTGCCTTGGAGGACAAACTCAGCATTGTAGGACATGTTTGCTGTTATAAAGTGATTTTGTGTTTTAGCACAAATATCCGCACATATTTTCACCAACACCAAGCAGCTTGATAGCACGTGCAGTACTTAAAGAACGTTTGGTGCTACTTGCAAGGAATTTTGAGAATTCTTTTGTTAGATTTGTAGTGCAGTTTACTCATATGCATAATTAAAGCGTTATTGCATCCATGAAATACGACTTGCAAGAGCTAAGCACGACCAGATCAAAGTTTATGGAACAAGCAGCAGGAATGGAAAAGAAAATTAAACTGCTACAGAGACCAAACAGAAGATTCACAATTATAGTAAAGCTAACTGCCAACACTCTGCCTGACATTTCACATCTGAATATTTTCTCAGACTTGCCAAATTTAAACACACTGCTGTGCTCTAATTGATTGCAACTCTTCAGTATTTCTCAAAAAAAAAAAAAAAAGCCAAATGTTCTAACTAAATGACTTCACACTTAATTTAAAAGACATAAAAAAAGAGTATAAACAACTCACTTAATTCCTAGAGCTGTGTGGCTCAACACTCAGGCTTTTACTATGAATAAAGCTCTTCTGTCAGAATGTTGTGCTCAAGTTT
Organism: Copadichromis virginalis; assembly: GCF_057382275.1. Lineage (NCBI taxonomy): Eukaryota > Metazoa > Chordata > Actinopteri > Cichliformes > Cichlidae > Copadichromis > Copadichromis virginalis. Next base: position 9,683,842 of record NC_140636.1, read on the forward strand.
GAGCTTTGGACACACTGGTGCTCATGGCAGCTTTCCATGGTAAACCACCAGTCAGGCAACAAGGGGTCAAAGGACCCAGTGTTTAATTCCACTGCTTCCTTTCATTTACATATAATTAAGAACCGGGCTATTGAACAATCAGGACGGCTTTGCCTTTATTTTGCTCAAATTTTCATAAAAGCTAAAATTGTTAAAATGTTTTAGTCTTTTAAGAAGATGCTGGTCTTTTTCTACTTTTCACTCTTACTACTAAAACAGAAAAAAGGAGAAAACATTAAGTATCATAATTTTTTATCAGTCAAGTAATGAAGGCATTTTTTTAACATCTAGACCCTGTAGGACCAAACTTTAAGGGAAAAACACAGACTAAAAAATCTTTTTTAGTTAAGTGGTTACTCATAATATCAGTTGTTTTGGGTAGTAAAAACAGAAAATAAAAAGCATGATGTAGAAGTCTATATTCACCTAAATGGGCATCTTTTATTTAATACATGCGCATACGGCCGCTTGGTTAGAAACAACCTTTGACAAAACCAAAGTTTCCTTAATGCAAAATGAAAGAGGCAGAGGACAGTGACACCATGCATTGTCCGGTGGACTTAAAAGTTTGGGAGTGTGTCGCTGCTTCAAGCTTATTGTCACTGCATAACCAGCCAGTAAATCAGTTACATACCGTCTAAACTTTAAAGAGAAAAAATTCCCGAGTTAAAATAAACTTTTATAAATAAATACCCAGCTAAATGTTGCATATGGCACAGTTCATTCTAAAGCTCAATACTGGACTTCATTTTTGAAAAGGTGCAGCATGTAACCTAAACTCATCTACCAGCCTCCAAATGTGGCCAAAGTCGGTTTATCCCCACCAACAAAAACATCTTTGTCGCAGAATCAAAAACCCCAAACACTTCTGACAATCTGTGAAAAGTAGGGGGTGCATTGCTGTTATACTTTAAACAAAAAAATCATGAAACCTGACCACAAATGGATTAAACTATGTCCTTCTTTAGGCAGTATATTAAAAACTTGTTTATTCCTCTTGTATAAAGAAGCTCCCCCTGTCAGAAAAAGGCTCCCAGCCAGTAACACATACCGGAACACAAAGGCTCCCGGCAAAACTATTAGGCAGCCCCTATCCCTCCATTCTCTCAATCCCACAAAGCCGACAAGGAGCTGCTGGAGGACGAGAGGCCCGCCGAATTAAAGAGGTTGACAGATTACATGCATGCAGGAGTAGCAGGAGGAAGTTTCTGCTTCTGGTTTGCAGAGAAGTCGAAACAGAGAGGCTACGGCAGAACGGACAGACTGATTACAGTGTCGGGATGTGGAGTCATTTTAGCTGTCACCTGTCACTGCTGCCACTCCATCTACCTGCCAGATGGGTTTGGCCCATTTACTGTAGCAGAGTTCTCCAGAGAAAATGCCATGTCCTGTGAAAGGCATTCCATTTTTCTTCTGAACCTTTTAAGCATCAAATTTAAGTGTAAAAGTAGCAAAAAATACCTCAGGGATGGTGTTAAATCAGTTAACACCAAGTGCTAAAATTTGATACGTGAGTATGTGATCATTTCAGAGACGTGCTTCATAGCTTAACTCGTGATTCTAAAGTGCCTGTAGTTAAACCTGTGACAAACTGAGGACCTGTCCAGGGTGTACCCTGGGATAGACTCCAGCCTCACCACGACCCGGAATGGGATAAGTGGAGGGAAATGGGAAATTGATGAACGGATTAGTACTGCGAGTACTAAGCTACAAAGCTGGGACAACTGGCCCATCTATGCTTACTGTGTCACAAGTCAGTAGTACATGACTAGACCTATAGGCTACATTTTTCTACTTAGACACAACGACGAGAGAGGATTTCACACCTGCTGTCCCAGCAAGGTTTATTTGCCAAAAACAGAAACAAGCAGGGGTAAAGAAAGTTGAGGATGATAGGAGCTGTTGCTGAACTCTCTGTAATTCTTTTGTTGTTGTTATTTTCATTAATTATTAGCCTCAAATAAATGTGAAGCTCAAGAGCAGGAAAAAAATTAAAAGTGGTGCAAAAAGTGGTGTTAAGTCTTTATAGCTAATTGCATCTTTATGGTTTTTCCTACTGTTATAAATTAATTATAAAAATTCTTATATCAAATAATTATTCACGATAACCTTGTCAGTGAGTTTACCACTTCCTGGAACTGCTAGCTATATTCACTGACCAATTATGTGACTTATTTCTGACTGTACCTTCAGTCAGACCATAAACAAACTCATTAGGAAATGACTTGGTCATTAGGTGGTTGCCAACATCTGGTGGCCTTAAGACGCAGGTTAAAGTATTCCTGCAGTGGCCTAATTTTTCCAACCAGGAAGCTACATCCATCGTTTTTGTCTATGAATCAGACAGTCAAAATAAATAACTGATCCTCTAATATTTATATTTTGTTGTTGCTTCCAGTGACACCTGTTCTCTCTAAATATAAGCCCAGAACATCAAGCATCATTTGGGCTCAAGGGAGAATTGCTACGCAACTAAAAAATTGTCCTGATCACAAGAAGAGAAGCTGGTGAAGCTGCTGGTTCCTGACCATCTAGAGGTGATCTTGACCTATTACTTGCCTAATAGGTTACCACCATAGAGTTTTTTGCCTAACAGAGAACAGTATCAAAATGCAGTACTGGGAAAGAGTATATAGATTTTAAGATAACGTACAGTATTGTGCCTTCAGCCAGCCCTCAAGGCTTGCACACTTTTTAGTCAAAATAGGAAATTTATTGAAATGTGACATACATGGAAATACAGTATATACGGCAAAAACAGACTTTGTGCAATTCTAACAAGCTTGAAAGTTAACATGTGGTATGATCACCTTTATTCTTCAACACAGCCTGAACCTTGGAGGAGCTTTCTTGACATTTCTTTAAGAAGTCTTCAGGAATAGTTCTCCAGGCTTCTTTAAGAACATTCCAAAGCTCTTCTTTGGATTTTTATTGCTGTCTGTTTTCTTTCAAGATGATCATAAACTGCTTTGATAACATTGAGGTCTGAGCTCTGAGGAGGCCTAGTCCCTGGCTGAGAGTGTTCAGTTGTGTGTTTTTCTATCCTGGTTTACTTATATTGTATTGGGAGTGTTCGAAATCATTGTCAAGCAGAAAAATGGAGTAGTTGACAATGAGATACTTTCCAAATGGTATTGTATGTCGAATCTGTGCTTTTGACTGTACTTTGTTGCATTCGCAGGTTCATATTTCCATCAGTCCGTAAATTCCATCAGGATCTCCAACACAACTAAAATCCAGCACCAAACCATGACACAGCCTACATCATGTTTTATAGATGACTACACTCAGTGACCTCTCTTGACCTCCACGGCGAGACAATCTGAGCAAAAACTTCAAAGTTCTGTTGCAAACGTTTGTTAGTCCAGTTCCCTTCCTTAAGAATGGCCTTCCATTGAGACAAGTTTTGATGAGACTTTGTAGAACAGTAGAAGGATCAACTGAAGGACCTGATGTATACTAGTGGTGCAACGGATCACGAATGATCCGTAATCCGAACCGATCCCACTCCACGGTTCGGCACGCACATGATCCAAAGATTCGAAAAAGGAATCTGGTGGGTCTGTCAAGCGATAGTTATGGCCAGCGCTAGCGGTCCAAGTGGAGGAGTAGAGGAGTTTGCAGTATTTAAGCAGCCCTTTGCTGCCCAGTCCGCCCGGGCTAAAGCTATTACAAAAGCTACTGGGGTGTTTAGCTGCAGACGGGAGGCCGTATTCCGTTGTGCAAAACAAGGGGTTTAATCTATGATGAACGTGCTTGAGACACGCTATAATATCCCGCAAGATCGTTCCAAGCATGTATGAGCAGGAAAAGTTTAAAGTTATGGCTGAACTGTCCCAGTCATCTTCTGTTGCCCAACTACAAACGGGTGGACCTCCAGGGAAACGGAAAGCTACGGAGTGGTAGATACAAAGCCCTGTACTGCCCTATATTTTACCTTAATTTGTTTTTATATAATTGCGTGGAATGAGTCTTGAGTTGAGTATACCATAAGCAATTATAGTTGAGTTTTTTAAAAGGCAAAAATACTTAAATAAGTTAATAAGTAAATGTTAAAATTTTGTCACCACGAGATTTTTGAGCCGTTGCACCACTAACGTATACCATAAGCAATTATTAAACTCAGGCTTTCTTCCATAGTTTGCCTTTTGTCCTGTCTCTCTGCCCCTAATTCCATTGCAATAAGCCTAGGCTGCTGGGTTTCCCATGACGCAATGAACCATTCTTCTTCATGCTCCTCTTTTCACTCTCTATGTGTTTATACTCCCGTCTGCATTTAATCATTAGCTATTATTAATCTCTGGCTCTCTTCCGCAGCGTGTCTATTGTCCTGTTTCCTCCTCCCCAAACAGTCGTGGCTGCTCCTCCACGAGCCTGGTTTTGCAAGAGGTTGAGGTGACTGTTGTAATTTTGTGCTGTATAAAAAAAATAAATTGAAAATTGAATTGAAGTGAAGTGAACCTTGTGGCAACTAGGGATGGGTATCGTTTAGGTTTTATCCGATACCGGTGCCAAATCGGTACTTTTGAAACGGTGCCGGTGCTCAAACGGTGCTCAAACCGGTGCTTAAAGAATGGAGAACACAAAATTGGTCCAAAAACCTCTCATATTCAGCTGGTTTTTTGTAAAAAGATAACAATGTTAGCCTTTTCTGCAGCTATGGGGCATATATGGTATCACTCTTGGCTGGAAGCAGTGCTTAAACAATGGAAAAAATACAAACTTTGTCCAAAAACCTCTCATGTTTAGCTGTTTCCCTCTTTTTCTTTGGTCATTTTAGCCTTTTTGGCCAGGGTGAAGGGAGTCTCTGCCATCAAACAAGAAGACAGCTGCATGTAGCTATGATGATGTTTGCTAGTTCACCTTACATGCATTAATGTAATAACGTGGTTAGCCTACTCAACGTAAATTACACACGAACAACATAAAGCTACTCACGCAGAGAAGAACGGCTGCTGCTGCCATCAAATACGGCGCATTTCTCGGCTTTAAAAAAAAAACAACGCTATGCGTCGTCAGGTGTTTCATCGGATTTGAGTTGTTACCTCCTTTGCACAGTATCACCTTAAAGCACTTGTTGCAGGCTGCTGAGTTTGCATATTTTGCTGTGAAGTACAGCCAGACTTTGACCGCTTCGCCTTGGGCATTTTTAATCTGTAGCTCTGCTCTAAAGGAACGTACGTACCTGGACCCGCCTACTATCCTCGGAAACGTAAAATGATTGGCTAGAAGTGTATCACAGCTCAGGAAAAAAAAGCACCAAAATAAAGCACCGAAATGTGCACTGCTTTTCGGTCTGGTTACTACCGTTTATGATGGCACCGGACACCGGTACCCATCCCTAGTGGCAACAGTTGTGACTGCTATATAAATAAAATTGAATTGAGTTGAATTAAAGAGAATCCTTTTTTTCTTAAGGACATGATCTTCAGACACTATTCGTCTGCAGTAGATACAGTGCCTTGAAAAAGTATTCACAACCCTTAAACTTTTCCACATTTTGTCCTGTTACAACTACAAACTTAAATGTTATTTTAAATTTATATGACAGACCAACACAAAGTAGTGCATACTGTAATTGTAAAGTGGAAGTGATGTCATACATGATGCTCAAAATTCGTTATAAATAAAAGTCTGAAAAGTGTGAAGTGCGTTTGTATTCAGTCCTCCTGAGTCAAAACCATACCAAACCACCTGTCACTGCAGTTACCATGGGCATGTCTCTACCACCTTTGCACATTCAGACTTCAATTTTTGCCCATTCTTCTATGAACAATAGCTTCAGTTCAGTCAGATTGGATGGATGGCATTTATGAACACCAATTTAAAAGGCTTGCCACAGATTCTTTTGCATTTTAACAGGGACATGTGAGTATACTGTGATTAAGGGGAACCCCCATCGCAGTCTCAAGTCTTTTGCAGCCTCTAACATGACTTCTTACAGGATTGACCTGTATTTAGCACCATCCATCTTCCCATCAACTCTGACCAGCTATCCTGTTCCTGTTGAAAAAAGGCACCACTGCATCATGCTTCACAGTCGGGATGATGTATTCAAGCTGCCATTCTTCCATAAAAGCCAGATTTGTGGAGTACATAAGTAATAGTTGACTAGGTTCTCCCAGTTGAGCTCAAAATCACCTCGTTTGTGGAAAGATTCCATTTGATGCCAGTCAAACTCTGTTTATCTATCTAAAAATAGAAATGAGAATAAATGATACGGTTTTATTGCTGGCTGGTAGCAAAAGACTGCAAAAGATACAGTTTTGAATTGGCTCCTTGCTAAGCCATCTGTTATGTGTACACACAATGCTGGTTCATCCCTTGAGACAGGTGCCTTTCATGATTATTCCTCTAAAAATAGTCAGCTACAAGGATTGGCCTGTAAATGAGTGGAAAAGCAGCCAATGCCCAAAGAAAAACTTGAAAGACCTTCAGAAAGCCTGGAGAACTACAGCTCAAAACCACTTTTTTTGTTTTAAATTTCAAGTCTGGTTCCTTGGGAGCAAAAAATAGAGAAATTACATGTGGGTCAAGACTTTTGCACAGCACTTTACACTTTGACATACATTTTAAACTGATTTACAGAGGCCACGATGACAGACAGAAGTTATTTTCCATGAGCAAGAACTGAGTCTGGTAACCTATCAAAGGTACACTGCAGTATCATTTTACAACTTTAGTTTCTGACGAGTCTTCACAAAATTGAGAAATAAAGGTCACTAGAGGCAAAATTTGGTTAAGAAAGTAACTAAGTAGATGAATAAGATCTAGTGAGAGCAGAGTGGGCAATCTGCATAATTTGGCTAATTTGAACATGTAAAATAATTTACAAATGTGCATTTCCTAACCTGAGCAAACAGTGATCATTTAATGCAAAAATGTTTAATATCAACCTAACAAATATAATCTTTTTCACTTTAAAAATGTAGTACGTGTGAACGAAACCCCTGATATGCATGGATCATGTCACATGTGCACACAGGGTATCGGTAATTGTAAGCTGAATTCAAAAGCTACCAGAAAACATCTAAGAGCGGTCTCTTAGATGTTTTCTGGTAGCTTTTGAACTTTTCCACATTCATGCATTACCCTAAATGACACTGACTTGTTTTTTTTAAATAAAGTGGTTAGCTCATGGCCTCTTGATTAAAAAGCAAAGAGAAAATCAACAAACTATCTATAGTATTCAGTTTGTGTTAACATATGATTATGGTTACATGATTTTAAACAAGTTTATCTGCTAATAGTGGACAAGTTATCCTGTTAACATGTACAAGTGTATCTGCTAAGCAAACAAGCAGGCGGTACACAGAAAAAATAGGGCTATCCTGGTGGATCATCTTCTGAAGTAAGTATATGCTAACTAGCCTCTTTGAAAAAATATATATATTTACATAGTAGAGGACAGTTATGTGCCTCTGATACTCATTCATTCATCCTCTGATAATAGAAAATTACCATAAATAAAGTTGGTTGCCAATATTTAAGTCTGGTCTACAGTTTTGTGTAAAAGTATTTGCGTTTTTGTTACACAAATTGTAATACAACACAAAGAAAACTCAAGTAAATACACACCTGACTCTATATGGAAAAGTAACTGATTCCTAAACTGGATAACTGGTTTATCCAGGAGCAATCACCTGATTTGTGGAGCAGAAATAACTTAAAAACTAACACATCAAAGAAGCCCCACTCACCTGCTGGCCACATCTTTTACTTGCAAGGGGCAGCCAATCAGGAGAAAGCTGGCATAAAAGGGAGAGGAATGAAATAGCATTGAGAGGGCTACATCAGTGCTCATCTTAATTACATGAGGATTATTTGCAGTTGTGAATCATGCAAAACTAGTAGAATCAAATAATAAAAATATAGAAAATCAGAAATGAGCGCAATAGGGCCCCTTCCACTTTAACATTGTGTCCACTGTATAGTCTTTAGAGGCAACACAAAAGAATATAAATGGCAGCTGTTTAACTGTATAAACTAAAAGATATTTCTGAACATCAGGGTCACTGATCTCCAACGTAATGGATAGTCAAAGTAGCTAAGGACGCTGATAATTGGCTGGAAATGTAAGATAATTTTAGAAAACACTGTGAAGTTCTCTTTTTAATTAAGCAAAACTGCACATGGATGTATCCATGTGATTAAAATATCTGAGATAACATTACCAATAACTTTTCTGATTACATTTACCACACAAATTCAACGGAAATCATTACAAATGTGAACTGTGAAAATAATGCAGCACTCAGCAGCACCAGTAACAGCACAATAAGTCATAAACGCACGCACCAGTGCATGACCATAAGTCATCAGATACACCTACTCCAAGTCAGGTTGTCAAAAAACATCAACACTCAGATACAAATATATGTATTAAAGAGTCAGACAGAGAGTCCAGAGTGACAAGAACCAATCCGAGCAAACTGAATTAAATCCACAGCAGAGCCGAATGAGACAGTTTCAGGCGTCAGCAGCTGTTTGTAGCCTGAACTGCAAAGTGAAGGAGAGCAGTTTTGAACTTTAGATGCCGGCTGCAGGCAAATACGCCCAAGATGATAAACTTTAACAATAATAATATAACAACAATAATTTATTCAAACGTGCTACTTGTTTTGTGGCAGCCAGTCTTTCTTTCTTTCAAAGTCAGCACTCTGTGTTTAATATCTTTGTTTAATTTTTGTTTTTATACCACACTTTACCCAAAGTTTATAAGGCTTCCATAACACTCTTCTTCTATAGTAATGAAATTATTTAGATGTATTAAGATAAGATAAGATAAGATAAGATAACCTTTATTAGTCCCACACGTGGGAAATTTGTTTTGTCACAGCAGGAAGTGGACAGTGCAAAAGTTATGAGGCAAAAATTAGAATACAATAAGAATAAATACAGTACACAACTGTACAGAATAGAATAAAATAAAATACTATATACAGTAGAATAAAATAAAATAAATATACAATAAGATAAAAATAGAATACAAATACAAATACTATATACAACTGAGTAAAAATACAACGATGACAGAAAGGATTATTGCACTTAGTATTATTGCATATGTATGGATGTGTGTGCTTGATCAGTTAAAGTCTTTATTATGGAGTCTGACAGCAGTGGGGAGGAAAGACCTATGATGTTTGTTGAATCCTTTGTATACCAGTGTTTTTAAAATATATTTTACCTTCACAGGGCATAAAGGAATGATCTAAATAATTGATAAAATGAAAAAAAATCTCTTAAATTTATTATACTTATTTTGTTAAATGTAAATGGGAAGCAGCTAAAAATTAACAACTAGTAAACTAACAACTAACAAGTTAACCTTTTCAAAATATGGATTCTTTACCATTATTTGATTGTTGCAGAATTAGGTCAAACTTTTTACCTGAGGTACCGACATCTAACAAAACCCATTCATTGTGTTCAGTGCCATTTTAAGGTGCCAAATTGCTTCTAATAACGGTAACACATACATTTCCACCAAAAATCAGCAAAGCTACTTAAAGTCTGTTGTTTCAGTTAAACAATGCTGTTCAACCTGGAAATCTCAGCTAAACTCTGTGCACCAGTTATAAATGTGCCAATGATGAGGAGGTTTACTGACACAGTGGCGCTGTGCTTCGTTTCGAAGCAGTCAGCTTTCTCTTTTTTGGGATGGAATCACACTATGATTCACAATTTTCCCCACAGATTTAGTTGAAGTCAGGTAATCACATGAGTGGTTTTTCATATGGTTGCCTGGATACAATGCTGGTCACTTCAACTAAATGCTAAAAGGGCCAACTCACAAATCTGTGCAACCTGCTTTTGCTTTGATTTCTATTCAAGTTCTAACTGGAAGTGACAACTCGCATGGCTCATATGATGGGAGAACTGTGCTATTCCTGGCTGCTAAGATTTTTTTTTCATGGAAAGCAGATTATGAGCCAAATTAAGATAATCTGTAATATAAGATCATCAAATAATCCACCTTTTCAAGATGTAGTTTAGCTGGATGCATTTGAAATCCTGGGCGAGCTATAAAAATTCTAAATGGCAAATCAACAATTCCTGTAAGTTTCCACCTATAAAATATATTAAATAATAAATACATTTAAAACAATCTGCACCCACACACACACACACACATGCAGGTTTATATCCACCAGTACTGTTCTTCAGTCTGAAATATATCTCAAAGCATGTCATCAAACATTCATCAAAGCTAAAATGTGCCAAAATAGATGGCGAAAAAAGAGAAAACAAGAAAAAAAATAACCCTAAAGTCAGTTAAAACCCCAGCTAATAAATAAATTCTTTCATTCTTTGATATATAAAAAAATAACACGTGATAGTGCCTCCACAAGCCAACAAGCAATCACCAGCAGATCGGCTGATGATCAAAGCATCAGCAGTAACACTGTTCATTACGAAGTACATCCATAAAGAGGATGCCACGCCCAAGGTTCAAATTGCCAACAAGACTTGTTTCCCTCCCAAAAGCAACACAATAAGAAAAGCTAAATTACAAGTAAATCCTAATAAAGACGCCAGATTCTAGAACACCAGTCCTCCGTCAAATAAAGGACAAAGCTATCACTAAGCGCTCTCACTTGCCACACCTGAGAGAGGGAGAGGATGAGTGAAAGAGGAAGGAGAGAGAGCAAAGAAAAGGGAGAGGAAGCAAACACAAGGAGAGGGCGGGTAATAGACCAGCACACTGAGTGAGCCTTAAAGTGCAAGGATCTTTGACAGGTTTCATCAGTCTGACTAAATGTAAAATCATCAGCATTTTATTTATGATGATCAACAACAACAAAAAACAGTTGTTATTCTTAATCCTTTCAGACAGCCTAATTTTCTTCAGTGTGTATTTAGCATGAAACAGATTGTGGACAGGAAGAATCCAAAGCAAGGAAGAGCACTGTTTTAGACGTATAAAATAAAAGTAAAGCAAAATACTGTATTGTCACGTTACAACTTTTGTAAATGTATACACCACACGCATTTGGGTCATAGTCGTGCACTAATTTAAAGAAGACTGCACTGCATATTTAAACAGTGCACACTCCAAAACTTATATCTTTCACGAGGCAGCGGCTTTATTCAGCATCTATAAAGCGTCTGTTAACATGTGTACCCCATGAGAGAAGGGCGGGACAACCATCAAGGATTCGACGTTACAAAAGCAAAAAACCTGTCAGTCTGCAACTTTCAATACACGAGTTTGACGCCCAGTTTCAGATTAACAGACATCAGAAGCCAAATGAAACTAGTTTCCTTCTGAAATGAATCATTATCGAGCATTCTGAACATGTGCAGTTTGATCCCACTCCGATCTTCTTCTCTCCGTGGCACTACAAAGCACGGCACACAGTCCTCTTACTGGTGCTACACCTGCCTGCAGGGAGAAGACTGCAGCACACCTCTTATGGGCTCACTAGTGCCATGTTTTAGTCACATAGTGTTCTCGTGTATATCGGGTGACGGACGACCTGTGGGCTGCATTGGGAGGAGGTGGGGGTTGGGGGGAGCAGAGTGACCTTGAAGAGTTTTCGTTGCCAAACTGTGGAATTCTTTTCAATGGGAATGAAAACCGGAGATCGGAAGGGGATGTACACCAAGCCTGAAATCTTATTTCTAGTAACGGCAGGACTTCCCTCCATCCTCCCCTCCACACACACACACGTGCATATTTTCATCTCCCACACAGCTAAGTTATTCGCGAGTGGAAAAGGAATCTGGTATTTACAGTAACAGCCAGATTATAATTACACCGTGAGCAGTCTCAAGGCTGCGGAGAGGAGGCTGCCAGGCTTACATCCACTGTGTGGCCTGAAGAACACAAGCAGATAGTCAGTTTTGTTGATGTGATAAACTAATCGCCAGGGCCGTCTAAAGATTAGAGTGCAAATCCTCACATAAAAACCACAGCAATGCTGTAATAAGACGTGGAAGAACGCCTTTAATGCACGCTCCTGAGAAGACAGGATTAAGAAAAGGGAAACTTGAAAATACAGCAAAGCCACATTTAAGGTTCAGAACACACACACACACACACACACACACACACACACGTATCAGGCATCTGCAGGATGAGTCTAAGAACATGTCTTTATTTTATGTAGGAGATGTTTGATTAACTAATGTGACTGGGTTGATTCACAACCACCGTTTGTTTTTTAAATCTATACATTTTAGCTGCACAGAGGAAGATTTAAGATTTAAAGTGAATGCAGTACAACTGTGAAGAAGGACAAATTAAACCAGAATCCTCTTTAGAATGGAGTTTTTAAAAGATGGAACTAGAATGACAAAATCTAATGAAAAATATTAACTAATTTTTGCCTTTTTGTGTATATATATATATATACCTGCTTCCTTTATTTTGTTTTGGGGGCTTTTGTTGACTTTTTTGTCCTTTGCGGGTTGAATACAAATTCTGACAAATACAAGGAATCGCAATTAAAACATTTCATTGAATAAGATACTGAAATTGGGCACAAAACATCAGCAGGAGCCTTTACAGCTCCACTCTTTTTATTATTTGATGTGTCTGGGAAAGTTTTAGAAAATTAAAACAAAAAAAACCCTTCATTTTTGCTGGTGATGACAAAAGTCTCAACTTCTCTTCACTGACTGCGTGAAAAAGCCTGGCTTCTTCCTATCAGAGCCACATTAAACTAATGGCAACCCAAAAGGTTAAGTGGTATGATTTTTCTCCTAATTCAACTTTTTTTATTTTATGTAATCTATACCAACCTCTGTGCTGTGAGCCAATACAGTCCGCAACCAAAGACCAAACCTTTTCAGAAAAATGTCAGTCTTACCTCTTAAAATTCCCTAACAACTGAGCAAACTACATTTACTGTAATGTGACAGTAAATGTTACACATGTCTCTCTTCAACTCTGCTCACACTGCACGCCTCATAATTGCAAAAGCATATTTTATGGTTGAGAGCAATACAATGAGATATTTTATGCTTACACATCTCCTACACAGTAAATTTAAGCTTAATTGAACCTTTTGCCTTTATTGGCAGAAAGTCTGTCGCAGCAGTTTTACCCATGTCAGTCAAACCATGAACTCTCTGAGATCGGTAAAGTTGGTCGGTTAGAGCACAATCAGAATTGACTGTTGAACCGAGCAGAGATGCACCTGTTACACTGGGAACGATCCGGTCAGTTTCACTCCTCCCTTCCGCGCTGCGGTCACTCTCTGCTCATCTCAGTGGAAAAGAAATCACATCTTACTTTTCTCCATTTCACGAACCTGTCACGGGAACATATCAGCTGCTGTGTCTGCCGCTTTACTTCTTTGGGTTAAACGTCAAAGTCGCCGCAAACACTCAATAAACGAAAGCGTAAAAGTGAAACTATAAACTACGCGGCACGTGCACCTCGGCTCTTATTCCTCCGCGTTATTCCTCCACGAACTTTTTCCTTGATGGTGTGTCAATAATATTTCCACTCAGTCCCTCTCCAGCCCACCAAATCCTACGTTTAAGGTTTGTCCCATTCGGAGACGTCACTGGACACGCCTTCTCGGAGCTTAGCGCGCAATAGGAGGAGGCTCGGAAACTGAGCTGTGTTCCAACACGGATAATTAAGCCCCCGAGTGCGTGTGTGTCCGCACACGTTACTCATCAGGAGCTGTTTGTCGTGTAATAAAAGAGACCACCTCGGTGCTGTGATGGAGTCCAGACTTTATCTCTGTGATTTCCGCGCAATCTTCACCTGTTCTGAGTTCATGATTGCAAAAAAGGAGCACAGCAAAAGCATGAGTCCACCAAGGCCCACAGAACACCAGCTGTGCGCCAGTGATGCTCATGTTGAACTGCCAGATATCGTAAAAAGAAGGTAAAGAGCATGACAGGAATAAATCTCCACAGAGCAACCTAGACACGCACGCACAAAGCAACGAGTTTCAGTAAAATGCAACTGAAATTTATAACATCAAAGGTTTTTTTTTTATTAAAATCATGAATCATTAAGTATAAACTTGATTTATACAATCAAGTAAATTTCATTTAAGCAGATTCTATTCAAGTTAACGTTTTAGCACTTACAATATAATCATATGAAAACTTACATGTAATTAATTCTTTAGAACTGAAGAAGCCTCTTGCATGAGAGGTGAAACTTCTTCAACAAACTTAGAGAAGTCCAGTCACCTTCTTTTTAAAGCTCCTAGGTCTGCCGTGACCTGGATGACTGAGAAGCTACACAGACCTACATGTGACTACAGTCCCACTAAGAAGCTTCTGATATTTGTTTCTTAAGAGTCTCTTAAGATTGAACCCTCTGTGATCGCTCATTTTCATTCACGTTTAGTAAAAAACTTACAAGTCGCTCCACATTTTTTGGGGATGTTTAATGGTTGAAGCTAACTCACACACCACCCATTAAGCCTCTGTATTACTGTTTTGTGCAAAATACCCACCTCTATTGTTTATTTTGGCAGCATTATACCATCACCTCACAGAAAGAATGTTCCGAGTTTGAAACTCCTGCTCAGCTGTGACTCTGTATGGAGTTTGGATGCTCCCCTTGAGCTGATGCTGGATTCATCCAGGTTCCCCCTGCCGGCTGCTCTAAATTGGCTGTAGGTGTTGTTGTGAGGGTATGTCCTGTATCTTCTTCTGTACACATTTATTCAGATTATTTCACAAAATAAAATCAGGAGAGTGTCCTTGTACCATGTGCAGATCTTATAAAGCATCCCATCCAATTTCTTGGAATTCCCTTTGCATTATCATGTTATTATCGTCATATTTTTTCTTTTTGTTTTCATTGTGCTAAATGTTTTACACAAGTCTGCATAACTTTGATCAACTCTAACAGCCTTTCAACAGATTTTTGTATCGTTTGAACTCTGGTCAGTTCTGAGGCTGCTCTAATGTATGTCGGTATTCATGCTATAATTACTTTCTGCTTTTGCATGCAGCCTGCAAAGTACCAGTCGTTCTTAATGGTTCACTGTTAATCTCAGAACATACTATGCAAAATAAATAGATAAATAAAAAAATGTGAACATTTTAAATGGCCTTAAGTCAGACTAGAGGCCATATGAGCTGTGAGGCAAGGTACATTTTAAACAAAGGGAAACACAGAAGATTAAAACTGTTTCTGTCTTGTAGCTTTATTATGTGAAATTAGTCGACATAGAACATTCCCCAAAGCATCACACTGCCTCCTCCGGCTTGCTTTTATCCATGTAATGTAAAAGAAAGCATGATTTATCACGTCAGGCCACCTCCTTCCATTGCATCACGGTCCAGCTCTGATACTCATGCGCTCAGTGTTTGTGCTTTTGATGGTGAACAGGGTCAGCATGGGCACCCTGACTAGTTTGAGGCTATGCAATAACATACACAACAAACTGTGATACACTTTGTGTTCTGACACCTGTCTCTCAGGATCAGCATCAACTTTTTCCACAGTTTCAGCTACAATAGCTCGTCTGTTTGACTGGACCAAACCAGTACACATAATGTCGTGCTGGATCGGTGTATTTATCACGTATTAGTACAAGCGTTGACTCCCACGTTGGCCATGGCTTGTTTTGAATGTTTTGACATTGTGATCTTTCTTTATGAGACATGTTAGACTGTTGCGTTAGTGACCATAAGGTCACTCCCTGGACTCTGGCTTCACTTTGGTGAGTTACCTCTTTTTTACCACTTGAGGCTGCCAGTGTACAGCACTGCATTTAAAACAGCTTAGCACACTAACTCATATGAAACACGCATTCTCTGCGTGATCGTGCTTTCACAGCTTATTGTAGAAAGTGTCAGTAAAGAGTACATTTTTCAGTCTTTTAAATTGTTGAGGGAGGCATTAATTACTCTGTCTGTAAAAGCTCTAATTTTCCCTTCACATGTGTAATTAAGTACCACAATTATTTTGATTTTATTTTCTGTGCCAATATTTTTTCTGTTTGTGTAGGTGTTGCTTTTATTATAAAAGCATTGATGTGACAATATTGAAGAGTGACTTTGCAGTGATGTAAATCCAGGGAATCACTGCTCTAAAATTTGATTTCAGTTTCTCAAAAATTGCTTAGAAGTGTAAGGTCATCCTGTTTCATCTCAGCTGTGTCTCTCAGTGACCTGGTCATTTTTGAGGATTGTTTCAAAGTCTGGCCATGAGCTCCAATCAACCCGTGGCTGAGGGTCCACAGCGGGCCTGAGCGTGGAATATTTTACAGCTGATCTGAGCTAAAATGCAAAGCTTGAGAAAGTTAATAAAATGGTTTCTTAGAGAGGTCAAAGAGGTCATTCAAACTGATTTTTGTCCTTTTATGAAAAATGTATGTCCTGTCAGTGCTGCCTGGTAAAACCATAATGAGGAGTTATGCTCTGAGCCTTGAAGGCCAGTTAAACCAGAAAGTCATATTCAGCCACATTTCCTCTGAAAAACAGTTGGTGTTAATCTCTGGGTCTCTTCCACATCACGTCTTTTATTCTGTCTTCGTTCTCTCTCCCCAATGGCAGATGGCCCCGCCCCTCCCTGAGCCTGGTTCTGCCGGAGGTTTCTTCCTGTTAAAAAGGAGTTTTTCGTCCCCACTGTTGCCAAGTGCTTGCTCATAGGGGGTCATATGATTGTTGGGTTTTTCTCTGTATGTATTATTGTAGGGTCTACCTTACAATATAAAGCGCCTTGAGAGGCGACTGTTGTTGTGATTTGGCGCTGTATAAATAAAATTGAACTGAACTGAGTTGATGATTCAGTCACTGTTTTGTGCTTCTTTTCACTGACTGTGGCTTGAGTTAAGGAGGCATATTGTGCAATACCCTTTGACTAAATACCGTCCACTTTGTTCCTCTTTTATAGAGTTGTTTTAACCCATTGTCTCCACGAATTACAATTTTCATGACTGCACAGTTTTTCCAGTATGGTTGGCACCTACAATTATCCAGTTGGTTCAGTTTGTTGTCTGTTTGTTGGACAGAATTACTCAAAATTATGAAGATATTTGCTACAAACTGGCACAAGAGCGCCCTGATCCAATTTAGTGGAAACTTTGGATCTATGACTTTTATAAAGGATTCTTTACCATTATGAGACAGAGCACCACACAGGTTGGAGTGGCAAAATGTTCTCCAAAAACAAAACCAAGAAAAAAAAAAACCAAAACACATCCAGATATATTAATATGGATACAGATGTCCATATCTTAGTTTGTGTGGAAGGAATTTGCAGCCTTGACAATGGTATGCAGTCCCAGACTGCTTAGTAGTGATATACCTATACTTTTTTTGCCCCCCCACCCCCCTCTTTATACTCTTTCTTTCTTGACATGTTTAATATGCTTACTATCAGAGGAGAAAATGAACCTTGTGTAGTCTAAAAACTTTTTTATTTAATCAAACTGTAATGTTGTTGAACTCTGACGGACGTGTCTTTTAATCTTGTCAACAAATCCTTAATCATCTAAATCTGCCATTTATCATCTTGTAAAATGTTCCCTCTGCTTCTGTTGCACATCTCCCCGGACACTCTCTGCTTCACCAGCCCTGTGCAGCTGGTCCAACCCCTGCCTGCCTCCTTAAACTGGGGTGTTTAAATCTCTTTACCTCTGTTGTGAACTTCACACAAAGTTTGTGGTAACAAAATCAAACTGACGAGGATCTCGTTTGAAAAACACACACACTCACGAGACAAAATAAAAACAGACTGCTCAAAGCAAAAGCAGAGCCCTCACAGCTGGTAGTACAAAACACAGTGACAACGTGCGTATTAGATACCCTCAGTGCCAAAAGCATAAATATGAAAAAATAGGATCACCAAGAATATCCTAAAAATGGCATTGAGGGGGGTGTTACAGTGAAAAAAACCCCAAAAAGCAGCCAAATTTTCATCTGAAAATGTTGAATTTTAGTAAAAACAATGCTCTGTAGTTTGATACTGGCGTTACAGACAAAGCAGATGTTTAAAGCCTTTGGACGCACATTTGAAATGCACTCATTCTCCTTATCAGCTGGAAACATTAAAGCCGTAAAATGACTTTTTCGAACGGATAAAAACTTTTGAACAACAGCAATGTTGAGCCTGTTCCAAAATTTGAATGTACATGTGTTGAAGGTGCGGGTCTTGTTGAATTATTAAACATACTTTCTTTAATTTTTCGAGCCACAAAAACAACAACTTTTAATTTTGTCTGTGAAGGTTCTCAGTCATCCAGGTCATCGTAGTCAAAGGAGCTTGGAAAGAAAAGCGTCTGGACTTCTTTAAGTTGCTTGAAGACGTTTCACCTCTCATCCGAGAAGCGAGGGAGGATAAGAAGGACAGACGCAACAACATTGTCATCCCCTATGTAGCCGGTGTATCAGAGAAACTCAGGAGAGTTTTCTCCAAGCATGACATCCCAGTGTATTTCAGACCCAGCAACACGCTCAGACAGAAACTGGTTCACCCGAAAGACAAAACGCAGCGAGGAATGCTCAGACCTCTACATCGGAGAGACCAAACAGCCACTTCACAAGCGCATGGCACAACACAGAAGAGCCACCTCCACAGGACAAGACTCAGCAGTCCATCTGCATCTTAAGGATAAAGGACACTCTTTCGAGGATGCCAATGTTCACATTTTGGACAGAGAGGACAGATGGTTCGAAAGAGGAGTGAAAGAAGCCATCTATGTCCACTGTGAGCGACCATCTTTGAACAGAGGCGGGGGTTTACGACACCAACTCTCTGCCATCTATAATCCAGTTTTGAGATCCCTTCCCAGATGCCTTAACGCCCACACACATCCTGGGCCATCTGACCTCAGGAATTCGCATGATAAGGTGGGGCCAGGTTTCACAATGAACACACCCGAAACTCTGGCTGATTGGGACCCACGCCCAGTTTCACACCTTGGCTCAGGCGATTAGAGGATCATCAGGGGGTCCTTTTGTCCCTCTGTGGGGGGAAACTCCCACTAGGTTTATATCTGGGACTCTCCACCATTTGACCTTAGAACTGAAGAAGCTTCTCGGATGAGAGGTGAAACGTCTTCAAGCAACTTAAAGAAGTCCAGACACTTTTCTTTCCAAGCTCCTTTGACAACTTTTAATTTTCTTCTGCTTGAGTATCGGCCTCGGGTAGCTCTACTTATCATTGCTCAGTCAGTTGTCTGTTTGTGCTACTTTTTTCAAGGAGCAGTGGATTATTGGTAAGGGTGACTTTATGTGTTTAGTTACTTAAGTGGAAGTACTTTGGAAAGTTTTACCTTACATACATAAAGCTGACAGTACAGCTTCTGAGGTATCTGTTTACAAAATGTTATAATCTATTCAAAGCTTCTTTGCAATTTTACATTGATAAACATTATCCTTAACACATTTGGCCCACATAAAGTACTATGGCCATCACACGGTCATTTAGAATTGTTTAAATAACTCGTGTCTTAAGTCCTTCCATCAAACAGAAAAAAAAAAACATGGTTCACTTTTACATCACAAAATGTTAGAAATATAAGCTGTTCATAACAACCTGAAAGGTTGGGAGGTTAAAATGCAAACCAATGGAAGCAGATGTAGAAGACAATAATGTCTCAGAGCACACGGTGTCTATTATTGTGCAGACATGTATAAATAAGAGCTTAATAAAGACGCTTAATTTCTTAAGAAATAAACAGGTGGAGTGATCTTTATCAAAAGTGGATGTTGCATCTGTGACTAAACCACTGTACCCAAAAAACTTTAAAAATCTACTGTGTGTGAGGCTGTGTAAGTAAAGCTTGCCCTTCACACCCGCGTGTAACAAACCATTTGTTGGGGGTTGTGGATTTGGCACCTCAGCATTGTGAAAGTGGGGAAACATGTTTCTGGCTGTGCATAAGATTTCTGCTTACAACTTAGAATCTCAGTTCTAAATGAAATTCAGATGTTTTTTTAAGTATGGCTAATGTATTATTTGACTTCTAAGGCACACACACACACACACACACACACACACACACACACACACACACACACACACACACACACACACACACGAACAACAACAACACAGAGAAGAAGAAGAGGGGGTCGTTTTACTACGCATCATAAAAACGCAATCATTCATCTTCCAACTGTATCTTTCTGTTCTGGCTTTAGAATCATAGGTTGTTTACTGAGCCGTACTTTGGGAGTCATACTGTTGTGATACTGGGGAGAAAAGGGTAAGGTCTGATAGACTAAACCATTACACACAAAACTTGAAAAACCTAAAGAGTGTGTGAGACTGCTAACTGTGTTGTTCAGCAATAAACTTATCTACAAATGTGTTAGTAAAGAGCGACTTGTACTTCTGTCCCATTAAGCAACGGTTTAACAAATTTCACTGCAAACTATAAAAGGAATCTGGATTTAAATAGAACATAGTAGTGATGGATTAAGTGCAGGAAACACTAGTATAAGGTGTCTATTGAACAAATCTCCTTCAGCGTTCAAAATTACCAAAGTGAGGACCACAGGCGTTTCTCTCAGTTGGTTATGTTCAGGGAAAAAGCAGCTAAATACACTGAGACTGCTCCACATTGTTAGTGAGTTAACTCTGGATATCTGTAGGTTTAGTCAAACTTGGAGTGAACAAAAGCAGAAAAACAGTAAAAGATGCAGACGGTGAAAGTCTGGTTTATTTCATGAACACAATGAAACATTTTACAGTCCGTAGAGCAAAGTAGCATACATGATAAATAGATACACATAACACGGACAGTGAGAAGTAAAACTCGTCGACTTACCACATGTTATATTCTGTAAACTTAAAATAACCACAGAAATTAGAGTTTAGTGTTTTAAGTCATCTATTAAAAAACATGAGTCAACATTACTGAAGTGACACTTTAACAATGCTTCTTATCACCGTGTTTATGATGATAAAACATGTTCTCTCATTAGTAGTTGTCTGCGCTGACACTTGTCATGAAAATGTCCCGAGCCAGGGTTCAAGCTTCCTCTTCAATTACCATTGATCATTAATAGGGTCACAAAAGATTTGTCACATTATCCCCATAAACAAAATGCTTTTATAGAAATCATTGTGACACAAATATTTAGATTCTTGATTCACAATGTGCACGAACTCAAAATCTTTAGTTTCATATTTATAAAGTATCACAAAGAATACATTTATACCATTGTATGAGCTACACTTCTTGTAAAAACTGATTGAAAATGCGTTTGAAAAAAGCTCCTGTCAATATGAACAGTCACATAAAATTCATTCCAATTTTTTGCCTTTGCTTCAATTAAGATGTTTCTTTAAATCTACAACAGCTTCCTTTTCAAAAAGTTTACTGACATAGTAAGGAAGTAGCTAGGGACCTCAGTAAGTATGAGCAACAACAGCTTAGGGACTGTTTCTACAATAAAGAGGAATTCATCATCATCTGCAGTTCATCAAAAAAAAAAGTGCCATTAAAAACAATTCAGCAGATCCTCAAAGTATGGATACAGACTGTTTTAAGCTGTAGAGGTACGCTTCATGTACTTATCAACATGCAGTTTAGAGGCTTGCATTAGAGTGCTTTGGTGCTTGGGCCTCTTTTATTTAGCACGGTTATACCATTGTGCATTTAGCTATATAAATATGCTCAAGAGTCTATCGTATGTTTGTCATGCAATTAAAAATTCAAAAATAAAATTTTTAAATCAGTAACTTTGCAACTTTAGAGGAAATGTTTTGGAATAACAAATGTGTCACATTTTAAACAGGGTTTGAATAATCAGCGTTAACACAGAGACATTTATGCGCTGGGTATAACAGACATGCTTACCTTGTGAAAGGCCCTCGGATGTCTTGGAGCAGAGAAACACGGTGTATTGTTGCTTTTCTCTATTGTATAAGCAGCGCCCGACTGTCAGAAACGCTCTGTGCGGGTAGCAAAGTCGGATCCAACGCACATCCAGGAATCCGTGTGAAAGAAAGGTGTCGCTGCAGCTAGGCTCTCAGGATAGTGAGGCTTTTATTTATATTTGCATTCTGGTGCGTTAAAACTAGCAGCCTCTGTGTCCCGCTTGGATCCTCATTCCGAAAATTCAGACATTTAAATAAAATGGTGAATTGGCTAGTGATGAGGAGCCACTTAGATCCGTAAAATGAGGTTTGATTAAATTAAACTCTTATGAACAGCTATGAATTCTACCTCTCTGCTGATGTGTTCCAAACAAACGATGTTTTCTACATGTCCAAACTGTGTGCTAACTACCTCTCACCGCTGTGTCTGGGATCTGAAAAAATAAAAAGTTAAAACGATATACCTTGCGGCAGTTGTGAAGTGCTGAGAAACTACTGTGTGTCTGATGGGGTGTTTTTATATAGGTGGACTTGGTTTCAGTTGGCCTCTGACATGATAAGATAAGATAAAGGAAACTGTTTGTAATGGAACTACAGTAGGAATGTGTGCTGGGATGCTCTTGATAAGGGAGCCTCTTTTATTGTTTTATGACTTGTTTTGCTGACTGTTGGGGGCCTAACTGTAACCAACTCTGTCTAACTGTTGCAGAGTTAAGAATCTGTAGTTTTTAGAAGCAACACAAGAAAAGTTTATTTCTAAAGGAATACCTGTTGTTTGTGGTGCTCTATTTAAAACTATTAGCCTCTGTGTCTTTTCGGAGCGCTAAAGAAAAAAGTAGTTAAATCATCCACGTGTAATCAACAAGTCTTACTGTTGCAGTGTGTTTGTGACTAGTAGATAATTATAGGGCTGGTTGCATTAAAGGAACATTGGGGGTTGATACAGTGATAGTGTGGCTAGGTGTGAATATGTGCTTTTAGAAGTATCACAGTTTATTTCTAAAGGGATACATGTTGTTTGTGGTATTCTGTTTAAAACTATTAGCCTGTGAAACTATTAGAAAAGTGAAATCTTCCTAAACTAGTTAAATTAAATGCTGTGTGGGGATACAAGGTTTTTAGAAGTATCACTGTTTATTTCTAAAGGGATACCTGTTATTTGTGGCACTCTGTTTGAAACTATTAACCTCTGTGTGTTTCAGAGCACTAAAGAAAAAGCAAACTAGGTATATCACTACTAAGCAGTCTGGGACTGCATACCATTGTCAAGGCTGCAAATTCCTTCCACACAAACTAAGATATGGACATCTGTATCCATATTAATATATCTGGATGTGTTTTTGTTTTTTTTCTTGGTTTTGTTTTTGGAGAACATTTTGCCACTCCAACCTGTGTGGTGCTCTGTCTCATAATGGTAAAGAATCCTTTATAAAAGTCATAGATCCAAAGTTTCCACTAAATTGGATCAGGGCGCTCTTGTGCCAGTTTGTAGCAAATATCTTCATAATTTTGAGTAATTCTGTCCAACAAACAGACAACAAACTGAACCAACTGGATAATTGTAGGTGCCAACCATACTGGAAGCTATAGTTTCCCTGGAAAAACTCTACAGTCATGAAAATTGTAATTCGTGGAGACAATGGGTTAAAACAACTCTATAAAAGAGGAACAAAGTGGACGGTATTTAGTCAAAGGGTATTGCACAATATGCCTCCTTAACTCAAGCCACAGTCAGTGAAAAGAAGCACAAAACAGTGACTGAATCATCAACTCAGTTCAGTTCAATTTTATTTATACAGCGCCAAATCACAACAACAGTCGCCTCTCAAGGCGCTTTATATTGTAAGGTAGACCCTACAATAATACATACAGAGAAAAACCCAACAATCATATGACCCCCTATGAGCAAGCACTTGGCAACAGTGGGGACGAAAAACTCCTTTTTAACAGGAAGAAACCTCCGGCAGAACCAGGCTCAGGGAGGGGCGGGGCCATCTGCCATTGGGGAGAGAGAACGAAGACAGAATAAAAGACGTGATGTGGAAGAGACCCAGAGATTAACACCAACTGTTTTTCAGAGGAAATGTGGCTGAATATGACTTTCTGGTTTAACTGGCCTTCAAGGCTCAGAGCATAATTCCTCATTATGGTTTTACCAGGCAGCACTGACAGGACATACATTTTTCATAAAAGGACAAAAATCAGTTTGAATGACCTCTTTGACCTCTCTAAGAAACCATTTTATTAACTTTCTCAAGCTTTGCATTTTAGCTCAGATCAGCTGTAAAATATTCCACGCTCAGGCCCGCTGTGGACCCTCAGCCACGGGTTGATTGGAGCTCATGGCCAGACTTTGAAACAATCCTCAAAAATGACCAGGTCACTGAGAGACACAGCTGAGATGAAACAGGATGACCTTACACTTCTAAGCAATTTTTGAGAAACTGAAATCAAATTTTAGAGCAGTGATTCCCTGGATTTACATCACTGCAAAGTCACTCTTCAATATAGTCACATCAATGCTTTTATAATAAAAGCAACACCTACACAAACAGAAAAAATATTGGCACAGAAAATAAAATCAAAATAATTGTGGTACTTAATTACACATGTGAAGGGAAAATTAGAAAATTAGATCTTTTACAGACAGACAAACGTCTGTTTTTACAGACAGACGGGCAAAAAAAGTATAGGTACATTACTACTCTGCTTTTTTGTAAGAGTAACCTTTCTCTAACCTTGACCAAAAGTTTTACATTCATTCAACGACATCTTAACCAATGGTTTTTGTTGTTTTGTAGTTAAACTGGGAGTTTAACAAAAGCAGAGTTTTGCAGAGTTGTCCAGTATTAATGCTGAGCTGTTTGCTCACAGATACAATAACTCATCTTCTATTAGGAATTCTTTGGATCTGAACCATCAAAAGATTTTAAAGATCCAGTCCATAACGTAAGCAGTCCTTAAACAACGTAAAGATTTAACTTGAAAGGACCAAGAATGCCTACTTTAGAGGTAACCACAATTTTATCCAAGGGGCTTGACCTTTATTTTTACTTGAATTTCAAAAGATTACTCACATCTATCAACACGTCTAAAGGTGAACTCTCTGTGACACATTTTGCATGCTTTTGTTAGTAGGTCCATCAGATGCCACTTTACTTTAAAATGGATCGACAAGTAATAAAAACACTTGCTAAGGCAATCTACAGCATTTTTCAAGGATAACAACTTCCCATGGCAAACAGCATTAAGCTACTTTGATTTATAGGAATTAAAAGTGATGTATCAATCTATTTAGGGGATTAAATTATGTCTCATTTAACAGCTGTTCAGTCCTATCCAGTGAAAATATAATTGTTTTCATTCTGTGTTAAATCAGCAGTCCTGTGGTTAAACTAGTTTTAGGATTCCCATTATCTAAATTAAGATGAAACGGGGATAGCTTTTCTCCAAACCGTGCCAAATCAAATCTTCATAGTAGCGCTGTAGCGCCCTCTTGTAATTAGGCAGCAGGTGAAAACAGCTAAAGACAAAGTAGTGTTTTAAGAGCAGAGCTCTGATCAAAGCAGTTCTGTGATGCTTTGATCTTAAAACCTTTAAATTTCCGAAGGTAACATCAAACAAAGCAAGTGCTGACCTAAGCAGGATTTGAATCCAGAGGTAAAATCAGTGGTCAGCAGCTTTATGTTCAAACAACTCTTCTCTGACTCTGTTTGAATTTAAGAGTTTTTTTCTATGATAGAAACACCTTAAAGGAAGAAAAGCACATGCAGCCAGTTTGTTTTCAGCTTGAAATGTGACATATTGTACATGACAGAAACACGGCAACAAAGCAAAGAAAAAGCTGGAGGAGAATGCACCAAAGAAGTAGTAAATGGAGTTTGGATATAGAATCCAGCTTTGCTTTGTACTGCTCTGTTTGCCTCAAATGATTCATTTATCCGTTTTTTAGTCCTTTTGAAAATACCAAATGCTTGTTCTGATTCCTAAATTCTTTCTCTGCCTACTTCAATTATTTTCTGATAATTCTATTTGCCATATTAGTCTCTGAAACACTCTGCAGCAGGATGTTATACGATACGAGGCAACACCAGCAGACTATTTCCTTTCTGCAAAATCCAGAGCGAATGGAGGAACTGCGTGTTCCCTCTTGTGTCCTCTCTTCTCCTTTAACCTTTGCTCTAATAGCACAGAGACCAGTGAGAGAAAAATGATAAATGCGTCCTCCCCCTCGCACTGGGAAATGTGTTTGTGTGTGTGAGTGGGAATAAGGGCCGTGAACTTGAGCGTATGTTTAAGAGAGTGTGTGTCACATGTCCTCTGGATAGGGTATGTGCGCTGATTTTTAGCCGCTCTGCTTCTTGTGAGTCCAAATTTTTTTGCAAATGCAAGCTGAATCATCCTTTGCCCAATTTCTTTTTCCCTAATCATGTCTAAATTAGTTTCATTGACCCTCTGTGCTCCGGCTGCTCTGACAGTAATGACAGATGGGTGGAAGGGGCTGGATTCTCAGTGCTTTCATCCTGCTGTTCCCTATTACCGCAGTGATAGCCTGAATATTCACGTGCATGTAGTCTGCAGAGAAGCAGTTTAGGTCAGGAAGGGATTGATGAGTTATAATATCTGTACAGATACTGTATTTCCTAAATAAATAAAAGAGGCAGAACAGAGCACAGGGAAAACTAAACATTTCATCTCAGTGCTTCTTAGCAGAACTCAACGTTAGGCTGACAGCTGACCTGAATTTTGGATTTTGATAATGAGGTCATTATTTTGAACATTTGAGCTAATTGCTGCACATCCTAAAAGCCAGATAAACAACACTGATTTCTGTGGGTGAGAGACATTTGCTGGGTCTAAATTTGAATACTTCTGTTAATACAGATGCAGTTGGCCTACGATACAAACATACTTACATGATTAAATATGAGATACATTTAACAACAGTGTAAAGTCAATGCATGTAAATTAAATCTTCTCCATGATGTTGCCCAATGGTTTCTGGACTCTTTGTTTTGATCACTGCCATGTGGTGGGTTTTTTTGTTTGTTTGTTTGTTTGTTTGTTTGTTTGTTTTGAATGAGGCTAATGGCTTAAGTGTCAGCTAACACTAGCAAGCTTGATTAGGAAGCTACATTCAAGAACCGCATGTGTGCATAACAAAAATCCATATTAATGATCAGAAATTACACCAACAGCACAAACACAGTGCAGAACTGTTCAGTAACTTAAATGTCACAGACTGTAAATCAAAGCAGCCATGCCCCAGACTTTAAGAATGAATGAACTCCAAATGGATGAGTTAGCTTATACTCACTATAGTTCATTTGCTGTGAGCGCAGAGGAAAGTGCAGAGGATAAAACTGCTTTGTTGTACCAGACCGAATACATGCTTGGATTTGGATGTTTTTGTATCACCAGAGAAGTTGGTGGTTCAGTTCTTGTGAGTAAAGTTTCTGTTGATGGTATCTGTTCAGAACTGTTACTTAGCACTAATTAGCATGTTTAGTGTCAATATAATGCACCCATATAGTTCTTGAATCCTAACATAAAGGTTCAGAGAAGCATATGAACAACTGCTTTTGCCTAATAAATTTGGATTGAAATAAATTTACAAGTGATACTGAAACTTAAGAACTCCACTTTTCATAGCCTTTAGCGATCTCAAGGCCACAAATGACTGGGTTCCAAGGGATGCCTTATTTTTCTGTCTTGATATTCACCTCAGACTTTACACTGTGGTCTTTACAGCAGCTTAAAGTGTGCGTTAAAGGAACCACCAGCTTCTTTGAGACTTCAGTAGGATGTCAGTAAGGTGCCCTAAACTCCCCCTACTCTTTAACTTGTACAGGGACTTTGTAGTGGGAGCTGCCTACAGTGAAATAATGAAAATATACCCTGGAGCTGGCTTTAGACTGGAGTACTGCATTCCAAGTGATGTATCACCATCAGAACTACATCACAAAATACCACCATCAGGTCAGACAACCTGGTCATACTTGTGAACTCAGCAAAAGAATTTGTGAAAGAGTGAGTCGCTCTTAGGAGCTCAGGGAATTCCAGCATGGTACCCATCTGCACCGTATCCTCCTGCTGGCTGTAGATTTGTTGATGCATCCTTCTACAATGTATTCAAAATGGCAACATTAATGATTAGCAGTATACAGAGTTCCCAACTTTCTGGCTAGTAACGAGTCAGTGTATTTGTAGTCATACAATACATGCAAGCATGAAAATACTTAAAGACTCAAATTAAATGTATCAGTATATGGAAGTATCTGATTTGAGAAACTTTTCACGTACCCATTTACATTTAGAAATGTTCAATCCTACACCCGCTTTCCCAGATGAATGTGCCTGATCCCATCTACCGGTGGATCACTGACTTCCTGACGGACAGGAAGCAGCATGTGAGGCTGGGAAAGAATGTCTCGGACTCTCGGACCATCAGCACCGGCTCCCCTCAGGGCTGTGTTCTTTCTCCTCTGCTCTTCTCCCTGTACACCAACTGCTGCACCTCCACCCACCAGTCTGTCAAGCTAATCAAGTTTGCAGATGACACCACCGTTATTGGGCTCATCTCGGACGGGGATGAGTCTGCCTACAGGAGGGAGGCTGAACGTCTGGTGTCTTGGTGCAGCCACAACTACCGGGTGCTGAATGCCCAGAAGACAGTGGAGATTATTGTGGACTTCAGGAAGCACACAGCCCCACTCCCCCCCATCATCCTGACTGACACCCTCATCACCTCTGTGGACTCATTCCGCTTCCTGGGTACCACCATCACTCAGGACCTGAAGTGGGAGCCCACCATCACCTCCGTCATCAAGAAAGCCCAGCAGAGGATGTACTTCCTGAGGCAGCTGAAGAAATTCAACCTGCCAACACGGACGATGATGCAATTCTACACTGCAATCATCGAGTCCATCCTCACCTCCTCCATCACCGTGTGGTACGCTGGAGCCACTATCAGGGACAAACAGAGACTGCAGCGTGTTGTGCGCTCTGCTGAGAAGGTGATTGGCTGTAGACTCCCATCTCTGCAGGACCTGTACACCTCCAGGACACTGCGGCGTGCAGCTCGGATCTCAGCTGACCCTTCTCACCCTGGATACAGTCTGTTTGACCTGCTCCCCTCAGGCAGGAGGCTCCGGTCCATTCGCACCAGAACCTCTCGCCATAAGAACAGTTTCTTCCCCTCTGCTGTTGGACACATGAACAATAACCATATGACTGTTCCCACCACTAACACATGACCCTACGCTGTGTTCACTGCATCATTCCATGTTTTGGCACTGATCACCACCTGCACTCATGTATATATCTTTCTACGTAGCACTTTTAATTCTTATTCTTACTTTTATTTTTTCATGTGTATTTAAGCGCAATTTATGTCAGCATGTTTGCACTGAAGCACCGCAGCAATTTCCTAATGTTGTAAACCTGCTCAACATTTGGCAATAAAACCCTTTCTGATTCTGATTCTGATTCACAGCACAGATAAGTGAAGAACTTCTATAATGAAACAATATCATTTTTGTTACTGCAATGTGATTACTGTACAGTACACCCAGTCCCAGTACTGCTGTAATGCGAATGCAGTTATACAGTATGCTGCACTCAAACACTGCTTTTAACATTGACTTACAGTTAAAGCTAGAAGAAGAAATTATGTTGTTCCATGTTTAACAACTTAATGAGATACTGGGTATGATTGTGCCATTCTGCTCCCAAGAGACCAGAAAGTACAAGAAAAAAGTGCAGCTTGTATTAAAAACTACTTTTATTATTTACTGTGTGTTAGAGAAGCAAGTTTAAAGCAGAGAGGTACATTAACTTAAGTTTGTGAGCGTGGCTGCACCAATCCACCAGCAACATTGTGCATATTTGGAATTTCTTGATGATGAAGGAGGCCAAAGAGACAAACTCACTTCCTTACTATTAAAGTCTACTGATTCCCTTTAAGTTAAACAATATTCAAATTTTGTTAATCTTATCTACCAGTAAAAACTGGCGTAAGAATCAAAGTGAAGTCAAAAAAGCAAAATTAATTTGCAACACTTTTACATATCACGATCACTGATAAACTTCTTGGTTGTTTTCATTTGTTACTCACACTACAATCGAAGACACACTGTGAAATAATCTCTTTTTGGGAATCCGCTCTTGATCTCCTTCCTGAACAATTGTTTTCTCTGAGCTTTTCTCGGCTTGTAATAATGACTGCGATGCTCAGTGGAGTGCAGTGTGGGAGTGAGGAGGAGCGGAAGGAGAGGTTACCTTGAACTCTTCTACCTTCTATCCCATGGATATACTTCCCTCATCTGGGAAATTTAGAGCTTTTTCAGAATTCTCTGGCAGAACGGACCTTGACCATAAGACATGAACCACATGATCGCAGTTTTTCACCAGATACTCCCTGTTAAGCAAGGATATAGACTCCGAGATAGAAATCACGTTCCAGGAAGTCAGTTTAAGACTCTGTGAGGAAGGGGGAAACATTAGACTGTGATTATTAAAGGCTATGGAGGACTGAAAAAAATAAATATATTAAGTACTTAATAAAATCTAGGCAGTAATTCAGAAAATTTGTTTTTATTCCAATTTATTCCCATTTGGTCAAGTCCCCTCTTATTATTGCAAATAAGTATATAAATATATAGTCGCGAGTCCGATTCCAGCCTGGGGCGCCTGTATCCAGTAAGGATCCAAGGCTAGACCCCCATGTTAACCAAGCCTACCGCAGACATGAGCAAGAGAGATAAATATGAAGGTCCGCATCAGGTGTTGAGGAACCAGGGCACCTTGATGAAGGTATCGGTTTATCCTTCAAGCTCGGGTCCTCTACCAGAGGCCTGGGAGCTTGAGGGTCCTGTGCAGTATCTTAGCTGTTCCCAGGACTGCGCTCTTCTGGACAGAGATCTCCGATGTTGTTCCCGGGATCTGCTGGAGCCACTCGCCTAGCTTGGGAGTCACTGCACCTAGTGCTCCGATTACCACTGAGACCACCGTTACCTTCACCCTCCACATTTTCTCAAGCTGTTCTCTGAGCTCTTGGTATTTCTCGAGCTTCTCGTGTTCCTTTTTCCTGATGTGGCTGTCATTAGGAACTGCTACATCGATCACTACGGCCGTCTTCTTCTGTTTGTCTACCACCACTATGTCCGGTTGGTTAGCCACCCCCATCTTGTCTGTCAGTGGTTATGCCCTGCCTTGTATGCCCTGCCTGCTAGCATCTTACACCCTGCAGTTATGTGCTGGATTGTCTCAGGGGCATGTATGTATATATATATCCACGACTGTGTCTTTAGCTAAAATATTAATCTTTATTGATGTTCTATTTACAAACTTATTTTGGGTACTTTTGGGTTTATGGCATGTTTTTATACTGTACTCTGTGGGTCCTGTACTGTATATTACTTAAAGCTACAACTATCATTTTTAATGTAATATTTTAAGATAATGCTATTTTTGTAATTAACAGAATCGGGAAAGGCATACCACAATTTGTCAGAAATGTATTCACTTCATCAATCAATGAATCCTTTCTTGAGAACAGATTTTATTAGCTTAAAAAAAGATGCTTGCAGCATATATAATGATGTAGCCGCTGCACATACACACAAGGATAAGAGACAAACAGAAAGTGGTCAAAACACTTTCCATCAGTGTTGTTTACTGATATCTGTGTATCATCCGCTTGTTGCTGTGGGATTTTTAGCACTTGTCTCTCGCTCGCCCACGCCAGTCCTCTAAAGCTGCTCCTCAAAAGCACAAACACATGCAGTGGACAGGAACAGGAGAACACAGCTCAGGGAGAAAAGAGGGGAGAATCAGAGTTGTTGTTGAGGGAATTCATGCAAGCAGAGAGTGTGAAGTGATGAGTTTTAATCCATTTATAATTGGCCGGGTTATCCTGGTATAAATTAAGTGAAGCTCTTCTGCATATTTGTTCCACTTTTTTATTTTATGAATAACAATTTATGGAAAGATGCTCAGGAATACCTCATTTTTATCTTTTCATTTAAAATAATAATAATAAAAAATCATAAACATTTAGAACAAATTCAAGTAAAGGCAATGAAGCTGGGTTACTAAAATCAGTTCTGGCCAATAAGGATCAAGACTGGCACTGTATCTTTTCTTCCCCTACTTCTGATGGGATGATGCTGGAAAATGAAAATACGCATGACTAGATGTGTCCTTGCACACACGTCAAACGGCAAACTCCTGTAAACTCTCCCATTTAGAGCTGGGGTTGTTTTGCGTCACTGCTGCACTGCTTGCAGCACTCTGCTGCCATGGAGACATGAAGGTTGTTTACCCAACTTGGGCATCAGCGATGGATAAAAGTATACCAATACAATTGTTTTTCCACTTCATGGAAATACTTCTTTCATTTTTATAGCGTGGTGAGAAAACTCACCATGTTTTCTGCAATTTTACCTCCTTCAAAGTGAAACAAAGTGAAATGAAATCTTCAATGATTTCAGGGTTAGTGAATGTAAATGTGACTGTTTTATATACTCACAACTAAAGCCTCAAACATATATGTAGATGTTTCCTTGGTAGTTTTTCTAAACCCTTGCTGTGTTAGCAGAGGATTAGACATGATTTAACCACAGATGCAACCACAATGCAAATACAGCTTATACAGAGGATGTAACATCCGAAATAACAGACTATGGGAGGCTTTTTTAATGGTGTATCTGCATTCTGCTGAACAAAGAAAAGAGATAGAGCTGACAGCTTATTCTGAAACAGAACATGATGTCCCCCAATAAGGAACACAGTGCAGGTGGCGCAAAGACTTTGCCTCAGTAGTGCCACTTTAAAGCCCCAGTTCAGGCCTCATGTGCATGCTACAATTACTTTCTACATGCTTCTTCTCAAACCCAAAAGCAGGGTTTAAAATTGACGTCTTCCAGCTGTGACCAACCTTAGAACAGGCAGCAGCGCATTAAGGTTACATTAGCAATTTTCTTTTCTGGCCTCAGACAGAACAAGACACTGAGAAAAACTGGAATTTGTTTGAAGTCACCAGTGTTGGGGAGTAACGGAATACATGTACCGCCGTTACGTATTTAAAATACAAAATATGAGTAACTGTATTCCGTTACAGTTACCGTTTAAACAGGTGGTATTCTGAATACAGTTACTTTGTTGAAATAAATGGATTACACTGCGGTACTTTCCTGTTTCATTTTGTCGCGGGTCAGGACTGTTTGGGTTTTGTTTGACAGCTACGTTCTGTTGTTCCAGGTGGCAGCGTTGCGGTTGCCATGGTTACAGGGCGACGCTCTCTCTCTCTCTCTGAGACTGTGTGTTTCCTGGGTGAGAGAGCGCCTTTTCGTTGTTGTTGTTGTTGTTGTTGTTGTGCTAAGCTAACAGGCAGAATGCTACAAGCATAGCTCTAAAGAATGTAGCATCATGGGCAGTGTAGTCCGTGTTGCAGGGAGAATGGACTGCCATACACGTTATGTGTCTGTGAGCGCGAGGAGGGAGAAAAAGGCCAGTGGAAAGGTACGAGTTGTCATTGAGCAAAAACGGGAGCTGGAAGCATGTAAATATAATAATAACCACTGCAGCCAAGAAGAGTGCCTGACGAGCCCAGCTGTAAGTAAGCTATTAAGACTCGACTGTACACCGTGTTCGTGTTTTCCTCCGAAACAATAAGTTCCGTTGGAGCAGTCTTTCAACGCCTCTCTCTGTCTTTCGCAAGAAAAGTTGACCCACACAACAAAGTAAAGCTATTTTTCGGCTACGAGCCGACAGGGACCCCGCCGTACTAGTCAGAGGTCCCTTTACTACAGTTCGGAGTCGCGGACCTTCAGTAATAGTAATAAATCACAGAGCAATAGTACATTCACGTTGTTGTAAAAAGCATGATAATATATTAAGTAATCCAAAATATTCAGAATACGTTACTGTCATTGAGTAACGTAACGGAATACGTTACAGAATACATTTTGGGGCATGTATTCTGTATTCTGTAATGGAATACATTTTAAAAGTAACCTTCCCAACACTGGAAGTCACGCAGTAAAACTTTGCTTTCACACTCTTATTTAAACTCTCCCTCTTGACTAACTTTACTCCTTTCGGCTTCATGTTTCACCCTGCCCCCCTCTCATTCACCCACATGTACTCTGTCTTGAGTCTAATGACTTTTATACCCTACATGCCTTCTTGGCACCTCCACTTCAGCTGCTGGAAGACAATTTGAGACAATACTCTATTTTTATACACACATCACAAATTATAACCACTGTGACTTTCTGTTTCCTGCAAAAAACCTCAGTTTTGTGAAGACGTTGTGGCTTTGAGTAGTAAATTATGGTAGAAGGCTTCCAGAATTCAAGGATATGTAATAAAAACAGCAGAGAAATTGTTTGAAGGTCCAGCATATGAAAAATGACCATTTAAACCTTGGATAGGCTTCCAAGTCATGCCCACCTCCCCAAAAAATTGGCTCATATTGAAACGACATTGAATTATGACCAAGGAGATTAGAAAAAAACCAAGTTGAGAGAGTCACAGATATTTAGCACACAGGTGCTCTGAACTTTTAATCATCACTAACTTGGTCACAAATCCCAACAAAAGTTTTGAGTGAATGGGTGATTTTGGTGGGGTTGAGTACTGCTCACCCAGTCGAAAGATACAAATGTTTTTAAATTTTATTTATTCTGAAATTTTTTATTTTGCTTAATTTTTGACAGCGTAAGGAGACTTTAAATGTCTAGCTAGCATAGGTCCATCCAGGAAACCTGATCAAATTTGGAGATCTTTGGAAAACAATATTAGGGGGGGAGGATCCAATTCACTGTCCATGCTAATGTCTTCTCCTGTTTCCGATTGCTTGTTTGTTGTGCTGTGCTTACAGTCCTGGACAAAAGCTCTGTCCCATGAGTACATCAGATCTACTGTATAAGCACTTTTGCCTCACAACAAAAAGGTCCTGAGTTCAATCCCACCACCAGGCCGGGGCCTATCTGCATCAACCATGCATGCTTTCTCTGTGTTTGTGTGGGTCCTCTTCTAGTAACTGGGGATTTTAAATTGCCTTGCATCAGATTGGTGACCTTTCCTATAATAGCAGGGATAGGCCCCAGCCCTTCTGTGACCCTGATAAGGATAAGCTGAAGTGAATAGATGGATTTCCAATTATAGTCAGCAGTATCTCATTTTAATCCTAAGGCCTGTTATCATGATAAGATGAAATGATTTATTTAAATTACATTTTAAAACTAAGTCCGTTTCTAGCAGTCCAAATGTTCTGCCAGATTATAATCAAACTGTAATCAAGACTTTTAAATCAAGTAAATACAATATACAAATTTTACCATGGTCTAAAAGGGAAAACTTAGCAAAATGAAATCTGGCAGACTTTGATCTTCACCTTGAGAAACCTTGGATAGAATAGTAACCTTTTATTGTCACTATGCACAAGTACAGTGAGATACAGAGCATCTCTTACTCTGTGCAGACATGTGGGAAAAGAAAGGGAGGTGAGGTGCACAGTTCTGCAGCACAATATACATATGAACAGTATTCAAATGTATCAAATGTATAAAAATTAAAAAAAAAAGTGTTATAAAAAGAGAGAGTCAGTTATTGCATGTAAATTAAATATTGCACAGTGCTGATGGTAGTTGTGTAGTCTGTGTCTAGAGGGAAGTCCTTGGTTTGGGGGGTGGAGCTGTGTTGTTAGTGCATGTGTGAGTTCAGGGTGGTCATGGCTTTTGGGAAGAAACTATTTTGGAGTCTGTCTGTCTTTGTGCTGATGCACCTGTAGCATTTCCCTGAGGGAAGCAGGTTAAATATGTTAAAGCCAGGGTGGGAGCTGTCTTTGATAATGTTTGTTGCCCTGTTGAGGCAGTGGGAGGAATAAATGTCCATCAGGGAGGGGAGAGGGCAGCCGATGATCCTCTGTGCTACCTTGCAGCTGCTGTACCTTACTGTGATGCAGTATGTCAGCAGGCTCTCAACAGAGGAGCGGTTGAAGGTCTGCAGCAGGTCGGAGTCCAGTTTGTACTTCCTGGAGACCCTCAGAAAGTGCAGCAGCTGCTGGGCCTTCTTGACGACCGCTGTGATGTTGTTTGTCTGGGTAATTTCAGTGGAGATGAGGACGCCGAGAAACTGGAAAGTGTGGACTCCCTCCACACACTCACCATTGATGTATAGGGAGGCTAAGTCATTGCTGTGCCTCCTGAAGTTGACAGTGATCTCTTTGATTTTCTTGGTGTTCAGTGCCAGGTTGCTCTCTGAACACCATGCTGCCAACTTCAGAACTGCCGAAGAAACAGAATCAATGAAGCAATTGATCTCCTCTGCCAGCGGCACACTCGGGTTTTCTGTTTTCACAGCACAGTGTCTGTGGTTTATGATGTCTTGTATGCCCTACCTGTGTTGTTGCTGGACAAATGGAACTGCTTCTTTTATGGTATGTCTTTGGCTTTTTTAATTCTCCTTTCAGATCAGCTCGAGCAGCCCTGTACAGAGCTCTGTCGCCTGACCTGAAGGCAGCATCGTGGGCTTTGAGAAGGGGCTTTTGGATTTGGATGACCAAATGTTTTTATCCACAGTCACATTTCTAGTCGCATACTAGAACTTGATATAGTCCAGAACTGATCCTGTGAATGTTCCTAGGTCCTGGTGTTCAAATATATCTTGGTCTGTCCGTGTGAAGCAGTCCTGTAGTTTGGAAAGTGCGTTTTCAGGCCAGGTTGTGCCACCTGGCACTGCGTTTGTAGAACTTGATGTAAGGTAAGAAGCTCCATCTTTGTGAAAACCATATTTGTTTTAGACAATGCACCACAGGGTCACTTGATAGTAAGCTCTGTCAATGTTTTTCATCTACTTTGCAGGTCCACTGGCCCCACCTGAACCTATCGAACCAACAGTCTCAAGCAGTTGTCTAACCTGGCCTCCCAAAGGTGGTTCTGTCATTATGAAGCTCTCCATTCTCTTTGTACTGTTGAGGTTTAAATTTATAATCTTAAATGCCTATATGCTGATTATTAGAGCAGGGCGATATGGCCAAAAATATTTATCACGATATATATTTGAAAATTTGCGATAACGATGTAACCGACGATATAATTGATGCGAGACAAAATACAACTCCACAACATTACTAGCGCAAAAAGACAACCTTCCATTTATATTCACTTAAACAAGAAGCTGGTTTTTATGTACATTAAAGCTTTATAAAAATGTAACAGTACAAATGCAAATTGCTTGCTGAAAGTTTAACCAAAAGGCATTTCCACTAGAAATGGGCTGACATGTCCTGAGCATAACCATGTATAATATCCACTGAAGTTAAAAAGAGGTGCTTTGCAACATTAAACTGCAGTGTGCAGTACGCATTTTTCGGACCATAAGGTGCACGGGATTATAAGGCACATTAAGCGAAACAAAGCAGTCAGATAAATCAAACTTTATTAAACTCATTCTTCTTGCTTCCTCCACTTCTGTACCATTGATTCATTAATGTTGAATTCTCTGGCAGCTGCTCTATTCCCATGTTGTTGCAGTATATTAATGACTAACCTCGTATTGTGGATGGATTATCTCAGTTGTTCTCCTGACTGAAGTTTGGTCCGTTTACAGCATCCTGCCATGCGATTGCATTTGTCTCTAACCATGAAGAACCTTCACGTTAACTTTTATAAGTGGAAAAGTGTTAGTGTTGGTCCTCCAGCTTCACTGTTTATGTTATGCTAACATAGCTGTGTCGCTAGCGATCACGTAGCACATCATTATATACCAGCTAGCCCAACTTCAGTAACCCTACAAACGTCACTGCTGTTTAGTTTCCTGTCTTCATTTATGTTGCAAGTGATAGCAGAGGTGTACGTTTGATTTTTTTCAGAAATCTCTCAGTCAGAACATGCAATATCATGCTTAGGTAACTAGCGAAACTAGCGAGCTAACTTCCGCTAGCTTCCTGCTAACTTCTAACTCCGTTAAATGTAATAACTTTTGTTTTCATGGATGCCTGGAAGTTAAACTTTATAGTTACACCTCGCAAAGCAGCAATGCTGATCGTTTTATTAAAGATGAAAGAATTTAGACAGTTTTTAACTCTAAGTGATGCTGCAGTGTTGTTTGACCTGAATCATACGGAGTTTAGGACCCAGATTACTCCCAGATTTAAGAGCATCTTAGTCCGACAAATATGACAATAACAACGGCCGCTTGCATGTTCTGCAAAAAAATGTGCTTTGTTGTGTATCTGACGGACAAACACCAAACCAGTTCCACATCACGGAAGTTGCACCATTTTTACAAACCAATTCTTTTTTTTTTTTTTTTTTTGATTGAATTAAAACAGAATGTGCAGTGTTTAAAGTGAAACAACGACACACTATTAGTCATGCATTAAAAAACATAACCTGTAAATACTGAAACAACACCGTGACCCAGAGAACACAGGCTGATTGTTAACAGGCGCCTCTTAGTTTACCCAGAATACTTAGTTTTTTTACAGATGACAGAGAAAGCTGAAAAACAAAACAGCTCCAGTGTTCACATCTAGATAGTTTTCTTCATTAGTATTCATTTAGAAATTAAATAACCTTTTTTTAATCGTTCTATATTTTTTATATAGAACGATTTTTTTATAGTAAATTTTATAAAAAATTGTAAATAAAAAAATGTATATAAAAAAAACATAGTGACTCTTTAAATATCCCTTTAATATGGAAACTGCAAGCAGCAGTGTGATCCATGTTGTGAGTGTTGATCTGCTTTAGTATAGTGGGTACCGATCTATTAAAATATGCTTGAATCGTCTATTTTCCTGCATTAACAAGAAACAATAGATTATTTTTATTATCAGCTTTTCTTAAAATGCAAGCCAGTTGGCTACTCTTCCTCTGCAGCCTTCTGCCAAAATGTTACAAACACAGATTAATAAATATAAACAAAAATAAATGAGTCAAGACAGAAAACAGCCAAACACAAATAGTAATGCACTTTTCGTTAATTGTGATTTGAAATGTAAAAAAGTTGAATGTATGTCTGTTGTTATGGATGATTTAATGGAGTCTGTGACAGTAGAATTGGATATAGAAAAGAGAAGTAATATAATTGTAACGTGTATATATAGGAAACCGGGATCACAGATTGAGTTATTTACAGAAGCAGTAGAAAATTTATTGAGTAAGGTTAAGGGAAATAAGACTGTATGTTTGTGTGGTGATTACAATATTGATCTTTGTAAAGTGACAAATGATAAGGCTTCGTCAGATTTTTTTGAACTATTATATGGTAAAGGATTTTATCCTTTAATTATAAAGCCGAGTAGAATAACGGAGAAATCAGAAACACTAATTGATCATATTTTTATTAATAGTTTGGAGAATAATATTGAAAGTGGCCTCATCATAAATGATATAAGCGATCATCTACCAGTCTTTTTTATTTTCGATTTAAATATGAAAAGAAAGAAAGAAGCTAGTTTTGTGAGTTATAGAAGGTTAAGAAATGATGAAGCAATTAATAGGTTTAGACAAGATCTCATGGAAACGGACTGGAAGGAGGTTTATGTTAATGAGGTCAACATTGCATACGGAGTATTTCTAAATATATATTTGGCCTTGTATGATAAACATTGTCCATTGATATCATTTAAGCATAAGAAAAAGAATATAAATAGGAAACCTTGGATAACTAAGGGTCTTGCAAATGCGTGTAAAAAGAAAAATAATTTATATAGGGAGTATATAATATATAGAACTAAAAATGCGGAAATGAAATATAAACTATATAAAAATAAGTTGGTATTAATATTGAGGAAAGCTAAGAAAGATTACTATAATAAAGTTTTTCAGGAAAACAAAAATAATATTAAGGGCATTTTGAATATTTTTAAAGAGGTATTGGGTAATAAGAACACACCCAAAGTTCGGCCTAATTATTTTATTAATAATAATCAAGTTGTTAAAGATAAGACCGAAGTAGCAAACGAA
This sequence comes from Copadichromis virginalis, assembly GCF_057382275.1. NCBI lineage: Eukaryota > Metazoa > Chordata > Actinopteri > Cichliformes > Cichlidae > Copadichromis > Copadichromis virginalis. The sequence goes on from NC_140636.1 coordinate 9,723,625, forward strand.
TTCAATTCTTTTTTTGTAAATGTTGGACCTACTTTAGCAAATCTAATCAGGAAAAATGATGATCCAGGAGATGAGGAAGCCTGGATAGGTGATAATAGAATGGTTAATTCCATATTCTTAGCCGATACTACCATAAAAGAAATAGTAGCAATCGTAAAAAATTGTAAAAATAAAAAATCTACTGATTGTGATGGTATAGACATGGTCATAATTAAAAAGACAATAGATTGTATAAGTACTCCTCTTTGTTATATTTTTAATCTTTCGCTACAGTCAGGAGTATTCCCTGACAGAATGAAAGTGGCAAAAGTAATACCATTATATAAATCAGGAGATAAGCATAGTTTTAACAATTATAGGCCAGTGTCTCTTTTATCACAGTTTTCAAAATTGCTAGAAAAACTCTTTGCACAAAGACTTGATAGTTTTATTGAAAAATATCAACTAATACATGAAAACCAATTTGGATTTCGTAAAAATAGGTCAACGGCATTAGCGTTGTTGACTTTTATTGAAGATATTTCATCTGCAACACATAATAATAAATACACAGTGGGAGTATTTGTTGATTTAAAAAAAGCTTTTGATACGATACAACATTCTATTTTGATTTCTAAATTGTATAACTATGGAGTGAGAGGAGTAGCATTGAATTGGTTAATGAGTTATTTAGAGAATAGGTTGCAATATGTTTATTATTTTGGCAATACTTCTGAAAGACTGAAGATTGTATGTGGTGTTCCTCAAGGTTCTATTTTGGGACCTAAACTCTTTAATTTATATATTAATGATATTTGTGACGTATCTAAAAGGTTAAATTCGATTTTATTTGCAGATGACACAAATTTTTATTGCTCTGGAGAGAATTTGAAAGACTTGGTTGAAATTATGACTTCTGAGATGTTAAGAATAAAAAAATGGTTTGATGTAAATAAATTATCTTTGAATCTGACAAAAACGAAATATATGATATTTGGCAATCGTGTAAAGGAGGATAAAGTCATTATGTTTATAGAGGAAGAATTGATTGAAAGAGTTACTGAATTTCGTTTTTTGGGTGTAATAGTGGATGAGAATTTGACATGGAAATCTCATATTGAACATATTAGAAAGAAAATGGTCAAAAGTATTTATATTTTGGGTAGTATAAGAGATTTATTAAATTATAAAACAATGCGTATTTTATATTTTTCTTTGTTTTTTTCATATATCAACTATTGTGTTGAAGTTTGGGGGAATACATATGAGAATACCATAAAACCTTTAAACCTATTACAGAAGAAAGTTATACGAATAATTCATAATGTTAAATATAGAGAACATACAAATAAATTATTTATAGAATCAAAATTATTAAAATTAGGAGATTTAGTGAAATTACGGACATTATTAATTATGTTTAAGGCTAAAAATAATATTTTGCCTTTTAAGTTACAAAGAGTATTTTTGATGTGTTCAAGGGGAGAAGAGAATAGAAGGAAATTTTATTTTAAACATCAGTTAGCCAGGACTACACAAAGATTAATGAGCACAACGGTTAGGGGTATAAGACTGTGGAATTCACTTTATTATAATTTAAAGAATTGTATAAATTTACAATGTTTTAAAAAGTGTTATATGTTTAAAACGATAACTCAGTATGAAGAATGCGAATGAATGTGATGTTGGTTTGGGATTCGACCGGAGAGAAATGTCAATATTAGTTTGTTCCTGATTTTTGGTGCCCACCGGTGATATAAGTTCGATGGTAGATAGGGGGCAGGGTTTAATAAGAATATTTTCTTCTTCCTGCTCCTTTTCACACATGGTTGTTGTGTTTTGTTGACAGAAGATGTGGTTGTTTTGTTTGATTTGTAGTACCAAGTGTGAAATAAATAAAAATGAAATGAAATGAAATGAAATGAAATGCAGCCACAGATAAGCTGAAACCAAACAGGACTGCAACAAAATCTGATTTTCGGCTCATGTACAAAATGACATTAGAAAACAAAAAAAAAAAAACAACTTCATCGACTGATTTCAATCTTTGTTTTTGTTGCTGTTTCATTGGTTCAGTTCAAGTATCTGCAACTATAAGTATACGAAAATACATTATTTACATTATTATTAACGCGCAGTATTAACACAATATTTATCAAAAGCAGGATTACTGCATTGTTAATGCTGTTATGCAAGCAATGCTAGCACTTACTTACATGTTACTTAACTGCGATTAAGTATGAAAGTTACTGTGACAAGTTACTGTATTTTAGCCTTTATTTTAACTAGTATCTGGTTTCTGTAGACCAGAAAAAAAGTGTAGCAAAAATGTGGACACAATCCAGGACACAATCAAGCGTCCTCCAAAGTGCATGTGGCAGAGCTCTCCAGCTGACTATAAACACTCTCCTGGGGAAACAGGTTGGTATACCTGTCACCGAGACATCTCGTTGTCTCTTCCTTAACGCGAGGTCACGGCAAGGTCACGCGTGCTGGCTTTCGGAGGAACTTTTAATTTTGCGATCAGAGTTTAAAGCGAGGACGCGAAAACAGCCTGCTGGTAAGAACGAGGGGGAAAGGATACAAAAGACAGCTTAACAGGCTGCTGATGTCACCCCAGCACCATCAGAGCGTCCCACTCAAGCTAAAGCACCTCTGTTGTGTTGCTTTTGTCTGTTTCTTGTCAGGCCTGCGCCCCTTCCTATAATAATGAGCTCTTTGGCAAGAGATTAACTTCGGTGTGGTGTGTACTCATTAAATTTTTTAAGAGCTGTTGCATTTGCATTTTACCGTCCATTAAGTAGTATTTCCTGACTTAAGTGACTACATGAAATTGAGGGTAAAATTCACCCAATGACAGAAAAGCTGACAAAGAAACAATAAAGAAACACAAAACTTTGTTTTGGAAGTGTGTACCACATCTCACCGTCTTCCTGAGCAGATGGAGTTTATTCAAAACTGTAAGTGATAAAATCACCAAATACCAACCTATCTAACAATACTAGACACAACTGTTGTAATTATCTTTTAGCCTGTTACACTGACAAGCTAAAGCTTATTTACTGTTCTAACTCTGAATAGCAGGATTTGGTTTTCACCTTACAATTTGACAAATTTCTCTCAAGACCTGGCTTTGATCCTATCAGGCAGGCAGGGGGTACAAGAGCTCCCAAAGGGATGACTGCCCCCTGATGGGAGAATTGCTTTTACCCCAGCTGTGATTTGCTTGTACTGCAACATCTAATCCCAAATACTATTTTGTTAAAATCAGACCGTAGACTTTGTGTGATTAAGGCCAGCCTGGTTCCCTACAGCAAGACAGGCGCTTTTCACCCCCCAGTGAGGGAAACAAGCCAAGCCTGCCCCCACACAACAAAACAACACCCTACTCAACAGCAGCGTGACATTTCCTCAACCAGCAAATGAGATGAAAGCTTTAAACCATGAAAATAGTGGTTTGAAAGGCTTCTGAAGCCCAGCTACCCTGCTAGCACAGAATAAAGATGGGCAGTCCACATGCAACAAAGGCCAAACACAACAGGGAAAAACATCAAAGTGGGATTTTCGTCGAGGGAGGGAGACGCCAATTTGTGCCCACAGAGAAAAATGCAGGTGAATTTTCAGGTAAATACCACATAGCTGGTAAGCGCTACAGTTGTCTCTAACTCCTGAATGCAGAGTGTGATACTATTCACAACAGTGAGCTGAGTGCACTCTCACCTATTACACCGTTTGCAGTGCTTTGGTCCCAATTGATCTCCTCTGCCAGCGGCACACTCGGGTTTTCTGTTTTCACAGCACAGTGTCTGTGGTTTATGATGTCTTGTATGCCCTACCTGTGTTGTTGCTGGACAAATGGAACTGCTTCTTTTATGGTATGTCTTTGGCTTTTTTAATTCTCCTTTCAGATCAGCTCGAGCAGCCCTGTACAGAGCTCTGTCGCCTGACCTGAAGGCAGCATCGTGGGCTTTGAGAAGGGGCTTTTGGATTTGGATGACCAAATGTTTTTATCCACAGTCACATTTCTAGTCGCATACTAGAACTTGATATAGTCCAGAACTGATCCTGTGAATGTTCCTAGGTCCTGGTGTTCAAATATATCTTGGTCTGTCCGTGTGAAGCAGTCCTGTAGTTTGGAAAGTGCGTTTTCAGGCCAGGTTGTGCCACCTGGCACTGCGTTTGTAGAACTTGATGTAAGGTAAGAAGCTCCATCTTTGTGAAAACCATATTTGTTTTAGACAATGCACCACAGGGTCACTTGATAGTAAGCTCTGTCAATGTTTTTCATCTACTTTGCAGGTCCACTGGCCCCACCTGAACCTATCGAACCAACAGTCTCAAGCAGTTGTCTAACCTGGCCTCCCAAAGGTGGTTCTGTCATTATGAAGCTCTCCATTCTCTTTGTACTGTTGAGGTTTAAATTTATAATCTTAAATGCCTATATGCTGATTATTAGAGCAGGGCAATATCCATCCATCCATCCATCTTCATCCGCTTATCCGAGGTCGGGTCGCGGGGGTAGCAGCCTAAGCAAAGAGGTCCAGACCTCCCTCTCCCCAGCCACCTCCTCCAGCTTGTCCGGGGGAATACCAAGGCGTTCCCAGGCCAGCCGAGAGATATAATCTCTCCAGCGTGTCCTGGGTCTGCCCCGGGGCCTCCTCCCGGTGGGACATGCCTGGAACACCTCGCCCAGGAGGCGCCCAGGGGGCATCCTTGCCAGATGCCCGAACCACCTCAGCTGGCTCCTTTCGATGTGGAGCAGCAGCTGCTCTACTCTAAGCCCCTCTCGGATGGCCGAACTTCTCACCCTATCTCTAAGGGAGAGGCCAGCCACCCTTCGGAGGAAGCTCATTTCCGCCGCTTGTATCCGCGATCTCGTTCTTTCGGTCACTACCCACAGCTCGTGGCCATAGGTGAGGGTAGGGACGTAGATCGACCGGTAAATTGAGAGCTTCGCTTTTACACTCAGCTCCCTCTTCACTACGACTGACCGGTGCAGCGTCCGCATTACTGCAGCCGCAGCCCCAATCCGTCTGTCGATCTCCAGCTCCCTTCTCCCATCACTCGCGAACAAGACCCCGAGATACTTGAACTCCTCCACTTGGGGCAGGAACTCATCCCCGACCCGGAGTGGGCACTCCACCCTTTTCCGGCTGAGAACCATGGCCTCAGATTTGGAGGTGCTGATCCTCATTCCCGCTGCGTTACACTCGGCTGCGAACCGCTCCAGTGCGAGCTGGAGGCCCTCACCCGATGAAGCCAACAGAACCACATCATCCGCAAAAATCAGAGATGAGATTCTGAGGCCACCAAAGCGAAAGCCCTCCGCCACTTGGCTGCGCCTAGAAATCCTGTCCATAAAAATTATGAACAGAACCGGAGACAAAGGGCAGCCTTGGCGGAGCCCATCACCCACCAGGAACGAGTCCGACTTATTGCCGGCAATGCGAACCAAGCTCTTGCAACGGTTGTATAGGGATTGAATGGCCCGTAGCAATGGGCCAGACACCCCATACTCGCGCAACACCTCCCACAGGACGCCCCGAGGGACACGGTCGAATGCCTTCTCCAGGTCCACAAAACACATGTAGACTGGTTGGGCAAACTCCCATGCACCCTCAAGTATCCTCGAGAGGACAAAGAGCTGGTCCAGTGTTCCGCGACCAGGACGAAAACCGCATTGTTCCTCCTGTATCCGAGGTTCGACTAGCGGACGAACCCTCCTCTCCAGCACCCTGGCATAGACTTTCCCGGGGAGGCTGAGGAGTGTGATCCCCCTGTAGTTGGAACACACCCTCCGGTCCCCCTTCTTGAAGATGGGGACCACCACCCCGGTCTGCCAGTCCACAGGTACTGCCCCTGATCTCCACGCAACATTGCAGAGACGTGTCAACCAAGACAGCCCTACAACGTCCAGAGCCTTCAGGAACTCGGGGCGGACCTCATCGACACCAGGGGCTCTGCCACCAAGGAGTTGTTTAACTGCCTCAGTGACCTCGCCCCCGGAAATCGGTGGGTCACACCCCTCATCCCCAGACTCTGCTTCCTCCCCGGAAGACGTGTCAGTGGGATTAAGGAGGTCCTCGAAGTATTCCTTCCACCGCCCGACAATTTTCTCAGTCGACGTCAACAGCGCTCCGCCAGCACTATACACAGTGCAGGTAGAGCACCGCTTTCCCCTCCTGAGACGCCTGACGGTTTGCCAGAATCTCTTCGAGGCAGTCCGAAAGTCTTTTTCCATGGCCTCTCCGAACTCCTCCCACACCCGAGTTTTTGCTTCAGCCACTGCCCGAGCCGCATTCCGCTTGGCCTGTCGATACCTGTCGGCTGCCTCCGGAGTCCCACAGGCTAACCAAGCCCGATAGGCCTCCTTCTTCAGCCTGGTGGCTCCCTTCACCTCTGGTGTCCACCATTTGGTTCGGGGATTACCACCACGGCAGGCACCAACCACCTTGCGGCCGCAGCTCAATGCAGCAGCTTCGGCAATGGAGACGCTGAACATGGTCCATTCGGACTCAATGTCCCCAGTCTCCCTCGGAATGCTGTTGAAGCTCTGCCGGAGGTGTGCGTTGAAGCAGGGCAATATGGCCAAAAATATTTATCACGATATATATTTGAAAATTTGCGATAACGATATAACCGACGATATAATTGATGCGAGACAAAATACAACTCCACAACATTACTAGCGCAAAAAGACAACCTTCCATTTATATTCACTTAAACAAGAAGCTGGTTTTTATGTACATTAAAGCTTTATAAAAATGTAACAGTACAAATGCAAATTGCTTGCTGAAAGTTTAACCAAAAGGCATTTCCACTAGAAATGGGCTGACATGTCCTGAGCATAACCATGTATAATATCCACTGAAGTTAAAAAGAGGTGCTTTGCAACATTAAACTGCAGTGTGCAGTACGCATTTTTCGGACCATAAGGTGCACGGGATTATAAGGCACATTAAGCGAAACAAAGCAGTCAGATAAATCAAACTTTATTAAACTCATTCTTCTTGCTTCCTCCATTTCTGTACCATTGATTCCTTAATGTTGAATTCTCTGGCAGCTGCTCTATTCCCATGTTGTTGCAGTATATTAATGACTAACCTCGTATTGTGGATGGATTATCTCAGTTGTTCTCCTGACTGAAGTTTGGTCCGTTTACAGCATCCTGCCATGCGATTGCATTTGTCTCTAACCATGAAGAACCTTCACGTTAACTTTTATAAGTGGAAAAGTGTTAGTGTTCGTCCTCCAGCTTCACTGTTTATGTTATGCTAACATAGCTGTGTCGCTAGCGATCACATAGCACATCATTATATACCAGCTAGCCCAACTTCAGTAACCCTACAAACGTCACTGCTGTTTAGTTTCCTGTCTTCATTTATGTTGCAAGTGATAGCAGAGGTGTACGTTTGATTTTTTTCAGAAATCTCTCAGTCAGAACATGCAATATCATGCTTAGGTAACTAGCGAAACTAGCGAGCTAACTTCCGCTAGCTTCCTGCTAACTTCTAACTCCGTTAAATGTAATAACTTTTGTTTTCATGGATGCCTGGAAGTTAAACTTTATAGTTACACCTCGTAAAGCAGCAATGCTGATCGTTTTATTAAAGATGAAAGAATTTAGACAGTTTTTAACTCTAAGTGATGCTGCAGTGTTGTTTGACCTGAATCATACGGAGTTTAGGACCCAGATTACTCCCAGATTTAAGAGCATCTTAGTCCGACAAATATGACAATAACAACGGCCGCTTGCATGTTCTGCAAAAAAATGTGCTTTGTTGTGTATCTGACGGACAAACACCAAACCAGTTCCACATCACGGAAGTTGCACCATTTTTACAAACCAATTCTGGTTCATCTGTTTCACTCAACAATCGGCCATGTGCGTATGAAAACAAAGGCACTGCGCATGCGCGTTTTACTCCCATTCTATCGCGATATTTCATTTTCCTATCGTTGCCTAACATTATACCGGTATTACCGTGAACGGTATAATATGGCCCAGCCCTACTGATTATTATTGGTTTATATAAGAAAGGCCCAGACTTCAGTGTAAAACTAGGTTGCAGGCTGACAGGAAATTGCGTGCTTTTGCAGTGCATGCTTTTTCAGTGCATGCTTTTGCAGTGCATGCTTTTGCAGGCAGAGAGTGAAACTAAGCAGAGTGTTTGATCGAGACTTAGTGTATGTGACGTCGAGAGGTACATAAATAACCTGGCTTCCTGTTTTCTGCTTGAGACTGGCTGATGTGAGCAGGCGTTTCTGTGTGTGCTCAGTCTCCATATCCAGATCATTTTAAAGTAAAAAGACCACTTTTGAGACGTGTTTTCTTGGCCCTAAGAATCAAAAGAACCGAAATTAACAGTACCACATTTGAATTCTCACCACTTGACATTAAAATGAAAATGTCTGCAGCTTCAGCAGAAGACTTGTACTTGAGCTTTTTCGTGGTTAGAACTCTGGACTTATCTTATGATATCATCATATATTTGAGGTCTAGAAATGACAACTTTAACTTTCATCTAGCTAAAAACTTCTATTTTTCTGAGCTGTACAAATTTTCTTTTTTTTCTATTTTTTTTTTTTTTGAAATTCCATTTTGTTACCATCTTCAGTTCCAAAAATTTTGAAATATTGTATTGAACCAGATGCATCACCCTGGCCTCCAGCTAACACTGTGAAGAGTCATGGAGCCATTTTTGACCAGGGTATGTTCTTCAATGTGCATATTAAATAAATATGTAGGGCTGCTTTTTTGCATTTATCCAATATCTCTCAAATTACATTCTGTCTCACAATGATGCTTAAAATCTAGTTCAAACTTCTTTTTTTTTTTTTTACTTCGAGGCTGGAGTATTGTAATTCATATATAATATATGGTTCTTCAAAAGAAAAAAATAAACACGAGAATCCATATTATGGAGTTGACACGGTGTTGTCAGTGGTGACACAAATCCAACGGTGGTGACACACTAGTAGAAAACAAGATATTTCTTTCAAAATGACCATTAAAGTTTAACAACCTTTGTAATATCACAAGACACATCATAACAATTCTGTTTTTGCACATGTCAAGTTCTACATCTTAATAGTTCACCAGCAAGTAGCTGCCTACTACTCCTTGATTACTCAGAATTAATGTCTAAATTACTCTGTGGTTGTGTGTTTAGACCCCGCTGTACTTTCTCTCCTTTTTTCCTTCGTTCTCTCGAGTCTCTCTGTGCTTGTTTCCAAAACCTTCTCTTTTGCCTTTTTTCTCTTTCTTTCAGATCACTGATGTTCTTTATTTTTCCCTTTTTCACTCTATTTCTCCATCTTTCCCTTTATGAGAAACTCTTTCTTCAACTCAGGCTGGCTGTTATTTTTTTTTCTTCTGTTTTTGACACTCCCTGTTCCTTCTCTTTCGTTCCTCTGCTGACAGGTTCCCCTTTGCAATTCTAGCCTGAAATGTACCATTTCTAATTACTATAATTTTTCTGAACCATATGCATTTATACAGATTAAGGATGAATATTCACAACACGATTATGTATTAAGCAATAGAGATGCTATCTGGTCTTTAAGTCTGACGTCATTAGCCGTTTCCAGGTCCAAACTCCGCTGCACATCCCCTAAGTCAAAGGAACTCTGCGCCATCACTGAGAGTTACAAACTGTCTAAATTCTTTCATCTTTTTTTTTTCTTCTCTTTTTTTTTTGTTTTTTTTAAAATTCAGCTACAAATCTTTTTTTTTTTTTTTTTTTTTTCTTTTTTTTGCCTGTCCCGTTTGGCTCCCCTGCCATCAGAACCGCCGTCCAAAGGCAAAGAAAGATGCCCAACGGATCCACCCCACCAAACTGACCATCCCAGCCCCGCCGCAATGGTCCACCCGTCCCACCTTCCACCGTTCATTCCATCTTCACCTACTGAATACGGGACAGACCCGACCGGGGGAAAGAAGGGGAGAAAGAAAGAGGGAAAGAGAAACAGCTGAGAAGAGGGACGGGGGAGAAGGGCAAAAAACAAAGACCAACAGAATGAGCAGAAAAAAAAAAAACAAATAAAAAATGCATATATCAATCACCTGGATCACCCGCCGAGAAAGAAAAAAGAAAACAAGCAGAAGAGAACAAGAGCAATAGAACAAACGGGTCGGGTAGCCTCCTCTGCACCCTGGTGACATACCCCTACTCCAAGGTCCTGCATGTGTGGGTGGTTGTGGTGGAGCGGGAAGAGGGAGGCAGCTGGAGATGGGGAGGGAAGGAAGGGAGGGGCAGGTGACCCCTCCCTGGGGCCAGCTCCCCCGCTGACCCCAGTAGGCACCCCCATACTCCGCGACCCGCCAGGGAAAGGGGGCCCAGGCCCATCCAGACCGGGGCCCAGTGCAGCAGCGCCTCCCGGCCCCACAGAGCCCGGGACAGTCCACCCAACCCCACCACAGAGAAAACTGCACCCATCCCACCATCCACTCATCTTCCAGACTACGTAAGACAATAAACACCCAGGCTGAGATCTTCCTCCACCTCTCCTGTATCTCCCCCTCCTGCAGAGAGAGCTCCCGAGGAGAGGAAAGCTCCTGCAAGATGTGACAATCTCCCCCACCAGTTGAAGAGCCCCCCAGGTGGCTCGATGCACCGGCGGCACCCTGCTCCAGGGGTGGGCCCCCATGCACCCACCCGCCCACAACCCCGGCAACACACCAACCAGGACCCAAGCCCCCGAGGCCCGGCTCGGGCCCCAGCCCAGAGACGGAGCGCCCCCAGAACCTCACGCCCATCCCGGACCCACCCAGGGGCAGCCAGGCTACCAGGTCAGTAACCCACGTCCGTCAGCACAGACCCTCCCCTAGTCCCGCTGCACGCAGCCGCGAGGAAACAGTCACCTGAGAGCCAACAGAGCCCCTAACCGGACATGACCGCTACCCCGGGTTGAGCCCCCCAAGGAAGATGCCTCCAGGGAACCCCCCGACACCCTAAGCCTGTCCCTACCCCCACACCAATCACAACAGTGAAGGCGGGACCAAACTATGACCCCCCACCCCCACTAGGTGATGGAGCTGATCAAAGGAGCCCAGAGCAATTAATCTGATGTGGTGGCAGAGGGTGTATCAAGACTAATGTAATCTAATAGATAATTTCTATATTGGTTAGAATTAAGATTATTTTTATTTTTCCAGTTCATTAGGACTGTTTTCTTGGCTATGCATAGGGCAGTGAAAACCATATGGGCGATATTCTTTTCTGAAGTGACATTATCTAAGCTGCCCAACAAACACACTAAGGGGGAAGTTGGAATGTTACATTTCAGACACTTCGATAAGTCTTCACATATCTCGCGCCAAAACTTCTGAACTGGTGGACAGAACCAAAGAGCGTGGATATAATTGTCCGGTGAATTGGTTTGGCAGTGTGAGCAGTTGTTGGTAGACGTAAAGCCCATCTTGAACATCCGATGACCTGTATAGTGCACTCTATGTAATATTTTGTATTGAATTAATTGAAGACTGGGATTTCTAATTAGATGAAAGGTTTTTAAGCAAATCTGAGACCAGAAGTTTTGGTCTAAGTTAACTGATAAATCCGCTTCCCATTTTGCAATAGGAAGTGATATTGATTCATCTGTTTTAGAAAGCATTCTGTATATTTTGGATAGTAATTTGGGGGTTTTAAGAGTAAGAAATTGAACCACACTTGGTGGTGTTTGTAGTTCAACTTGACCTGGTTTAAATTTCTTTTTTACTATGGATTTAATTTGTTGATATTCTAAAAATCTTTTCTTGTTGATCCCATATTGTGTAACTAGTCCGTCAAATGAAATAAATTCTGTTCCTTCTAGTATATGTTCTAAATATTTGATTCCTTTACCACTCCAATCTGAAAAGTTTATCATATTATTGTTTTGTAATATGTCAGGGTTGTTCCAGATAGGTGTACGTTTGCATGGGATTAATGAAGACGCCGTCAATTTTAGAAACTCCCACCATGCTGTCAGAGAAGAGCTGATGTTGATGCTTTTAAAGCATTCATGTCGTTGGATGTTTGAGCTGATAAATGGTAGGTCTGAGATCTCTAGATTATTGCAAAGTGCTTGTTCTACATCTAGCCAAGGTTCATCTAGGAGGGTATGTTTTAGCCATCCTGAGATAAACTGAAGCCTGTTGGCTAAGAAGTAGTGCTGAAAGTTAGGCAGTTCTAGTCCTCCTTTATCCTTGGTCTTTTGTAGTGTTTTTAAGCTTATACGTGGGGGTTTATTTTTCCAAAGGAATTTGGACATACATGAATCTAGAGATCTGAACCAATCTTGTGGCGGTTTAGTTGGGATCATTGAGAATAAATAATTTATTTTTGGTAAGACCATCATTTTTATAGCGGCAACCCTTCCCATGAGTGATATGGGTAGACATTTCCATCTAGCCAGATCATCTTCTACCTTCTTTAAAAGTGGGATATGGTTTAATTTAGTTAGATCTGCAAGCTTGGGAGAGACATTAATACCTAAATATTTTATATTTCCCGATTGCAGTGGTGTAGAAGAGGAATTATGGAGGGAGCAATTAATCGGTAGAACTGTAGATTTTGACCAGTTAATTGAGTAATCTGATATTCTTGCAAAAGAGTTTATCAATTCAATCACCCCAGAGACATTGGTTTGTGAATTTTGGAGAAAGAGTAACACATCATCCGCATAAAGGCTGATTTTATGTTCCACGTTCTTGCATTTTATGCCCTTAATTACTGAATTCTGTCTAATTGCTGCTGCTAGTGGTTCAATAAAAATTGCAAACAGTGAAGGGGAGAGTGGGCATCCCTGCCTGGTGCCCCTCAAGAGACAGAAGCTGGAGGATGTCTGGTCATTTGTTCTAACACAAGCTGTTGGGGAATTATATAATATTTTTAACCAGTTTATGAAAGAGGATCCAAAACCAAATTTGTGTAAAGTTGCAAATAGAAATTTCCAGTTAACTCTGTCAAATGCTTTTTCTGCGTCTAAAGAGAATATTGTAGTTTCTAGGTTTTTACTGTATGAGTAGTCTATCAAATTAAGTAATCTACGTGTATTTGTTGATGAGTGCCTACCTTTTATGAAACCAGTTTGGTCAGGATGAATTAAGAGGGGGGTTATTTTCTCCAGTCTCTTTGAGAGAGCTTTGCAGATTATTTTAAGGTCTACATTTATAAGGGATATTGGACGATAGCTTGAGGGATATACAGGGTCTTTGCCTGGTTTTAGCAGGAGATTAATGTTTGCAGAATTCATATTTGATGGAAGTCTGCCCTTTTCTTTAATTTCCAACAACGTTCTGTAGAAAACTGGTGCTAGAATCGACCAGAATTCTTTGTAGAATTCTGCAGGAAAGCCGTCTGGACCTGGAGCCTTATTATTGGGCATACTTATCAGGGCTTCCTGGAGTTCACCTGGTGTCAGTGGTGAATCCAGTGCCATTGCTTGAGTGTCTAATAATTTTGGAAGAGTTATGTTGTCCAAAAACTGATCAATTTCTTTTTTAGATGGGTTTATTTGTGGTGAATACAACGTTTTATAGAAATCCCTGAAAATGTTGTTTATTTGTATCGGGTCATATATTGTGTTCCCAGATGAATCTTGAACAGCACATATAGTTGTTTTTTCTTTATTTATTTTTAGCTGGTTTGCTAGAAATTGACCGGATTTATTACCGTGTTCGTAATTTTGTAGGCGTAGTCTTTGTACTAAGAATTTTGTTTTTTTGATCAATTATCTCATTTAATTCTAGTTTTGTTTTGTGTATTTTGTTCAATGTTTCCTGATCTTGGTGGGACGCGTAGGCTTCTTCTAGTGATTTGATGTTTTTTTCTAATTCCTGAATATTTTTGTTTTCTTTTTTCTTTTTATGTGATGAGAAAGAAATTATTTTACCTCTCATCACAGCTTTCCCTGCTTCCCATAGAACAGAAGCTGATGTTTCGGGAGTGTCATTATAGTCCAAATATGAAGTCCACTCTTTTTTAAAATATTTAATAAAGTCTTCATCTTTAAGTAGTGATATATTAAATCTCCAGTCCAATTCTTTCATCTTTAATAAAATGATCAGTGTGGCTGCTCTACCAGGTGTAACATCCAGGCATCCATGAAAACAGAATACATGAAATTTAATGGAGTTAGAAGTTAGCTCGCTGGTTTCCACCTACATTCCAACACAAATGAAGACAGAAAACTAAACAGCAGTGACGTTTGTAGGGTTACTGAAGTTGGGCTAGCTGGTATATAATGCTGTGCTACGTGATGGCTAGTGACACAGCTATGTTAGCATAACATAAACACAGTGAAGCTGGAGGATGAACGCTCGATAAAAGGTAATGCAAGGGTTTCTGATGGTTAGGCCAACAGTGATCACTGACTGTTTTTAGGGGCGTGTTCAGATTAAATAGAACAAGATAAAAAGCATGAAAACATGTTAAAAGCACAACAGCCTTAATAAATAGAGTAGTTTGGGCCCGGAAGCAGGATTCATACATCAACACTTAAAGACCAGCTCTCGGGGCACAGCTAGCTCAGTAGATGCCACATGATCGGAAGGTTGGACGTTCAAATCCAACGAACAGCATCTATCCTGGATTTGTAGCTGCCCACTGCATCACTGAGTGAATGGGTTAAATGCAGAGGACTAAGCATTTTCTTACAGGATTATGTATAAATAAACAATGAGATTCAAGACAAGGCAAATTTGATAATATTCGACACATCTGTAAAGCAGAAATATCAGTAAAATACACAGAAAGTTTTATGACGCTTTTGGCCTCTACAATCTACCTAAATGAAACTCTTTTTACAAAAAAAATAAATAAATCTTGCATTTCATCGACTTTGATGTTGACACACTATAGTTGTGACAGGGTTTTATCAGAAAGGTGTGCAATAAGTGAAATTAAAAAAAAACCCAACTTATCAGAGCAGTGACCTCATGGCATGTGTATCAAACAGGAAGTGGTAAAGGGGTCCTCAGAGTGTAAGCTACCCACAATAATTCCTGATTCCTGATGATTGTCAACACCATCAGATTTCTTTGTGCTTTTAAAAAAAATCTGATGGTGTTGACAAAAACTCTGGACACAATTTTAATTACTTAAAAATGTGTAAAAAATAAAATTTCAATTGCATATTTTGATATTATATAAGGTATTGACTTAAATGCTTAGTGACGAGAGCCATGATGTTTAATTTTACATTACTTTTATTTTTTTTTCTGTATTTTAATATTATCACACCTGCTTCTGGACAATGGATTTTTAAGGTACTGTTAATCTATTGTACCATTTAGAATAAATATATATGTACAAAAAATGCAAAATCATAGTTTTGTTGTATAAACATTGCCTTGGTTTGTGTTTTGGTCAGTTGGGTTAACACTTGTATGCATATTTTTTTTAACCCCAAAATTGGGTTTTATCTGGCGGACACGTTTTGTCCCTTATCTCAAGAATCACTGAAACCACTCTATATTCAATTGTTATTTGTTTGTTATTGTCTCTTTCACTATGTGTGTTTTGTCCTGCCCCTTCCTGGCCTAGTTCTGCAGGAAGTTTCTTCCTGTTAAAAGGAAGTTTTTCCTCCTCAATGTTGCCAAGTGCTTGCTCATAGGTGTCGGCTGATTGTTGGAGTTTTCTCTGTATTATTGTAGGGTGTCACAGATTAGTAGGCAGAGGACTCACTCGCAGGACTCTGAAGTTTAGAGAGAAGGTGAGGGTTTATTTGCAATGTGACACCAAGTGAGAATATATACATATATACAGTGGAACAGATAACACGGGGCTCCAGGGAGTAGGGCGGGGTCCGAAGGGAAGGTCCAAGACGGGGGTACACACACGCTCTTCTTCAACTTGATCCGTAACTCACTCCAAATATCCACACCAAAAAGCTCACGCTCACTCACACACATCCACAGAAATCCAGACGGCAGGGAAGACGGGCAGGGAGTCTAGAAGGCCTGTACGCAGAGAAAAAACAATGTCAGGAGGAAACTCTAGGAGATCAAAGGAACACTTTCATAGGCTAGGCTAGGCTAGGCTAGGCTAGGCTAGGCTAGGCTAGGCTAGGCTAGGCTAGGCTAGGCTAGGCTACACTGACGCTAGGTAGTGTGACGATCCAGCAAGGAAGCAGCCTCTCTTGCCATCTTAAGTAGTCTGCCAGGATCAGTGTGAATGAGCCACAGGTGCGTGTTCAGGGCGGGTTCAGAGGCGGGGAATCAAGGTCCAGTTCCGCCCTGGTGGGAGAGGCTAAGACAAAAAATACACACACCACGGCCTCTCCAGATCTTGAGAACCATGACAGTAGGCACTTTACCTTACACTATAAAGCCCTTTTGAAACCACTAATGCTGTGATTAGTGAAAGAAAATAATTGAATCAAAAGATAAATAACTGCATACAATAAAAAAGTAATGTGTGTAAAATAAGAGTATAATGTTTTATGTCCCTTGTGGCCCACAGCAGCTGAGCTGTGTTTGTGGTTACTTTGATGATTTCTTTTAAAAGGCACAGAGCTTGTAAAAAGATTCAGATTTACTGCAGACACAATAAGAAGACTAAACACATCAGCCAAAAGCAAACAAACAAAGAAAAAAGAATCAGCCTAGAGCTGACCCATGTTTTTTACAATTCAGTTAAATGCAGTTTTAGTTGTTTAATGCAGACAGTTAAACTTTTAAGGCAATGACTCACAGTAAAAAAAATTTTTGCATTTGCAATTTTTTTTGTCATGTGCTTTTGTCTCCCTTCACTGTGGTGTAACTTTTCAGTTTTCAGTAATCTATATTGGCAGAGTGATGAAAGTTTGAAGATGTTCTCAACGTATTATCTGCTTCATCTCCACATATAAACTCAGCCAACCATTTAGTCTCATTAATTCCGGGACTGATACAGTAAACACAATTTTATTACAGATCAGATCTGTAACCGGAGAGGAGTGTTTGCTCACTTTTAATAAATGCTCTTTTAAAATCCTGAGGGCTTTATAGGAGGGCTGGAGAGAGGTGATAGCTGAATATTCGCGCAAGCAAATCAGACGTCTCTTCTGAGGATCTAATTCCTTTCATTTGACTGTGGCTTTATTGGTGAACCTACAGTCAAAAAAAGTGCAGTTTTAAAAAAAATCTATCAGCCTTTTTATTAGACATTTCTTTTTTCTTTTTCTCTTCCTTTCCTAAATAACCATCTTCAATCTGAACTGATAGACACTTTAATGTTCACTGAGCAGGCTTCTCCCTGCCTCACGAAACCAATGGCACTATTCAGCTCTGACCTTTTTTTCCTGTTGGCACTGCACTATCTCTGACAATGGAACAGGAGGAGGTTAATATAAGTTTGGCAGTAGGAAAAGTATATTCGGAAAGGTTTGAACTCTTTTTCGCTGGCTATCTTTTTCTCTCACTTCATTGTTCTCACATCTCACAAAGGGGCCTTTCAGTGTCCAGATGTGGTGGAAATTGAAATCCACAGTAAAATCAGGGAATAGGGTGTATTACAAAGAAGGAGCTCTTTCAGGCAGAGAAAAAGTCACTCTTTCTCCTTAGGACAGGAATGAGATAGCACCAGGCGTGATGATCTGCAGGTTGCTTGCTTTGCTTTACATCAGCATGTATGTATATCATATATATATGTATACATCCTTCTATGCAAAGGTGGAGCTAAAGCATGTTTCACAATGCTTTTATATGAAAACCTTGCAAGGATAAAAAATCTGTTTGAAAGAAGTCAAGAGAACATTTTCCCATTAAACAACAGCTCTAATTCTTCCACTTTCTTCTGCTTTCTGTCTGTTCTCTTTTTATCCCTCACCCTACTTCTTGTTTTATTTTGAAGGTTAGTGCCCTCATGTGGCTTTGTGTGTGTGTGTCTTTTTAACTTCCTTCTGTTGTTCCTTTCTCATCCCCATTGGTGGCAGATTGAGTTTACCTGTGTCTTATTCTCCTTGTCTTTGGTGTAAATTTAGATTGTAGCTATGTCTGCCAGAGTTTCGGGTGAGCTCATTGTGAAACCTGGCCACAATGAGCTCACCCGAAACTACGATGACCTGGATGAAACTCTGGCTGATTGGGACCCACACCGAGTTTCACACCTTGGCTCAAGCGATTAGAGGATCATCAGGGGGTCCTTTTGTCCCTCTGTGGGGGGATACTCCCACTAGGTTTAAATCTGGGACTCCCCACCATTTGACCTTAGAACTGAAGCTTCTCGGATGAGAGGTGAAACGTCTTCAAGCAACTTAAAAAAGTCCAGACGCTTTTCTTTGCAAGCTCCTTTGACAGAGTGCAGCTATCACACTACTCACCTGTTGTTCCAATCTGGCTGTCGATAATGAATTTTTCTCTTTCCCCCTTTAGCAATTTTTACTCTTTACCCCCGGTAAGTTAATAAAGATCTGTTTTACCGTTTTTTAGTGTCCTTTTCGGTCTTTCTTCATGTCCTGTCTTAAAGAACTGTACCACAAAAGTTCTAACATAAAAAAAAAATCAATTCCTCTCAGATGTACAGAGCATTTTAGCACCTAATGAGTGTTTAATACAGTGAATGCTGCCTATCAGCTCATTTGTCTGCCTCCAAACGGACAAAAAAATATCACCTAACATCAGTGACTACAAGAGGCTATAGTTACCCTTTGTCCATAAAAAGCTGAAGTGCGGTTCTCACAAACAGTGACGTGAGGAAGCTTAATGGTGCCATCTGTTGAACGGTAACCTTAAAGCTTCTTTTTGAAAAACAATATTTTCAACATTATGTTTATTTGAGCACTGAAATCAAAATTTAAGTGATTCAGGAGCAGTGTGTCATATTCTCAGGTTTATTGTCGTCCATTGTTGCACGTTACACAGTCAATTCTACAGTCTGCAGTCACAGAGCAGGCGTGGCTATGTTCTTACTAAAGCAACCTTATTCTCCAAAAGAAGCCTAAAAAGAAAAATCACAACTTTGACAACATCATTCACACTTGTACGCTATTCTTTTGAAAATGTAATATTAGTAAATGTATACATCTTTCAATAGTTTAACCCCAACAGCAGAAATTCAGCTCTTTTAATGCATTTTTGGCTTTCTCGGCAGTGAAACTACAAATACTTCTTAAGTTGTGTTTAATCTCCTGCAGTGGAAAAAGGCAGAGGAGTGAATTTGATTTCGCATTAAAAACAGAAATATAGGGCTTTGGAGCGTGATGTCACGGGGGTGGGCGTGGAAAGGATTTTGGCCCGATCCGCCATTTTGGGGGTCTAAGTAAGGAGCGAAAGCATAGCCATGGTTCGTACTTGCTGTGTGGTCAGCTGCAATGTTCGATCTTACGACCGGCACGGGAATAAGTTTCGATTGTCTTTTTATGCTTTCCCAACCTGGAAGCAACATGAAGGAGCTCATGTATCGGATATTACCAAACGAAGGCGTCTAGCCTGGATAGCAGCCGTGAGACGAGCTGATATCAGTTGGTGTGCTCAAGACATTTTCATTCCAGTAAGTTCTAAATATGTTCACATCACACTTTATAGCTGAATAATATCATCGTTGGTGGTCTCGGAAGTTATAGAATTTGCGATCAAACATAGAATGGAGTGACTTGATTGGTTGATGTAAAGACAATAAATGAAATGAGACAGGAAGGACACAAATTGGCGTTAATAATTTACCCGATTATCAATGTGTTAATTTACATGTACTTTACAATTATGGGCATATAATATGATAACGTTATTTTAGCAGTTCAATGATAAATGTGTAACATTAATTATGGTGGGGGGTGGAAAATGGCTATTTCACTCGACGCACTCCAGCTGACTTACTTTGGTATGAATGACGACGTACTCAGAGTTTGGCGGCTTGAAAATAGCCAAATCTTGCACCCAGCCATTTGTAAATTGGATGTGCGCCTCCAGTGACTTGTAATTACGAAACTGGTTCGCTGTGTAAGCGCTTACTCCACAAACAAGATACGTGAAGATATTGGGGTAGGACAGTGGCGGTAAGTCGTCTGGGTCTTTACTCCACTGCCGTATTTCATATGGGTCCAGATTTGCAATGCACTCTATTTTTTTTCAAGTACCGCTGCTTCGCCTCTGGACGCAATCGGTCTCTATACCGTCCGTTTTCTTTTGAGCTGCTTTTAAGCATCTTTCTTGTCGTCGTCGTTCCAACACAGTGTGTTTGTTTTGATTCGTAGACCCCGAAAATGGAGCTGAGCTCCCACAATGCATTGCGGCGTGACGTCAACTCCAAAGCCCTATTAACCCTTGTATGGTGTTCGGGTCTGTGAGACCCGTGTTCAGTTTTTTTCAAAAGAAAAATTAAACAATTAATTATTTTTTCACGTGTAAATGTGTTGTGTCTTTCCACTCACTCCACTTGATTATAACTGATTTATTTATAACATTTTATATAAAAGAAAAACGAGAAGCACATTAATTCATAAATGTGATCTAACAAAGGTAAAGGGAAAAAATTAACCATGTTTGCTGTTCATATGTCTTGTAATTGGGATGAAGTAAACATCTGTTGAGTAATTTAACATAAAATTGTTTGATAGTGTTAATTTGGAAAGCCAAAACTCTAGCGGGTCCACCAGACCCATGAACACTGGCTGAGTAACAAAAATACGAACACCACACAAGGGTTAAAATGACAGACTTGTGTTCAGTTCTTCTTTTTCTTAGGAAAACTACAAACTCCGTTGGTAGATATGAAATCATTGTGAATAAAAATTGCTGAAACTATATGACCAGACTGTAATACACAGCCTTTTTCAAACTCATTTCAAAGTGAGTGACGTGAGTGATGCAAATTAGGCTTGCTTCAGGGTTCACACAAAAACTTTTTATGCTATTTCTTCATGAATAAAAAGCTAAACTCATATATTTTCATGGAAGTTTACTATGGAATACAAAAAAGTTATAGTTGCTTTTAATGAATTCCAGGATTCTTCAATTTTAATTTACTTAGTTTTTGTCTATTTTATGCTTGTAAAGGTTGTAAAATGTGAGTCTGTCACTTGTGACAACCACACCTGGAAAGATGATTGATTGCATTAAATTGAAGCAAATTGTGGTGAATGTGGAAGGATGGAGGGTAACGTAACTCACAGCCTGACATCGTGATAACATCTCAAGAGTGAATCCTCTGTTTTTGGAGACGATGATGATCAAGCAGTATCTTTTTTTCCTTCATAAATGATATCAGTCATTTATGAACCTTTTCTTCATGAGCTTCTTGGGTTTAAAAACACGATTACTGACCCTTATACCTGCAATGTCTTTTGATTCCGTCAGGATGTACCAAAGTGTTTATTGTTGTTATTGACTGGTTGCTTTCTAGGAAGCCGTTTGCAGATTCACTGAATCTCGCATTAGTAATCTCCCTATATTCACCTTTATAATTGAAATTGCTTTTCCACTAAACTTCTTGACAAACCCAGGACTTACATTCTGTTTTTCTACCATTACAAGAACACACAAACACAGGGAAGCTTCAATAATATTTCCCTTATTTGTTATTATTATTTCTTTTTTGGACTTGCTCTTTTTTCGACATTCTGCAAATATATTAATCAGGCATCTATTAGTAGTTTTCTGATATTCTATTATAGATGTTTTATTTGTATTTTTTCAGGACTTTTTCAGATATTTTTATTAATATTCATCAAACTGATATGTTATTCCTCTTGGATCACAAATGTTTTGCGATCTAATAATTAACAACACATAAACCCACACTGTTCCAGTGGGCGACATGTTTTATAATTACCATAAACACAGAATAGTCATCAACAAACATTATTTCCTCCTGATTTCCTGTGGTGGCCAGCTATTTTAGAAAATCACTCACTCCTGCACATGACTGTGATTTATTTTTTGAAGCTACATATCTTCTCACATTTTTTTGTGATAATAGTTGAATCTTTGTTGCACAGTGAAAATGCAGCAAAGTTTGATGCACTAAAAGAAAAGTGAGGATGTATTAAAAAAAGCATGGATGGTTCGTGTTTATTGGTTAACTTAGTACAAGAAAGCTTAAATAAATCACAAATTTGTGTCCTGCACATATGCTCCAATCATCTGACGTCTTGCATGGTGTCCCTGGGTCCATGATGTGGAGATCAGAGCTCTGTACAAGCTTGACCATCTGTTGATGATAGATACTTCCTGATGTTTTCGGTCGCTGTCCAGTTGTAGATTGAATTTGGGACTGTGCAGTCTATCTGAGAGTTTAGGGCTGAAATGTGATCGATGCAAGTGAGGCTAATAAAAGACAGAACAAAAGCTTGTGTCAAGAAAGAGCACAAAATATATCAACATGCTGAAAACAACAGCACAGAACCTCCATTTACAATAAAATGCAGATCAGCATGACTTGATAGAAAAAGATTATACTTAATCCTTCTACTACTAAGCAAATGAACCAAAGTTAGCTGAAATAAACCAACAAAAACAAGATCAAATCCATCTTAAATTAACAGGAGACTTTTTTTCTTTATATGCAGACTGTTTTAATTAGCTTACAGGCAATCAAATAAAACCAAACAGGATCACTGAACTTTGACTTTTTATAAACTTTTTTAATAATGGTGCAGGTGAATTAAAACTTTATTTAGACTGCAAGATTTTCGGGGGAAAAACTCATTAGACTTTCATCAGCCTCTTGTCTCCATAATTGCCAGTTCCACCTTAAATTAAAGATAGAAAATGAATCTGTGTTGTGCGTGTCTGGGTCTGTGTGGATGTGTGCACCGGTCTACCTGCTAAATGCGTGCAAGCACAATGCGTTTTATACAAACCAACATAGCACTTTATCTTTGTTATATTACAGTGATAATTATAATAATGACTTAATGTAATGTGGTTTCTCTAAATCTAAGGACAAAATACTGTTGTAAAGTGAATGCAGCATGAATGGAAAATATTTATTCATAAAACTACACTCACCCACCATTTCATTAATAACACCTCACTATCACCAAATCTCTTTTTGCCTTCAGGACTGCTTGATCCAAAAATTCTGTTCTAACTTATTCCAAACATGTTCCAGTGGATTGGGATCTGGTGACTGTGGAGGGCATCTGAGTACATAGAACTCACCGTCATGTTCAAGAAACCAGGTTGAGATTATTTGATTTTTGTAGGATGGTGATCCTGGATGGTGGATCCTGCTGGAAGCAGCCATCAGAAGATGGGTACACTGTGTTCAATTTTGGTGAATTTGCCGAAAATGTAGTTTCAGTTTCTTCAGTATCTTCCTCTGCAGTAACCCATCTGCTTCAATAATGTATCTCTAAACATATCTATGTGTTGTATTGACATGTGTAGAC
Source organism: Copadichromis virginalis (assembly GCF_057382275.1). Taxonomy (NCBI): domain Eukaryota; kingdom Metazoa; phylum Chordata; class Actinopteri; order Cichliformes; family Cichlidae; genus Copadichromis; species Copadichromis virginalis. The sequence goes on from NC_140636.1 coordinate 9,746,902, forward strand.
ATGCCCTCCTGGATACCTTGGTTGGTTGTAACAAGGTAGAAAGTTGATTCTGTTCGTTGATCATTGATAACTGACCGTAAGTACCATGCACAGAGAGTTGGGGATTGGCTGCAATCGTGGCATTGTAAGAGCGAGAAAGATGTACATTTAGGCCCCCTCCTCGAATCGTAGATGGTCTCTCCTATTCACTAAAATGGCCTTTTTGACTGTGTGCTCAAACCAGCGTTCCTCCCTGTCCAGGATGTGTACATCTTTGTCACTGAAAGAGTGTCCGCTGGCCTGTAGGTGTAAATAGACTGCTGAGCCCTGGCCTCACGAGTTCCTCCGTGTTGTGCTATCGGCTTAGCCAGAGGCTGTTTGGTTTCTCTGATGTATAAATCATGGTTTTCCTCCTTGCAGTTAACAGTGTACACTATACTATTTAGTTCCCAATCCTATAGGTGGACCAGTTTTTGGCGTAGTGTGTTTAGGGGTTTGAAAGCCACAGAGACACTATGTTTTGAGATGTTTCTATACTCCTGTTACATAAGAAATCACAAGTTTTCGCACCTAGAGCTTTCTTTAGGCACCTTCCCAGCTTTGACAAATGTCCAGCTGGGATAACCACACTCACTCAGGGCCATTTTGATATGATGTTCTTCTGCTTCCCCTGCTGCTGTGTCTGTGGGGATGGTGTTCACTCTGTGTTGTAGCGTCCTGATGATACCTAATTTGTCAAACCTGAAATACTGATCCATAGGTTTTTGGTTTGTGCCAGCTTAAAGCAGTCTGGATATTCTCCTCTGACCTATGACATCAACAAGACCCAGAGATCTGCCGCTCACATGATATTTTCTGTTTATCTGGCTGTTTTCTGTGAAGCATAGAGAGGGTTTTACTGAAAAAAATTACAGTAGATCAGCAGTTCCATAGATATCCAGCAATGCTGGAGTCATTGCTCAAAAAACAAACAAATAAGTAAATAAATAATGTATTGTATATTTCTTGTCACTTTTCTTAAAATGAATGCATACATTACTTTCACAAATGACATGCCTTTCTGCCAGGGTTATGCTTCAGGCTGAATACTAAATCCTTTCTCACTCTAGTTTACAGATGTTCTGTTATGTTCTTATAATGTAAGACATTTGTATTCAAAACATTTTCACATTCTCAGTGATGTGCCTGATGATGCCACGGGTGTATTTTAACATAATCATTAATCTAATTAATAATAATATTAAAATCTACTATATAATAATGTAGTAAATCATCTGTGACAGTTTCATGTGTGACTCTTTCTTTGATAATATTTTGGTTAAAATTTGAAAGAGGAGCAGAGAATAGGCTCTTCCATTGAGGTGCAATGCACTGACATGAACATAACACTAGAGGGCAGTCTGTCCTCATATATGTTTGCTAAAACATCCACGGAGATTCTTGCAATAAATACAGAGAACTGCGGATGCCTTCATGGTTCTCTTTTACTAAGTGACAGCATATTTGTTTGCACAGACAAGACACCGGTTTATAGTGTCACTGCTGACTGTCTGTCACGAGGCAGAAACTGAACATAGATAATGTCATATTGACACTTTTTTAAGTTAAGTTTCTAGTACAATCACTATTCTCTGTTCACTGTAAATCACACAGAAAACTTGAGCTTCTCTTTTTGTGTACTTGAAGAACTGTTTAATACTTATTTTCCACCAATAAGCTCGTGTGATCAGAAGGCTTTTCTCAATAATTTGAATGACAGTTTAGGAGAATGGAACCACATTTTATTTTCCATCCAAGTTCTTTATGGACAACTAAGTCCATAAATCCATAAAAACTAAATCTATAAAAAGTTTAGTTACATGACATAAAGAGGAAACGCCAAAAGAAAATTCACAAGCTTTGAGGGCAATTTGCTCATTGAGCCATTAATGTTGATTGATTTTTCATGAACTGACCCAAGTGCTCAGTTACATTGTTTAATATTTAGAATTCCACATATGAAGTCTCTCTATTCTCTATTAACATTATATTTTTATATATATAGAACTCATTAGCATTATGGCTGCTGTGATACAACTGCAAGATGGTATACTAAGTAAGTATATGTATTATCTTTATTAATTTTCTCCTTTCTATCTGCAATTATGACCAAAAAAAGAAAAAAATCACTATCAATATCAGTGTTGTGCACTGGTGAGCACTGTCACCTCACAGCAGGAGGACTCCTGGTTCAAAGTGGCCGTTCAGAGTTTTTCTGGGAGTAGATTTTATATGTCTCTTCCACAGTGTTTGTTTTGTCATGCCCCTTCTTGACCCTGGTTCTGCTGGAGGTTTCTTCCTGTTAAAAGAGAGTTTTTTCTTCCCACTGTTGCCAAATGCTTGCTCATAGGGGTCATCTGGTTGTTGGGTTTTCCCTGTATTATTGTAGAAGCTTTACCTTACAATATAAAGCACCTTGAGGTGACTAATGTTGTGATTTGGTGCTATATAAATAAAACTGAATTGAATTGAATTGAATGTTTTCCCTGTCGCTGTGTGGGTTCTCTCCAGGTACTCTGCCTTCTTCCAGAGTTCAAAGAGTAAGTGTGGTTCACAGCTTATTCTACACTGGCTGTCTGTAAATGATTTTCTATTTCTCTCTCTTTTCTTTTCTTTTTTTAAAACATTTTTCATAATAGAATATAATAGGGCAGCACAAACACTGTTCATTATCTAGAGAAGAGACACCAAGTCCTCGCCCAAACCACTAATGTGCAGCTAGCTAAGAGCTCCATTAGGCTAATTGCTTTTGCAGCTGGCAGACAGTGGCACTCTACCTGCACCCAACACCAGATCCTAGACCGGATCCTACGCAACTGGTATCAACAAGTATCCATCGAGTGCCCTCCTCTCGCAATTCAGCCCTCTCAATCCTAATAAGAAGCCCTTCCTCAAACCTTGAAACAGCTAATTGCACGGTTCATGTCGGCAGTGGAAACTACTCACACTCACATTGTTTTCACATTTTCATGTTTTGTTGCCATGGCATAAGAGGCATGGAAATGTGGGGGTTATGTCCAGGCCTGTATATTTTCAATAGGACCTTGCCAGCTGGTTCAAATGTAACCACCCTTCTTATTCTTATTGCCTTCCTCTCGCTGCTCCTCTTTCAACCACTTCAATTACACAGAGGGACATGCATATGACACTGTATAGGGTTACTCAATGGGGGGTGGGGTGAAAAAGGGGACTGGAGGTGTTCAAATGTAGCCAAAGACAAGAAAAACATTCCCTCTTCTTCACTGTGTTATTTGTTGGTGTCATGGGCTCTTCCAAGTGCTTCCCAAGAGCCATAATAACACATTACAGAACTACCATGCAGAGTGCCAGAGTACACTGCTACAACCAGCCTGAATAGAAAATGGATACATACACAGTGTGTTTTCACTGTCAGAGCCACAACTGTTTGGAAACTAGTTGGATGGTCAAGGGTTAGGAAACTACTTTGCATGGTGAAACAGTGACCAACAATTGCTCTGGGTGGACAAATACACTACTTCAGCTGACACAATATAGGTTAATTACACCAGCCTCTGCTGTAAAACTGTTTTTAGTAAGCGTAAAAGTAATGTTGTTGCAGAAACAATAGTGATCTTGGATTTTTATTGCCCTGAGGCTTGGTTTTGGCTTCATATGCATTCTGCTTACACACTGTTTCAACATGTCTACCTGGTCTTGTGACTTGTGCTTGAGTTCTCTTTAATATAAATGACACCAAAAATATGTCCCACTTATGTCCAGTCTAGGTTGTCATTGGTGAAAACTCCAACCATAACCATAACCAAAGCTCTTACCCTAGCCATTGAGCATGTGCAATTTTTGTTTCTGTTAAATAGTGCTCCAAAGTCTTGGTAGTCAGGAATCATTCTCACTTTATGCATCAAAGACTATTCACATTTCTTCCAGAAAAGCTATTTTTGCCTTTCTGCAAAATATAGGGTTAGGGTACTGTTAAGGTTAATGTTGCCGTATGTAATGGCGTAGAGCTCATTCAGAAGCACATTCAGGAGCTCTGTCTGTTCTTCACCCCAAAATGCAAAAACCCCCAAAAATGAAAGCATAGATTCACATATATATTCCCCTCATGTATATATGTAATATTCAGTTACTACATAAGTACAAGAGAGTGGCATAATAAGTTATCACATGGGCCAGCGAGCTTGGTTAGCAATCTGCACCCTTAAACTATGCAACTTGGAGACAAACTTGCTAATTTACTGCTTCTTGGACAAGTGGTACAGCACAGGTTATTGACCATAACCGACATGTTTTTGTGCCCTGGTGTCCCTTGTGGATAGCTGGCTGGCCGATGATACCACATTTTACATGCAGCTATTGACATGACTGCCAGAGGTCACTTCATTTTAACTCTAACTCTAAGCTGTAATACAATACTTGAAGAAACATCATACGGATCAAGGTTTTTTCTTTTTCTTTTTAAATATCAAAACACTGGATAAACAAGTAGGTGGGTGCTACGTGTGAAAATGTGATTGTTTTTTTATGTGTATGGAATGCAGTTATGATTTGGCATATAAATCCTCTAAAAGCTTTATATAATGCCTGCCATTGTTTTCTAAGCCCACACAGTGGAATCTTGGCATGTCAGGATGTGTCAGTGTCCTTCTTTCCATTGATGAATTACATTAACACAAATTCCAGCTACTACATATAATCTGTTACATCTATCGATGCATATCTAGTATGAGATGCAGGTACTAAGTGGCACGGATCAGTCAGCATAAATCCTTTATATTCTAAAGTTCAACTCTAAAGTTGAGGTTGAGAAAAGTTACTAAGGAGTCTATACAATAAGCAGGTTAATAATAAGCCCTGCTTTATGTAACAGTATTTAGTGCACTAGCATTTGATGCTACATTTACTGATTCAAGCAGTCAAAAGTACTTTCACAATGCAACAGTGCTGAAATGATCGGTTTAGTTGGCTCACACTGCCTGCAGAGTTAAGCACAGAAAATCAGCAGAAAAATAGTTTTTGAGCAAAAAAGCAAGAATCAATGCAGTTTTCGCTGTTCGGAGACCATATATCCTTTTCAAATTTAATGCCATGGTAAAAACGAGGGCAGCAGTTGCAGTTTGCCTCCACTGCACACCGCAGTCTCCTAAATCATGCAGACGAGGAGCGTGATGGGGGTTGTGGTGTGGCGAAGTCACTATTTGTTTTACAGTGATTAGTCCATTATGTGGTCCGGGACTGTTGTGCCCCGCTGAGTGTTACATACATGCCTCGGTGACCTTGCTATAATGAGTGGGTGAGTCGCGGGCATCATTATGGCCCCTGCCCCACAGTGATGACAGTCAGCTGGGCGGGGCTCCAGCTCTAGCTCTGTCGTGAATACGAAGCAGAGATGTCTGTGAGTTTTAACAGCCGAGGGATCACAGCAGGTCCAACAGAGCTTGTTAGTTGTGTATAGTCATCCGTGACAGCTATCTGCTGGGTGCCTGGTGGTCCTGGGCACCTGAGGCCTTCGGACCCTGCTCTCAGCTCGTTCCAGGTGGCTGGCCTCTAGCAGGGTTGCCTGTTGCCTCTGGTCCTCTCACCGTTGGCCGTTGGCACCCCACCTGTGGCCTCCCTTCTTCTCCTGCTGGGATGGGCACGTGGATATCACTGAGATGTGTGGCCTCAGGTCTTGGTTACTTTTGGGAGCTACGGAAGGCGCAGTTGTCCTGGTTCCATCTCTGTCTATGTTTGTTTGTCTCTTAGAGGTTCAGTAGTTATACTTACATTGATGATCCCCACATTTCTTGTATCAACACTACAGTTTGCTGGTGGTGTAATGGTGTTGGGGATATTTTTTTGAACATATAGTACCAACTGACAGCAATGTTTAAACACCACAGCCTACCTCAGCCTGTGGCCTCCACAGTCACAAAATATCAGTCCTCTAGAGCACCTTTGGGATTTTGTGGTATAGATGAATGGCTTCATGGATGTACAGCCAAGAAATCTGCAGCAACTGTGTGATACTATCGTGTCAATATGGACCAAAATCTCTGAGGAATGTTTTCAGAATCTATACTACTAATAAAGCAGTTGTGAAGACAAAATAGGTCCAGCCCTGCAGTAAATAAAGTGTATCTAATAAAGCGGTTGGTAAGTGTACGTGTCTGTGACTGTTCCTGTTCAAAGCATGCCTCTGCAGAGCAGGCAGACTGTGGTTTGCAGCTCTCTCAACAACTGCTCATCCGAAAAGCACGAGTGAGTGACTCTAGTCATTTGTCACAGGAAACTGAAGATAATAAATAAAATGAAAACATGTCAAGCTTTCTTTGTGACAGCCAGTTTGAATTTTAGGCCATCTGAGTGATGATATATCACAAATGATAAAAGGCCCTATGGTTTTTATACTCCTATAAGGTTCTGTTTGAGGGTTAAGACTTGGTTTAACGGTTTGAGTTTGGGATGTAGCTGTGATGGTTAAACTTGGGGGTAAGAAGCTGTGAGATGCATTAATGTCGATGAATGTGCTCACAAAGCAAACCAAATGTGGGTACACAGAGTGGAGCAGGCAGCAATCCCTGATTTTCCAAACAAAGCAAAGGAGGTCATCAGCATGATCAGTTCAAGATGTCGAGAAAGGCAAAGGACAGCCAGAGACTTCAAGAATTGTTAGTAAGATGTCTGTGTTGTCTTGTCTGTAACCTCAAAGTAATCTCAAACAAAGCCAGCACTTTAGCATCCTGTAGGGGGACGTGAAAAAGGCCTTGTCCATGTGACTAAACAAGTCACATGGACTTCGTCTACATGTGGTCATCTACTCAAATATTGTGCTCAGCAAAACTCTTGAGCCTTATTACCTTATTAACTCATTCACTGCCAGCCATTTTCAAATCAGGTAACTCCCCACTGCCAGGGTTTTTGAGCATTTTTACTCATTTTTGAAGAGCCACAGAAAACTGTGTGTTATGATCATATAAACGCTGAACCTACCAAAATGAAGAACAGACTCTCTTCTTTCATCCAAAAAAAAAGCTTGTTTCTACCATTTTCCATTCTTTAGTAATCAGCTGTAGAAGAGAGGTGGGTTCCACCAAAAATGCCTGTTTTGACCAAAAAAAGGGAGAAAACGAGCTTTTTGTGAAAAATACATTTCAAGCAGAAAAGTGCCTTTGACACTAATATTTCTTGCTTTGTGACACCTCTAACATATAAAATAGTTTTTCACTTCTATAAAACAGAAATAACACTGAGAAAGGTTATGTTTTATCAAAACAATTTATTTACAAATATATGAAAAAATAAAATTCACTGACAAGCTGCCCGAGGTTGTATTCTGGCCCCTCCCATTGAAAAACGTAATTGACGTCTATAGACGTCGATGGCAGTCAACGTAAGTTTTTCAATTGACGTCTATAGACGTCAATGGCAGTGAATGAGTTAATAAGTCTTTCCAGGCACAGCATGTACCTATTTCATGGAAGGATGGTGTTTTACTGATTCAAGGCTGAATTTTAAAGCTAAAGAAGAAGCATATAAGAAAGGGGCACCAGCAACTCTCACCTGTTTGGTTCTTTTCCTTGGTGTTGTGGTTTGGATACTTAGCTATAGAGAACAGAAACTCACTCAAATTATTATACGGTCAAACATGCAGACTGAACTACAGCTGAACCTAGCATCCCTGTACACCAGACATTTAGAGTGGTTGGTGGGTTCGATTTTTCTTGAGGACTTGTGCTCTTTGCATAGTAAGTTTTGTTTTCTTTCTTCTGAAGAAGGTTTCTGGTCCTAAAGTGTAGAGCAAACGGCTTTAAGCAGCTTTGTTCCAGCAGCCATCACTGAAATGACAGCTTTGTTACTTTGTAACACAATGCTCTAAATTATCATTAGTTTTTTGTTTTCAGTCTTTTGCTCTATGCTTACCTGGTGCCTGTTATGTTTACACTGAGTGTGCATGTGAGGATAGATGACAAAGGCCTGCAGACCAGACTTTATTTGTGCCTGTACCTTTGGGCAGAACTAAAGTAACCGGAACTTGAACCTGAAGGTTGTTACCTTCAGGTACAATTCATGAGTAATGGCAAAAATATTTTGTTGAAGCTTACTTCTTATGCCTAGCAGGCACTAAGAGGAAAAAGGAAGTCTCAAGTCATGATGTCAGGGTAGCAAATTCCTTAGAAATGTCAAAAATGTAAAAGTCATCTCATCCAGCAGAACCAGGAAGCCAAAATCTGAAGTTGTTTACTCATTATATTCATGTAAAAGAATAATTATATCACTAAAGCTAATAGCTTTATACAGGCTACTGGGATACTTTGTCACTGAAGGTTTACTAGGACATTTGGAGACACTTATTTAACTGGCATTCTTAGCAGAAAAACAACTTTTGCGTATTTCTATTTTGAGAATCTGTGTGTCAACAAAACCTTACCCGTAAAAACTCAGTTCGTCCTTGAATTTCAAAGGCACGACTCTCTTAAGGCTCTAAAACCACACAGCTGCCAAATAGTGGAAGCTGACTGATGCTGGAGAGGTCTGATTTACACCAAAGTCAATAAAAAAAAAACTTAGACATTTAAGTTTTATTAACAGCAGTGGTGGATGGAAAAAACAGATTTGACATGCCTGGTGCCGCTGCGAGAGCGGAGCGTCTCCACATTGTCTTGTGTCTCGTCTCTCGCCCCTCGTCCCTGTCTGACTCTCTCTGACTACATCATATCTTGGCAGGCAGATAAAAAAAAAAAAAAAAAGAAAACCTCTGGAGGGTTTTTTTGGACATTGAATTATAACCACATGAGTGTAATTACTGCATTCGGGGGGGAAAATTGCAGTCATTTCTAAAGTGAGCGCTTCAATCAATAAATCTAAGTAGAATGAGTGTCGGCTTTTAAAGACGCTAGATGTGGTGAAGTTATTTGTGTTTAAAAAGCAATTAAAACAGTAAAATGAAGTGCTTGTGGAGTGTGTGGTGTGTTACATTTCAAACACATTTAGTCATCCCGTCAGCGACTGGGACACCCGTCTGTATATCAAAGCAGGGAGACATTTATCAGTGTTGACTTTAAGCTGTGAGGGGGAAGAAAAGATAAATGACATGAAGTTTTTGATTTGGAGCTTTGATCTAATGAGGAAAATGTGAAACAGAAAGACTTGAATATTGCTTAAAAATATTGTTGCCGAACAAAAAAATGTTTAGGGTATTAAATTCTCAAGCTCTTCACGAAACTGGAACTTAAGACGCACTTTAACTCTTACCTCTGTCGTATACGTGCTATATATTCTGTATCACCTCATTTCTCAGACATTTTGGATGGTATGTGAAGAGTCTATTTTTTGTGGTCAACTTCTTGGAAGTAAAAGAAATAGATCCAATTTTATAAGGGTTGAAACATTATGGTCAGATGAGTGGCTCGGCGCATCTTTAAAATGGCAAGGCTTGTGGGTTTCGTCTCAAGGTCAGCAGAACCAAGAGTGGCACAAGGATAAGCAAACTATAAATCAACAGGTCACTGGAAGTATGTTGGGGAAGAAAAAGTCTAGTAAGTGGCAGCTCCAACTTTCAGCTCCTTCAGATGTCCATGCCTTGGCGGTTCTGGTCTTGCTAATGCATGAATAAGCTAAAGACATTTAGACAGGATGTTATGAGTATTTGAAATTATGTCCTTCCTGTTATTTTAAACAAAATTCATCAAAGATTTTAATTTTAAATAAAGCCCCACATACTTGAATATTATTTGGCTGTGGCTGAAATTGTACAAAATGACTATTTACGTGGTAATAACAGGCCAGACATAGGTCAACAGAAAGAATAGTTTCACCAAATACCCTCAAATTACAAGAACACTGGATCCTAAACTTCCCATGGACTGTTCTCTGCCTGGAAAACGTCTATCCCCTCACCCTTCCAATTTGTGACATGGTGATCCTGTTAAAATGACCAAATCCAAGGCAGGAATAGTCCTAATAATGTCCCCCATGACATCAACAGGGCTGTTTTCATGTGCATTTTCACAGACTGAATAATACTCACCATGACTAGTAAACCCATTTAGATCCTGTAAAAAAAGAGTATCCTTTGAAGGCAGATTTATAGCTCAGACCTTGAGATATAAAAGTTTTTATTCCTCTGTGGCATTAACATTACACTTCTTTTGCACCTCCTCCTAATTTCCATTTGATCTAATTATACTATAATGTCTGAACGCAAACCCTCGTGCAGTGGAGGACATCATTATTTGATCCCCTACTAAACTTTCTTTAGATGTTTGCTCACGTCTAAAGAAGTTAACAGTCCCTAATTTTTATGGCAGTTTCATAGCAGAGAGGCAGAATATCAACCAAAAATCAAGAAAAGGCAGATTGCATAAAAGTTAGAAATTCATTTGCATGATATTCAGTGAAATAAGCATTAGACTTGCGCTATCATCAGCAAGAAGCTTGGAAAGAAGGTGATGGCTCTTGGTGCTCTTGAAAAGCCTCAGCCTGGACCTCCATGCATGAGCTTGCCTCATGGGGTGAGAATGATCAAATGGATCAAAATCTTGCAGCATTCATAAGATCCCTCTGTTCAATAATGGACATACGCCAGTTTCAGTGAACATCTAAATGATTCAGAGAAGCTCTGTGAGAAAGTGCTCTCATCATTATGAAACCAAAATCGAGCTCTTTGGCATCAACTTGGCCTGCTGTGTTTGGAGGAAGAGAAATGCTGAGTATGACCATTCTTACACTCTAGCACAGAGGTGGTTCCATTTCTCTGTTAAGAGTATAGACTAAGGAGCTTGGAAAGAAACACCTTGGCTGATTGTGACCTACACCCATTTTCACACCTTGGCTCATGTGATTAGGTAGAGCAGACCTTCCCAAAGTGTGCCACCCCCCCGCATGGGGCGCCTACACAAACGCAAAGCAGGAGATGAAGCATCGCTGAATATGTTTCCAAACCAAGTTCATTCTAAGCCAAAGACTAGAAAATATGGTGAAGCATATCTGCCCTTTGGTTTCACCTGCACAAGTGCCAAGGTAGGTCTCCCCTGCAGAATTGGTCTTTCCTTCGTCGGGAGCACGGGCTGGGCTCTCCAAATCACGGACAAACAGTATCCCACATTCTTGATTTTTAGTTCAAACACTTGTTGTAATGACTAACTACTCCTGACATTTTGGAGATGTTAGCTCTTTATACAGTAAAGTTACAGCGGGATACAAATAATATCAGGCTGATCCTGCCACGATTTGTTCCCCCTGTCTAAATCACGGACAAACAGTATCCCACAGTTGTTTATGTTTTTAAACCCATTTTGCACAGAGAGGCATGTTTTTTGAAAAATGTATTGATAGCAATGTTGAATATTATTACACAGGAAAAAAACAACTACATGTAAAATAATTACACCGTGACGCCTCTGCCTTTCTAAATGGAGGGACAGTAACTGCGTGTTTATATGTAAGTGTGTAAAACCTGCAGATAGTCAGATTAACAGTATTTTGTCTCTATCTGCCATTCTGCAATTCCTCTCTTGTAAGCAATAACGTGGCGCACAGCTGACATGAAAAATTAATTGTTTACTAAATGTTTGATGTGTGAAATAAACCGCAATTGAGCAAAATATGGGTGTGTGTGTGGTTGGAGGATGTGTTAGTGTGTGCGTGGGGGGGGACATTTTTCTGTAAAACAAAGTGGGGCCCAGCGAAAAAAGTTTGGGAACCACTGTGCTAGACAGTGATCATGATTACCACCCGCGGGAGCGCGCGCAGCTGCTTAAAGCTGTAGCGTTCAGATTACTTACAGCTACTTCCATGCAACTGATATAAGATGCGGTGAGCTGAACACAGCTTCAACCGTCTGTTTGTTGAAAAATAGTAACGGAGCGCATTTTCTTGTTGGTAACTGTAACGGAGTTGTAACGATAGGCATAGTAATTAGTTAGATTACTCGTTATTGAAAAAAGTAACGCCATTAGTAACGCCGTTACTTGTAATGCCGTTATTCCCATCACTGGTAATAGTTTAACAACAAAAGTATAGATATCCCCCCTCCCAAAAAGACCATGTTTCCTTTTAGTTGAAAAACATTACACCCAGGTAACCTGCAGTGTTGAAAACATGTTTCGTACCCTACAATCAGTCCTACTCTGTAGTAAAATCAGCGACATTTGACCGTCCTGTTGCTCCCATTGAAATTTATACAGCCTATTTAAAATCAAAAACTTAAAAAATTACCTACTGTGTTACCACTTTCCTGTTTGAAATGGAATGAGAGAAGCTGGTCATTTTGTTATATGTGCCGATATTAAACCTAAGGTACTAACTAGCCAACTGACTTGATGCCCATTAACCTTATAACTCCTGTTGTGTGTGTGTGTGTGTGTGTGTGTGTGTGTGTGTGCTTGTTTGGTTTTGTGTACAGAGAGATAGCCAGGTTCATAATGGATATAAGGACGTTTTTTCTAAAAAGGAGCAACATTTAGGTAAAAGTGTAAGATCAAATGATCCATCAATAAAGGATCATGTTGGATCAGTGTTTCAATATTTATATCTTTTATTAGATGTACATGTGGTTTGGTTATTTGCCTTTCGGTTGAAAGTACACAGAGAGAGGACTTTATTAGTATCTTAATAGTTTTTTTTTTCATAATAATGTAATTTTTGCATCCAATTGAATACAATCTATTTGTGTATGATTGTCAGTCCAAAAAGGGAGAGAGGAAAGATGGGAACGTGAGGTGAAAGTACAAGGTCAGGAAGAACCAGGTAAGAAAACAAACAGGGAACAGTGACAGGCACAACAGAAACTGTTAAAATGACAAAGAGAAAAAATTTTTTTTACTCATACCATCTGGAAGTTGTGTTCTCCCTGCATTAAAGCTGCTATACAGAATCTGCAAAAAAACTAGGTTGAAAAGTTTTTTCACCCTCTTTAACAACATTCCAACATAACATTATCATTGATTGGGGAGTATAAGGAACAGGACTCCCTTACTACATTTATTTATATTATATTAAATTATCTGTATAGCACTTTAGAGCACACCTTTCACTTTATTAAAAGCACCTTTTGTTCCACTACACTTGCCTTGGTTCATCTCGCTGTGTTTCCAGCTGCTAAGGGCCGCCCTGTTACAGGGAGATTAAATTAATGATATATTTTTATGTGGTTCAGCTACAACTCTACTAAAACCTCAGCCAATAATAGGTAGGGCAACTTTTAGACCATCTAAATCTTATGATTTAATAAAGAAATTTGCAGACTTGCACAGAGATGGTAAAATTATGATGACTGAGAAGGAGATGAAGACATAAGAATGAGGACAGGGAGGAACAGGGGTTTAATTGCACCAAGGAGACAGTCAGAGAGAACTCGGGACAACTGGAGACATTTAAGGATGCAGGGACTGAGAGAGACAGGGAAGAAGTCTCATCGTGACGAGTAAAGTTTATGTTACCTGGCTGGGCAGCTCTCTGGGTGCTCAGCACCCCTAAAGCTCTGATCCTAGAATTGCCCCTGCTGCCATCAAGGCTTTTGAAGGAGAACAGGTAGATCCTCTTAAACTACTTTACAGCTTGGTTAGGCTGATCAAGTCTGTGAGCAGCAGGGTGCTGAATCCACTGGCAAATGGTGATGTACTCAAAGAGCCAATAGAGGGATACATCAGATCCAAACCATATGTCATGGTTGGCTGTGTGGCAGGCAGAAGTGGTGGACCCAAAATGCAGGACTCTGAAAACGCAGCTTTATTGCTGGACAAACTCTTCGTAAAATAAAACCCACAAAACCAAAGCAAAACCGAGACTCTAAACAGAGGTGCTGGAGGACTGGACATAACAAACACACAGCAAGTTGAGGGTAACCGACGTTATCGACGCGACAACAATAACTAACTGACAGGGACTAAAATACACTGGCAGGCACATGAGGAAACGAGGAACAGGTGGGCACACAGCTGGGACTCAATAGGCAAGACAAGACAAGGGAGTAAAGCAGAATACACTCACATGAGACAAGACCTTCAAAGTAAAACAGGAAATCCTCAACATGAACTCAGGGACACAAACAGGGCACAAGGGGAGGACACAGAATACCAAAATAAGAATAAACTAGAACAGAAGACAATAATCATACTAAACACAAAACGCTGGGTCAACGACCCAGCACCATGACACCATACCTTGGTTACATTTTTGAGTTGAAAGCAGCTGAGTTGCACCTTGCACCTGAGGATGAAAAAAAATGTCACAAAGTGGTGAGTAGCCTTATCCCTCACTAATGAGTCGAGAGTGAGACTGCCGGACAACACTGGAGCATTGCAGTACATGTCAGTTTTCAATGTGGAGGAAACTCTAAAGCACAACAAGAGCCCTGGAGAAATAGAAAAAATTGCTAACCTCCTTGGCTTCTCCCATGAAGCGATAGATAAGAGTGTCCACCAATGGCATGCTATCCATCTTAGTAAAAGGAATGTGACAAAAAACACAATGGACTTCTGGAGTGAGTTTTGGAAGTACAGGGATGCAGCTGATATCAACCCGTTTCAAGAACTTTCAAAGGCTGATGTGTCTGTATTGTCCTTGCCACACTCAAATGCTGAAGTTGAGAGAGTATTCAGCCAGATGAGTGTGGTAAAAAGCAAAAAAAAAACACCAGCTGCCTGATAATGTTTTGCAGCTTTTTGGCACATCAGCTGCTTACTCATTTAAGTCAAGTGCTACAGTTGCTGAACATGAGATGAAAATGAGGATAACCCACTCTTTTTGTGAGCCAGCACAGCCTGTGTGTGTGTGTGTGTGTGTGGAGGGATGTCTGAAAAAAACAAAACAAAGCAATCAGCCTGAATTAGGACCAGACTAATCTTTTTTTCACAGTGACACTGTTTATTTCTACTGTCTGTTTTTGGTCCATTTAGATTGCTAATGTAGTTTGTTAACAAAATGATGGTTAAAAACTTTTACCCTTAGTCTTGTGTGGTTTAAAACTACTTAAAAAGCGTGCCTATTTCGGGTCACTTTTGCTGGTCACAAGCCCAGATAAAGGAGGAGGGTTGGAATAAAGATAAATGTAACTTGTAGTTCTAAATATATTCTAAATGCATTTAGGGTGTTTTTTACTCACTTTATGCCTTTTCCGCGATGTTATTTCTCTTTCCTACAGCGTAGTTTACAAGCATGACCAATTATGCAAATTCGGCGATGGCATCACTTAGCAACTTCTAGAACAGCCTATAGCAGGGGTCGGCAACATGCGGCGGCTCTTTAGTCCTTATACTGCGGCTCCGTGTGGTTAGTTCTTTTTAAGATAAGATAAGATAAGATAAGATAGCCTTTATTAGTCCCACACGTGGGAAATTTGTTTTGTCACAGCAGGAAGTGGACAGTGCAAAAGTTATGAGGCAAAAATTAGAATACAATAAGAATAAATACAGTACACAACTGTACAGAATAGAATAAAATAAAATACTATATACAGTAGAATAAAATAAAATAAATATACAATAAGATAAAAATAGAATACAAATACAAATACTATATACAACTGAGTAAAAATACAACGATGACAGAAAGGATTATTGCACTTAGTATTATTGCATATGTATGGATGTGTGTGCTTGATCAGTTAAAGTCTTTATTATGGAGTCTGACAGCAGTGGGGAGGAAAGACCTGCGAAATCTCTCCGTCCCACACCGTGGGTGCCGCAGTCTCCCACTGAAGGAGCTGCTCAGTGCTGTCACAGTCTGCTGCATGGGGTGGGAGATGGGGTGCATGGGGTGGGAGATTTTTAACTTGTAGTTCTAAATTGGAAGATTATTGTGATGTTGAAATATAAAAATAAAATTATATTCTATTATTTTTTCATCGCTCAAAATAAGCGTCACACTCATGGAAGCCGGTATACCTGCCGAAACGCCGTGCATTTATCGAGACTTTCAACCCCAGATAGGCCAATTATAGATCTTCGGATCCACATTATGTCAGCAACTATTCTCCATTGTGAACTATGTTAAAAACAAACACCCCTCACGCCTCACAGACGACAGCTTACATTCCTGCGTAAACTGACTTCGTATATTGTGTTGACTTCAGTGTTTTGTGTTGTTTTCACTTTAAATTTGTAAAAGGAAACAGCTGAAAATTTAAATAGTTAAAAGTTGAAATGTGAATAGTTGGTTTTTGTATTATATGATTTATTTATTACATTTTATGTGGAGTGAATAAATAAAAGTATATTTATGGTGGCCCCTAGAGACAAAGCACCTACAAACCCTGAAGCACGTACAAACTCCAAAACACGTACAAACTCCAAAACACATAAAAACTCCAAAACACATAAAAACACGTACAAACTCCAAAACACGTAAAAACTCCAAAACACATAAAAACACGTACAAACTCCGAAGCACGTAAAAACTCCAAAACATGTAAAAACACGTACAAACTCCGAAGCACGTAAAAACTCCAAAACATGTAAAAACACGTACAAACTCCGAAGCACATAAAAACTCAAAACACGTACAAAAGACAACAGAAGTACTCCAGGATGCTAGGGGCAGTGTTGAGCTTTTGTTACCTAGTGGCAGTGTTGCCAACTTAGCGACTTTGTCGCTATATTTAGCGAGTTTTCAGACCCCTTAGCGACTTTTTTTCTAAAAAAAGACGTGAAAGCGCCTATCGCTTTTACTCTCAACAAGCAGCGGGTGCTGTAACGCAGTCAGTTCTTCTTTTACTCTTATGCTGTTTTGTGGATCACAAGGTTTAAAACTACTTATAAACACACACACACACAAAGTAACTCCACCAGAGCGCCTATTTCGGGTCACTTTTGCCGGTCCAAGCCCGGGTAAAGGAGCAGGGTTGGAATTGTGACATTAAAAAAAACAGTAATTGCTAAAAGAAATTTAATTTGTAGTTCTAAATAAACTCTAAATGCATTTAGGACGTTTTTACTCACTTTATGTCTCTTCCACGATGTTATTTCTCTCTCCAACAACATAGGTTACAATTACATTAGCATGACCAATTATGCAAATTAGGCGATGACGTCATTTAGCGACTTCTAGCGATTTTTAGGACAACCAATAGCGATTTTCCTTACTGAGGAGTTGGCAACACTGCCTAGTACCAACAGCAAGTACCAACGACCGGATTTGGTGTGTGGTAATAACAGGTAAATGAACTTTTTTTTTAACTTATTTGACTATATATGAATGCTTGTGTATAAATACACAAACAATACACGCATGCTTTCAATTGTGTAATTTAAGTGATCTAGGTAGCTCTGTTTTAGAAGTTCAGTTCATGCTAGAAATGTGTTTTGGAGTTTGTATGTGCTTTTTGGAGTATGTACGTGTTTTGTCTCTAGGGGCCACCGCATATATTTATATATAAACATGTATAAATAAAACCACTTTTTTTTTTTTTTTTACATTAGTAATTCCTTTTGTGCATAATTTTATATTATTGTTAATAATAAATAAATTAAAGCAACAAAACAACCTGAAGAGCCGGTTCGGAGCCAAAAGAGCTGGCTCTTTTTAGTGAGCCGAACTGAAAGAGCCGGTTCTCTTAAAAGAGCCGGAAATCCCATCACTACCCGACATACACCACCAACAGCACAGATAGCGCAGACGTAATGGCAGCGAGGTGTGATTGCGGGTGCCGCTCAGGTGCGTCCGCCTCCCCTGTAGCGGCGCTGCAGACGACGCCCCGCCGCACGCATTAACCAGGTAAAATACATATTTAGGCAGAATTTTGCAAATATCTATTTTTCCTTTTTTTTTTTAGCAGCATAGTGCTTTTTGCCTCTTGAGAGGTCAGCTCAGCTAAAGGTTTGCTTGCAGCTATGGTGGCAATGATCAAAAGTGTGAGGGCTTAATTTACAAGAGCTGTGTGCCTATGAATGGCAAGTGTAGGTGTGTTTTCTCTTTCCAGTGCCCGTTTACAAATGGAATGCAGCAGCCCTGTGAAGTCTCTGTGTCCTGTGATGTGCTGCTTCATTAACCAGATTCAGGATGTGCATTTATCTGATAGACTGTTCGTCTGCTTTGCTGACAGCCATGTATAAAGCTTTACATAAACAGATACACTGCCACTGGATTTTGGAGGCCATTTCCCTAGCATAAAGTACCAAAGGTCTCTCGTTGCCTCAGTGTGTGAGACCACATACCACCAGGGAATGGCAGCCTTATTTAAAGGGTTTATATGAGTGATATCATCACAAACCCAGAGGGTTTATACGAGAGGCTGATCCAAAAGCAGACTCAAGAGCTGACTTACTTTTTGATCAAGCTTTATTTACACACCAAAACAAGGATTATCTGTACACGCGTGCACACACACACAAACACACACACATGGAGAGATTTCTGGCAAGCAGTTCTGAAAGAGAGGAAAGACTGCAGTGAGCTAAGACTTTATTACAGAAGGTAGCCGTGGTTTGGGGGGTGCAGGACTGATCTGATTATGGTCAGAACCAGTCTGCTTGAGGAGAGGATGGCTGTAGAGGCTGTGCAAAGGGCCCAGGTTGGAGGTCGTTGAGTAGCGACATCATACTTTTTACAGTTTGGCTGAAGAAGGGAGGCGTTGACTGGCATTCAGTGGGCGCAACAGGGGAGGCCAGCAATTTGGATGGAGAGGAATTCTCCAGAGAAGCAGGGCTAATCAGAGTAGGAATGTTAGGAAAGGAGAATGTATCCGGCTGTGGAGCGGCAGGGAGGTGGTTAAGGAGTGACCACACGTCTTCCTGAATGTCAGCGAAACCAATAGGCTCTTTTTGGTGTTGAAAGAATGTGGCAGAAGAGGTAAATGGTGTGGATAGAGAAGTATATACAGGAGAAGCAGGGTTGGTCTGATTTAGGTGATGACCAGTGAGTGGAGAGGAGGGCTGCTGAGACTGCTCAGAAGTGAGGAGGGGGTCAAGCTGTTCCACCACTGACAGCAGTGCTTCATCAGTGTCACTGACAAAAGTGGCCTGGAGCTGGACGGGTGCAGCAGAGGAGGCCAGTGATGCAGATGGGGAGAAATCCACACGAGAAGCTGGGAGGACCGGATTTACTTGACACACAGGTGCATCAACTGTTGTCTGTGTGTTCTGCAGCTGCACACACGCTGACTGCTGATCAGGAAGGTTGGTAACAGCTGGCTGTCTCTGTGGCTGTTCAAGAGGCTCCTTCGCAACTGAATAGGAAGAAGATGGCTGTGTCTGAGCTGGCGTCACACAAAGCCTCTTGGCCTGTTGATCTTCCTGTTTAGGTTCATGTATGAACTGCATGTTAGCACTTTGGACATACGTAGTTTTCTTTGGTGGACCAGTCTGGATGTTCTGTGGCGTGACGGCATCTCTCGCTTTCAGCCTGATCAAAATATTTAGCTTGTTGTTCTTTTGAGAGAGAGACCTCCACTGAAGACAGACAATCATGAGAACCCACTGTCAGCATAGATAAATACTCAGCTACACTGTTACTACAGGACAGCTGGCACACATGCATAAACATGAGCATAAAGCATTAACAGATGCATAAATATATGCAGAGTTATGCTGGGCTTACACTGCGATTTTTTTCAGTCGCGCGATTCAGCTCCTGCTCAAACTGTACGATTGACTCGCAGGGGTTAGAAGTTCATAGGTCACGATGCAGGGTCTCACACTATACGACCCGATGCTCTGATGCGACCTGAGTGCTCACACTGTGCGTACATGCACAACACGTTGTGTTGTTGTTTCCGGAAGAAGAACCCGGAAGTCAACCGCCAATAAACAATAAGAAGAAGAAGAATCCGGAACTGGGGAGATTGTCATCCGAGAAATTTGAAAATGCTCACCAAAGAGAAACGCGCTGCCTTAGCAATGTGTGCCATTCTGTGTGCAGAAAGATCTAAAAATAAAAAGCGACTGCGTGTATGGACAAGGAAATGGCTTGGAAAACGTGGGCAGTACGGTCTGTCAATTCTACAACGAGAACTGGAGGTAAGCAGCAACAGCTAAATTGCACTTACCTACAGGACTTTATCTGCATGATGATGGGTAAATGTTTGAAGACATCTGATGCTTCTACTTTCAGTAGGCAACATTTAATTTTAGCCTATTAGTATTTTATTTAATTGGATTACTGGCCATTAACTACAGTACTTTTACATTTTACTTGAGTAGCATTCTAGTGAATGACTTGAACATCTACCAAAGTGATTTTTGGGACATCTTTCTGCTTTATACAACATTGGTTAAATATCAGTCCGACTCTTTAATTATCAATAACATTCAACCACTATTATGTCGCTTTGTTCTTGTGTGTGTTCTTGACTTTGACTTTGTTCTGTGTAAACAGGTAGATGATATGAGGGGTTTTCGGGACCTTCTCAGAATGTCTGTAGAGGACTTTAACTATCTACTGGAGAGGGTTAGTCCTGTTATCATCAAGAAGGATACACACCTCAGGAAGGCCATCAGCCCCAGGGAAAGGCTTTCAGTTACCCTACGATTTTTGGCAACAGGCAAGTGTGTGAACATGAAAATTCATACTACATAAGCTGCTACTACTGCATTATATTCTACATCTGTCACCTAAAATCTGTCACTCTACGAAGCTGCATCCATGTCCACTATCCACCTGACATTATTTAAGACACTTTGTTCTATTTGACAGGTGAAACCTTCAACTCATTAAGTTTCCAGTATAGGATTGGAAGCACCACACTGAGCACGATTGTCATGGAAACATGCACAGCTCTTACCTGTGCACTGCATGAAGATTACTTGAAGGTAATTTTGACAGAAAATACATTACCCATGCTCACACTATTGAAAGATTGACTTGCACATTGTCAAAAACGTCCTATCAGTTTATACAGCAAGTTTTCACCAAAAACAATTCTGAGTCACAAAATGTATTTGTTCAGTCTTTGTTACATGTGTATATAAAAAAGTAAAGTGAACTCATAGTGTGACAGTGACTTGAATGTATGGTTAAGAAAGGAAATCATGAATTCACCAGAGATTCTTTTTGCTGTATCACTTTCTACTTGTCTTTCACAGACACCATCAACCGAGTCTGAGTGGAAGGCCATTGCCAGAGACTTTGCAAACAAGTGTCAATTTCCACACTGCCTGGGAGCTATAGATGGTAAACACATCTTCATCCAACCCCCTCCCAAGAGTGGCAGCATGTATTTTAACTACAAGTCCAGGTTTTCCATCATTCTTATGGTTGTTGTTGATGCCAATTACAAGTTTGTGTATGCAAGCGCAGGGACACAAGGTAGGGTCTCTGATGCAGGAGTGTTTGCCCATTCAGACCTGAAAGAAGCAATGGACACAGGCACACTGAACTTTCCCCCTGCTGATACCCTGCCAGGCACTGATGCTATGATGCCACACATGCTAATTGGAGATGATGCTTATCCCCTCCGACCAGATCTCATGAAACCATATCCATTTCGAAACCTTAACACTGATCAGAGAATATACAACTACCGTCTGTCCAGAGCACGTCGCGTTGTGGAGAACGCTTTCGGAATTTTGGCGAATCGCTTCAGAGTGTTCAGAACAACAATTTGCCTGGACCCAGACAAGGTTGTCACCATTACCTTTGCGTGTCTTTGTCTGCACAACTATCTCCGGGACCACAGATCTGACGCCTATGTACCACCTGGCTATGTGGATTCTGAGGACGCCAACCACCAGCTGGTTGAAGGAGCATGGAGAAGGGAGGGAGAGCTTCAGTCAGTTTCAATGGGCCTTGCACGGAACCCCTCAGTGGAAGCAAAGAAACAACGAGATGTCCTTTGCGAGTACTTTGTCTCACCTGCAGGGAGTGTTTCATGGCAAGAAGACATGGTGTAGGAAGACAGAAGGGTTTTTTTGTTTGTTTTTTTGTTTAAATTGCCTTGTTTACTTTCCAAAATTTACTAAATAAAAAAAAAATCCCTTTGTAAATACTGACAACAATAAATCTACCTCTGGGAAATTGCAAAAATGGTTTGCTTTATTACATAAATACAAAAATATCTTCCATCAAATTGTGCAAATAGTTCTGCAACACTCCACAAAATTGAGGTACGAAAGACACATAGTAATAGTGTCACCAAGAAAATTCTAATGTACAATTTCAATTAACTGTTGGAACATTTAAAACATTTGAATGAAGCTGTAATTTCAATGGACTGTGTTTACAGCAGGAACTAGTAAACTCGAAAATATTCTTAGATATAACTGTTTGAAATGTATTATTTAAGTTACTCAGAGTTGAGCATTTTCAGAAAGGACATTGGCTGGGTTGATGGGGCCTGGCAGTCTGGGGGGGGGGGGGCTGGACCTGATGAGGTTGGGTGGGATACCAAGGTGGCCTAACCTGCGAACCTGCAAATTGAGAATGGTGGCCTCCCTGCTCAGCCTCCTGCGTGTCATAAATCATGTTCATGATGTTTCTCTTGAGTCGCAGCTGTAGAGCTCTGTCCTTTATGTTTCTCAACTCTGAGGCTACTTGTTGGCCAAACAGCTCCTCAGAATCTGCATTAGATGCTGATAGCGTTTGCTGGACCTGCTGAAGCAGGGAAAGTTTGGTCATCTCAATGCTGTGCTCTGTTGATTTTGGTGCATGTTTTTGCACTCTAGGCCTTTTAACAAGCTGACCTGTGGACTCTGAGATTGGTGGACTGTTTGAGGTGTTTTCCTCTTCCTGGCTCACTGAAACTGGGCTAGTGGTGTTTGAAGACATAAGGACATCTGCTTCAATTCCCATAGTGGACCGATCCTCATCTCCCTCCTCTGTTGCGCCTATGTCCTCTGACTCTGTTCCAAGCTGTAGGAAACCGTACCAAAAGCAGACAAAGGGAAAGTGATAAAGATCTAAACAGTATTAGTTACATCAGACACTAATTTTACACTGTATACTTTGTGGCATTTATTTTACTAAAAACATTTCAACTGAGAATTACCTTTGACATCATTCACCACAAATATCTCGTCAAAAGGTGTGTGTATCTGTGTATGCTTTTAAACTACTTGGTTATGAACTTACTCTCAGAGTGGACTCAGTCTGTCTATGGACAACATGTGCCTTCAAGAAGTCCAAATGTTTTAAGATCCAGGTCTGTTTGGGAGTTGGTGGTTTCTGGCCACTGCCACTAGGTTTCGGTTTTAGCAGTTTGCCATACTGCGTCCGAAGTGATGCAACCCGGGTTTTCACCTCATTCACTGAAAAATTTACATTAACATGTACTTTTTATTTAAATAGTTCAGATTCAAAGCTCTCCTCATACTAAAGTTAAAACTGCAGTTTGAGAGAGTTTTTACTTGGAAATTAATTATAAAAAAAAATATTTCTGATAGTCGATTTATAGGGTTTTACATCTGTCTCTTTCTCTCCCTCTCTTTCACTCAGTCACAAACACCACTACCACCATCAACTTTGCTAAATTGCTAATGACAAAAAATTACCAGGAAGCTGCAATTGGGCAGCAATGTCCACCCAACTCCTGTCACGTTTGTTGCGGTCATGGTAATTTTTTGAAGCCACATCAAAAAGGCTCGGATGAGCTTGCCAAAGTTCAACCAGTTGTGCCTCCATCGCTTGTGTCCATACAATACGCTGCGCTGCCATGCTACTCCGTCTTTTCGCCGACGTTTATGTGTTTGCGCATGCGCAGTGTGTGAAGCTGTGGTGAGCTGGTCGTGAGGTGTCAATTGCTCCTCGTTACCCCACGTATACTACACGATGCACGACGCACGATGAAGGCCAAAATCGGGCCGATCGCCAAAACGGTCGCACGACTCAAAAATCGGCTCAAAATGGGCCAAAAATCACACAGTGTAAGCCCAGCATTACACACTTACCCTCTTTGCCACAACTGCATTTACGGCTGCACTGCCAGTTATATTCAGTTCCGCCGTCATCTTTGGCCTCTGCTCCTTCAGGTAAATCATGAAGGCGTTTGGCGGCTTCTTTATGTACAGCCGGTCCGCATCCTGTTGGGCTTCACATTTCCTTTTTCTACAGGAATAAAACACAGAGTCAGAGCACATGTTAGCATTGTGTACAGCTGTGAGCAAAGTAGTTTAAAAACATGAGTAAAGCTGTGAAACTGAATGTAAGGAGGCACCATTAAAGGAAGCTGATTACAATAATTCGCACAAACATCTGCAGATGAAAGACAGACAGATTCCTGCAGATCACTGACACAAAGCACCACAGAAACTTACTTTGGAGTGGAGGTGATGGATGGGGGAGCAGGAGGGACAAAATCCCAGACTGGAACACCGTGCCTACACAGATGCAGAGACGGATACGAGATAACAGAGCTTATGAAGATACAGATGTTCAGCAGCTGTGTTCACTGGTGTGTTTGTGTGTTTTACGTACAGTTCTCCAGCAGGATGCAGGTACTGGATCATGTTTTGTGGAATCCCGAGCACATTACGCTTGAAACACACAAAACACACAACCGATGATGAGAAAAGCTGAATGCTGTGATCTATCCACTCGGTGTAGGAAGTGATCAGTGGGAGGAGAAGATGTGCATAAAACTACATTCATACATAGCTGGACTTTGATCTCCTGCGTTATTCTTTGGAATTATGTTTCACTGGCAGCGACTAAGTTTACTGTTCAGCATTTTAGAGTCAAATAAAACTTTTTCTTTCATGTGGACTGAAGAATGCAACAGTTTTAAGCATCTTTATCAATAAAACTTCAATGAGTCCTGTCACTACCTCTGGGTGTCTCAGCTGTCCCTGGCTATCTGTCCCTGGCTGACTGTAGAGGTGAGCTGGTGCTGAGACCATGAGTGGAACCAGCTGCTGATACACAGGAGGAGCTGGTTCTGGGAGGATGTTGCTAAAGAATCCTCCAGTCTGAGGATCTGATGCTGGCTGAGGGGGAGCAGGTGTCCCAGTGGGGAAAGGAGGGAGAGGCAAAGGGTAGGATGTTTGCCCCAGAATGCCAACTTCAGGAGTGGAAGGCGCTTCTTCCCACTGCACTGTTTCCAAAATATAATTGTTTGGGTCCCTGAGGTCCATTTTAAAGACAGACGGGTTGAGGGGGTCGCTCAGAAGAATGGAAAACTGCGTCTGTCTAAGATCCTGTGGCACACACAATTATAAAAGGTTTTGCTCTCTTTAGACTGCGTTCTTACATCTCATATAATACAGAACTAAACTAAGGACAAGTATTATGTGGGAACAAGGTGTGAGTTAACAGTTAAAATCAGTTAGAGCGAATGTCATATTAAAATTGATATTTACTGATGATAAGATATTTAAAAGTGTTATATTTGTACTAATTCAAACTAAACAGAGAAATACAAAAAACTAACAAACTAATTAACACCCTGTTAACCGTCATGACTTCACTGCATTTATATAACAGCAACTGTTCTTGCGTTTGTAACACAAACATTTTATATATTCAAGAATCTGTAATTCAATAACACTGACAAGGTACATGAGCACTTAGAATTTGATGATTTAAACAACATTAAATTTTGTTTACTTTTAATTTTGCATCAGCTTAGCCAGTTACGACATTAAAATAATGACTTTTGTGATTTAAAACCTGATCTTAGAACAATGCTGGGTCATGTGTGATGTGTCATCGTATGAGGTGTTACATTTTGACTTAATTCTGCTCAATTAAGTGTTTTGATCTTTCATTAAATATGGCAACTTTGTGTTGTGCTGCAAGTTGAAACCCACTGTCCTCATGAGCACAGTATCTAACAACTCACCTGAGAAAACTGATTGAATTCAGCTGGACACAATGGTTTTCAGTGGGAGAAATGTTTCATCACTCATCTGTGACACTGGAGAAGTCACTTGAATGAGTGACAAAACAATTTTCCTTGGAAACATCCAGGGGAACTAAACCTTCGGGCATATCCTTGCCTGTAATTCATTCATCAACAAATGTTTTTTATGTATAAATCTTTTTTTTCAAGTTCTTGTCTCTCTTGGTTTAATTTTAGTCTTTGCAGCATCTCAGAAGAAAACCACTGTAAACTAGCTTGTCCCTGCGGGCGGTTTATCCTTCAAGCTCGGGTCCTCTACCAGAGGCCTGGGAGCTTGAGGGTCCTGCGCAGTATCTTAGCTGTTCCCAGGACTGCGCTCTTCTGGACAGAGATCGCCAATGTTGTTCCTGGGATCTGCTGGAGCCACTCGCCTAGCTTGGGAGTCACTGCACCTAGTGCTCCGATTACCACGGGGACCACCGTTACCTTCACCCTCCACATCTTCTTGAGCTCTTCTCTGAGCCCTTGGTATTTCTCGAGCTTCTCGTGTTCCTTCTTCCTGATGTTGCTGTCATTTGGAACCGCTACATTGATCACTACGGCCGTCTTCTTCTGTTTGTCTACCACCACTATGTCCAGTTGGTTAGCCACCACCACTTTGTCCGTCTGTATCTCAAATCAAATCAAATCAAATCACTTTTATTGTCACATCACATGTGCAGGCACACTGGCACAGCACATGCGAGTGAAATTCTTGTGCGCAAGCCCCACAAGCAACAGAGATGTGCAAACACAACAACACAAACGAGCAAAATACAAGAATGGCCAACCTGAAACTAATAAATATATGTACAATATATGATAGTGTATGCATTTCTGGATGTGTATACTAAATATTTTCCTACGTGTGTGTGTGTGTGTGTGTATATACACATTTTTACAAATTAAATAGTAAAAAAAAAATAATAATAATAATAATAATAATAATAATAAAATATATAAAATATACAGAGTTGAATATGTGCAGAACAAGTGGCATTTATATACAGTGTGGAGTAGAGCAGGGCGATATGGCCAAAAATATTTATCACGATATATATTTGAAAATTTGCGATAACGATATAACCGACGATATAATTGATGCGAGACAAAATACAACTCCACAACATTACTAGCGCAAAAAGACAACCTTCCATTTATTTTCACTTAAACAAGAAGCTGGTTTTTATGTACATTAAAGCTTTATAAAAATGTAACAGTGCAAATGCAAATTCCTTGCTGAAAGTTTAACCAAAAGGCATTTCCAGTAGAAATGGGCTGACATATCCTGAGCAT
This sequence comes from Copadichromis virginalis, assembly GCF_057382275.1. Taxonomy (NCBI): domain Eukaryota; kingdom Metazoa; phylum Chordata; class Actinopteri; order Cichliformes; family Cichlidae; genus Copadichromis; species Copadichromis virginalis. The sequence continues at coordinate 9,773,921 of NC_140636.1, forward strand.
AACCATGTATAATATCCACTGAAGTTAAAAAGAGGTGCTTTGCAACATTAAACTGCAGTGTGCAGTACGTATTTTTCGGACCATAAGGTGCACAGGATTATAAGGCACATTAAGCGAAACAAAGCAGTCAGATAAATCAAACTTTATTAAACTCATTCTTCTTGCTTCCTCCACTTCTGTACCATTGATTCATTAATATTGAATTCTCTGGCAGCTGCTCTATTCCCATGTTGTTGCAGTATATTAATGACTAACCTCGTATTGTGGATGGATTATCTCAGTTGTTCTCCTGACTGAAGTTTGGTCCGTTTACAGCATCCTGCCATGCGATTGCATTTGTCTCTAACCATGAAGAACCTTCACGTTAACTTTTATAAGTGGAAAAGTGTTAGTGTTGGTCCTCCAGCTTCACTGTTTATGTTATGCTAACATAGCTGTGTCGCTAGCGATCACGTAGCACATCATTATATACCAGCTAGCCCAACTTCAGTAACCCTACAAACGTCACTGCTGTTTAGTTTCCTGTCTTCATTTATGTTGGAAGTGATAGCAGAGCTGTACGTGTGATTTTTTTTCAGAAATCTCTCAGTCAGAACATGCAATATCATGCTTAGGTAACTAGCGAAACTAGCGAGCTAACTTCCGCTAGCTTCCTGCTAACTTCTAACTCCGTTAAATGTAATAACTTTTGTTTTCATGGATGCCTGGAAGTTAAACTTTATAGTTACACCTGGTAAAGCAGCAATGCTGATCGTTTTATTAATGATTAAAGAATTTAGACAGTTTTTAACTCTAAGTGATGCTGCAGTGTTGTTTGACCTGAAGCATACGGAGTTTAGGACCCAGATTACTCCCAGATTTAAGAGCATCTTAGTCCGACAAATATGACAATAACAACGGCCGCTTGCATGTTCTGCAAAAAAATGTGCTTTGTTGTGTATCTGACGGACAAACACCAAACCAGTTCCACATCACGGAAGTTGCACCATTTTTACAAACCAATTCTGGTTCATCTGTTTCACTCAACAATCGGCCATGTGCGTATGAAAACAAAGGCACTGCGCATGCGCGTTTTACTCCCATTCTATCGCGATATTTCATTTTCCTATCGTTGCCTAACATTATACCGGTATTACCGTGAACGGTATAATATGGCCCAGCCCTAGTGTGGAGTGCATAATGTTGAATCTGGAAGTCCTACAAGATCTTAGCTCGGTCATTCTCCACCACCCTTGAGGGCGTCTCCCATTTTGACCTCGGAACTTCCAGATGTTTCTGTATAAACCATAATAGTGAATAGCCTGTAAAGACTCTGTGTGGCTTCCAGAGTGTTCTAGCATACACAATCACATCCTGGGGTCACGAGAAGAGGTCGTACTTTCTTTTTTTGTTTTATGGCAGGATAAACATATCTGTCTGTTTTAGTCTAAGTGCCTTTTGTTTAGATGAACTGCTGGACTTCCAGACCAGCAGAATTAGGGAAGTCATTTATGGGGTCTTGACCACACACACACACACACACACACACACACACACACACACACACACAGACGGTACCCTTTGTTCATGTGTACACCTATGTAAGATATCCTATGTTAATGAACCTATGAATATTCATGTAACCTCAATAAAAGAGCAGTGTTACGAGGGAGTAGACGAGAGCAACTGAGGTCAGGCGAAGGAACGGCGCTCGTCCAGTCCTCTCCCTCATGCATGAGTAACACAAAGAACTTTGCTTTTCCTGTGTAGTAGAACTGTGTCGTTCCAGCAGTGGGCCTCTGCTTGACAGACCCATCATTAATTGGTCCTTCGAGCCGGATCCCTAGAATTGACTTTCACCGAGGGGAAAAAGAGACACGCCGAAAGATGATTGATGATTGACGAGATTCGAGATTAATGCAAGAGCAACACCAAGTAAGTACAAAGAAGAGCGCTGTAGCTGCGTGGGTTCACGCGAGCACGGTCGCACGGTTTAACGCGGACTTGAGCCGTGCGGTTAATCGCAGGCTTATAAAAAAAAAGAGAGCGACGGCTCCTTAATTGCGCGGCCGTACTCACGTGAGTACGGCCGCGCAGTTTTACGTGGGCCTATGCCGTGCGGTTGCAGCTCAGTGACTGCGCGGGTAAACGCGAGTCCAGGAGCTCAACAGCCGTGTGGGTTCACGCATGCTAGGAAAAGTTATAGGCCTATTTTGTGTTTGTGTGAATGACTGCGGAGCAGGCGTGGTCTGTGGCACCGGTTTTGTTATTATCATGGGTTCCCGAGCAAGTAAGACTGCCTCACAGGGAGACGACACATTTATGCAAGAATTCACGGCAGCGTGAAGTATTTATATTGTCATAAACAATGTGATTTTGAGGGTAAACTGGTTACTGGACAACAGTGTTGGGCAAGTTACTTTGAAAAAGTAATTAATTATAGTTACTAGTTACTTATTCAAAAAAGTAACTGAGTTAGTAACTGAGTTACAATATTCTAAAAGTAATTAATTACTCGAAAATTAACTATTGTGTTACTTTAAAGAAATGTTTAACCCTCTGGGGTCCAGGGTATAATTGGCCATTTTTAACTACTTTTGATGTTTCCTCTACATTTCACCTTTAAAAACTATTTACTTTCCCTTGTTTGGTATCATCCTTTTCAGCACAACCTCATGTGTCTGAATTTACAGTCATGTTTTCATTTTGACATACTGTATTAACACAATTGATTTAAAATCAAACAAAAACCATAAAATCAGAGTAGAAAAAGTTATATTTTTTACTGTAACAACCACAAACATGTTTAATGAATCATATTTTATAACTTTAAATGCAAATATAAATGGTCAATTTTAAAATCCTGTGCACAAGTTTTGCAAAAAACAAACTTATTTGCAGTCATTTACCTTTTACCTTGATTTTTTTAAATAACCATTTCAAACTATTCACAGAACAAGCTACGGTGGCCCTGAAGTGCAAATCACACCAACAAATTGCTAAACACAACAACAAAATCGAGAAACAAAAAAACAAATGGAGAATCACAAAAACAAAACTGAGAATCACAAAAACAAAATTGAGAAGCACAAAAACAAAACTGAGAATCACAAAAACAAAATTGAGAAGCACAAAAACAAAACTGAGAATCACAAAAACAAATCAAGAAGCACAAAAACAAAAGAAGAATCACAAAAACAAATCAAGAAGCACAAAAACAAAAGAAGAATCACAAAAACAAATTGAGAAGCACAATTACATTAAGAAAACCGGAAAGGGTAGGTACCAGTCGGCAACAGGAGACATCACTGATTGGATGTCCGCGCTGTTCATCTTTGGAACCGGAAGTTACTCTGCCTGTGGCGCATTTTTTTCAAACATGAACATTAGCGGTGACCCAAATATAGCTGTCGCTATTCGAGAATATTTTGATTCAGGACATACATACGAGGTGATACTGGATATGCTCAAGTGTAATCATGACATTGCAATTAGTATGCGTACACTGAAAACGCATTTAAAAGAATCTGGACTGTACAGACGAGGCAACTATTCTCCACTTCCTGAGGTGAGGCGTGCCATTTTGGCCGAGCTTCGAGGACCAGGACAATTGTTTGGATATCGGACCATGTGGCAAGTTCTCAAACAAAAACACAAGCTGCGTGTCAAGCGTGATGTAGTTATGAGGCTGTTGAGACAACTAAATCCTCAAGGAATCGCTTTGAGAACTCGAAGGAGGTTCACAAGACGCACGTATCACTCCATGGGGCCCAATTACATATGGCATGTAGATGGCTATGATAAACTGAAACCCTTTGGCTTGGCCCTGTCAGGATGTATAGATGGCTTTTCAAGAAGACTGATGTGGCTTGTGTGTGGAGCAACAAACAACAACCCGGCTGTTATAGCTCACAATTATATAAACTGTGTAAAGAGTCTTGGTGTGATACCAATGAGATTACGAACAGACTTCGGGACTGAGAATGGGACTATGGCAGCAATACAGTGTACCCTCCGTCACGCGCACACGGACTATTATGCTGGATCGTCAAGCCACAGTTACGGATCATCTACTGGGAATCAGCGCATCGAGTCATGGTGGTCTTATTTCAGAAGAGGAAGGTGGGTACATTTGTGTCTGGTAGGTGTAAGCTACAGTGAAAGCTGATCAGATCGTTTTTTTTTACATGCATTTAAGAAAATAGAGTAGCGTCCTGCTGGACGTGTTGAAAAGTTGGATGAGATAGACGTTAACAGCCGTCACTTTATTGCAGGAACTCAAAATGGTCACTGTCAGCTGTTGTGCCGAAATGAGCATGCTTGCCTAGATTTAACGACGCCAATACAAAATGAAAAACTCAGACCAAACTCTCCACTCCTCACAATCAACACACAGAACAGAGTGAAAAGAATACAGCATTTTTAACAAGAACATTACTGCAGGGTCGCTACAATATTTATGGAAAACTAATATGCATTACTTTGTTTGACATCCATTTGTGGCATGTTTTAAATGGGACCAAAATGTAACAAACCCTATAAAATGACCAAGAACAAAGCTAAATTGATTCTTAAATATTAATTATATACCCAGGTCTCAGTTTTGGATGGACTTGTTTGGAGACCTAAGAGACTCTGGAAACTTAAATGGAAGCCACGAACACCAATGCTTGCTGAGATTCTGCTTCAGAGGGGTTCTACAGAAAGACCTGGATGAATGCAAAGACCTCTGGAACAAACACAGGATCCGGCCAAGCAGACTTGCATCGTGTCCAGGGGGGATTCCAAACGAACTCTATCTCTTGCCTCACAGGTATTTGAGTTCTTAACAAAATGAATTAACCTTTTGCATCAAACTAAATGCAAGGTGTTGTTATTGCTTAAGTTGGTTAATATATATTCATAATTTTACACATAAGTATGATACAGCAGTTTATAACATGTCACTGCATGCGTTGATTTATATAGTTCCATATTGTCAGCAAAAAATCCTTCACTGTTCTATTTTCATTTTGCAGATATGGTTCAAGAGACTGTGGATTTGCTGTTGAGGAGATGGAACTGGATGTGTTTCCCGAGGAGGGGCTACCGGTTGGATTGTGTGGTGATCCAAACATTGAGGAATATTTACAACAGGCTGTACAACAAAACACACTGCAGCAGCCACAAAACTGGGAATCGGCCACAGAACTGTATTTGGCCCTGAAGGACATAGCTGGGTTTTAGATACCAACTGAACTTCAGTTTGTAATGACATTTGTCAGAGTTACTCTGACGAAGACACACACTGTGTCGAAATGTTAGTTTCTTTCCTTTTTTTGCACCTAATAAAACCTTTGGACTTGAGTGCTCCAGCCCTTCTGTTTTTCCTTCATTTTTTTAATGTTAGTAGTGTTTCCTTTCCCTCTTGCTAAATTGAATATAATATTGTTCATAATATACAGCAACTGGCATGAATTTAAATATTAACATTTAACCACAAGGAAACATTTACAATTTTCTTTAATAAAACCATTTACAAATAGTGTCCAGCATTTCTGTCACTTTTCCAACATACACAATATTAAGAAAAAACAACTAAATGTTTAACAATATGGAAGTTGCTTATCACATGAATGTGTTAGGTTCAGCTGCCGTTGGCACACTACTTAACAGGGTAACTCAGTAACTGTAACTTGATGACCTTGCTGATTTAAGAACATCCAAATCCTGGAGCATTTTGAATTCCAAAGTCCATGTTGGCCTTAAAGATGCCATATGAGTCACAGATGGGTAGCTTCAGAGTATTTGCACAGGTGTTTGCAACTGGAAAAGGCGAATCACTTAAAAACTGGATGCATGGTGGTGGTGTCATTCCTGCCGGTGGAACTGCCGTCAGCCCTGTGGCAAACATCATCAAATCTTCCAGACACACTGCTGTTGCCTTCTCTGAAAGAAGAAAGTAAACACTGTAGTACATTACAGAAAATTAATTTCCTTACCTCTCCTTTCATAAAACTATAAACAAATAAAAACGGCCATTCAAACCTTCACAATCAAGGAGATAATCTGCCCAAAAGCCAAGTGTTAGGACCTCCTTATGCCGCTTGTTGCTTCCTGCTGGGCTGAGATCTGGTCTGAACATGCTCTCCAGTTCTGAAGCAGTCAGGGCCTTTGCAGAGAAGCATAGGAGTGGGGCCAGCACACTGGAATGTTTTTGCAGTGCACTTAAAAAATTCAGACTTTCCAGTCCATCTTTAAATCTGCAAAGGATAGACAAATAACTAATAATTGGTTTATAGCTATGACTATTGCAGTCTTCTAAATTGTGTTTAAATGACTTTACCTACTAGATCTTTCATTATAAATTTGGACAGATTTCAAATGCATACACAAAAATAATTAATAGTGCTCATAAATTAACTGTGACAGCAAAAAAAGAAGAGCTCATTGGGATTTCAGCATTTAAAAAAAAAAAATAGTGCTTTCACACTGGAATAAACAAGTGTGTCGAAAAAGGGATCACCTCTTTTTATAAATAACTGAAAAATTAATCATGTTGCATGACTGATTATTATGGGTCATTGTGAACAATAAATGTATACTAAATTAGAGTTCTAGTGTCAAAAGGTTAATAGCGTGCAACAGTGGCTCAGGAATTAAGTTGTTGTTCATCAGATCACCGGATGCTACCGAATCAGTTTTTTCATATACATCTGAAGGTCTGAAAATGTCAGTGGCTGCTGTGATGAGCAACTGGCCATCCTGAATTTAAAAGGAGTAATGAGTTTACCGTTGAATGACACTTTGGTTTCTTTCAAGGATGTACCATCTGAGGTATTCCTCCACAAATGCTTGTTTCTCACAAGGCTTGACATTTCTGAGGCATCCAGCAGTTTGGAAGATTGTGCTGTTTTGCAAAATAAGATTATGCAAAGACTCCTCTGATTCAGCTTTCAGGACCTATAAAAAAAAAAAAAAAAAAAAAGTTTTACTGTAAGAAAAACAAAAATAATTTTCACTACTTTTACGATTCATTCAAACATTGGATTAAAAAAATAATCAATTTGTTATTTCATTTGTGTTGTTGGGAGGTGGAAATCTGTCCTTTCAGATTACAGAATCTACCTTGAACCTACTTTCAAGATATGATCCAACACGGATAACTGTTATCCTGATTTAATCTTTTAAACTGGCCCCAAGTGTCTTCTAAGTAAACCCATTCCCTGAGCCTAGGTAATTTTCTACCTGATGTAGAACTTTTGTGATCTCCTCATCTTGCACATCTTCTACAGTGGCGCTGAAACTCTGATTCCCTGTGATGTGGTTGACCAGGTTCTTGGAGAGGAAATGTGGTGCTGGTCCCCCATGCACAATGGATACAGCGATCATCTTTCCTGCTAAAAAGTACTCATCTTGCCTGGCAGCTGTAATACAGGGCACATAATAATCATGGTTAATTGCTATTAAATATGCTAATGAAAAAAATAAGCCAATTTTTATTAAAATTTCCATTGTAATAATTACGGAGAAAACATCCACCTCTTGAATTATATACAAGATAACGGCTCTCTGGAGGTCCATCAAAGATGGGGCGATTTCTCAGACTGCCCATAAGAAGTGTGAGGAATTCACGCCTCGGGCCACCTGTATCCAAACCGTCTTCAAAGCTGCCAGCATCATCATTAAACTTGATGAACATGTCGTAGTTGTCAGAGTATGTGCTGCGTCGAAATCCTCTAACAGCTCCATCCCATACAGCTGACCTTGATATATTGAACCTGCTGACCTTCTTGTGGTCAAGTTCCAGTGCCAAATTTGCAATAATTTCATGTGCCTCCAAATTGGTGTCTCTAAAAAAAAAAAAAAAAAGGGAAACTTATTTTTTAAAGGTGTATATACTTCTCTCATGATTGCATGGTGTCTTGTACAGAACAAGATGGCGGTTAATTGGATTCAAATGTTTAAATTACTAACACAGGTTCTTCTGGGGGCTCAGCTTTGGCTTCGTTAGGAGTAGGATCTTCATCATCAATCACAATCGGTTCAAACAGCTGTGTGTAGTTTCTGCAGAGTGAAAACATGTACACAAAGTGTAGATGCAAAAATACAAATGCATAAACATGCAGTTCCACTTTTATAGAATGATTCTACTATTTATTTTTCTGAAGAATCAAATGTAAAAGAGTCAAACTACATACATTTATAATAATTGTGTGTATATATTTTGTGCAAACCTCTGGAATAATTACTCAAGATACAACGCACCTGTAACAGGAGCTCTCGACAGTGAGGCATTCAGTAGTGCCTGTATCGTTTTCTTCTTCCAAATCTATGACCTGGAAATACAGAAAAGAGGATGAATGAAAATTCATATTTGACCAATTGATAATTATTTTAATATAGGGAGCCTAAGTCTCCTCCCCTTCTGGTCTGCTCGTGGGTCCCTGAACAAAAGAAAAATGAATGGAAGTGAATGGAGCTATAAAAGTTATTTTCTGGTCTGCTTTGCCTTACTCTCTGAATCACACATATGTTGTACTTCAATTTAAATAATAAATAATTGTGTTTCGACTATGTCTGTAATGTAATTTGAGAGTTGTTAGCTTGTAAAAATTTGTCCTTAAAATGACTACAAGTCAGATGTCGCAAATATGATGTCGCCTCAGAAGCTTTTCTCCCCCAGCGTAGCTGCTAATTATCACATGGCCAGATTTATAGTGGTTTTCTCCACATCATCCTGGAAGAAGGATTCGAAGCTCGCTAAACAAAACTAAGCTTTTCCTCTTCTCTGTGTCTGGTTCGATGATGTCAATTTTGTGAGACGAACATTTACATTTCGCCACGTCTTTTCAAACAAAACATAAAATAACCTTTGCCACCTGTCGCTTAAGCACTTTTTGGCATCAAAATGTGTTTATATACTTCACGGACATCATATTTTAAATCCATTATACACATCAAACGGGATCAGAAAATAATTTTTATTGGCTCATAGACTCCTATTTTTTTAGCAGTATGGGACCCATGGTCCGGAAGTAGATGGATGTACCTTAGGTTTCCTATCCCAATAGATTATCTAAAGGTACAGTAAGTAAGAATGAAATAATAAATCCTGTGGTCAAATTTGTGTACTACAGTCTATCTTTATAAACAAACGAGTGACTCTCCCTCCTCCCGTTCCATGAGTTTCATGGCTACGGATCAGCGCCAGAAGATTCTAGATGACAAAGACGAGTCATACACAGTTAGTTTCAATGTAACCTTCCTTCCAACATGATTGAGACATTAGACTGCTTTGTGATTATTTCACTTAATGTACCTTTAAGGGGTGGATGTTATAATCTATTGATAGTATGAAAATTGATGATGTGAAATGCATTGTATAATAACAATGAATGTAATAAGCAAACAGTGAATCGTCATCTAATTGCAAAGTAAAGGCGGTGGAGATTGTCTGCTGCACTGTTTTACTAATAAAATAGTTTTTTACCTGTTGTACTTCATTAGCAAGCACAAGATCCCCAGCACCCTTCCTTAGAGAACAAAGAAAAGCATTATTGTTGTGTACTGTGAAAATATTAATTGACACTTTGAAAATATTTAAGCATCTTGATTAACAAACAAGCAATACAAGTATTATGTAGTCCATGTTCCAAAAACCATATACAGAATGAATGACTGTGTGTTATACTTGTATAACTATGCATGTGACAAATAAAGAACCTTGAACCTTTAACCTTGACAAAAGTGTATATCTCATTAATACAAAAGTTTAGGCAAAAAACAGTAAAAGATTACATGTTCTTAAAATATCACTTACTCATATTCTGCCGCTTTCTGTAAAGGACTGCTTTCATGTTGAAGTTCCCATGGCTGAAACAAACAAACAAACACACGCACGCACGCGAGCGAGCACGCACGCACGCACGCGCACACACACACACACACACAAAATGTATTTCACATATAACTATTAACTGTTTTACTGAACTGAGGCAAATGGTGGTGGCTAAACAACAAGAAAACTCTATAAAAAAAATTTTAATTGTACTTACCAGTGTATCAGCAAGATCAAACTCAGAGGGCCTTTTAATAACAATCTCGGGGTCAGAGTCAGACAAGTCTGAGTTTTCTCCAACTACAAAACATGAAAACAAATCAAGCTAAGCAAACTAAATTCATACTAATGTATGAAACTTTATTTGATCATGAATAATAGATTAATACGAAAGGCATAAAGTTAGCATTTAAAAATCATGACTCAGTAGATCCAAAAATGGCTGAATTTCATGTTTCCAGGAAGAAACATAACATATACAAGCTAATTTAGGCAGCAATGGTGGCAGAGGAGTTAAAAGCCCGCCCTGTAATCAAAAGGTTGAAGGTTTGAGCCCTGCTCAGTCTGTCACAGTCGTTGTGTCCTTGGGCAAGACACTTCACCCTCCATGCCAGGTGGTGGTAGTGGGAGGGATAGGTGGCATCTGTGTACAGCAGCCTTGCTTCAGTCAGTGAGTCCCAGGACAGTTGTGTCCACATTGTAGCTAATCACCAGCAGTGTGTGAATGTGTATGGGTGAATGACTGGTTTTGTTGTGAAGTGTCTTGGGGGGGTTGTAGAACCCTAGAAGTTGCTATATCAAATACAGGCCATTCACCATTTTAATGTAGGTATGCTATTGACTTGCGTGCTTTATGCGTAATGTTATCATTTTACAATTTCAAAATTAGTAGTTGTTGAAACTAAGGGAATGTGTGTCAAAATCAAAACAAACATTAGCAGCTTACCATCTTCAAAGTCACTCTTCAAGCAGATGAAAACAGTGATTCTTTGATAAGGCTTGCCAACTTCAGCCTTATAAGCCTCAAGTGTAAATGGTCTTTGTGTTCCAGGGACAGTAATGACCTCAGTGCCATCCAGATACAGAAGAAGGAAAGGTCCATCTTTTAGATCTTTGTTAAAGTCCTTCATTTTTTTAACAGCTTGATTGAGCAGACTTGTGGCAGTAGCGTCAGGGTCTGTTGTTAGGAAAATAGTTTTTCCACGGTATGGCTTCAAACCACCCTTTTTTATGGTCATCAAGCCGACATTTATCTGTAAGGAAAAACACATGAACAATGGGCCAAGTAGATACTAATATGACTCTAAGCAGATCTATTCAAACTTGAATATTTATTAACTGCTAAAGAGGGATCTTCCTGACAACCTAAATGTACAATTACTCGTAAACAATTGTTCTTATTCTGGATAGCTTTACTACACTGAACATTTTTTACACAACTCCCCTAAGGAATAACAAAAGAATGTCATTAGAAAATTAACCTCAACTTGTTTTCAGACTGAGCTAGCCAAACTACCTGAACCTTTCTTTTTTCCTTTTTCTTTAAGCCCTTCCTCCCTTCAGAAAACTTTTGCCTCTCTTCATTTTTCTTTTTTCTGTATTCTATGAAGGTGCTGAAGGTTGGAGTCGGGCAGTTTGAGGTAGTCTGTGATGCTAAAGGGAAACAAAGGAAAAATGTACTACAATGTCACACATTAAAGACATTCATTCATGTAACATTCCATTGTCTACACAACACGCAAATAAGGACAACACTGAATAATCTCACTAGAAAATTTCTACCAAGGAATGACAATGCAACTGATACTATTGACCAATACAATTCTACACCAGTAAGTTTTAATGTATAGACACATAATAGGGTTAGTTCCTAAAGTTAACCAAACATAATAAATGAACTAATTTATTATCGTTTCAGTTGTGGAAATGCTCAGAGGACTGTTCCACGAAGCAAGCTAATCCCAAAAGCCAGGCTCACTCTGAAAATCCAGGCTCGATTGCCCCAAATTCGGTTCCAGGAACGAGGCTAACCTGCAGTCTTTCTGCTCATTCATTATGCAATATGCTTGTGGACAAGTCTGGTCCGTGGCACCCTAGCTGCGAGGTTTGTTAACACTAGAACTGCCCTCAAACCTTCACTACTAGAAAGGTCTTGAGCAGTCATTTTGACAGCTGCGTGCATTTTCAAATGAGCCTCGATTTTCTGAGCTCGCTTAGTGGAACAGCCCTCTGGTCTGCTGTGGGCTGGAAACAGCTAACGCTAGGCTAATAAATCAATAAATAACAAACATTTTATTATGCTTATTAACTTACTCAATGGGAGTGAAGTGTCTCCGATGCAAGATGCGTGATAAAGCCTCTCGCCACAGCCGCTGCAAAAGTTCGGCGACTCCTCAACCAGCTTTTTCCCACAGCTAGGACAAAACATTCCGCCGTTCTTCTTCAAACGAAATGCGCCACAGGCAGAGTAACTTCCGGTTCCAAAGACGAACAGATCGGACATCCAATCAGTGATGTCTCCTGTTGCCGACTGGTACCTACCCTTTCCGGTTTTCTTAATGTAATTGTGCTTCTCAATTTGTTTTTGTGATTCTTCTTTTGTTTTTGTGCTTCTCGATTTGTTTTTGTGATTCTTCTTTTGTTTTTGTGCTTCTTGATTTGTTTTTGTGATTCTCAGTTTTGTTTTTGTGCTTCTCGATTTGTTTTTGTGATTCTTCTTTTGTTTTTGTGCTTCTTAATTTGTTTTTGTGATTCTTCTTTTGTTTTTGTGCTTCTTGATTTGTTTTTGTGATTCTCAGTTTTGTTTTTGTGCTTCTCAATTTTGTTTTTGTGCTTCTCAGTTTTGTTTTTGTGATTCTCCATTTGTTTTTTTGTTTCTCGATTTTGTTGTTGTGTTTAGCAATTTGTTGGTGTGATTTGCACTTCAGGGCCACTGTAACAATCAGCTGTTCTGCATTCAATAAGATGCCACACAAATTATTTGTGCCACTCCAAAAAAATAATTTCTGTCCACTATAAAGGAGAACATCACAGCCTGATACCTGCAGGAGTGACAGCAGCAGGTGTATCACTCCTGTTTCTACCTGGAGACAGCAGTCGCCTCATTGTTCTGACACACAGCACAAAACTATCCACAACACTACACACTAACTACACAAGACAACACATGAACTACACACTCCAAACACGCTAAATGTCACAAATCTCTCACATCTCAAAACTCTCTTATTCTGCTCTCTCTCTCTTGCCTTCACTCCTAAAACTTCCCCTGTTTTTGTTTGGGGTTTTTTTTTGCTCATAAGCAGAGAGTGCTCGCTGCGCTGTCCTTACGGTGTGTTCACACCGAACGCGATAGAGGCGGGCAGAGCGTCAGGCTTACATGTAAAGTCAATGGAAAGGCGCGATGACCCGCGATTGCGGCTCCCGCGAAAATTCGGAAGCAGATTTGCGTCGCCAAAACGCCTGAAACGCGCGTGAGTGTAGCGCATTTCAGGCGTTTGACTCGTGAAAAAAACCACGCGCGTGAGTTTATGTGTTGCATTTTGTGCATACACGCGTTTCGTGTCCCCCGCTCGAGTTGGAAAAATCTGAACTCCAGCGTCAAATCGCGCCGCGACAACCAATCAGGAGCCTGGTGACGTGGCTGTTACCTAGTTCAAAGGGGCAGATCCCGCCAAAGCCATTCATTCTGCATTCATCATGGAGGAAAAACTAATCAGTGCTGTGGCAAATCATCCCGAATTATATGATGCTACCTACTATTTCTACCGAGACAGGAATAGCTTGGAGACAAATCAGTGAGGAGATCGGGCAACCTGGTAAGTTCATTCCTTCTTTTTAATTTTCAGACTGACCCGATGAAGCGGCGCAAAAGCTAGCAAGCCCGTCTACTGTCCCGCGATTTTCCCACTGTTGTACAAATACCTTTCCGCTAACCAGATAATGCTTTTATTCAGAGGACATCTGCAGGAGAAAGTGGAAGAGCCTCAGGGACACCTATAATAAGGAGAAGAGGGCAGAGAAGGAGAAGAGGAGTGGGTCGGCAGCAGGATCGGGGAGGAGATGGAAGTTCTTCGCGGTCATGGGGTTTCTGGACCCCTTCTTCACCCCGCGGGAGACTAGCGGAAATATGGTGCGGACCGTGGAGAACTTCTCCCCCGAGGACCAGGGACAGCCCGAAGAGGCAGCAGGGGAGTGTCAGTCAGAAGGTATGTTTACAATGAATTAATGTAGGCAGTTAATTAATGCGTGTTGTCATACAGGAATATATTTTGTTTATTAATAAACAGTATACAGTAGTCCCACTGTTCATCCGTCACTGCCTCGCCTTTTCGCTGATTTTTTTTTTATTGCACCGTACAGCTTTCAACAATGCGCATTGCATTCTGCAGCCGAAATGACAAATCTCCTCCATGTCATGTCTCCTGCGCTTGCCAAACTTATCATGTTTGGTTTTGATAACCATCACTTCAAATAGAAAAAAACAGCACAAAAACACTCATAACTATGACCCTCATTCGGAAATAGGCACCTGCACCGGGAGCGAAAAAGGCGCACAAAAGTGGCGCCGCAGACGGAGAAAAAGCGCGGCATACTTTTACGTTTTAAAATTGACTTGGTTTGCACTTTGAGAATCAACTTGTGAGAAATGTGACTACTGTTCATGTGCTGCAATAAACGAGAGACCACTGTATATAATAATAAGTATATAATAATATAATATTCTCTATGACTATTGTCTTCGACCTGTTAACATTTAATATTGTCTTGATAGAGTCAAGTAATCATGCAGCAGAGTCCTCCCCTGTTGCTTCTCCTGACTCCCCAGTCCCTGGTCCCTCCACTCCTGCTGCTGCACCCACAGGTATGAACATCAAGCACTGATAGCTTTTTACTTGCTTGAATCCCCTTGTGATCACCTTTACTAAATATCTACAACCAATCTGTTCATATCCTGGTTTTCTTCAATTTTGAAAATGAAAATCTAGTAGCAGCCTTCTCATTTCTTTGTGGTGTTTTGTTCTGTGTTTTACAGGCCCACAGAGGAGGACAGCTCGAAGGCGGGCGAGGGAAGGGTCCCAGGACGGTCCATCGGCGGTGGAGCTGGCTATCCTGGAGTGCCTAAAGAGGCCACGCCCGTCTGCAACAGAATATTTTCTCCTCAGCCTTGTTCCTGCTCTGGAGAGCATGCCGCCTCAGACACGAGAATTCGTGAAATTCCAAATTTCTAAATCAGTTTTTGAAAATAGCACAGCTGTGCTAAATTTGGAAACATTGGACCCTAATGATCAGTAGTTTTCTGATGAGGCAGCAGCTCTCCAGGGCAGAAACAATGTTCTTATGTTTCTCCTCCTTCTCCCTGAGGCTCTTCCACTCCAAGCTGGGTCCTTTTTATTCCTGTCTGTCTGTAAATAGTTAGATTTCATATATTTATGTTATTTATGTCCTTTTGTTACTGAATTTATATATTTTATCAAATAAACATTTATAATGACAAATGTCTTTGTTCTACTACACAGCAAATATTGGCACCCGACTTGACAAAAGTAGAATTTATTTCATATTACACTAATAACAAAACATACTAATACAGTGGGATGCATAAGTTTGGGCAACATTGTGAAAAGTAATTATTTTCCTGTACAAATTGTTGGTTGTCTCAATAAAAATTGTCAGTTAAATACATCATATAGGAGACACATAGTGATATTTGAGAAGTGAAATGCAGTTCACTGGATTTACAGAAAGTGTGCAATAACTGTTTAAACTAAAGCAAGCAGGTGCATAAATTGGCAACACAAAAAAAGAGAAATAACATAAATATGTAGTGTATATCAATGTGTGTGTCTCCTATATGATATATGTAAGTGACATTTTTTACTGTAACAGCGATTCATACAGGAATATAATGACTATTAATAAGGTTGCCCAAACTTTTGCACCACACTGTATATAGGAACATAGTGAAGACAAGTTGCAGAGTAAAAAGAGGTTAGTTTATTTTGGAGTAGAGCTCCATTTATTAAGAAAATGTTAAAAACACAGGAACACTCTTTAGAGGTTTGTGGGTGGCTCTTAAAAGAGCCGTTGTGGGGAAGTCGTTCAGACTTCAAACAGGCTACTCCTTTGGTTGCCAAGACACAGCTCCCTCTGCCGAGAAGTGAGCCATGAACTTCTCCCTCACCAGGACAGCCTCTCTGGAGGAGTTGTTTGCTGCCATACGACCCAGGTCTTGCAACGGCTCCACCACAGCAGGCGCCAGACCTCTCACAGCAGGTGCCCCTCTCTCGTCCACACAGCGCAGAAAGTTGTGGAGAACACACGTTGCCTTCACACACTTCTCCGCAATTTCAGGACGGAGCTCCATGGCACGCCGATACAACCTCCACTGTGAGGAGAGGATACCGAAGGCACCCTCCACTATCATCCTGGCCCTGGAAAGGCGATAGTTAAAGATCCTCTTCTCTAAAGGGAGGAGGCGTCCAGGGAAAGGTCTCATGAGCTCACGCCGCAGCGGGAACGCTTCATCAGCCACAAAGACATGGGGCTGGGCTCCACGGTGTTCTCCACCAGGTAGAGGCTGGTCAGGAGGCAGATGGAGAGTCCCAGCCCGAAGAGCCTGACCAAAGGTGGAGTTGGCCAGAATACCACCGTCGCTGGTCCTCCCGTACCCCCCAACATCAATGACGCGGAAGCGATGCTCTGCATCCACAACCGCAAGGAGAACAATGGAAAAAGTTCCCTTGTAGTTGTGGAACATGGATCCTGAGTTGGGGGGTGCCTTCGTCTGGACGTGCTTCCCATCCAGAGCTCCACAGCAGAGAGGGAAGTTCCAGCGCTCCTGGAATCCCTCTGCGATGGACCGCCAGTCTTCAGTTGAAGGCACAGCCATGAAATCGTCCACTAGACAGTCCCAGATGGCCGTCGCTACCTGGGGGATGATCTGGCTCACTGTCGCGCTGACCTAGTAGGTGTGGCTGTTATTCCTCTTTTCCTCCTCCTGCCCTCTACCTTCCGGTGCTGCTGCTTGCCCATGGCCGCTGATTAGACCTTGGGTGCAATCAACAACTAAGCACGGACTGGTGTGCGCCGCCCTGCCAGGTGAGCCACATTAGAGCAATCAAGGGTGGGCGTGCCGAGTAAACCTTTAAATGCATGCAGCAGTCATTTGACCCGTGTGCAACATACTGAGAGGACGGCAAACAAAGCACTTTTCCACTGTGAGGAAGACTTTGAACAAGACAGGCTATCGGTAAGCTCTTGAGTTCACATTTTGCTTTTGCAGATGTATCTGGGACTATGGAAGCTCAGTTGTGCAAATGTTTTACGCTTAGGGAAATAGTTGCTGCATTTAAGTTTAATTATATTGACAAAAATGAATGTTTAAGCTTGAATAAATTGTTTGTGCAGTTAGTGTTCCCACATATTTATGTTAATTAATATTAAAAATAGTTACCCCAAATCCTTGGGTGGATCGTAAAACTAGTGAATAAATGTTTGGTTTTGATTTAAAGAAAATAATTCTTTGTAAAGAAAATCCTTAGTTAAAGTCTATTAAAATGTTTGAACTCTAAAATGTATACTTTAAAATACAATTGTTTATAAAAAAGTGTTAATGCAAAGAAGACACATTTTGTATATTTAAGAACCACAGTTAAATTAACACAGTTGACCACATGGTAAATGGCTTTACTGAAGTGTATTTTGTTATTTCGTCTGTCTTTTGTGAATGGTTAATGGAATGTTCTTTATTTTTGTGTTGAAAGGTTTTTTACCTGCTGCTACCTACCAGCTATCAAACTAGTTGGTCTAAATAAAGTTGAGTGAAATTCAAAGTCTGGTCTTTTTCAAGTGTGGACACCTCACAGTCAGAGGAACACTTGACACTCACCGTGGACACACCGACTCGAAAACTGAACGCGAGATGGTCCTGAAGGAGTCCCCGGTGGCAAGGAACCTGGACAACAGTGTTTAAAATGAGTATTATGTGTACTGCAGTTACAAAATACATTATAGAAATTACAAAACATAAATCTTACATAAAACATTTTGTAATTATAAGGATAATTACATGATATATATTTGATATAATCTAGAACAATCTGCCGTGATCATAAACAAATATTCAACTATCCCAGAATTAAACCAGGTCTAAATGAAAAAAGGAGTGAGTATCACTACAAAGATTAACCCACATTGGTCCTAGTACAAGTTTGATATCAGCAAACACCGAGAGCATACCTATGACACCACAGCCATGCTATCATTCAAACACTGATAACAGCATAAATCGAATTAAATCGGGACTTGATGAGACCGTCTGAGTATCACTACAAATATTATGAAGTCGTCTCGTACCAGTTTGCTATCGGTAAACACCGAGAGCATTCACTGTTAGCATAGCACATCCATGTTAGTATACACTGCTAACATGGATGTGCTATGCTATCAGTAAACGCCGACAGCATTCACTGTTAGCATAGCACATCCATGTTAGCAGTGTATAAATGGATGGTTTAGCATATATTAGCGCAGGTATCAATAAAGGACTACCGTATTAAACACTTTTACTAACCTCAGGCAGATGGACAGGCGCTCTGCTGGTGGGATTGAGCGCCTGTAATTGGTGTCTAGGCGGGCAATTCTGGGACCGACGCGGGAAAGCAGGTCCTCAAACTGGCCGAGTGACAGACGATGATATCGCTGGAATCTGCCGTCATCCAGGCGCAGCTCCTGTAGCAAATGGTGAAACTCTTTATACAGTAAAGTTACAGCAGGATACAAATAACATCAGGCTGATCCTGCCACGATTTGTTCCCCCTGTCTAAATCACGGACAAACAGTATCCCACAGTTGTTTATGTTTTTAAACCCATTTTGCACAGGATCATTAGGCGGTCCATTGTCCCTCTCGGTGGGTTACTCCCACAGGGTTTAAATCTGGGATTCTCCACCATTTGACCCTAGAACCGAAGAAGCTTCTCAGATGAGAGGTGAAACGTCTTCAAGCAACTTAAAGAAGTCCAGACGGTTTTCTTTCCAAGCTTCTTAGGCTACGTCCACATGTACATGGGTATTTTTGAAAACGGAGATTTTCTGTTTTCGTTTTAAAAAATAATCCCGTCCACACGTAAAGGCAGAAATGAAGGAAAACGCTGCTAGGAACATGCCAAAGCAACAGGTGGCGATATATTCCTAACCGTGCAGAAATGTTGGCCAATCAGAAGTCTAGAAGCCTCGGTGGGAAAAAGCTGGGACATAGAAGCAGAACCGAGTCGTATGTGTGGAGGGACAGTAACTGTGTGTGTATATGTAAGCATTTAAACACTGCAGAGAGTACAATTAACAGTAACAGTATTGTAGAAATTAATTTCACCGAAACAATAACGTGGCGCACAGTGTAATGTCAAAAAATGTGCACACCTTTGACGCTGCGTTTTCTGCGTTTTTCTCGTCCACATGTAAATGCAAAAACGGAGTTTTCAAAAATATCCACCCTGGCCAGAGTTTTTAAAAATCTCAGTTTTCAGTGACCAAAAACGCAGTTTACGTGTGGACGAAAGGTGCAAACGCATATGTGGACGTAGCCTTAGACTACGATGACCTGGATGACTGAGAACCTTCACAGACATCTTAAGAGTATAGGACAACTAAGGGTACAGAATGTGTGCAAACCTGTTGGCCAATTACAAAAAAAAAATGTTTCCTAAGGAATGGAATAGGCAATGAGAAATTTCTCATAAGGATTTAAAATATTTGAACTACCAGTGTCTAATACTGATAGGACATTTTTGTATACACAACATTGTAACATATTTGAATAATATTAACAATTAAACAATAAATCAGGAAATAGAAAGCAGATAAGGTCAGTGAAATTGTTTGCATTATTTTATGTTTTCAGCTCCGAGTAAACAATTCCTTTTTTGAACCAGATGAGTACCAGATGTGCATCACAATTCTACAGTTTCTACAGTGGAATCAGTGTGGCTATCACTTTAAAGTCTCTTTGGGCTGGTTTGTGTTCTCAGCTTTTTGTTCAAACATAAAAACTAAAAGGGAGATTTTGTGTGTGTCCTCTTTGGGATAGGGATGTGTATTGGTGTGTCGAACTGTACCATATAAGTTTTAGATTACCTGGTATTTAACTGGTTAAAATGTGTTTCGGGTCATTTTACAGAGTACCGAGAAATAATTGGGACCTCCAGTTTGTTGCGATTCCACGATTACAGAAATTGTAATCAACAGTTTACTACATTTTTTCCCCCGATGCTCCATATTTTCTCATTTATGCAAACAAATGATAGAAAACACTTGGTATAAAAGTACAGTTCATTTACACCTCTTGCTGGTGGCAATATTCTAATTCAAAGTCACTGCTCTGTTGTTGCACACCATACTTCATACCAGGTGATGCTAATGATTTATAATGGCCACCAAGCTGCTTCTGCCATCTCTCATTAGTGCAAAGAAATGGAAAAAACAGTATCCTTCTATCCTTATTTAGCAGTGCCTACAATAAAATGCTTTGCCACAAAAGGAAATCCACCATCCATCCATTCGCTTCCGCTTCTCCTTTTCAGGGTCGCAGGGGGCGCTGGAGCCTATCCCAGCTGTCATAGGGCGAGAGGCGGGGTACACCCTGGACAGGTCGCCAGTCTGTCGCAGGGCGGAAATCCACCATAGATTACCATTTGCAAGGACTTAAGCATCAGCAAGAGAACATCAAACAGCAAGAACATCTGAAGATGAACGCTGTCCGAACTTCAAACTGGAATGACCGTAGCAGGAGCAAAAGGAAACAAAGTAAGAAACTAATGCAATACACTCACATAATGGTAAGTAATATATAAATGAAACCTCATTAGTACATGTTTGCTAAGCTAACAAGTTTGTTCAGGTGTTGCTAATGCTAGCACATGAAAAATATAAGGTGAAGAAAGTGGCATACTAATATTATATGTTAATTATGACTGGGTTACACACTTGGTGGTCCAGTCGATGCATTGGTCTGTTTTTGTCACCCTTAGCATTGTACTGTGTGCACAAATGCATTTCTGCTTACCAGTATTTTAGCTAACTAGCTCCATCCTCAACTCCCAGACAAACTGAATGGCCAGAGGCAAACATTTGTTTTCTATAAATTTACTGTGTGTTTGTGTGCGTGTTAGTGTGTTAATGCAAAGAAACTGCAGTAACACAGCTGTTGTTTGTTAATGTCTCATGATGTAATAATAACAAAATAACTTTTGTGTTTTTGAGATTCTGATCGGATGAGATTTATCCTCTCAATTTTCACTGACTTTGCTATGTGGCTCCCAAATATATCTTAATCTTATTAAATAAATCATCGTTATCTTCTAAGTCTGGGTCTGCTTTTGCACCGCACTCAACATCCCCCTTTTCATAGTCTGACCGTTCTCTCGTGAGGCAGTTTCTGTCTGAAAAGGTCTTAAATGGTGAAAGAAGGCAAGGCAAGGCAAGTTTATTTGTATAGCACAATTCAACAACAAGGTGATTCAAAGTGCTTTACAGAGACATTAGAAACAAGAACAAATAAAAAGCATGATTTAAAATTGAATAAAACAAGCAAATAAACTAACTAACTAATTAACAAACAAACAAACAAACAACAGTATATAAAATCAAAACAGATAAAATCAGAACAGTAGATAAAATCAGTAGTTAAATGTAAGTTTTGAAATTTAAGCTTAAAGTGTGGATTTGGTGCTTTATTCAAATGCAGCTGAGAACAGGTGAGTCTTCAACCTGGATTTAAATAAACTGAGTGTTTCAGCTGATCTGAGGCTTTCTGGGAGTTTGTTCCAGATATAAGGAGCATAAAAGCTGAATGCAGCTTCTCCGTGTCTGGTTCTGACTCTGGGAACTGATAAAAGACCGGATCCAGATGACCTGAGGGATCTGGATGGTTCATACTGGGTCAGGAAAGAAAGAAGGAAAAGATAAACGAAAAATGCACAGTTAAAGGAAAAATATATCAGGGGAACCTGCTGTTGCTGTTATCTTTGATGAGACACCAGATACAGATCATGGCCCCTTTGAAAAAAGATGACTCTGAAAGAATCCTAGCATATCCTGCTCACCGTTTTCTTGGATGTAAACCACTTCACAGTTCCATTGTCAGTTGTCAAAAACACTTTAACAGTATGACATTCCCAATTGTCTTTGACAATACAACCTACATGCTGAAAGCATACTGGCAGTGTTGGGAGGTAACACATGTACTGGCATTACATATTTAAAATACAAAATATTAGTAACTGTATTCCATTACAGTTGCTGTTTAAAAAGGTGATAATTAGAATACTGTTACTTTGTTGAAATAAATGGATTACACAGTGGTCTTTTCCTGTTTCATATGTTAGGCTATCCCCTCTCTAATTTTGGCAATTTCATGCATTGCCGGAGACCCAAACAAAACACGCAATAAGAGGCTCTAATGTCCTGTTCATGTTGATGGCGTCAGTTACACAATGGACCCGGAGCCAGCACAACAGAGCCAGCAGCGCGCGAGCAGTAATGCATTTCTTACTTGGAAATTCCAACACCACTTCACATGTAAAGAAGAAAGGGATGGGCAAAATCTGGCTGTTGAATGCAAACTCTATATACAGTACAACCAAGCTGCTCTCAGCATCAAAAGACTCCACCTCCAACTTAAAGAAACATCTGGAAGTAAGTATTTAAAAACTAACATTAGCCTACTGCGGCTACCCTGTTTTAGTTGTGGTAGCTACCTGGGTTATGTCCCACTTCAGTATCTTCGATGCACTATTGTTGTGCACCGACTGCAGACGGTTAGACTTGATGGATAGCATTAACAACCTGTTAGCTGCAAATAATCATGTGCAGTTCTGAAAGCAGTCCATGAACTAACCTCGGCTAACGGCAGCTAACAATGTTAGCTCAGTGGCGAGTAACCTTCAGTAATAGTAATAAATCACACAGCAATAGTACATTCATGTAGTTGTAAAAAGCATGATAATATATTAAGTAATCCAAAGTATTCAGAATACGTTACTCTCATTGAGTAACTTAACGGAATATGTTACAAACTACATTTTGTGCCATGTATTCTGTAATCTGTAGTGGAATACATTTTAAAAGTAACCTTCCCAACACTACATACAGTGGCTTGCAAAAGTATTCGGCCCCCTTGAACTTTTCCACATTTTGTCACATTACAGCCACAAACATGAATCAATATCATTGGAATTCCTCGTGAAAGACCAACACAAAGTGATGTACATGTGAGAAGTGGAACGAAAATCATACATGATTCCAAATATTTTTTACAAATAAATAACTGAAAAGTGGGGTGGGGTACTTGTTTCTACAGTCAGTTCATATAACCTGCATAGCACATCATTGAATTTGATTGGGAGCGCCTTCTGCAAACCTTTTGCTGAGCTCAATGCATTCATGATGTAATTGAGTAAGATATTATTCTTAGCAGGGGGTAAAAAAGAAGGTACCTGTCTCATTCGGCAGACAATCTGGAAGGCTCTAAAGCACAGTGCAATGCACTGAAATTTTTAAGCATAAAACATAACAGTCAGTGGTATTACTTGTAAGTTTTCTAATGAAGTGCTATTTCAAACAGTTGAAGAAGGTTATATAGAAGAATGTAGGCACTGTTGGTGTGAGTTTATGTCCATATCAGAAATTTTAATACATAAGAAAAGAAAATGCAGATCATATGCAAGCTGTCTACTTTTTTCCCTCCTTTTCATCTATTTTGACAATTTAGATGGGACTTACTAAGAATTAAAAACACAAAATCTCTCTTTAGAACATACAACCACAAAACCAATCATTTCTCAGAATTCTGGAGGAACTGAATAATGTAACCAGTAGTGGAATGAATTACTTTCTCTGGTGAGTAATTAAGTAACCTACTGCATTAAGTTTCAGAAACTACTCGGTAATGTGTAATACATTACATTATTGGTTTTGAGTAACAAACATAACAGTGCTCTCATGTTAACAACACAACCATCTTATGGGCCAGATTGGACCCTTTAGTGGGCAAATTCTGACCCATGGACCATATATTTGACAAAAGCCTTCACACAAACCAAGCTGTGGATGGACATTGTTTTCACAAGTATAAAAAAGGCCTGTGTTGTGGTACAAGGACGCCACAAGATAAATCTAAGTGTGAGAAATTTGTTTAAGCACAACCCTAAAAGATGATTATACATTATGCCTGAACTGAAACACGCACATATTCTCTGCTGTCACTTCTAACTGCAGAGGCTGTTTCCTTCCACAAACCTCCATTTTTTGAGGAGATAATTACACACCCCATACACAAGACAGACGAGGAATGAAAATAAACTCTCTCTTTTCTTCCCACCGTCGATCAGCAGAACTGAGCTATTGGCTGATGGCACAGCCGAGGTGACAGATTGTACAAAGGAAAGGAAAGGAAGCCAAAACAAGAGAGACACTGTAACGGATAGGCAGGAAGAGAGAGAGAGAAGAGGAGGGATGAGACACGGATAGAAGGAGAGATAAGATTGGAAATGACGAGGTGACATGTGAGTAAGCAGGCTACATGAGAAAGAGGGGGAGATGGAGGCAATAAAAGGAGAAAAAGGTTGATATGGCAGGTGGATGGGACACGAAAGACATCTAAAAGAGAATAAGAAAAGAGACGAGAGAGCATGGGGTGATTGAGAAAAAGAAGAAATGGAAAACAAGCAGAAATAAATGAGGTGAAAAATGAAAAAGGTGAGGGAGAGAAAATGGGGGATGGGAATAAGGGAGAGACAAAGAAAGGATGCACAAGGAGAGAGAAGCAGGAAAAAACAGGAGCATATTTCATGTTTCTGACACACCCCATAACTCAGGTTGAGAATGCACCTGCACACCTGGCAGACAGAGATCAGAAACCAGGACAAAGAGTTTACATGTCAAAGTCTCTCGCTGGCAAGTTACTCAATCTGTTCTTCGTGTTACTGAAACTAAAATATGATGTTTCCAAGCACAAAAGCAGCATATTTAGAAAGATTAAAATATTTTGGAAAGAGGTCAGAGAGACATGTGAGAAGAATAGAATGTATAAGAGTTGAGAATTTTAAACTAGACTGAAAGCTAACGCGTGCTAGCTCGTTTTACTGTTTCAGTTCTGTGTGTGTTTTGCCGAAAATCCTCAGAAATGAATCAAAACAACAAGCAAGAAAAAAATGTGATTCTGAGAGGCATCTTACGTGTGAGTCACGTGTTTTAGAAAAAAATCTGCATTCTTTATCCAGAGTGCTTGGAATTGATGGCTCTATCCGGTCGTTCAGTGATGACGTGACGAATCCTATTTCCGGGCCTAAAGTAGTGTGCGTTTAATATGGCTTTTATGTTGTTAACATGTTTAATGTTTCGTATTTTCTTCTATTTAATCTCAAAAAGCTCCTAAAACAGTCAGTGATCACTGTTGACCTCCCTCGGCTTTTATTACCGCTAATCATTTATTTAAGCTCAGTTTTTAAAACCTTACCATGTAACTACAGCACAGCCCATGCAGCAGTATATGAATGACTAACCCCGTATTGTTGATGGATTGTCTCAGTTGTCCTCCTGACTGAAGTTTAGTCCTTTTACAGCATCCTGCCATGCGATTACATTTGTTCCTGACCACCAAGAACACTCACGTTAACTTTTATCGAGTGGAAAAAAAGTTAGCTTGTTTAAATTATGCTAACATAGCTGTGTCGCTAGCGGTCACGTAGCACATCATTATATACCAGCTAGCCAAACTTCAGTAACCCTACAAACGTCACTGCTGTTTAGTTTTCTGTCTTCATTTATGTTGAAAGTGATAACAGAGCTGTACGTTTTAATTTGTTTCCAAAACCCCGCAGTCAGGACATGCTATATTGTATTTAGATAGAAGCTAGCGAGCTAACTTCCTGCTAATTTCTAACTCCGTTAAATGTCATAAATTCCGTTTTCATGGATTCCTGGATGTTAAACTCAATTGTTACACCTGGTAGAGCAGAACGCTGATCATTTTATTAAAGATGAAAGACTTTAGACAGTTTTTCAACTCTCAGTAATGCCATAGTGATCATTGGATATATGGACCTGCAGCGGAGTTTAGGCCCAGACACGGCTAGTGACGTCAGACTGAACGATCGGATTGTGGTATAGCATCATTTTGCTCCCACTTCTTTCTTTGATCTGAGCGTTCACATTCTGATGGCTGCGGTAATTCATTGGTTTCATGAGGTCAAATATTTTGTGAATGATGTGCCTTGACTACCACAATCACCAAAGCCGAACGCTTCAACTTATCAGAATGATACTTTGGGGAATTTTGACCCTCATTTCAATCAGGTTGAGTGCTGGTCTTTGACTGAGTCACTGCAGCATATTTCTTTTCTTTTTCAGCCTTTCTTTTGCATATTTACTAGTATGGTTGGGGTCATTCTTCAGCTGCATGACTCAGTTTTGGCTGTTGGACAATTAGCCTCACGTTTGACTTTAGAATACTTTATTATTCAGAAGTGTTCATGGTTGACTCAATGACTGGGTGATGCCCAGATCCTATAGCTGCAAAACAAGCCCAAACCATCACCCATCCATCACTGTGCTTGACAGCTGGTAAAATTTGGTCATTCCAGGCATTGCCGGAAACCCAAACAAAACACATAATAAGAGGCTCTGACCGGAAATCTGACAGTGCAATGCAAACTCTGTTTACCAGCAACCCAACTGGTTTTAGCGTCAAAAGAAACATCTGGAAGTAAGTTCTTTTTTTAAAAGCATACAGCAACTACATTGTTTTAGTTGTGGTAGCTACCTGGGTTACGTCTCTCTTCAGTATTTTTGAGGTACTATTGCTGTGTGATTTATTACGATTACCGAAGGCTGCATTACAACCTGCTAGCTGCGAATAATCATGTGCAGTTCTGAAAGCAATACCAACTAGATTTTTACTAGAAAGAAAACATATTACTGATACAGAAATAGTTTTCTATATGAGATCACTGCAAAAAGTGCAGCTTTACCTAATGTCCACCCTACTGTTACTCATTTTATATTAAGATTTAAAAATCTAGTTGGTATTGCTTTCAGAACCGCACATGATTATTTGCAGCTAACAGGTTGTTAATGCTATCCATCAAGTCTAATAGTCTGCAGTCCATGAACTAACCTCGGCTAACGTCAGCTAACATTGTTAGCTCGGTGGCGAGTAACCTTCAGTAATAGTAATAAATCACACATCAATAGTACATTCATGTAGTTATAAAAAGGATGACAACATATCAAGTAATCCAAAGTACTAAGAATACATTAGTCATATTGAGTAACTTAACGGAATATGTTACAAACTACATTTAGAGGCATGTAGTCTGTAATCTTTAAAAGTAACCTTCCCAACACTGATTATGGACAAACATTTCCATTTTGGTCTTATCTCCCAAGGACGTTGGCCTATAACAGTGCATACTCATAAAACTGTCAATGAATTGATTGCATGAATGTTTTATACACAAAGTCATTATTTATCAATATTTTCACATCTGGATGTGTTCATCCTTTATGAACACACTTAGAACTCCCTATGATCATGCATATGAACAAAACATCTTTAAAACCAATATTACTACTACTGATTATTATTATTATTTTCTTTTAGTCATTATTTAATGCATCACAAAATCCTCAGAACAACATTACATTGCAGGTTAAAAAACTTTAACCTTAATTTAAACATATTCTAGTATTCTGTATCTCATTTTATCTTTAATCATCTTTCATTGCAGGCAGGGAGCACGAGCCCGCTGATTTAGAATAAGTTTGATTTACTAACGAACGCATAGTGTTAAATATTTTAAAAAAACATCTTTTCACATGACTTGTGAAGCCAAATTTCCCTTTAAGCTACTACTATAAACACCTTAAGTTATTTGTTACCCTATTTTTGTCCACGCATACTTTCAAACTTTGAACTTTAAACATATTTGTGCCACCTTTAAAGCATGCTTAACATTCACTGTTAACTTGAATGAAATAGAAGAGGAGTCAAACAAACACAGATGTGAAAATGCAAGAGTACAAATGAGAGCAAAACGCATGCTGGAAAAGCAGTGAAGCATGGAAGAAAATGAAAAAATGGGAGAAAGATAAGGGAAAATGACTGAAATGAAGAGAGCTAATTCAAGTATTGGAGAGCAAAGATGAAAAAAGGTTTCATCGCACTCTCATGGTCAGATGTGGTGGTGAAAATAGGGCTAGGTGAGATGAAGAAGACATAAGGTAAGGACAAATGACAGACTGCAAAGGAGGGATGGGTGGAGGACCCAAAGACAGCTATTGTCACCCCACCTGCCTGTGATGGTAGGATTTCCGGCACTAGTGGTGTTGTTTTCTCTCCTTTATGTGGTTTACAGCCCCCAGGATATGTGGAGGCATTGGGATATCTTTACACACTTCCTGTACCGCACAAAGCTGCCTACCGTTGCTCTGCAGATCACAAGATAATCCCAACAGAGACCAAGAAACAAGAGACCCTGGTGAGGCGTCACGTCACACCCGACACTGCTTTAAACATGTCACATACAAAATAGCCTTAATCATACTGTAGCTGTTTTCATGTCTGTTTTCATATCCACTGATTGTTCTGCGGCGATTGCTTGTAAGAGTTAAGGATAACTATGTGCTGAACAGAAAAACCTTGAGGCAGGTGGACTGCTGTCAGCCAAGAGCAAGGCTCCAGACTAACCAAAATTTGTTGAAGACTAAGAAAATAGAGCTTGGTGTGATGAAGCTCCAGTTCTGCTGAGGCGTCAGAATATGTCACAATCTTGTGTCAGCAGTGTGATCCACTGACCCAGCCTGGCTGGTGTAACCAGTCCAGGATTCTGCTGGCAGTGTCACATTATGAGGACTGTTTTAAAGACAGTCAACCATAGTTCAGATCCTTCATTCTGATTACTGCTGCTGAACATGTGCTTTGCATACTATGTTGGTGGTACAACTTCTATCAGACAATCACTGCATCACAAAGCAAAAGTCAGCTTAAACTGCTTGCTTAACTGCTTAAATGTGCTTATGAATAAGAGGATTGATTGAAGGCAGTGGCGTCCTTAATCACCTGATCTCCATCCTGGCTGGGACATGGCAGAATGGGGGATGATGATGAATTATTGTTTTCGTTTTTTGTTTCTTTTGTTGTACAATATACAATAATGATACAATTTTATTTAAACAGTCAATCTACAAAAAATGCACAAATAATAGTGAAAAGCGATGCTTAATGGTTACATTTGCCACTAAAGCACAGACTTAGAGACGTCACCTACTAAACCTGCTTCCTTGAGGTTTATTACCAATTGTAAATACCTGACCCATCACTGTGATTTGTACTTAAGAGTAAAATGGCCTTCTTTGGCCATTAGAAGACAGGGGCATTGGTACACTTTTATTTACAAAGCTATGCTAGGATTGCTGCCTCCTTATATTTGTACTTTGGTCACAAGGACAAATAGTGGTTCTTACTCCTTGCGCTCAAATGATCAGCTGCTGTTGTCTGTTCCCCTTGTCCGCACAGAGCTGGGTAAGAAAGCCTTTGTCCACTCTGCACCTTTTTCGTGGAACATGTTACAGAAAGACTGGAAACTGACTGAACTGTTGTCTTTAAATGTTTTTAAAACTAAACTCAAAGGCCTACAGACTGCCTCAATAATGTGTAATTGTTTTGTGTAATTTTAACTTTGTTTGTTTGTATGTATTTGTCTTGAAATGTGCTGCCTCTTGGCCAGGACTCCCTTGAAAAAGAGGTCTTTGATCTCAACGGGACATTCCTGGTTAAATAAAGGTTAAATAAAAAAAACTAAATGGCAGAGAAGGATTAAGATCTCTGTCTAAACAAATAAATAAATCTGGGTAAATTCCCAGATGATTAAACATGCAACTATTTTGCTGGCAATAACTGAAATGAGTAAAGAAACTCAACAGCCTATTTATGCAAGATAATTCCTCATTTTATTGGGGGTGTTATATTGGTTGGGTCTGATTATTGGGGGGGGGGGGGGGGGGGGGGGTGTCATAACCCCCCTGGAAATTACGCCCCTGGATACAACATAGTGAGGACAGGAGTTTTGAGAAGGTGTCAATATTGTACTTTGTTGCTGTTGCTGTCATATTCAGTGTAAATATTGCTTGGATCAAAGGATGGTGTGATGCAGTCTTTTTGTTTTAGAGAGCATGTAGATTGAGAAGCTCACTGATGAGTCTTTTATCAAACTAGCTTCTGCTGAAAAGTGTCTCAGATACGTATTTGTTTGCATTATTGTTGCAGATGTCATATTAATGAGATGAAAACGGTTTGTTAGGTTTGTGGCAGCTTAATAAAATATCACGAATGAAATACTTGTTTGGATTTGGCACATCCTTCGAACCTCTAGGTCTCACTACCAGGAAACAAACCCAGAAAGGCATTGCACTGCTACAGCAAAAGTCTCTTGAATTGTGCAGGTCACTAGTTAGAAGCCAGCAGCGTGATACTTTGTCTAATTTGATTCAATATAAGCAACAGCAGACTTGAATTACAGGGTGAAAATCCCGAAGACTTTCCAATCCAATAATATGTACCATAACACCCTCATCTGCTGGCAGGAAACCTGCCTCTTGGGCCTCTTCAGTCACCATGAGAGAGCATCACTTCACTGAATCTGTAGACATTTCTCAGCCTTCCTCTTTCTCAGCTGACTGACGCATTTGTGGAGCTGAATAATGACACTTGTTGGCTGCACAAAAGCAGCTGGTAGCTTCTGTTGCCAACGATGACAAGCAGAATCGCCTTACTCCGGCTGGAACAATGGAGGGCTGCGTTGATACGGTATTGTGTGTCAGTGTTATCTGTGGCTCAGCCCCGTGAAGATTTGTTCCACCACAAATAAGATTTTATTTCTTGAGAAGCCCCCATGCAACAAAGAAGTGGCTGAAATGCCTCCCTTTACTCCTGGAGGTCCAGAGGTTGAACACAAACAAAGCCCTCAGGATCACAGAGTCACAGCTGTTTGTGAAGTGCGGGTCTTATGAGGCTTAAAGACAAAATCCAACTTAAAACACGAGTCACCTATGTTGCTCCTGTGATCCACAAAGCGTAGCGGTGATCTTCCTGTCCCTGATCGGGGAATTTTGAGACACACGCAACCCCTTCATAAAGCAGCAGTGTCTGTGGTGACAGACAGTGAGACAAATCTAGCACCTGCTCCACTAAAAACAAACACCATGCTTGTACTCACGGTAATCCTACACTTCTGTGCTGTTTAGCTCCTCGTTTTAACTTCATAATGACATGACTAGGACACAGTAGATGATTTTTTTTTTCTTATTTGGACAGTTTGGTGGCCTCACAGCAAGAATGCCCTGGATGGATATTCTGTTGTTGGGAATCCTGATGGCATGCATACATTATTAATGTTATTAGCATTTGGTAGGTGTTTCTTCTTATGTTGATTAGGTTTAAATGAAACCCTTTTTGATGGCATGGCAACTGATTTTGTTTTCAAAAAATAATTAAAATAGTAAATATTGACTGAGTGTAATGCTTTATTCAGCCACTTGGGGGCAGCATAAAGAGTTGGACAGCACTTTGTGACATTAAAGCA
Organism: Copadichromis virginalis; assembly: GCF_057382275.1. Classification (NCBI taxonomy): domain Eukaryota; kingdom Metazoa; phylum Chordata; class Actinopteri; order Cichliformes; family Cichlidae; genus Copadichromis; species Copadichromis virginalis. Next base: position 9,805,360 of record NC_140636.1, read on the forward strand.
TTAATACTTTTTTTTTTTTTACCCTTTTTGGGTTTGGTTTTTTTTTTTAACGCTCCACTGGACTAGGCACTTACCAAGTGTTTGATCTGAACATCTTTCCCTTCCGTGGTTTATGAGTGATAATTGTGAAATTCACAAAAACTAGGCATAAAGATCAAGAGATGAAATAGCTGTGCAATAAAGCTTTCCTCTGATTTTGTGTAGGTTAAACTTGGAAAACTTTCAGTTTGGTTGTTCCCTTCATGCTTGTTTGCTCAGCTTTGGTACTAATTCTTTTTTCAAAAGCATTTGCATCACCTCTCTTAGGTAAGGCCATCTAAAATGCAGCCTTAAACAACATTACGCATAAAGGACTAAAATCATCTACATGACAACCCCTGTGCAACTGATGATGTGACAGCAGGACAGCCCTAAACCCTCACAGACTTCAAGAAAGTGCTCATCAAAGTCTTTAAGTCTATGATTGTGGACAGTGGAACACATAAATGACCAGTTACTGCCAGCAATCTTGGTTAACAAGACTGTATTCAAAGACTTTGGGTGCATTGCGCAGGCACAGATGTCTGCTATTCAATGCTAAACATCAGTACTAGTACAATATTAGGATTTCACCGATATAAACAAGAGACTTCTTTGGATGTATGTACACTCTGATAGAAGTCAGATAACTGCATTAAAAACAATTCAAAACATGGTGGAGAGGTGCAATCCCATGACTGAGATTAGTGGAGATGAATGGTGGCAGACAGCTGCAGCTACAACCAACTGTGTCAGGATCCATCTGTCTGCCAAAGCAGCCATCCTCTTAACTTGAAGCCTCACGTTGAAATGGGTATGTTTAAAAAAAATTATATCTTGTAATGTGTAAGTGGAAAATTGGTAATTTTTCTACCTGACTGTAACATGCCGATGTCTGCTGTGAACTCTCGATTTGTAACAACTTTATAGTTGAGCGTCTGTGTGGATTGACTCACTTTTGTTTGCAGCTCCATGATCTGTTTTTGACACTTCTACACTGGCTTCATTTGTCAGGTCCAAAGGTTAACAACTTGGACTTAACGTAAGTCAGGATGAGAGATAAAGAAATACAAACAACATGTATACATCATGTTTTTCTTTTCTTGAGGTGTGACTGGCAAATCTTCTTCTGCGGTTCCTTAAACAGGTAGTGACAGAGGATAGACTCATGATGTTAACCTTTTTGAATTGTATTTTCATATCCCATGTTATCACCTAACCTAGGTTAGTCTCTAACACAGTCTGATATTACTTGTAATTAAACTAAGCTCTATCTTTAACCACATCTTAACCCAAAAAAGAATTAGAAGAGCTCGGGAACAAAAAGTCCTCTCTTCTTAAGCTTTGAATGGCAAATTTATCTCCCTAACTAAAAAGGTACAAGAACACACACACATACAACAACTGCAGAGTTTACTATAGCTGTCTACCACCAGCACTTCAGGAGTAAATCAATAACATCTACTGTGTGCTAGAACACACACACAGACACACACACACAGAATTCAAAACCCAGACCCCCCTCCCTGTGACCAAACAACAGGTGATCAGCTGCAAATGGGTGAAGTGAAGTAGGTAGGGGGAGGGGGGAATAAGACCATTCATCACCACGGGGGCTGCCACCGTCTCCCTTCTCTGCAAAGGAACACGCTGTAGCAGACATCTCCATTTAAAAGCACTCGATCAGCAGCTAAACAAACTCAGGCCCTCAGGTCACGCAGCCGGGGCCACACAACTGGGTTTGAAGCTTGGTAGAAGTGCAGCGCAGCCTCCTATTAGGGCGAAGTTCAAAGGAGAAGCACACACAGACACACACACACACACGTTCTCAATCACTGGCAGCAAAGCAGAGTGGACTGAAGTGAGGTCAGCAGATCAAACAGTACCTGTGGGCTGTTAAGCAAAAAGAGTCACCATGCGATCTTTAATAATCTACAATTTGTGGTTTGTTTTTGCACAAACTTCACATAGTTTATTTGTTTTGGGATTTATTATTCTTATATAATTATAAGATATATATGAGTATGCATGAACTAGAGCTTTAAGAAGACTCAAAATTTTAAATAAACTGGAATTATTAGTGTTGTACGCCACATCCCCATTGAGGTCCTGATGAAGGCTCTTAGGGTCCTGTTTTATATATATATATATATATATATATATATATATATATATATATATATATATATATAAACACCCAGCACGCCCCTGCGGGCGGTTTATCCTTCAAGCTCGGGTCCTCTACCAGAGGCCTGGGAGCTTGAGGGTCCTGCGCAGTATCTTAGCTGTTCCCAGGACTGCGCTCTTCTGGACAGAGATCTCCGATGTTGTTCCCGGGATCTGCTGGAGCCACTCGCCTAGCTTGGGAGTCACCGCACCTAGTGCTCCGATTACCACAGGGACCACCGTTACCTTCACCCTCCACATCCTCTCGAGCTCTTCTCTGAGCCCTTGGTATTTCTCCAGCTTCTCGTGTTCCTTCTTCCTGATGTTGCTGTCATTCGGAACCGCTACATCGATCACTACGGCCGTCTTCTTATGTTTGTCTACCACCACTATGTCCAGTTGGTTAGCCACCACCATTTTGTCCGTCTGTATCTGGAAGTCCCACAGGATCTTAGCTCGGTCATTCTCCACCACCCTAGGGGGCATCTCCCATTTTGACCTCGGGACTTCCAGGTTATACTCGGCACAGATGTTCCTGTACACTATGCCGGCCACTTGGTTATGGCGTTCCATGTATGCCTTGCCTGCTAGCATCTTGCACCCTGCTGTTATGTGCTGGATTGTCTCTGGGGCATCTTTACACAGCCTGCACCTGGGGTCTTGCCTGGTGTGATAGACCCCAGCCTCTATGGATCTTGTGCTCAGAGCTTGTTCTTGTGCTGCCATGATTAGTGCCTCTGTGCTGTCTTTCAGTCCAGCTTTGTCCAGCCACTGGTAGGATTTCTGGATATCAGCCACCTCCTCTATCTGCCGGTGGTACATACCGTGCAGGGGCCTGTCCTTCCATGATGGTTCCTCGTCTCCCTCCTCTTTCTTGGGTTTCTGCTGCCTGAGGTATTCACTGAGCACTCGGTCAGTTGGGGCCATCTTCCCAATGTATTCTTGGATGTTTGTTGTCTCATCCTGGACTGTGGTGCTGACACTCACCAGTCCCCGGCCCCCTTCCTTCCGCTTAGCGTACAGCCTCAGGGTGCTGGACTTGGGGTGAAACCCTCCATGCATGGTAAGGAGCATTCTTGTCTTTATGTCAGTGGCTTCTATCTCCTCCTTTGGCCAGCCTATTACCCCAGCAGGGTACCTGATCACGGGCAGGGCGTACGTGTTGATGGCCCGGATCTTGTTCTTACCATTCAGCTGACTCCTCAGGACTTGCCTGACCCTCTGCAGGTACTTGGTGGTTGCAGCCTTTCTAGCGGCCTCTTCATGGTTCCCATTCGCCTGCGGGATCCCAAGTACTTGTAACTGTCCTCTATGTCTGCAATGTTGCCTTCTGGTAGTTCAATCCCCTCAGTTCTGACTACCTTCCCTCTCTTTGTTGCCATCCGACTACACTATATATATATATATATATATATAAGGCTTCATATATATATACGAAGGCTCTTAGGGTCCTGTTGATCTTGATATACAGGACCCTAAGAGCCTTCATCAGGACCTCAATGGGGATGTGGCGTACAACACTAGAGGCCAACTCCAAGCCCATAGCACAAGTCACCCTCAAGTGTGGGATCTCCCCAGGGGATGCTCTGTCCCCACTGCTGTTCTGCATAGGCCTGAACCCCCTCAGTGAGATCATTAACAAGACTGGCTATGGATACCGACTATGGAACGGAGCAGTTGTCAGCCACCTCCCGTACATGGATGACATCAAGCTGTATGTCAAGAGTGAACGAGACATCGATTCACTGATCCACACCACCAGGATATACAGCAATGACATCGGGATGTCATTCGGGCTGGAGAAGTGTAGTCGGATGATAACAAAGAGAGGGAAGGTAGTCAGAATTGAGGGGATCGAGCTACCAGAAGGCAACATTGCAGACATAGAGGACAGTTACAAGTACCTGGGGATCCCGTAGGCGAATGGGAACCATGAAGAGGCCGCTAGAAAAGCTGGTGGTCATGAAAATGCAAACTGATGATGATTCATATCATAAGTGATGACACACTGTTGTCCCCTACATAAGCTGCCTTTGGTATCGGAAGTACTGGCCCTGTGTGTACTTGGTATCAGACTGATACCAAATCTTGCGATATCGCACAGCCCTAATCAACAGAAAGTACCTGAAATGTCTTTGTACATTTAAAACTAAGGAAACTTATCACAGAGAGCTGGCAGTGTGATGAAACTATTTCAGATTTAATAGGAAAGGACCATGTGAAGGGCAAACTGAGGACTTTATAGTCATTTCAATATCTGTATTGTTTGTGTGTGTGTGTGTGTGTGTGTGTGTGTGTGTGTGTGTGTGTGTGTGTGTGTGTGTGTGTGTGTGTGTGTGTGTGAGTGCGTCTATGTGGTATGGATTGACATTTGACCTGCGCTGTACCTGGGCTCCGGGGACATTTCGACTTTTTGCTGTGTATTCATGTGTCCCCCTAAAACATGACTTGTAAATGCATTTTTAAGTGTCTAAATAATAATTTTTTCTACTTCTTATGAGGTCATTATTTATCTTTTGACCTGTATTTGCTTAAACTGTAGTGTAAATTCATTTATTAAACTATAATTAAAAGATTTTCTGATTTTCTTAAAAGTCCACCTATACCCCTCACCTGATTTTTGTGTATTCCAGTGTATTGCACAGCGACGTTTCGAGTTAGAGTGGATGTGTGTAGGTACTGCAATTTAATACACATTTTCAATACACACGGCCGGAAGTCATTGTGATTGGTAGGCTATATATATAGGCGGTACCTACAGGAAACGGCGCCACAACTTTCGCGCGCGTGCCCTTTAACAAGTGTATGTCGACGGCAATACGAAGACGGATTAAAAACACAAAGGTAAGCCTTTTTTAATGTAAAATGCACCATGACTTTAATACTATATGAAATTATAGGTGCACAGGCCTATATTAAACTGGTTTAATTTATGCTTTATGGACTGTTAGTGAGTCTTTGAAGAAGTAAAACGGCCCCAGCGTTTGTCATTGAGTAAATAAAATAGGGCTGATGACTAACCGCGTCAACGCGATAAAGCGGGCTAACCCGTGTTAGGATTTACTCGGTGTTAAAGCATTATTGTGGCTTAAACGTGTTAATGCCGACATCGCGACTAACGCGATTAACAATTAAACCAGCGCAGTCTGAGTCAAAATCCCTGATATCGCTGTTAGCTAATTTCGGGCAGTTTGTCCAATGTCTGTCCATTCTGCTGACAGCCCTAAAATAAAAGCAAGGGTATAAGTGTATTTAGTCGTGTATTTATTTATATGCCTGAAGAAAAAACTTCTTACAGTTTTGATGCCTAAGCTTTCTCAGTACTTGTATCACTCTCTGCAGTCGCCATTACAGAAATGTCACATGTCGCCATTTTGAGTACTAGGCCTTTAACATTTTAAAAGAAGGCATAAATTAGCACTATGAATAAGTCAGCTGTGTTTATGCTGTAAACTACACTACTGCTAGTTCTGCTACTACTGATGATGATGACAATGATGACGATAATCGTAATACTTTATATGCTTTGGTAATACAGCCAATCGTACAGGAGAACATGCGAAGGAGACGCATTCCTCCACGGGAGGATGCAGTCTGTCATGTTTCTGCTGGAAGGGACAAACTGGGACTTGATATCCACTACATAAATGCCTTCAAAGGTAAGTTGGTCTTTAGTTTGGATTAGATTTGGAGTTTGTCACTTTGTCTTTTGTCACTCACTTGGTATGCCTCTGCAATTCAGGTCGGGGCATTTTCACGACTGTTCCATTCCAAAAAGGAGACTTTCTTTTGGAATACAGAGGTAAACTCATAACAAAAGAAGAATGTGAGCGGAGACACAGAGTTTATCATGACAGCCTGAAGGTGTTCATGTTTGAATTCAAGTTTGATGGAAAACTCTGGTGGTGCGTATTATATCAGTGTAGTTTGATTAAGATTAAATGACACATTGCTTTTGATTTATGAAAAAAAAAGCTTCCTAACTAACTAGTTAAGCTAATACTTTTTTGCCTAACCCCACAGTGTGGATGCATCTCAAGAAGATGGGTCATTAGGCAGACTTGTCAACGACAACCACATCAGTCCAAGTGCTAAGATGAAAATATTAAATATCAATGGAAAGCCCCATCTATGCTTATTTGCAAGCAGAGACATAAGTCCAGGCGAAGAAATAGACTATAATTATGGTGACTCGGATTGGCTCTGGAGATGCAAGGTATTTCTACAATTGTACTTTTTGGAACTGATAAATTGCATACCCTAAGCCATTTTTACATTTGTACCTACTCAAATTGGCTTAACGTGACTTAGGGCATCTAGTTTTTCACTGAAATTGAGTATCACCTACTGTGCCTGGGGTAACTATAGCAATGCAGCCGAGCATCCAGTGATATAAATGCCACAGCAAGCATGGACGTCAAGGTGACAAAATGCCTGCTGCTCAGTCTATACTTTAGTGTTCAATTCAGGGATCACGCTGTTAATTTTGGTCGCTATTTCAAACATTTCAGAGTTTCAAAAATGATGGCTTGGATTTTCACGAAGGAGGCGCACTCATAACTTATCGAGTGACACCATTGACCAGCCACCTGGTGGCATTCAGTCTATGTCAAATTTTCTGATCACTTTGGATCACTTGGAACCTTGGTGCAGTAGTTACTGAAAAACTACATGGTACTATAACCTACTGGAAAAACAGGGGTAGGTACTAATGGAAAACAGGCAATTGTGATGGCTGCCACATCAAAGCCCTCTAAAAGCACTAAAAAAATATCAGCAGGTATGCAGAAATAAAAAATGGCTTTCGGTTTCTAAATTTTAACAGTGATTGATGTTTAATGTGATTCTACACAGCAAAATCTCCAGTGTTAAATTAACACTGGAGAGTGTCTATAAGGGTCCACACCTCTGAGTGTTAAATACAACACTGTTGAGTGTTAAATTAACACTTTTGACAGTGTTATATGTTTAAAAGTAACCTAGTCAGTTTTGAAGATTAACAATGGCTAACACTGAGCAGTGCTGATTTTCTAACACTGGAAAATAACTCAAAATGTTAGAAATATTCCAGTGTTAGAAAATCAGCACTGCTCAGTGTTAGTCTTTGTTAATCTTCAAAACTGACTAGGTTACTTTTAAACATATAACACTGTCAAAAGTGTTAATTCAACACTCAACAGTGTTGTGTGGACCCATATAGACACTCTCTAGTGTTAATTTAACACTGGAGATTTTGCTGTGTAGCCTCTTTAGTTAGATTCATTTTAAATTTTGTCCCTTGAAGATAAATGGGCCCTAGTGACAGTTCGTTGCTGCTACAGGTGATTGTTTTACTCCTTTAGCAATGGCTTAAAAAATAAAGAAATCACACTGACTATTTGTCTCTTAATCATAGGGCCTTAAATTCTCTATACATGACAGTGAATATTTTAAAGACAATAGCTTGAAACTTATCTTTCTCATACAGTTTATTTAATGTTTCAAAAGCCTCTTCAAAAATGCACTGTATATTCATTTTCTATCTGTTACACACGAAGACGGAGACCAGCCAGATTCAGAAGACTGTGAGCTGCCTAAAGCCGCAACCAAACAGCTTTCCAAACAATGATCTGGACCTGAAACATCCAGAGCCTGAAAGGGTAAATATAATCCAGTGTACCACTTAATGAACTAATAATTTAATCTATCATCATTCTTTATGGATGCTGTGTGTGTGTGTGTTTGGCAGTCACCTGGGTGTGATGTGATTTACATGGACCGTGGCTTGTAGGTCCTTTTCATTGTTTCAAAGTGCAAGTCTGGATAACATCTGAGTGTGTGTGTGTTAACCACCCAAATGTGACTTAGGAGGACCACACTGTTATTGGGAGACTCCGTCAAAGTTTGCTTCATGGTGACATCACTCTGGTTTTAGGAGGGGTCTTCTCGTATTTCTTGACAGTTTGACCTACAGCATGCAGAGCTGACTGCATGTGCTTTGTTTCTATGTTGAAATTTTTTGAAACTCAGGCTTGAACATTAAGATAGATAGTACTATACAACTTCTTAACTTGTTTTAGGCACTTTTTACTGCTTTAGTGCATGGGCTCTCTCTGGCTGTGTACTCTGGCTTCTTCCCACAGTCCAAAGATGTAGCTTATGGGGTTAGGTTAACTGGTGATTCAAAACTGCCCTTTGGTGTGAATGCAAATGCTTGTCCTTCCATGTTAGACTGGTGATCTGTCCAGGTTGTACTGCCCTATGGTAGCTGGTATAGGCCCCAAAACTGCTACCCCACAATCCTGATAAGGATAAGTGGAAGAGGATGGATGATTGCAAAGGAATCAGTTGTTAACTATTGTAGCCAGTATTTTTTTCAGAAGAAAACATTTCTTGAGTGGAAAGCCCCCCCCCCCACACACACACACACATGCAAATTAAAAACAGAAGCACAGGCCTGCCCAGTACAGTTGCAAGAAGAGCACTTGGTCTAATCTTTGTGCCATCTTTTCTTTGTTGCAGGATCTTGATGAAGAAATGCCTCAGCAAGGCTCAGAAGCCATGCATTCTTCTTCAGTGCAAGATTTTGAAGAGGTAACATTGACCTAGGACAGATTTTAATGAATGTTTCTCATGCACGATGTGTACCTTACGCTATTTGCCGATAGTGAAATGGTCTATTCATCCTCTTGAGTGATGCATTTTTAGTAACTGTCAGATTACTGTTCTTTTGTCTTCATTCTCTATCTGTTACACACGAAGACTGAGACCAGCCAGATTCAGAAGACTGTGAGCTGCCTAAAGCCGCAACCAAACAGCTTTCCAAACAATGATCTGGACCTGAAACATCCAGAGCCTGAAAGGGTAAATATAATCCAGTGTACCACTTAATGAACTAATAATTTAATCTATCATCATTCTTTATGGATGCTGTGTGTGTGTGTGTTTGGCAGTCATCTGGGTGTGATGTGATTTACATGGACCGTGGCTTGTAGGTCCTTTTCATTGTTTCAAAGTGCAAGTCTGGATAACATCTGAGTGTGTGTGTGTGTGTGTGTTAACCACCCAAATGTGACTTAGGAGGACCACACTGTTATTGGGGGACTCCGTCAAAGTTTGCTTCATGGTGACATCACTCTGGTTTTAGGAGGGGTCTTCTCGTATGTCTTGACAGTTTGACCTACAGCATGCAGAGCTGACTGCATGTGCTTTGTTTCTATGTTGAAATTTTTTGAAACTCAGGCTTGAACATTAAGATAGATAGTACTATACAACTTCTTAACTTGTTTTAGGCACTTTTTACTGCTGTAGTGCATGGGCTCTCTCTGGCTGTGTACTCTGGCTTCTTCCCACAGTCCAAAGATGTAGCTTATGGGGTTAGGTTAACTGGTGATTCAAAACTGCCCTTTGGTGTGAATGCAAATGCTTGTCCTTCCATGTTAGACTGGCGATCTGTCCAGGTTGTACTGCCCTATGGTAGCTGGTATAGGCCCCAAAACTGCTACCCCACAATCCTGATAAGGATAAGTGGAAGAGGATGGATGATTGCAAAGGAATCAGTTGTTAATTATTGTAGCCAGTATTTTTTTCAGAAGAAAACATTTCTTGAGTGGAAAGCCCCCCCCCCCCCACACACACACACACATGCAAATTAAAGACAGAAGCACAGGACTGCCCAGTACAGTTGCAAGAAGAGCACTTGGTCTAATCTTTGTGCCATCTTTTCTTTGTTGCAGGATCTTGATGAAGAAATGCCTCAGCAAGGCTCAGAAGCCATGCATTCTTCTTCAGTGCAAGATTTTGAAGAGGTAACATTGACCTAGGACAGATTTTAATGAATGTTTCTCATGCACGATGTGTACCTTACGCTATTTGCCAATAGTGAAATGGTCTATTCATCCTCTTGAGTGATGCATTTTTAGTAACTGTCAGATTACTGTTCTTTTGTCTTCATTCTCTATCTGTTACACACGAAGACTGAGACCAGCCAGATTCAGAAGACTGTGAGCTGCCTAAAGCCGCAACCAAACAGCTTTCCAAACAATGATCTGGACCTGAAACATCCAGAGCCTGAAAGGGTAAATATAATCCAGTGTACCACTTAATGAACTAATAATTTAATCTATCATCATTCCTTATGGATGCTGTGTGTGTGTGTTTGGCAGTCACCTGGGTGTGATGTGATTTACATGGACTGTGGCTTGTAGGTCCTTTTCATTGTTTCAAAGTGCAAGTCTGGATAACATCTGAGTGTGTGTGTGTGTGTGTGTGTGTGTTAACCACCCAAATGTGACTTAGGAGGACCACACTGTTATTGGGGGACTCCGTCAAAGTTTGCTTCATGGTGACATCACTCTGGTTTTAGGAGGGGTCTTCTCGTATGTCTTGACAGTTTGACCTACAGCATGCAGAACTGACTGCATGTGCTTTGTTTCTATGTTGAAATTTTTTGAAACTCAGGCTTGAACATTAAGATAGATAGTACTATACAACTTCTTAACTTGTTTTAGGCACTTTTTACTGCTTTAGTGCATGGGCTCTCTCTGGCTGTGTACTCTGGCTTCTTCCCACAGTCCAAAGATGTAGCTTATGGGGTTAGGTTAACTGGTGATTCAAAACTGCCCTTTGGTGTGAATGCAAATGCTTGTCCTTCCATGTTAGACTGGTGATCTGTCCAGGTTGTACTGCCCTATGGTAGCTGGTATAGGCCCCAAAACTGCTACCCCACAATCCTGATAAGGATAAGTGGAAGAGGATGGATGATTGCAAAGGAATCAGTTGTTAACTATTGTAGCCAGTATTTTTTTCAGAAGAAAACATTTCTTGAGTGGAAAGGCCCCCCCCCCACACACACATGCAAATTAAAAACAGAAGCACAGGCCTGCCCAGTACAGTTGCAAGAAGAGCACTTGGTCTAATCTTTGTGCCATCTTTTCTTTGTTGCAGGATCTTGATGAAGAAATGCCTCAGCAAGGCTCAGAAGCCATGCATTCTTCTTCAGTGCAAGATTTTGAAGAGGTAACATTGACCTAGGACAGATTTTAATGAATGTTTCTCATGCACGATGTGTACCTTACGCTATTTGCCGATAGTGAAATGGTCTATTCATCCTCTTGAGTGATGCATTTTTAGTAACTGTCAGATTACTGTTCTTTTGTCTTCATTCTCTATCTGTTACACACGAAGACTGAGACCAGCCAGATTCAGAAGACTGTGAGCTGCCTAAAGCCGCAACCAAACAGCTTTCCAAACAATGATCTGGACCTGAAACATCCAGAGCCTGAAAGGGTAAATATAATCCAGTGTACCACTTAATGAACTAATAATTTAATCTATCATCATTCTTTATGGATGCTGTGTGTGTGTGTGTGTTTGGCAGTCACCTGGGTGTGATGTGATTTACATGGACGAAGTTTATTAGTTGATATCTGCAACTGAATTGAAAACACACCTTTCCAACTGTCCAAAACAAATAAATGTTGCAATATTTTGCTAACAGTGTCACAATCATCGTCTGGTGTGCACAACAATATCATCTTTGGACAAGTGCATTCAGTGTGTGGGACCGGTTTCCTCCCTCAAGTGGCTTGGCTTTAAGTGCAAAGGTGAGACATTTAGTGAATAGGTACAGTGTATAGTAAAAAGCATTAATAGAGTTCAACAAGTTAAGACGTGCTGAAATGAACACTGCTCCCTTTTTAATTAATGGGTGGTCACGTCTAATTAAAGAAATGCAGTATTACCTCATTGGTGCAGGACCTTGTAAAAATGGTATACTTGGGATTGTCCTCAATTCCCCATTCCATAACATAAACTGCTCAAAATAATAAAGGGAACACTTAAACAATGCGATGTTACTCCAAGTCAGTCACACTTCTGTGAAATCAAACTGTTCACTTAGGAAGTAACACTGACAACCAGTTTCACATGCTGTTTTGCAAATAGAGTAGACAACAAGTGGAAATTATAGTCAATTCACCATAATAAAGGACTGGTTCTGCAGGTGGTGACCACAGACCACTTCTCAGCACCTATGCTTTCTGGCTGATGTTATGGTCACTTTTGAATGCTGGCGGTGATTTCATTTTAGTGGTAGCATGAGACAGTCTACAACCCACACAAGGGGCTCAGGTAGTGCAGCTCATCTAGCGTAGCACATCAATGTGAGCTGTGGCAAGAAGGTTTGCTGTGTCTGTTAGTGTAGTGTCCAGAGCATGGAGGTGCTACCTGGATGTGGAGTAGGCCATAGGAGGGCAACAACCCAGCAGCAGGACCGCTACCTCCACCTTTGTGCAAGGAGGAACAAGAGGAGCCCTGCAAAATGACCTCAAACAGGCCACAAATGTGCATCTGTCTGCTCAAATGGTCAGAAACTGACTTCATGAGGGTGGCTTGAGGGTCCAGCATCCACAGGTGGGGATTGAGCTTGCAGTCCAACACCATGCAGGATGTTTGGCATTTGCCAGAAAACACAAAGTTTGGCAACTTCAGCACGGGCACCCTATGCTCCTCACAGCTGAAAGGAGGTTCAAACTGAGCACGTGACAGTCTGGAGATGCCGTGGGGAATGTTCTGCTGCCTGCAACATCCTCCAGCATGATCATATTGGCAGTGGGTCAGTAATGGTGAGGGGTGGCATTTCTGTGCCTGCCAGAGAGCCTGACTGTCATTGGGTAACAAGATGAGGTCCTCGGACCCTTTGTGAGACCACATGCTGGTGCATTTGGCCCTGGGGTCCACCTAATGCGAGACGACACTGGGCCTCATGTGGCTGGAGTATGTCAGCAGTTCCTCCATGACAAAGGCATTGATGCTATGGACTGGCCCGCCTGTTCCCCAGACCTGAATCCAATTGAGCACATCTGGGACATCATGTCTCACTCCATCCACCACAAACTGTCCAGGGGTTGGCAGATGCTTTAGTCCAGGTCTTGGAGGAGATCCTTCAGGAGACCATCTGCCACCTCATCCCGAGCATGCCCAGGCATTGTAGGGAAGTCGTACAGGCATCTGGAGGCCACACACATTCAACTACACACTTTCATGCCACTCAACTACCTAAAGAACAAAGTATTTAATAAGAATAATTCCTTCATTCACATCTGGGATGTCCTTTTTTTTGGGGGGGGGGGGGAGGGGGATTAGCAGTGTATGTGTAGTCATTAAAATATCCTTAATGTGAACATTTTTTTTTTTTTTTTTTTTTTTCAGCATTTGACATTACTGCAATGCTTTGACAAAAAACTACTTCACTTAAATAGAACTGCAAAGCTAAATTAAGTCTATCAAAATGTGTTTCAGTTTGTTTAGGGGTCTGGCACAAATCTTGCCTTGCAAAATTGGCAAATCAGAATTGCCACCAGTCAACACAGGTGTGTATCCCATTCATATTTGGCTTGACTTTTTTTCAGTTTATTTTTTACCTGTCTAAAGTATTGATCAATTAAAAAAACTTTTGTTCTTACATTCCAGAAAGAAGAAATTTCTGAATATTCAGGGGAGGATGGATTGCCACATTCAGTTCTGGATCAAATATCAAGCGATGATGATGGCAACCACAGCATATCAGAAGAAGAATATGTGCCAGATTCAGAGTCATATGATGAAGATTCAGATGAAGACATCTCATTATTGCCAAGCACATCAAAAGGTCTGCTATGCCAAGATGACATCTCCAAAGCGCATGAACAATCAGATTCAACTAATTTAATCCACAACTTGACAAAGGACAAGCCACAAGATAAAAGTGAGCTTTGCGAAACTGAATCAGAAAAAATGACTTTAAGTAAAAGAAATTACTGCTATTTTTGTGGCAAACCACAAGCTAAAATTTCCCGCCACCTGAAAACGCACAAAACGGCTCCTGATGTTGTGCATGCATTTTCCCTGCCTAGAGACTCAAACGAGCGTAAAAGTCTGTTAGAGAAATTGAGAAATAAGGGAAATTTTAAGCATAATGCTGCAGTTTTGCATGGTGGAGTGGGACCACTGAAAGTGAAGAGAAGACCCAAGATTAAAGCAGTAGAGGGAAAGTTTGCTCATTGCTTTTATTGTCAAGGGATGTATGTTCGCAAGGATCTTTGGAGACATGTCCGCAGATGTCCTAACAAACCAAAAGATGACACGGATAAAGAACCTGGAAGAACCAAAGTACTCGGCCTGGCTTTAACTCTGGAGTCTCAGTGTTATCCGCAGGTGTCAAGTGGAGTCTGGAAGGTTCTTGCTGTTATGAAACAAGATGAGATTGCCTCAGCTGTGCGAAATGACTTTACTGTTATTCAGTTTGCCCAGTCCCTCTACAATAAACATGGACAAGACCCTACAAAGTATGATTATATACGACAGAAGCTTCGTGAAGCGGGACGTTTGTTGTTGTGTCTGCGCACAGAATTCTCAGTGCATAACATGGAAGAAGCTATTAAGCCTGCTAATTTCCAGAGAGTTGTGCAAGCAGTAAAGAAAGTTTCAGGTTTTGATGAAGAGACACTGTCATACAAAACTCCAAGCCTTGCGCTGAAACTGGGACATACACTGCATAAAATGTCTGACATTATCCATTGTCGTGCCCTCATGACAGAGGATGAAGCCCTAATCAAGTCCACTGATGCGTTCAAGAAGTTGTATGTCTCCAAATGGTCTGAGATGGTGTCTCACCGTGCCTTGAACACATTGAGTGAGGCAAAGTTTAACAAGCCATCAACATTGCCCTTTACAGAAGATGTTCGGATTCTCCATCACTACCTTCAAAAATCTGCAGAAAGTGCCTTTTGCAGCTTGGAGAACGAAGCCACAGCTCAGAATTATGCCCAACTTGCACAAGTTACACTCTCACAAATCATTGTGTTCAACCGAAGACGTTCTGGAGAGGTTTCAAAGATGCGCCTCAAAAGTTTTCTTGAAAGAGACAAAACAGCACTCCACACAGATGTTGCCATGGGGCTCTCAGAAATGGAACAGAGACTCTGTAACTATTTCTGTAGAATAGAAATAATGGGAAAAAGGGACAGAAATGTTCCAGTTCTGCTAACACCAAGCATGCTGGATGCTCTGTCACTACTGGTTAGTAGGAGGCCTGACTGTGGTATTTGTGCCACTAATATCTACCTCTTTGCAAGACCCCGATCAATGAGTCATTACAGAGGAATGGACTCCTTGCGTGTTCATGCACACCAGTGTGGAGCAAAGCAGCCTGAGTATCTAAGATCGACACAGCTCAGAAAACATGTTGCCACACTCTCACAAGTCCTTAATTTGAAAAACAACGAACTTGATCAGGTTGCAGATTTCCTGGGTCATGATATCCGCGTTCACCGCGAATTCTACAGATTACCAGTTCCCACAACACAGCTGGCCAAGATTTCCAAACTGCTTTTAACACTGGAAAAAGGACAACTTTCCCAGATCCAGGGGAAATCACTGGATGAGATCAAAATAGAAGGTTTGTATTGAAAGGAGCAAATATTAGGGCAGTAGTTGAATATTATGCTTTATCAACAGAATTAAAACCTAAAAGCACAGACCATTCTGTTAAATGTCCATGATTTAAGGTTCTTGAAGTCTATTGTTTCATCACTTTGCAACATTTGGCAAACTGCAGAGTGGTGGCCTTAAATAGTAAAACTATGTACTATAATTTCCAGTATTTGTTCTGTATTTTGTCATATCTCGTTGTTAATGTGAGGTTTTTGGGGGTTTTGTGTTTGGTTTTTTGGGGGGGTTTTCCCACAATTTCTCAGATGAAATTGCATTAAGTGATGCTGAAACAAAGGACAGTGAGAGTGAATCAGATGATGATGACACAGCACTCACAATGTTGGCGTGTGGCACCAGTGAGCCTGTACATGCAGTAGCTGATTCCACAAACACAGCGCAGCTCCAAGACACTGTAGATTGTGGTAAGTTACCACTAGCTTGGTTTCTGTGGATAAAATGTTTGTTACAAATATTAAAACTTAATCAAATTGTGTAATCAGCAGATGAAGGACCACTCACAATGCCTGCAGCAAGTGAGACTGCTGCTCCCTCTGAAGGTAAGGGGTGCAGTTGGTTCTCTAAGCTTATTATTGTTTCATCACTTTGCAACATATGGCAAACTGCAGAGTGGTGGCAAAAAGTCACTTGGATGAGTGACAAAATGTTTCTCCCACTGAAAACGCTACGTCCAGATTAACAGAATCAACGTTTTGGGATTTACTTACCTGGATGATTGAGCATGCATCAAGAGACTTTTATTCAACTTTTTATTCAGTCTTTTATTCACAGCGGAACACTAAATGTCTCATTTTAGAAATTTGATAAATTTTCAAAGAGAATTTTAGCTCGTTTTGATATTGATGGTAGCAACACATTTCAGAAGTTAGTACAGGGTAGCATCCATTCTTTTAACCACCAAATGTTTTTTGTTTTTTTTGTTTGGTTTTTTGTTTGTTTTAACTACTACTACTTTATATATCTTCCAGAGAAAAATGCTGCTCAATCCCACAATTCCCGAAGAGCTCCCAAAAACATGTGGTCCAAGGCTGAGGTTGCTGCAGTGATGAGGCATTTTAAAGACCACATAAACGAAGGGAAACTAGCCACCAAAAATGAATGCAGTCATTGCAAATTGGTAGAAGATCCGGTGTTGGCAGGAAGAACAGTTCAAAACATAAGAGATTTTGTAAGAAACAGAGGATTAACTGCAAAAAGGCAGAAAAAAATGAACTAAAATAACTGTTTAGAGAGCTGTGGTTTTACATCTTGGTCAGATTGCCAATTGTTGTTAACACTGATGTTCTGTTTAAAGAAAAAAAAGTTCTTGTTAAATACAGAAGTAGTTTGTATTTCATAATTTTTACATTTAATTTATTTAGGGTTTTTTTTGACGGGTTATATTTAAAATAAAAAATTATAAATGCATATTTTCTCCCCTTAATATTTACCTTTAAACTATTAAAATTCATTTTAAATGTTTTTAATTTTTCTGTTTTCTATATTTTTATATTTCTGTGGGAAGCGTGGGCATTTTTGTCCATAGATTTCTTTTTTTATTTATGGTTAAAATTAATGTTCAGATCCAAGAACACTAATAAAATGATGTTCCAGTAATCCTGTGTCCTGTCAGATGTGTATTCATGGTAATGATGAGCTATTTACATATTACATCATTGTCCCTTTAAAGACCCAATATTGTTTTTTTTGGACCTCATAAAACACATTGTTGTCAAGTGCACAATGTCTCCAGAAAACACAATAGAGTCTGGTTGGTGTGTATCAGTGTATCTAGACTTCTATAGGGAGTGTATGAGGTCTGAAGTGACCCAAATTTTTTTCAGATTTTTTCGAACACTTTAACCTCGCTCCCTTGGCTCTAAGTCCTTTCAAAAGGGTAGTCCACTTAAACCACCACCGGGCGGATTGACGTAGTATAGTCCCGCCATACCATATAGACCCGTATGTGTGTGTGTGTGTGTGTATTTAAAGTTGATACATTAGGATCCAGATTTACTAACATACATATTGCTAGAGCACAAAAGAAAAGTACTGTCTGTATCCACAAAGAGAACACACTGGCAAGACTGAGAGGTGGAAACTCGGTTTTGCGACTGACCCTGAGTTTCTTTCTCAAGGTGCAAAATTATCAACGTTTATGACACCCAATTTACTGATAAGTATACTGAAACTTTTGTAAATCGCCCATAAAATTAACCACACCTATGAGCACTATTTGGGGTAAATTAGTGTCACAGCTTTTCAGTTATCTTCAAAAGCACCTGCTGTGTAAACATGATATCGTGGATATCTCGTGACGCTTTCAAATTTGATGTCTCCAAGGTGTTAAGTCTGAATTTCTCAGTTGTCCCTGGACAGCAGGACAACAGATTTGAAGGCTTACTTAAAACATAACATGAATACATGTAAGGCTCACATCATGTATACATTTATGCTTTCACAGAAGGACACACGGTCTCTGGTAGCTTTAATCCTGAGTGCGCTGTTAGCAGGTTTGTTGAGTTAGTGAAGGGCAGCAAATTAGCTTCCCCGGCAGGATATGCAATGATGAATAAGACGACAAAAGAATGAGGCATTAGATGTACGAACAGAATAGTCTGTGGGAAACAAGAAAAAAATAGATAATATATATATTTGTACAGAGGATGTTATTAATGTTTTAAAGATACATCTGCATTATAAGTGTTTCGCCTCTATACATAACATCGCAGTTCTATTTTACACCTTGTAAATCAGTTGGGACCAACAAGCTGTGAACTGAGAGGTGAGACTGGTCGTCTGCGACTTGACATGTAAGCCAAAGGCCAACAACCTCTTGACCTCTGAGCTCCACATGAGGCGAGCCAAGTGCTGCCCACTTAACCTCAACGGCTTCCAAAGAAAGACATTCCCATGAAAATAAACTACACGACGAAAAAGAAATTGTGCCCTGTGTCGGGGCTTTTTAAAGATTTTATTAACATCCACCTGGGGGTGCTACAGACATTAGCTTAATGGCATTTCCAGCCTGGTGCAGCCATGCTGTGGTGAGCTGATCTCTCTAATTACTGTACAGTGAGGGGCGGGGGTGGTGGGGAATTAGTATGGGGGCAAATCTGCGTCCAGGCTCAATCTCATAAGTGCAGGCTGGAGCTGCAGCAGGCCTAATGTGTGTTTATGCTTGTTCACGAGAGGTTATGATTACCGGCGACAGTGGCGTCACGGAGGGAAACACAGTCAGCAGGTGCAGACAGGGCAGAGGGTGACCGACAAACACAAGTCTGGGAGATGTAACAAGCATCTAAATGTCCAGCTGTATCGTAAATGTTAAACCCTGCAGCTGCTAATAATGGGAACGGTGGATGCTGGTTTCGTTGCCCTGTTTAAACAAATTGCTCTGCAAGACTGCGGGGCAGACTTTGTTTTCTACACTCAAAGGCAGAAGCAGCTTATTAGACCATTTAATCATAGCAGAACCACTCGCAAATTGATGGATGCGCCTTCGAAATTGCTGTTATCGGTATTAACACTGTTCACCCCACCTTGAATCATCAGCCTTGCAGCAATTGCAATGTGCAGCGCTAGTTTGTTCCTGACATATTCCAGTGAGGATTACTGAAATTAAGCATTCTAGTAATTCGAGGTTAAGCATTTAGCGTGCAACACTTGTAACTTGAGAGAGTGAAATCAGGCTTATGGCAGGGGGGGGCTATAACATCCACCGCACGTAGGCACATGCAGTGCCAGTCAGTAAGCCCATACTGCCCGTGGGCTACTTCAGTTGTGTGGCACACCTATGTAGCTGACGCCTAAAGCCTGGATTTACCAAACATCTAAGTCGCAGAGTCAACAGACCTATTGCTCTGCTCAGTCTATGTTCTGATCCACCTTGTTTCACATCCCAGTGGGCGGGGCTATGCCCAGAGATCTGTGAGGGCGTGAGTTTCCATGAGGAAAAAAAGCCTTTTTGTCCCTGAAGAATCAGCATGTCTGGAATGAAAAACGTGTTTTCAGTCTTACCTTCATGTATTATTGAGTATTTTATCTATGAAACATTCAGAGGAAGCAACTCTTTTTATGTTTTTATGTAACGCTGACTTTGAATACAAGATGTTGTGTAGTATGTTGTTGACACTGACAAACTAAGGTCATTCTCATAAATGAAAGGAAAAGGAAAGCTTTCAAGAAATAGCAGTTTCAAGGAATGTAGGAAACACTGGATAGCTGTGGATAGTGGAAACAACTAGAAGAATCCAAATTAAAGTGTGAGTGAGAAGAAATATTGCAATGCATGAAGCCCAACTTTAATCCACAAGCTTGAGGTGGTCTGTGTACTGCTGTGCTAGCATCATGCTTTTACAATTACAATTAGTGTCATTCCTTTTAGCAGTGGTGTCAAAAATGAAATGCAAGCAATGCTTTTGCAGTAGCTAACAGTCAAAAAACAACATAGAACTAAGAGATGTGTTTGGAAACACTTCAAGGTCTCAGTTGAAGAAAAAAAAGTACAATTTTTATTAAAAATTCAACAAGTGTGTGATGATTGTTGCCATAACTGAGCAGCCCTACCGTGTCCTACATGTGAGAAAGGAGAATAGTAGAAAATATCCCAACCCGACTCTCCCTCAGCTGCCTGCAGTTTATGTGCAAAAAAGGCCTTAAGTTAAAAATCTGCCTTGTTAAAAGTCTATTTAAAGATTCCAGAGATAAAAGATAGAGATCTTTATATAAAATCAAAGACCTGAAATGATTCAACAACAAGTATTTTCAAAGGATAAAGGTATGACAAAGTACAGGTTTGGTTTTTTTTCGGTTTTGCACGCTCATGTTGACCATGAACTATATTCCTAAATGTGACAAGAAGCAAAATCAACAGGAGCTATTCTCTGCTAAAATCTACTTGTGTTGTTTTAAAGCAACAATCGCTTAGTTACCATAAAAATAGTGCCTATAAATGCTTCCCATTCTTCACATTGTCATTTTATAGGTGTTTTAAGTAAATGAAAAGCTTCTTCCAACTCTGCTCTCAGTTACGCACATGTCATTTGCTGACCTTATTACAGTTGCAGGCCTTGAGTGTCTACAGTTACTCCCCCAAGTGTTGTGCAGAACTCTCTCTCTGTCTGTGTGTGTGTGTGTGTGTGTGTGTGTGTGTGTGTGTGTGTAGTGACCGCTTCATGTCATGTGCAAACACAAAACATGCTAACATGATTTAAAGCAGTGTAACATAACCTTTCCTCTACATCATCGTCCTCTCGCCAGGCGTCCCTCTGTAAACCTACATGATAACCCCCCACCACCACCACCATAGTCATATAGACGACCTCTACACCGTCTACAACCACGACTGCCTACATCACCACACCCCTCAGCACATGCATGCAACTTGCATTCCTCTGGATTCTTGATCTGCAGCATGGCCAGATCACATGTCTGGACATGTCCTCTGGTTACCTCCTTCACTGCAGCACAGCCCACTGAGCACTGAGCTGCGGTTACTACGATGCTGTCCACAGTATGTGAATATGCTCAGCTGACAGAACTCACTATGCGTTATATCAATATCTCTATTTTTTGTCAGTTTAGTAACTTTTATGAGTGTGATTTGTATTCATTATCTCCCTTTGAGTATGTGGATATTTTGCTGTCTGTATTCATTCAACACTGATGACTTCAACTTAGAATGTAAATAAACTGTGGAACGGCACAAGTTCCTCTATGACCCGATGCTTTTATACATGTCTATCCAACACCAAAGTATCAAAAGAAATTGGGGAGAATGTTAACAATTCCAACAGGACTTGTAATCAAATATGGAAACTGTATTTCAACATCTATTCAATAGGTTGGCACAGAATTTGGTATTCAGATCCCCTCTGGGATAAATTGCATTATTTTTGGTATGATTTCATATAGTCATTGCACATCTGCTTGTGGACACTTATCTTTTACTTGTTTGCTTGGAAATGACTGAATAGTTTCTCACCATAAGAGGAAACAAACAGAGGTCATTGAAACATGTCTGTAAAAGTCATTCAGCCGCAGCGTGCCTTTCTGTGAAAATCGGATTCAGTTTTCACAGGAAAGAAGAAAGACGCAATAAAAATGATGGGAACGACAACTAAACGTCTATGAACTGCAGGATCATAGACCCACCTTGCTAGTACCAGGTTGGACAGATGTTTGCCTGGTTTAGTTCCTCATGGCATAGATAATGTTTTAAAAAATGTTTAAAGAGGAAGGTAAATGTTATGACTTTATACTGTTTTACCAGTTCAGTTTTTATTCATCCACTTGAGTCTTGGAATCGAGGTAGGTATCGTGATTGTATATGAAGTCAACTGTAATTTGGTGCCTCCTTCTGTCCGCCCTTATGTTGAACTCACACATATATAGCCGGCATTAATCTCTTTATCTAACTCTCGATAAGCCACGCAAGTTAAAAGGAAATTTCACCATAGCTCTCCTTTAAGACTGTTGTGTTGTAACTGTAGTTGTGTTGTCATCACCACTGAGCAGGGAGGTTTTGCAACATAAGGGTGCACATTCCTGTCACATCTGGCTTGTAGTACTGAACAATGAACAAGCAGAGCACAATATCATGTAACGTGCAAAAGCCACGGCACAAGCAAACTCACAAAGACAATAGAAAACACCACCACAGAGCTATTGACTGGGAAAGGGAAAATCTACAGGTTTTTGATTAGGAAGCAAGCAATGAACCACACCACATCCCCGGATGCAGTACTGTAAATTCCCAACACTTTAAAATAGATATTTAACTTTACAGGATTCATAGTTTTTTTCCCCTTTTGGTGGATGCCAGCATTGCATTTCTGTACATTACAATAAAAGCACACAGCACATGCCGACCGTTTGCCGTTAATCACTCGGGCTTTTAACGGCGCAATGAGTCGGAGAGGCCTTCAAGTGGGTGGGATGGAAATAGGTTTTTCTCCTCCAATAATTAGCTTATCAGACCATTTACACGGCTAAGAATCATTAGCACCAGTTTAATGAGGTTGGCTAAAAATAGAGAAAGCACATAAAGGATCAGAGGACCCTGCTGGAGCCAGAACTTCACACTCCGAGTGTGTGCGAGCATAAATTTACAGCGTCAGTCTGTGCGTTTGTGTGCTCATGTTGTCTCTCAAGTGTGCTCTTTCAGGTTGTGTATGGCAGTATGTGTGCATAACTGCATGCGTGCATCTTTGTTTCTAATGCTGTTTATTGTTGCATCCTGCATTTGTGTTCTGTGTAACAACACACCAAAACCCAAAAATGTGTTCATGTGTCAGTCAGTGCTTTGATTATCTTACCCTGTCTTGTTAGTTATCAATCACAGATTTCTGACTTAAATCTTATAAAATAGTTCAAAGCATAGTTTGAACAGTTACTGGTCGTTCAAAGAGGAGGAGCTGTATTTGTGGCTACTTTCAGCAGTGAATGCTAGTGAGTATTTGGGATAGCAATATGGTGTGTGTGTGTCTTTGATAATAAAATAATATATAACATGGTGCAAAATGTGGCTTATTCATATTTCTTATTATTAGTTTTGACAATGGAATGCAGAATGGAGCATGGGAATAATCAACCTTTAAGGTTTGGTGGCTAAAATTACCTATTTACTTCCTAAAGAGTTTCTGTTTAGAAAACCCTTTCACACTGTTTGTGTCTTCATTTTTTCCCTCGTATTCCTGTTCTATTTTTGCACTGCACTTTCCACAAGAGTCATATGAATGTAAATATTTATTTGTGATAAACAGGATGACTTTAAAACAACTAACATACTTTTCCTCAGGAAAGAGCTTCTTTACACAGGGTTGTTTAAAACTTGTCCCACTTAAAGGTTGGGTCTAATTGAGTATACAGCTGCACAAACAGCTTGGAAAACCACTTTCTGATATCTCAAAGCAAGCCCAAAACGATCACACTATTTTTGTGTTAGTTAAGGTTGCAGTCTATGTGAGGTTAATTTGGTAATGCATAATAACCTGCTAGAAGTAAGAAGTCTAGACATTTGAAGGAAAAATGCAGCGACTGAATGTCCAAGCGGAGAGCAGGACCTCATAAACTGTGTAAAATGAAACAGTGAGACACTCTACACCAGGATTTAAATGCTAACATTATTTGATCATGCAGCAGAGCGTTTACAGTCAGAGTCTGGCTTTGCCTGCCTTCAGTGAAGTGACGTGAGCAACTGTCTTGGCTGAGGGATCAAGTAAGATCCTCTTTCAGGTTTTGAGCACATAGAGAATGCGAGAGGGAGCCCGAGAATGTTATTCAATGCATTCAGCAATAGACAGAAGTGATTAAGTGGGGATATCTCGGCAGAGTCCAAAGCCTCTTCCATCTGCAGCTGATTAGTTGTTTCGTGGAATTATTGTCTTTAAAACGATGGCTGTCACAATCAAGGCTTCTTTCTAAATTTTGTGTCAGGCATTCTTAGCAATAAGATTGATGGTGTGACTTTGCCAACAGCTGGCAGTGACTCTGTCCACAACTGTCTTTTAAAGACTCCACCAGGTGTCTACTGGAGAATATTATCACCCTAGACACGCTTTTTGGGCATCTTTCATGTCTGGGCAGAGGTCTTTATCAAGTTAAGACATTTTGCTGCCCACTCTTTGTCACTGAAATTCTCAGTGGCATGAAATTTAGTAATAGTGAGGAGACTGATGAAACACCAGAGCGTCTTTTGTATACTCTGTGATTGCTTTTTGTTCGTCCATGGTGACGTCAGACTAGTGACTAGAATCAAGAAATACTGGACTAGTTCTCACTGGTCCAATTTCTGTAATGTAACTGATAGATAGTGGTGACTCTTAAAGCAGAGTCAATGACAGCCCAATGAGAATTCATAAGAGAACGATAAGTGATCAAAAATGAAATTCACTGAATTCTTATTCCCATACCTACATCAGACATGATTTCCCGTTCATGAAAGGTTCTCTTTCATGTTTTTAACATTTCTCACTTAACACTCACACTGTCTTTAGATTTTATTCATTGACAATGTAAAGTTTGATATTCTGGCATTATTACATCCAGTGTGTATCTGTTATCAAACCTCTAGCTGAGAATATCATCTGTCAGGCTAACAACAGCCCCACGTTCCTCTGAATGGGGGCCTAAGGATTCATGTCAACAGAACAAAAGAAGAAGAAAAAAAGAGAATACACACACTTTAGTGCTTTGGGCACGAAGCATCTCAAACTGGGTTTTCAGAAACCAGAACCACAGTCTATGTGGGGAAACGATTACTGAGTGTAATTCAAACAAATGAGAAGTTGGCGAGAAGATTGAATGGTGGCATGTGGCTAAATCACAGTACAATAAGCAAAGTAGGCATGATTGCTCAGAATATTTGATGCAATGCTCCAGATCCACTGACGTATTTACATCACATCACCTTTTTTGACATTGATGGTAACCCTGTTGTATCTCCAGTTTAAAAACTGTCACAAAGTCTTTTATACCACGAGTGCAGGTAAGTCATTTTACTCAAATCAGCTTCTGCTTATTGCATCTCTCTATATTCAAATCATATCATTACTTTCTCCCGAGTCCTAGTATTCAGCAGCTAAAACAACCTCGGCTTCCTTGTTTTGTCTCGAAAGATGTGTTAATTGTAATACGCACAGAAACAAGTTTCCTGGAGGAAGAGAAGGTGTCGAAGCTGTGTGTAAGTGATGGTGATGATTTAGCAGTGCTGCGTGCTGGTGTGGGTGAGCTGTTAGCTGGGAGAGGCCAGGATGGGAAGTCTGGGAAAGTCTTAATGACAGACTAGTGGCGAGACGAGACACAGAGCCATAACCATGAATCACATGGTAATTAATGACCAGGTTCCCATGGTCGGGGCTTGTTTGATGGTAAAACAAAAGCTATCTGCTGGACCACGCAAGCATTATTTACACACACATTAGACAGATTAAGATTGGAGGAGATAGGATGGGGGGTTGAGGAGAGAAGGGGAGACGAGGTTAAAGGGAAACGTTTGTGTGGTGATTGTGATAAAAGGAAGGTAGTAACATGACCAGTAGGTAAAGTGGAGCCAAGATGGGCCAGAGCTAATGAGGGAGTGAGGGACCAGCTGGCTGCAGAGTGAAGGGCACGGCCAAAGGTCCTGCTAATGATAGCCTCAACCTCTCCAAACTACAGCAGGTCACACAGAGAGGCAACGCATCAGAGTTGCCTGCATGAAGATGTCTGAGAAACATACACTTAGACACTTACTCACCTTAGTCAGCTTCCCAGTAATGAGTCATGGAGTCTAACAGGAAAGGAAGATGAAAATAAGGTCAGAAAAATGATAAAAATGACAAGATAGGGAGACCACAACTCTGCGAAGTGCAAAAATGGTAGGACTGTCCAGTGGTGCTCTACGACCCTCTGGTTCAAATTCAAACAGACCTGCACTAATAGCTTAAATTAAGTAGATACAGTAAATCTTTTGGATGTTACATTAAATAATTAATTAATTAATTTAAAAAATGAAATTCAATCAATCTATCTATTTATAAGCACAGGTTGACCAAAATACTGTACAAAGTAAAAAGTAAAAAAAGTAAAAGTAAAACAAACACGCAGAAAGAGAACAACACAAAAACTCAGAAACAATTAAAAGCTACAGAGTAAAGATGTGTTTTCAGACTGGTTTTAAAGATGTCGAGTGTTGGAGAGATCCTAATTTGAAGAGGCAGACTGTTCCAAAGTTTAGGCGCAGCATTCGCAAAGGCCCGGTCTGCTCTGTGTTTTAGTCTGCTTAGCAACTTATAAGCAAC
The DNA here is from genome assembly GCF_057382275.1 of Copadichromis virginalis. Lineage (NCBI taxonomy): Eukaryota > Metazoa > Chordata > Actinopteri > Cichliformes > Cichlidae > Copadichromis > Copadichromis virginalis. The sequence continues at coordinate 9,831,777 of NC_140636.1, forward strand.
TGATAAGCAACTTATCAGATGACGTAAGAGTTTTATTTGGAGTATTTTTATTCAGAATATCAGAGAGAGCTAATCCATTTAGAGACTTAAAAACAAGCAGTAAAATCTTAAAATCAATCAAGAACATACTGGAATGAGCCAAGACTGGGGAAATATGTTTGTGTTTATGTGTGCCTGTCCAGAGTCGGGCTGCAGTTGCTGCAGCATTCTGAACAAGCTGAAGATGAGAGAGCAGAGCCTGGCTGATACCAAAATAGAGCCTTGAGGAACCCCACATGTAAGGGGGGTGGATGTGGGTGAAGAGCCACCGAACCTGACAGAAAAAAATCTCTCAGTTAAATAAAATCTAAACCATTCAAGTGCAGCTCCTTTAATACCCACACAGCTCTCCAGTCTTAACAGTAGAATTCCATGACATACTGTATCAAATGCCGCACTCAGATCTAAAAGCACTAAAAGCACCTTAATCCAATTAAAATAAAAACGCGGGGGGATTGGGCTCTGGTCAAACCAGAAGAAATTACGTTTATGAACAAATACCTGCAGAACTACCGACATTTAGACTTACATCTGCTGTAAGCAAAATTATAAATACCAGCCATGGTAAGCAAGATACTTACGGCATATCAGTGTGGTTAGCTTCCATTCCAGTTTATGTTTTATGTAACTGTTTTTATTTTATATATGTTGTTAATATTTTGATCTTTTGTATGTTATTAGGTTGAAACACATTATCCTTCTTTTTTTACTGTCATGCACAAGAGATGCTAATAACAATTATTTATTGTTACTGTAAAGGATGCTAACAGGACAGAAAGTCCTTTATTGTTAAGTGAACAAATTAATTCTGAAAAATTTTCACTAGCTTTAATAATGCTATGAAGGTGCAGAGTATAACTGTCATTTTATCCCTGTTCACTTGCTATTTGTGAGCTGCAGTAAAATGTTCAATTTTAATGAAATCCTTACGCTTTACTTATTCAAAGCTTTCACAAACATTCAGATTATTAGTTAAGTCTTCACTTTGCACTGTTTTGCGCGTTTCATGCTTGAATTTTGATGACAAAATATAACAACATGTCAGGTTTATACAAGCTTCAGCACCCCAGCTCTTTTTTTTTCTGGAATTCCAGTGTTGTCTTGTATGGTCTTCCTGTGTCTCTCTTCCTGTTAAAAGGTGTTCTTCCTTACCACACTCATCGAGTGCTTGCCCATGAGGGAATGGTCTGATTGTTGAGATTTCCCCTCCATTAGAAAAAATGCCTTGACACAACACTTGTTGTGAACTGGAACTGAATATAAATGCACCAAGTTAATTAAATGAATGGAAAGCTTTGAAGATTTGGGAGTTCACAGTGTGTCTGTGAGAAGTGGATTTGGTAAAGTTCTTAAAAGCACAGTTAAACAGTTTTATAAGGCATTTATGGGGAAAAAACTTTCTGCACAAAGCATGCTGACTGTCACTGAAATGTAAGTGATTTTGTAAAGGATTACGATTTGGCTGTTAACTGCACTATTGCATAGACAACAATAAGATGTGTACATAAATCCAGAGAAGTATGTGGTAAATGCATTTTCAAGCCAAAATGCAAGGTTATGTAATGTATTATAAAACTCGTCAGCCATCATAAATGACATTTTTTTTCCTCTGATTTGATGTCAGCACCTTAAATGTGTTTGGAGTTTATAATATCTATAACAATTACTTACACAGCCTCTCAGTAACCCACAAATGTCAAACTCTCGTCTGTCTTACTCACCGCACTGAATACAAACACAGTCACCACCTTGCACAATAAAAGCCACTGTGCACAGTACATGAAAACACTTCCCAGTGTATAATGTAAAACAACCTCTTAATGACACAGCCCAATTAAAGGAGTCAGTTCAAAGAGAAGGAAGTGTATGCTGTAGTGACAGCAAGTGGGCGAGCTGTCAGCCACACAGAGGGCGGGGCCAGCTGGGCGTGAGCAGGAAGTCCTGACAGGCGTGAGAACGGGAAGATGAAAGGCCAGCTGAAGTTTGGCTCTTGGATGACTGCATACACACAAACACACACACACAGCATGCACAGATGAGACGTTCTCACGCTTTAGCAGCAATGCTAATCATACTGCTGCTAACTGTACCTGCTGAAGTGAGTGACACCACTTTACACAATATATGTTAATTTGAACATAAAACATGCTTACAATAATATGCACATAAAAGATCACATACGCTTATTTTACCCTTGCATATAAACATCACGTATAAGCACACAAAGAACCTGAGCTGAGCTGATGCAAAGGAAAATTAAGAGGTTACACCTTGATTCTGGAATGGATAGTTGGATATATTGTATTTGCATGAGAGTTTCTTTGATGTTTCTTAAAGGGACCATCATCCAGGTGAATGCTCTTCACAGTTCTTCACGTCACTTTGAGTTTGGTTTGTTTTACAATGGAAAAAGTGCCCAATCACTGTGTCAGGTCCACTAAAAACACCCCTTGGATTTAGAGGTTTGCATGATTTGTTGATTTCCTTCTAGTAAATCTTGAAGGAAAATCACATTCACATTCAGCCACAAGTCCTGCGATTAGTGCTTGAGGAGTGAAATGTCTGTACTGCAGTTCTAAGTCAGCACCAACTTAACTTCACCCACCCACGGCCCACAGCTGAGAGTGAGCTACAAAAGAGTGAGCTTCAACACTTGATGATATCTAAAAGGATTAGTGGGTGGAATTTTCCTTTAAGAGAAGTTTCCACCCACGGCGGCGCTCTTGTCACATCCCACAGCCTCACTCTGTTCCTCTCTGGTCCACACAATCAGCTGTAAGAGCCCGGACACTTCACACAACGGCGAGATGGAGCTATTTTGAGCCGGCGTCAGAGGGGAGATCTGTGGAAAATGTGTATCGTGTGTTAGGTGCGTGCCACAGGGAGGATAATGTGGAGCATGCATGTGTGTGTGTGTGTCTGCATGTATGTATGAATGCATATGTGTTTCATGTGTGAGCCTCATTGCAAGGTCAGGTGTGATTATGTGTGCAGGTTGAAACAAAAAAAAAACATTTCAACAACAACATTTCATTTTAATAACTGGCAATAGACACACAACTTTATAGTAATATACTGATTAATCTTTTTCACACTGAGTAAATTTCATTTTCTTTTATAGTGGTTTTTGATTATGAAAGTCAGATTTTATGGGATCTACGCTTTCCTGCTCTTTGAATGCTAGCATGTTTGCCTTGACTGGAAAACGCTACAGTTGTCGTTTTCTTTTCACTCCACCTGGTATCAAGTTGTAACCTCCACTGAAAAATTACGCCAATGCAGAGGTGCTAAAACTTGCAGTTCCTTGAATGGCCACTTGAGGCTGACTACAAAATTTAGTGAACCCCCATAAACTCCCATTTTAAAATGCTAAACTTTACAATGGGCCTTCTGAAGTTTGGAGACGTAAACAATCTGGTTTATCTCTCCAAAGCTAAACTTGTTTGTACCCATGTTTGGATTTTGTTCAAAACCTTAACTTTCCATTATTAAGAACATCACCACTTTGATAGCAGGTGGATGCTAGCATGGCTGGTAGTAATCTACTAGATTTTAATTAAGTGCCAAATAGTGTTGATGACACACACTGTTGCTGTGCTGCTATTTTGGAAAGTCAACTTCTAGTAATTCATTGGTTACTTGGGACTTATTAGTGAGCGTGCCAGCATAAGCCGATAGCTTAGCACTCCATCCTCTTGTCCACATATAGTTGTCCAAAACACTATGATAGAGGATTTGTATCGTCTGTTTTGCTTGTTTGCACAAGTTTTTGCAAGCCTGTTTGTCACAATGACTTGCCATGACATCATGATTCCCATATGAATATGACTGGCATGTTAATGTCTCTGGATATAATATGATATATAAGATATTGTAGCGTCTCTTCGACAGAAGACAGAGACGATCGGTATTGCGGTTACCGGGTGTTTATTAAGAACAGTAACACTATGGGCCGTAGCCAACGCCAAAACAGCAGGGGAAAACACACTCTCCTGAATCAAAACAAACCCCAACTCGCGCTCCTTTTCCCCCCGCACACACCCAAAACAATATTCTCTAACACCTGCCCCCCAAACACTCTCAGCCAACCACACACATGCTCTCCACCAGACTCGCTGCTATTGGTAGCTGATCTGATTGACAGGCCAAACGGCCTCTAGACGACTACAATTCAAGGACACTCAGTAAATCACCATGCTGCCGGTGTGGCGCAACTATGCCATAAGTAAGGTCAATTCTGAACACAAAACAGTGATAACACAACAGTCAACTAACTTGTAACCCAGTCCGTTAAAATATAATATAATCAAACTTCATGGTCCCAAACCAGGGAATTTGGGGCCAAAATGCCCCGATTTTCCAATTTTTAAAGCAAATCCGACACTTTAAATAAAGCAAAAACATGAAAACTAAATGTTCACAGTTCATCTTTCGAGACAGATGTCGAATCTTTGAAAGCAGACTCCATGTTTGCATGATAAACTCAGAATTATTAAAACCTGAGGCATATCACTGAAAACTGCAAACTTTATGCTCTGTGTTAAAGTCAATTACAGAGAATGTTGCAGCAGTAATCTTCATTAATCTGATTAATTCCATAGTGTGTCGTCCACAAAGTGTCTTCTTGGATACCAAAACTACAACCAAACCTGCACTAAAAACTCTGTCATGTTCAGTTATACTGCAGGAAACGGCAATGGTCTTTGCATAGATCTTGTACTGTTTGCAGTTCATGGCTTGACCTGTTCCTGCTCCATTGTTGTACCCATATCTCTGCTGTCACAAAATAACATAGCAGCTTGTGAGTACTGAAAAGTTATTTATATCTAGAGAGTTCTATTTGCTAACTTCTCCGCATGAAATAAATAGAAAAACACACACGCACACATTGGTGTTAATAAAACCTCTCAGGAAGAGAAAAATTTCTGCAGATGTGAAGTTTACGATACAGAGTCTTGACAAGAATGACAAATAGCTGACACGTTAAGGCAGGTCAGCAAGTGTTAACATGCTCACCAAAGCGGCTAACCAGCTACTCAGCAGAAAGTCCAGCCATGTGTTGCAAGGCCAAATCACCCCTGACTGTTGATGTTCCTTGCTATAATGAACTGCAGCCTGGAGACCTCGCAACCAGCAAGAAGGTAACAAGAGCAATGAACTGCAACCCATAATAACAAAGACGGTTGCCATGATGCTGCTAAATAGACCTATGTGCGTGTATTCGGATGTTAATTTACCTCTGTGCGTGTATCTCCACCTGTGTATGCGGCTGTTTTCAGGTGTTATTGAAAACTCTGTCGGTGTACCGGGAATAGTGTGCATTTGTGCATTACACAGTGTTTGACCCTGCACCATTTGCAGCCAAACAAGCAGTGAATTGCTCCCGTCATGCATTCAGTGAGGTGAAGGAGCAAACATACACAAACAGCTGGTCCCACATGTCCTAATAAGAGAGTGGCTGACTGGAAGAACATCCTCTTTACGCTGCAGCGGATTAGATTACACTTCTTCAAGGCTTCTGACTTTGCCTGGTATGGCTGGCCTGTCTGATTTTTTCTGTACTGCTGCAACTGCTGCCACAAACCTCCCATAGTCTGCAAACAAACAAACAAAAATACCTCGATACCAGCACAGCACATTCACTTTCTACATACTTGAAAGAAGATTCTGAAAAGCTCGTAGCTTTGTACTGATTGGGGGATAACGGATGATCTGATATCGTCGTATTGGTGTTGTTCCCACATTATCATGTTGTTATATATAAATGTTGTTCTAGGTTCAACATTGCAAGTGACCAATCACATTGTTGTGACGTAATACTTTTGCAAGCCAAGTGATTCATTCATTTATGAAATGCCAATGTTGCAAGGACAATATGTATAATGCTTACAGTTTATTAAAGAACAGTATCCTGAAATGCAAAGAATTCAAATTGCTGGTTTCTCGCAAGTTTCTCGCAAGTTAAGTAAAAAAAAATTTTACGGCGTTTTTTTCCAAAGTCGCAAAAGTATGACGTCACAACAATGTGATTGGTCACTTGCAATGTTGAACCTAGAACAACATTTATTATGATGATGTGGGAACAACACCAACAAGAAGAGATCAGATCGTGCGGGAGATGACAGCTTGAGTTCACAGCAATGGAAGTGGATACCAACTGTCACATGAAAAGAATGCAATTGTTTTGGTCAATAAGGATCAGTTGAAAGTACTGAACATAAGTCAGAGATGAGTTTGAGTAATAAACTATGTGGCCATTACACAACAGTTAAGCAAACAGGGCTGTGTTACCCAAAATGGTAATGAGCAAAGCATTACCACCATGGTCTAGATCAGTGTTGGTCAAGTTACTTGAAAAAAGTAATCAGTAACTAATTACTAGTAATCCCATTACTTTACTGATTACTTATTTTCAAAAGTAATTAATTACTTAGTTACTTTTTAAAAACACGATTTACAACCTGAATAGGTGATGAAGCGATAGATCTTTCAGCCCAATTCTACTTTTTCTGCATAATCCATCATACAAAATGTAATCAAATGGAAAAGTCTCTTTTTTTAACTTGTTTTATCAGTTTTAATCTTTTAACTTTATGCATCAAGCAAAAATTTAATTATATGCAACATTCTCTGACTTGAATAAATTAGTTTAACATTTAAACCTATTTTCTGCACATTCCAGCACATAAAATAAAATATTTTTTGTGTTTACACTCAGTCTTTCAAATAGATGCAAGTAAAACACAGCAGAAAATAAATAAAGTCAAAGACTCAGCGGTCCTGTTGCTCTATTTTCACCTGTAAAGCAGGACTGGGGGTAGGCGGAGGTTTACCCTGGTGCAGGTGTGCCACGGTCAGTTGAAGAATCCGCGAGTTTCTCTGTGAATTTCCCATTACGTCGTTGCGCACTCGGTGCTTGCTTGGAAGTTTAGGTTTTTTTTTCGCTGTAAAAAGTTTTCTTCCCACGCACAACGGACGCTAATGTTTTTGTCACTTTTTATGGAATCAAACTCAAAGTAAGGTCAGTACTTCCATGCTTTAAACGCTGCATGCTCATACTCTCTTCCACAATCGATATATGATCCATTGCTGATCTGCACACAGTTGTTGTCACCAACGGCGCACTCGCTTACGTCACTGTCATGAGACATTCTGGCAAAAAAATCACGGTTTTAGTAACGCAGTAACGCAGCGTTCCTACGGGAAAGTAACGGTAATCTATTTACCGATTTTGCAATAGTAATCCCTTACTTTACTCGTTACTTGAAAGAAGTAATCAGATTACAGTAACACGTTACAAGTAACACGTTACTTGTAACGTGTTACTGCCCATCTCTGGTCTAGATACCAGTCATAGAGCAGATTGCAGATGGAGACGTCATCATTGAACACCTTGAGAAGGAGAACGTTGGCTGCATGAACAAGTCTGAAAAACAGAATTCCAGATTAGGAATGAGCTTTAAAGAATTAGTAGCTGAGTGGCTCACTGGAGGCAGCAACGAAGAAGATCAGATCAGAGTGATGTTGACAGAATTGAGTTTGACAGTGTTAGAAAGCAGAAGCATTGAAGTGAATGGAACAGAAATAATAGCCCAAATACCCAGGAATGCAAGGATATGTGAGACCTTATTGAATTTATGCAAAAAGGTGTCAAGTGTCAAACTCACTGGGTGTGTTTCTGTATCTGAAACCACTAAACTTCTCCAAGAAATTTTCTCTCGTACCATTTTTACAACAGTTGCCAAAAAGTTCAATCTTTTCATCTAAACGTTGCATTTTCAGTGGGAGAAACGTTTTGTTGCTCATCCAAGTGACTTCTTCAGTCTCAGCTAACTGCAGGTTTCACCGACCTTATAAACAGCACATTTGCTTAATGAATGAAACTAGCACCACTGACGAACATTGATCTCACAGCCCATTGTTCATCAGACTCAATCACGAGATTGTATTTACACTTCTGTGGTGAATATAACACTGAACAGTACTGGGTTCCAGCAAGTACCCAAGTGTAAGCTTAGGTAATTACCTCCATCATGCAGGTTATGTGATTGGTTCATTGGTTCATTGGACACTGGGCAAACGAATATGCATCCAGATATCTTTGTGGATCCAGGTGTTCAGTTCATGTGTTGTGTGGTAGGAGTTTTTGCTGCTTTGTGTATTTGAATGTTCTTGTTTTGATAACTGTAACTGTTTCAGATAAATGGATAACCAAACAGTTTAAAAGAATGCTTTTATAAAATCTTCTCAAATCAGGTTTTTTTTTCCTGCTTTATATAATTGGAAAGTATAAAAATAACATTTTTCTTAATCAGATCTGGCCATCTGCTACTCAAAGCACAACATTAAGTAAAGTATGTAATTCCAGAAAGGACACATATGACGACAATATTCCAATAAGGACTTTTAAGACATTTGTTGTTACATCTCTGAGACAGGGAATGCAAAAACTAATTGTTGTACTTGGTGCACAGTTAAATTATATGTTCAGGACCTAAGGGCATCTACAGTAATCCTTTTTCTACATACTAAAATACAATTGTGTGTGGTTGTACAAAAAAACTAAAGCAATAATTCATTTGCCATTTAGACCAAGTATAGCTTTTACTTTCTGTATTACACTCTTTATATGTTTTACACCTTTTTACATACTGGAGGATATCAAATACAAATACATTTTTTATTGTTATCATTTATATTTGCATCTTTTTATAAATGCTGCACATCATTTGTAAAGATAACTGAAGTTTTATTAGATTTATAATCACTGTATCTGTGCTCTGCGGAAACCGAATATGTCAGAAAACACTAATGCACAGATCTTTATGTGAGCATGTGTTTTTGCTTTTTGTTGCTGGTTGTTGTTGTTGCTTTTTTGTTAAACCGTGGCTGCAGACATATAATAACATATTAGCTTCACAAGTATACAAGCGGGGAGCATTTGATACTCAAATGTTGTTGTTTTTTAAAATCACTCATTTAATATTGTTTTGCCCTGAGCATTTGAAGGTAACCCGCTCTAACCAAATATTGATGAAGCCTTCAAGCAAGATACTGATCCCGCAGTGGCTGCTAGCAGCTGCCAGGTGTGAGTGGGTGTAATTGCATCTACATACCAAAGATGTTAACTTTGGCTGTTAACTCTTTTAAGTCAGTTAGACAGGCGCCACAATTATAATCAAAACTGATACTCTTATGAACTCTAAAGGGTTCATAAGAGCTATTGTTGCTCAGTTAATAGGGTCAAAATATTGTTTTGACCAGGAGCTATAATAAATAAGCAGCCACTGAAGTAGTTTGACGTGGCCTTATTTGGGCAAAGTTATCAGCTAGCAAGCACAATTACCAAACTGATTTCACAAAGTCTAAGTTTGCAATGCCTCGATACAGGTACTTGGGGCAATATACAGACTAATAAAAAGCTATAATTTCAGTTGCAAAAAAACTAAAGTATAAATGTCTTGGACATTCAGTAATGAATAACAGGTAAACACTAACACCACAGATATAGTAAGTCAAATTAGGCTAGCAAACAGCTATCAGCTACACCAACAGGAAAGTATTTATATAATCCAAACTATTTTCTTCTTTCCAACAGTCGTGCATGTTATATTGTTACATTTTTATTTTCTTAGGATATTACTATTTTCATCATTCATCATTTTTCATCATCATCATCAGCTGATAAGCTCTCTGATTGGAGTCACAGAGATCATTTGTGCAGAAGAAGAGTCACGTGACCTGTAAAACGCCCCTTTTTATGAGAGCACACAAACTTTGAAGCAGAAGGCCCTGCTTAAAAGAGAAAGTTGACAACCGCTGTCGTGATACCTGAGGTTTTAGGGTGTTCATGGTATACACCTCAGCAGCATACAAACACACAAACAAACACACACACATACAGTAGGCTGACCTTCTTTACATTTGATGAAGCTGTTACATTCTGATTTGGCAAAGCAAACTTGTTTCATTCAATCCTGACTGAAAGGAATGAGAAACTCTTAAATCAAGATTTTTAATAACATAATTAGCTTTCAAATGTCAAAGCTTTGAACTGACTGAAATTAGTATCATCAATTACCCGGTGTCTTCATGACAGATTCACAAAAGATTTCAAACATCAAAGGTTCTCATCAAAGATAACAGGAAAGTATCCAAGTAATGGAAGTTAAGAGCAAGGAATCATTTCTATATGAACAGTACTTCACCCTTTAACAGTCACAGTCTTGTTTGAAACTACAGGGTGGGCCATTTATATGGATACACCGTAATAAAATGGGAATGGTTGGTGATGTTAAAGTCCTGTTTGTGGCACATTAGTATATGTGAGAGGGTAAACTCCTCAAGAAGGGTGGTGACCATGGTGGCCATTTAGAAGTCGGCCATCTTGGATACAACCTTTGGTTTTTCAATAGGAAGAGGGCCATGTGACACATCAAACTTATTGGTAATGTCACAAGAAAAACAATGGTGTGCTTGGTTTCAAGGTAACTTTATTCTTTCATGAGTTATTTACAAGTTTCTGACCACTTATAAAATGTGTTCAATGTGCTGCCCATTGTGTTGGATTGTCAATGCAACCCTCTTCTCCCACTCTTCACACACTGATAGCAACACTGCAGGAGAAATGCCAGCACAGGCATCCAGTATCTGTAGTTTCAGGTGCTGCACATCTCGTATCTTCACATCATAGACAATTGCTTTCAGATGACCTCAAAGACAAAAGTCTAAGGGGGTCAGATCGGGAGACCTTGGGGGCCATTCAACTGGCCCACAACGACCAATCCACTTTCCAGAAAACTGTTCATCTAGGAATGCTCGGACCTGGCACCCATAATGTGGTGGTGCACCATCTTGCTGGGAAAACTCAGGGAAAGTTCCAGCTTCAGTGCATAAAGAGGGAAACACATCATCATGTAGCAATTTCAAATATCCAGTGGCCTTGAGGTTTCCATTGATGAAGATTGGACCCACTATCATTGTACCCCATATACCACACCAAACCATCACCAGTTTGTAAGGGTGCCATTTGTGAGTAGCTAATATCCGCCGAAGGGCTGTTTGACTAATGCCACTCTCCTGTGACATGCGGCGAGTGCTACGCTGTGGACTCTTGCTGAATGAAGCTAGGACAGCCACTGATGTTTCTTCATTAGTGACAGTTTTCTTGCATCCACATTTTGGCAAATCCAACACTGAACCAGTTTCACGAAACTTAGCAAGCAGTTTGCTAGCTGTAGCATGGGAGATGGGTGGTCTCGTAGGGTGTCTTGCATTGAAATCTGCTACAATGACCCGGTTACTGCGTTCACCAGATATCAACACAATTTCAATCCGCTCCTCACGTGTTAACTTCTTCGACATGTCAATGGCTGTGAACAAAGAGAAACTTGTAAATAACTCATGAAAGAATAAAGTTACCTTGAAACCAAGCACACCATTGTTTTTCTTGTAACATTACCAATAAGTTTGATGTGTCACATGGCCCTCTTCCTATTGAAAAACCAAAAGTTGTATCCAAGATGGCCGACTTCTAAATGGCCACCATGGTCATCACCCATCTTGAGGAGTTTACTCCCTCACATATACTAATGTGCCACAAACAGGACTTTAATATCGCCAACCATTCCCATTTTATTACGGTGTATCCATATAAATGGCCCACCCTGTACTTTGGCAGAGCAGAAATGTGTTGGCCCTGTTACCCTGCTGCTGATTACCACCCAGGCCTGGAGGACAGTGGTCGTATGTTGTGTCTCTTGTGGCTGACTTTTTTGGGGGGATGGAGCTCAGACGTTTGCTGATGTGCTGTTGACAGTGTGTTCAGGATAGAAGCAGCTGGGAATGCAAAGCCAGCGCTCCTATGTGTCTTGCTAATCAGGCCTGTCCTCTTGTTGTTACCAGCAGCAACCACCTTCTGTCCCCTAGCCTAGTAAATGAGCTGTGGAAATCACTTGAGTTTTTCAGCATTTAAGTGAAATTAATTTCATTCATTGAAGAGATCTTCTTGTGGTGCGTTCTGTGTTCTAATAGCTGCATTAACAGTTTAAATGAGACTTAGCAGTAGATGATAGGAACCATTGTATTTGATTGTAAGAACCTGGTTGCTAGTTTTTCTCTTAATTCCTGTGGAAACAGTAAAAATTATTATGTGCTGTTTTTTATAGGGCTGTCCTGTGAAAACTTTCCTTTTTCAGTGTTTATCTGCTGGACAAATATTAGAATATTCACTAGATAATGTTTCACAAGCTCCAATAGAAACAATACTGCGTCCAGCTGTTTGTTGTTCAAGAATATTGCCAAGATCCAAACATCCAAAACCACAGATTCAGCACAGCTGTACTTGTGATTGTGTCCTCTGGTGGAGATCTTTCATGGTAATTAGTTTGGCTTACACAAGACCTTTGCTAACGTACAGTGGTACAGTGATCGTTTCACCCGAAAGACACACCACAAAGCAGGTGAGTAAACACTGCTCAACCTCTCCAAAGCACCGTAAGTGCAAAGATTTTTTGTTTTGTATTAATCCACCGTCAAACATCTTGGTGCTTGGAGACCAAACTAAACACGGAGAGGAGTGGAATGAGAGAAGAGCGTGCGCACACACACACACACACACACACACACACACACACACACACACACAGATCCATTTGTCTTCATTAATGCATTACATAGTTTAAAGGATTATTTAACTTGGCAGATTGACTTTTGCCTTTACAGAAATGGCCTGTAGCAGTGGCTGCAGAGGCTTTGGAAACAGCAATGACAATAAATATGTACTGGATGTAGCTGTGCAGAAAAAAATGTAATGCGAACACAAACATTAAATATCTTAAATAAAGAATGCCTGCATGGTTACGTGAATTTAAATTCTTATCTTGCATTTGTGTGATACGGTAGTCGCTGTGTCAGACTAGATGTTTTATGAGCAATGTGTTCTGATGCAAAAGCAACTACAGACTCAGAAAGACGGTTTACCTAGTTTATTTACAGCACTCAGGGGAATGGATGAGTGTAGTGATAAAGAAGATGGTGAGTGTTGGCTGGCAGGGGTTAGTCGCTAGTAGCTCCTGGAAGGGAGGTGGGCTGACTGAGCTGAGTGGGCTGCAACTGAGAAAGCTGTAGGTAGTGGAATAGCAAGCCAACTGGGACTGACTGGGCTGCCTGAAAGAAGGAATGGATGGATGATGAGTACATGAGGTTTTTGCCCAAGGAAAACAAGCAGTTTGGGTTGATTAGTGAAGAATGGTCAATGACACAAAGAAAACAGAGTTAGTCCAAAATATACAGCTGCTCAGACGATTGAGAGATGTGATCAATCAGGTAACTAGTAGGAGGGAATCAAGGGTCACAATACACCAAACAAACCAAACACAGGGAGACAAACAAGGGAACCAAACCGATAAGGAAAACACCAGGGATTAGAAGAAGGCACTAAATGAACCACAACAAGGTGTCTATAAAGCATCTCTCCATGAAATGACAAAGGGACATATTCTAGATGTATACAAAGACACAGCCCACGGGTCACAGTTGTCGGCACTATCTGTTGCAGACAATTAAAGGCAATATCACAAGCACAGTACTGCCTGAAAATAGCCTCATAAAGTAAACTTCCATAGAAATCTCTGTTCTTTGGAATACTTCTGAAAGAGATCTGTGCATGTGGGAAACAATGTAATATATAAATATATAAATCACATCCAGAACAATAGCACATGCATCATACCCACAACTTGAGTTAACACACTCGGAGGTTGCCCACGTGTGGACATGAAACCGTGACTGAATAGAAAATAGAACGAGGGACTGGGAGGAACCTCCTCCTGATGTGTATTTCCTGGTTTATATAAGGGTCCTCCATGTCCCATAAATCTATTAATACATCGCCACCAATATGAATGTAGTGGAGCCTTCAAATGTGCCATTCTTACTCCAATGCAACACAAGACAGACTGCGGTGCACGTACACACACGAGGGCTTTGTGCAGTTGTTTATCAGCAGGAACCTGGGTCTACATGAGGGAGGAAATGTTACTGGTTCCCACCATAACTCAGCATTCGCCTAATCAGTAATGGTAGCTTGATGAATGGAAGGCTATGGTCAACACAGGCCTTTGTCGCAAGCCGTAAACAATGAGTCAGACTGGTATATCTGACAATTATAACCACCCTTCAAGGACTTCTTAACATATCCAAATGTGGTCTTAACCCCCACCTCCCTTCCCTCTGCACACACGCCCTCCCCCTCCTCCTTGATTTAGCGCCAGTCATGTGGTTTTGTGAAATGACAGGCTCCACGTTCTCACACACAGTAAATCTGATACACACGCTACAGTATATCACTGTCGGCATTTACACTGTTTGACCTCCACCGATTTGCTTGCAAATGTCAGAATATAGAAGGAAGCGAAGCAAAAACCTACAAGGCAGCAGTTTTGTGAATGATAACGTCCATGTTCTCACGCTTTGAAAGTCAAATATCTGACAGTCTTGTCTGACCTCTACACCATCAAACCTTACAGTCTGGGGTCAGAGCAGATCAAGTTTTTACGCAGCTAATTCTCAGTGGCAGAGGTAGTAGTCCACACACCAAGATCTAAAGAAAAGATGTTGAGCTGAATGATCGACAAGTAGTATCTATCTCGTGATCCAACTCTTCAGTTGAAACAGGCTGGCAATTACACTTTCATGTTTTACTCCTGACTCAATAGCAATGTGGTAAATATGGCTTTATTTACAAATTCATGCTAACATTAGGAAGAAGAAACTGTTTTTTTTGTGCATGATACTGGTAGGGATGGGAATCGAAAACTCGCACTTGTAGGAAACCGGTTCCCAGTATTCAAATTCCTTGAAATTGTTAGCATAGCCTGCTTATCGGTTCTTGTACTTACATTACAATCAGCAGATTTCAGTTTGTGCATCAGAAAAGGAAAATAGGTGCACTGTCTAAAACCTGGATATGGACATTACTTTTATTTTTATTCACAAATTACAATGTTAAAGTGGAAACTGCATCCAGGATAGAAACAGCTGTGCTAATGCTAACGTAGCCAAGAACCCAGAGTGATAATAAAGCTGAGTGAATGCTGATCTCGGACCAGCAGCCGTGTTTCCTAAATGCTTTTGTTTCATGGGCTCAGTTAGTCATTTTTGGTCATACTGAATAAAAATGTAAGGGTTTTCTTTGTAAGTCCCATCATACAGTGTTTCAAAATGAAGGATTACCATGAAACCACATGCTCATCGAATAATGACTGGACAAGTTGTTAGACAGAAAGCAGTCAGAAACCAGTGGGTGACGTCGTGTTAGGCATGCGTCTTTTTTACCGTCTATGATAAAAGTTGAGTCTTCCAACATTCAAAAGCATTAAAAAACCTGGTTTTGGCCTCTATGAACATGTTCCCTTTATACTGCACAGTGGTCCAAGACATGTAATCGTAAATTGGCCATAGGTGTGAATGGCAGGGTAAATAGTTGTCTTTTGCTTTGTGTTAGCCCTGTGACACATTGGCTACCTGTCCACGCTGTACCCTTCCTTCATGACAGCTGAGATAGGCTCCAGCTTATCCAGATTCCTCTGGTTATTATGCAAACTCTCAAGTGATCAGTTGTCAGTGTCTGTTTAGCTCAGCTTTGTTCCTCGTCAGCTCATTCCAGGGGTTTATTGGTTCTTGCTTGCCGAGGAAGTAGCATTACATGCCCGAACACAATATTAAGCCTGTTTCTGACAGTAAAAAAGCCCTCGGGGTGATTTTCCAAAATGGATGCTTGCTTTCCTTCTCCTCCCCACACAAAAACAATTAAAATGTTTCACTGCTTATGCTTAAGGTCTAAAGCAATAATTATCTGTGATAATTAGTTATGAGGCACATTTCAAATCACATGTATAAACAACAGACCTTTGACTTGAGCTCGATAATCAACCCACACAGATTTTGAACGGCATTAAATGATAAGCTTTAAACCAAAGTCTTGCTTTACCTTTTTAAGCTCTCACTAGGTACAGCCAGAAATACTCTGGCTAAGATCTACAGTCTAAATTCCACTTTTAATGCAAAGTAACAAAGGTCAAATCATTATTTTATTAGTATCAAAAATCATCATGTGGTATTCAATTCAATTCAGTTTTATTTATAAAGTGCCAAATCACAACAACAGTCACCTCAAGGCGCTTTATATCGTAAGGTAGACCCTACAATAATACATACAGAGAAAAACCCAACAATCATATGACCCCCTATGAGCAAACACTTTGGCAACAGTGGGAAGGAAAAACTCCCTTTTACAGCAAAAAACCGGGAACCAGGTTTAGGGAGGGGGCGGCCATCGGAAACGGTGACGAGGTCTAAACCTTTTGACAGCAGTGGAGATATAGACATAATTTTTACTTTCACTGGATTAAAAGACAAGACCACAATGATAACATGTAAATTGGACTCTGGAGAATAGGACAGAAACAACCGCTAACACAACTTGATCTGTACAGACAACATGCTAACGCAAAGCTAGCCAGGTACCCTGAATGATGATAAAGTTGAATGTATGCTGACTCCCACCCAGCAGCCAGAGCCTGAACATCAACAGGTAATAAAGGCATTTCTACCTGTTCGTGTTTCTACAGCAGAATCTGTGTGGAAATCACTTTGAAGTCCTTTCAGCTTTGCTTGGTATCAAATAGCACAACAAATTACTTTCTCTACGTTAAGTAATGCAGCGGTCCCAACCCCCGGGTCACGGGGGGCAAGAGTTGAGGCTCAGGTGTGAAATTTATGCAGGTTTTTTTCAGGGTTTTTATTGTTATTTTTTAAAATTGTTTTTATTGTTAACTCAGTTTCCCTGGGTCTTTTACCGTGTGTTTTGAATACATCTTCTGTTTTTGTTTTGTTTTTTTGTACCAGTACTGGTTTTACTTTGTTGTGTTTATCCGCAACTTCTTAAAGGCCGGTCTGTGAAAATATTGTCGGAAATAAACCGGTCTGTGGCGCAAAAAAGGTTGGGGACCGCTGAAGTAATGTGCTGCCTTACTTTTAGGAAAAATATTAAAGTACTTTTAATATAAGCAGCAGAAAGAAACTGACATGTTTCAGCCTGTGGCTTTTTGCTGCCATGCAACATTAAAAGTATTAACATCACCATGGTGCTGTTAACAGGAGATGGTCTCATTGTTGAGTTTCTCTCTTTCAGCTTTCAGAGGTGACTGCTATTGTGAGTTCTAAGTGAAATGTAATTATATCTGTAAGTGTGAGTGCTGATGTTCTGATGAGGTTTTAGTGGGTCAGGACGTAGTAGATTGTTTAAGTTGTATTGAGTTACAGAGACCTGTTGTTGTTTTTTTAAATATAAGATATTGGACTGTTGCCAACAAGCACATCTGACATTTAACATAAAGCTGTCATCTCTGTGGTTTAACACTGGTCTAAGTATTCTTCTGATGCTTCCATGTTATTTCCCTGGACTCCCATGCACTCAGGTAGGGTGATAATGGAAGGTTACAAGCAAAGTTCTGAATTGCAAAATGTGCGCTTGGGTGTAATTTTCTCACTCAGATAGGAAATGGTAAAGTCATTTTCCAAATTGGTACTAAAGTCCATGAGCCTTAAACATTACTTACTATAAGTGCGGTACTTAAAGCGAAATAATTTTCCTGGAAGGGTGGAGACAATAATATAGTCTGACTCCTTTATGGATTTGGAGATTTTACCTTCTTTTCTGTGTCATCATTTCTTCTAAATTGATTTTTATTTAGATGATTCTGAAGAATAGCCTTGATACCTGATATATCTATATAAAGCGTGATTATTACCACCCAAACAATCAAAAATTCAAGTAAAACAACTAATGCGTAAAATAAAATGTTAGGCTAGACTTTACTGAGGACTTAAAGGAGCAAAGAAGACATAGATGGTAGTTACTGTATTAGCTTCAGATAGTAATGAGGGTGCTTTGCTTTGGTCTTCTCAGAACTGCTTGGTGCCAGAGAGCATCGATAATAAGAGGGACGAAAGGGCGTGTGTGAGTGTGAGAGGTGTGTAAACATGTGTGTTAGTGTCTGCATGCAAGGCAAGAGCTGGTGAAGTTGGTACATGTGTTGGGCTTCATCTCTACATGTTGTTTAGACACAAAGTGTAAACAGAGATTTTGGATGTCATAGTGTCAATAACCAGTCATCACCCTGTTGCTCCCCAAGCCCGTCTGGACCCGTTGAATGATTCTGGCAAGTTTTAAGAGTACATTAAAAAAACAGATAAACAAAAGTATTCCAAAAATGCTTTTCTGTAAGTTTGTCTGCATGGGGCATTGTTGTTGGAATAATAATGACTTTCCTTTGGAATAAAAACTAACCACCAGCTGGAATTTCAACATCACACACGCGTTTCCCACCTATGTGTGCCAGGCAGAGTTTGGGGCTGCCAATGAGGAACCTGCATCATCCTTAGAACATAGCAGTCTTCAAAACACTGCCTTCAATAATCTACATTACTAAAGTCGTCATTTTTATGTTGATATCTCATGTCTTAATTCAGATATGCCTTAATAGCCATTTTGAACAGGTTTTATTTAGTCATCCATTTTTTGGGAGAGTTGATTCCTAATCAAGTGCAAACACACCTTTGACCTTTTCGTTCTCTCTGTCATAAGCTATGTGCATGTGTGTGTCTGTGTCCTGTGTGTGGCTGTAGGGCTGCTAGCTGCCTCCGCCCCTTGCAAACATGCTTAGAAAAAGAGGCCTCCTTTTTGGACTTTGAATAAAGGCCTTTTTTTTTCTTTTTTCTTAATTCCTACCTGAGTGTTCAAGCTGTCACATGTTCTCCATAGTAAAATGAAAGGTGAAGGAGCTTTTTCATTATGAGGTTACAACCTTCACTGTCTCCTCACTACTGCTGCAGTGGTCTGCCTGCTTGTCTAACCCGTCTATATGTTCTAGCTCTGTGCTGCAGCACACGGTTGGAGAAGATCGCCAGGTCAGCATGCATCTTTGCATTTCCAAACATAATTCTGTCCACTCGCACACTTGATACTGACAATACTGACTTCATCACCTCATTTTTTTAAATGTAATTTTATGTTTTTAATTAAACACATTAGTAATGTTTGGCATAGGGTTCTTTTTCTTTTGTCAAAGCATCTCAACTGGGTAATGATAAAACATACAGTACCAGTTAAAAGTACACACCCACTAATTGCAGATAAAGTGTAGAAGTTTCTGGTATAACCTCACTTCCTTCCAAGGTGCATGGAGAAGAGCAGACGTCTTAAGAGGTTGAAGTCTGTAGTATGAAGAAAAAACTGCTTGACTTGCACATTTTTGCCTGCAGCCCTCATCGGGGTCATCTTTGATGACCTTGATTACCCTGGGTGAAGAGTACAGTGAACTCTGAAGGCAAGTGTTGCTGAAGGCAAGCGTCAACCTCTTGACACAACCACTGATTCAAAAGTTTTTCACTATTTTTTTTAACATTGTCTGTAATATAAAACTAAGTTGACGTGAAAATTATGAATGTTTACCTGATGGTGTCTGCATATCTGGTTCTCACTGTGAGGATGGAAGTGGAGGTGTGATGGAGCTTTGCTGGTGAGACTCAACCTGCAGTGACATACCAGTTCACATGGTTTAGTAGGCCCACCATTTATTTTCCATCAGGACTATAAGTCAAAACACACATCCATGCAGAGTAAGGACTGTTTGACCATGAAGCCGTGTGATGCAGTTCTGCATCAGATGACCTGGCCTCTGCAATCCCTTGGCCTAAATCAACAGGAATGGTTTGGAAGGAGTTGGCCGCAGCTTGTTGATAAGGCAGCCAACAAGTGCTCGGTACGTGTGGGAACTCATAAAGCATTCCAGGTGACGACCTCGTGAAGCTGGTTGAGAGAATGCCAATATTTTGCAAAGCTGTCATCAAGGCAAGCAGAGGCTTACTTTGAGGAATCTAAAATAAGGACTTTTTTTTGCTTTTACTGACTTTGTAACTCAATATGTGTCATTTCATAGTTCCTACGTGCTCGGTACTGGGTTACAGCGCTGAAGGAAAAAAAGGTCAAAATAAGGAAAACCCCTTGAATCTGTAGAAGTATCTTATTTTTGTTCAACGTCCCCTAATCATAGAAAAGATTCAGACAATTTCAAATATTTCTGTGGCATTTCATTTTGACCCTCCACTTTACTGATCCACTGTAAATTATTTCATATCTGTCCTCCCCCGTCCAATTTTCTCTTTCAGGACTAAAAGAACAAAAACAGAAGCTCTGCATTAATCTATGTGCTACATCTTTCTGCAACACCTACTGGCCTTACAGTCACAGTGCAGGATCAGGCCTTGCTGTCTTAACTGTACACACCCGGCAAGGTGTGGATAAAAAGCATGCCTGCAGAGGCATGCATGGTCACCGCTCTTTTGCAGCTGGGAAGTATCATGTCCACATTGCTTCTTAATCTGTTGGATGTTCTCCATTATATCTTGCCCTTAAGTTATTGATTGAAATAATACCACTGTCTTTGAAAACTGTGGTGTTCGGTCCCCATTTGATGTGCACACAAAAAAAGCTCTAGTGGATAGTCAACGCTGAAGCAAAGCAGCCATTAACTTTAAATCTAAACTTTTACTATTTACAGGCTGCTAAACACTCACACACTTATCGTGACTAAATTTCTCCAGTTCACCTTGAGATTACACTGTTTACACACGGTTCAGTACTTCTGTAATACATTACCTAACTCCTTACTCCAGGCCGACACTTAAGCTAACTTGAATGTAATTCTTAAAAAATAAAACCGTTAAACAGCCTTTTGAAAAAAAATGATGGCTGAACAAAGTTTACTTATATGCAACAGTTTCCAAACTCTGAAATACTATGTTTGCTATTTATTTATCCCACAGTTAAAATCATTTTACTTTATCTTTCTCCACCTTTAGTCATCACAAAGTCAGAAGTACAAAGAGGGACATCATCACATGTGCAGTAATAAGCAGATCTGCTATATAATATGGATGCAGATGGCAAAAGAACAACATCAGCATGAACACTTACACTTTTGCTAACACACAGACATGTACATTAATGAGCCAAAGCAGCCAAACATGCTGTTGGCCCTTCATGTACTGCCAAATAAGCTCCAACCTGCCAAGTCCTGGATGTTACAAGACCTCTAAATGTGCATTTTTACATTGCTAGCAGATCCTTTTAGTGATGTAAGCTGTGAGTTAGAGCCACCAAATATTAGACTTTTAGTCACTAATCAGTGTTTCGAGGCATTCACTGCTACTGACAGAGACACTCTGACTCAGATGTTTGGCTGGATGACAAAATCACCACAATTTTTGTGCCTGGCCGTTTCACTCCCATCTAAGCTGTTTAATATATCCCTGAACTCAACACAAACTGTTATTATGAGATAATAAATGTTACTGAGGTCATCTGTGAGTGGTTATATTTTTGGCTCACGCTGTGCACAGGTTTTCTAAAATGACACACAGTCCTACTAAAACACTCGTGTCTAGCTTCCACTTTCTCTCTGTCTGTGCCTGCTCCCCATCTTGACTGGATTAAAAACTGACAGACAGTTTGAACAAATGATGTAGTACGTGGTTTTCAAGCATGCCACTCAGCAAATCATCAGAAACTGAGAGGTGATGATTACCAACCAAACCACCGGAAAAAGCAAACACACTGTGCTCCATTTTATGTTCAAGGAAGTGCCCATTCATTTTTTTTTTAGCCAAACCAGAGAGAGCATGTGAGAACAAGAGCGTTAGAGCCCAGTACAGAGAAGCCAAGGCAGAGTGAGGCCTGTGAATCCCAAAGGAACAAAGGTGGGAACTTTTTCTCTAAACCGCACGTCGGACTGACTTTATCCTCGGAAACAATTCACTTCCTCTGGGAACTTCTGCTCAGTACTGAATGACAAGAAGACAGAGACAATGGTGGCAGTGAAAGTGTGGCATTTAACATTTCAGCTGCAATATATCACCATCAAATTTGAGTGTGATTAAAGTATAAGGAAGTGTGATTAAACAACAGAACCCTTTCTGCTCCACACCACAAATCTTTTATCCCTGGGTCAGAGCTACTGGGAACTCTGCTCGATTGCTTAACAGTCAGAAAGAGTGTGATGTCTTGGAAATAAAAAAAGACCTGCAATAAAATAACTTTTTCTAGTTCTCCCACTAGCATTGTTGGTAAAGTTAAAAAGGCTCATGATCAGGTGAGGTTTACTGTTTGTCTGTCTTTCAATAAAAGTAATACCAGATAATGTGCAGAAAAGATAAGATATCAACAGCATTTATAATGGAGCAGATAAAAGCATGTATGACACAGGCTGTTATCCTCTACCACATATTCACTTGTTTTAGTGTGAAATACACCAGCCTAGGACAGCTGATTGTGATTAATATCAGGACCTGTGTTTCACGTTTTTGTGAGTGCTTACAATTGCTGATTTCATGATGGAGTAGAAGCAGCACTGAATCACAGAATCTGTGAGGATCTCCATCAAGTGGTCCATGATCACCCAACTTTCACAAGAGCAGAGAGAGTTGGGTCACTTTAAGCTGCATACACACTGGAAGCGATTTGTGGTGATGTGGCTACCACAGAAAGTGAATGATGTTTGGCAGTTTCAACGAGCCGAAAGTGAAGTGGGCAGGTCCTACAACAAACCATCTGAAAGAGTACTTCTGGAACAAATCAGCTGTCTTGATTGACAGGGGTCTTGATTCCGGCTTTGGCTGTATTTGTCCAGTCTATGGAAACCATCCTATAGAGGAATGAATGTGTGTTCTAAATATTAGCTTCGGCAACTCAGAAAGGAGAGATACCAGCATGTCAACAGGGGCTCAAACCAGCAACTTTAATAGTCAGCTGCACTAAACCCATCCAAGTTGCTTATCTGCTGTTTGTAACTGTCCACCCTAACAAAGCATGATAGTACAATTTATCTTAACCATAAGGTCTTGGCTGCTTGGATTGTCTACATTTAAGTTTTATGATCCAAACTACAAACACCTTGACAACGCAAAATATAAAATGGCCATTCTGAGTTTGTGAAACAAATGTAGTTGCACATAATCCACTTCAATTAAATTTGGTGTACCCCAGAGCTCTGTCCAGGGACCTCTCCACTTTATTATTTATCTCCTATCTCTCGGTAATATTTTCAGGGCATGTCACGTTCAATTTCAGTTAAGCAGATGACAGCCAGCTCTATTTCTCTTCCAAGCCCATTGCTACTCTCTCACGAACATCTGTTTCTGATAGTTTAAATAAAATTAAAGTTTGATTTTCTCACAATTGTCTTAAACTTAATGGCAATAAACTGAGTTTATTCTTGTTGGCACCAGATCTTCCCCATTTAAATCACATAGTTTTTCGTTATCTGTTGATAACTCTGTCTTCCCTTCCCCTCAGTTTAAGGGTCTGGGTGTCATCTTTACAATACTCTCACGTTCACAATACATATAAACAATATTACCCAGTCTGCCTACCTTTGTCTTTGCAATATTAACTCACTCACATTTACTCGCTTTCCTCACAGTACTGCCATACATGTCAAAGCTCTTGTCACATCTTGTCTCAGTTACTGTATTTCTCTTCCCTATGGTCTGTCTCATAAATCTCTCCATAACCTTTATTTGGTTCAGAATGAAGCCTGCCACATTATCTCCAGAACCAGATCCGCTGAACACATAACACCTGTTCTTAAACAGCTCCATTGGCTTCCAGTTCAACTACATATTAACTTCAATATCCTCCATCTCACTTTCAAAGGCCTTCATAACTGATCTTCTTGATACTTACTCACGCTCTCACATACTTTGCTCCTCTTCAGCCTTTCCGTTGTGTTCCATCTGCTAACCTGACTACCATGGGACTTGGAGCCTTTAGTTGGTCTGTCCCAAGACTTTGGAATGCACTTTCACCAGATCTTTGGATCTAAGTCACATCTCAAAACCCATCTGTTCAATCTTGCAAACACTTCATTACAACATGGTCTTACTCTATTGTTACCTTGATCAGTTTTTACAGTTTTAGATTTTTATTTAGTTTGTTTTGTCAATAAATTATGTATGTGTTTAAATATCTGTATAGATGTAAGGTGACCTTGGGGGTTTTGAAAGATAAGATAAGATAAAGTCCACAAGTGGGAAATTGTGCTAAGTCATGGCAGAAAGTGGACAGTACAAAGGTAAGAGCGGCAAAAATTAAAAATAACAACAACAACAGAACAGACTAAAATAAAATAGAATAAAAGCCAGCAATAAAAATGTATTGCTATTCTTTTTCTTATTATTAAATGTTTCTGAATCTGTCTTTGACATATCAAAGACAGTTAGTACAAAACAGTCCACTTCCGGTGTTTTCTCACACTACTCTAGGCATTACCTTTGGTTTAGGCAAGGATTCTGCCTAGAGCCTGCAGAATGTAGGACATGTCACCCACTTGCTCACTGTTGATTCTCAAGACAAACATGGACGTTTTTCAAATTTTAGGAAAGACCTTCTATTTTATTTTATTATCATTATCCAGTGACATTCTTTTATATAGCAACATCTTGAAGGGAAAATCTGTTTTTTCCCACATCTCTCCAATACTCTAGGTGTCTATATAATTCCTGTATAACATTCATCACAGAAAAAAGATTTTTAGTAAGCCTTTTAGGAATGACATACAAGACTTTGTGACCTCAAATGCCTTTCATACAGTTCAAACTCACGTGAAGGCAATTGAAAGGTCAAGCCATTTAAAGAACTGTTCTTTTCTTCTCCTTACAGGAAGTTGCAAATGAAACCTTAAGATAAGGGTGTGCCACCAGTCGCATCTCATTTCCTTTAAAGACAGAGAGAAGAAGTCAAATCGCCCACTCATGCAGGTTCTCTTGTTGAGTCACTCAAAAAGCGCATGGACCCCAAAGCTATGTGTAAAAGATGTTTATTCAGTGCCAAAGTATTTCACCCAGCGGTGAAACACTCTCGGCCTCAGTGCTGTTTGCCCAGACAAGCACAGGTAGGCACAGTGCAGGCGGCGTGTTTAGGCAGGGATGAGGCTTTAGCTCACTGACAGTAATGTTCAAAGTGGGAACAAAGACACACACCTCAGACTATTAATCATGCATGACTCTGTTACACTAAGTTGTCCTGCTCTTTCATTAAGGATCAAGAACCAAATAAAAAAGTGGGTTTGATTTGAGTCAGTCCTAGAATCCATTGGATGCAGCGGTTTGTGTTGGCCAGTTTTCATGAGCGTAATCGACAGATTAATGCAGTCTCCATTCAAATATGAAAATATGCTGCATCTCCCACGCATGCTTCAACTGTTGACACTGAGGTCTACAGATGCTGACAGAAAATATGCGAGTGGTAAATTTCCAAACTTCTTCATGGCCCAGTGGCAACAGTTTTCTCGCCTAGATTTACACGTACTTCTCATTTTCTTGGTGTGGAGGGCAAAAATCACAACTTTGGTTTATTTACTTTTCATCACCTGAGTCCTCCGGCCTGACGTAAACTACAAGACCCTTGGCCCCATTAGCTTTTTTAAGTGAGAAGTGTTGTTTGTTGTCATGGACATGATAATAAACATGCCCTACCTGCACCTTTGAGCTTTGGTGATTCAGTGGAGAAGTCTGGTAAATGCATATATATTGGGCATCTGATGAATATATATTCATACAATATGCATTTTCATTGTGCTTTTTTTTTGCTTCTAATTGGGAAAATTAGGGAAAAGACTGACTCCTACTCTCTAAGCACATCGAGTCTTGTTCCTTTCATCTCTGAACCTTCACAAAACCAAACCTTTGCCGTCATTAGTACCCAGTTTTCTGCTTGAATATTGTGACACACTTCCCTAACCCATCTTTAGTTAATCCAAAATACAGCAGCTTGACTGCTAACAAAAAATAATTAGTACTTGCACATCACTCCTATTCTTGCTTCCTTTCGCTGGCTTCCAGCGAAATTCAGAATTCATGTTAAAAATGTTATTAATCACGTATAAACCCTATCTGCCCAGGCATAGCAGATCTGCTGAGTCTGTATTCCAACAATTGGCCTTTCTGGTTATAAGATCAGACATTTTAAATGTACTAAATTATCTGCCAAGAAACTTTGTATTATTTTTAACACACATTTGAATGTTGACTGTCACGTCTCTGAGCTATCCAGTCTTGTTTCCTTCATCTGAGAACCAGTGCAAGAATCAAACCTTTACCAGCAGCCAATAATGTGGAACTATTAGACCACACTTTTCTTTTTTCTTTTGGTTGTAGTTCACATCAGATGTATGTAAGGAAGTGCATGCCGAATGATTTCAAGACTATATCTGCTGTCTGTTGGGACATGTTGACCTAATCTTTTTTATTACAGTGGTTTAATCTAAATATTTTGCAACTGTGTGTTTTAAAAAGTTCTGTACAAACAAAGTTATTTGTATGAAGATTATTTTGTACACAGCGTCTGTATTCGTCTTTCAGATCTGTTTTTAGTGAATCATCCTCAAAGCACTCCTCTTTTCGAAGCTATAATGGTATATTTTAGTTGATATCCCTTATACCTGATGACCAACGTGATCTTTTCCTCAAGCAAGAACACCACTAGTTAATTTGAATGTTTAACTATTTAAAAACCATAAAAGAACAACTGAACATGAATATCAGAGCAGAATTTTATAATTCCTCCAGACTGGGAATCCTGATGACTCCATCTATACTGCATAAAAGTTTGCTTTAGATGAACAGTAGATCTGAGTGAATTTTAAAAAAATTATGGTATGTGCGCTTCCGCTAACTCTCATCTGAGCTCATATGGAAAAGTGGAGGTCATGTCCTTGACTCCTAAAACAGCCAAATCAACACATAAATCAAACGAGATTAGAGAGAAAATTGACTCTTCCCAAGGAGCAATTAACTAATTCAGGTTTAAATCCCTTATAAATGCACAGCTAATAGTTCAAAGCTGCACAACAGTTTATGAGAAAATAAATCTTTGCAGTGCCTTCCGGCATGAAGGTGGATGGTTGTCTTTCTATTCATTCCCATATGGAAAAGAAATAGAAAAAACTTATAATAGACTTGCATCAGATGTGGCCTACTTCATATAGTGAATCATATAAGTCTTACATGATTTACTCATGAAAGTGGCCACTTTCTCATTACTTTCATATATTGTTTTAGAAAGAATCCAAAACATACAAGCTTCATTTATATAATTTTTCAAGGGATCTTACATCTGTTTTCACTCTTGTATGCTTTTCATACAAGTTTCACACAAGACAGAAACAAACTTTATAAGATTTATTTATATCTTTTCCGTATGGGTTAGCTCTATAAATGACAGGTGAATTATGCAACTTATACTGAAGCTTCTCCCAGTGGCTGCTGAAATAAGCTTGTTTATCCCACATACACTAAAGCTTGAATCTGCACTTCTACATGAGTCTGCCCTTTTGAATTTTGACCCATAGAAATGTGATACAGCATATTAGATATTTTGCAGCTATTTGGTTAGGTTAATGTACAAGAACATCTTTGGAAAGCTCAGGATTTGCATTGCGCAGGATAATGGATTCATACTGTTAAGGCCGTTAAACAATAATGGGGTTAAAGCTAAAATGGGTTAGCAGCTTCCCATTCAAAGTTTTGTAGCACCAATCGCTCCACCCCAAGCTCCTCCTGTATACGTTTGAGAGTCCAGGAAAACACCATCAAATAGAAAAATATAGCAAAAACACACAGACACAAAAGACGTTAAGTAAAACACAACCAAAGTAGAAAAAGTACAGTATTACCATGCAATTCGAAAACACGTTACCTTAAATCTTTTTCTTCCTCACAACACCAGCAAATGCTCCTCTTCTTCAAAGCTTTTTTCAGTGCATTCCCTCAAATGTTTTTCTTTCCGCAGCTCTCACAGCTGTTTTGTCAAGTTATTGTCTCACCAAAAAGGATTTTCAATTATTTATTTATCTTTGCTTTTTGTCTTTTTACTTTCAACATACTTTTTGCTGTGATCGCGAGACTACGACGGCGTATTAGGGCCACATTCAGAACAAAATGTTTGTTTTTAGGAGATTACAGTTTTTGTTTCCAGCCAAACACCTGTCACGGCTCCTTTAACATCTGCAAAGCGCCTTGTGTAGATGAGTCAGTGTCAAAAATTAATGAGCCATCTTATCGTTCCTTATGATGCAACATACATCCTTTTTATTGCACAAGTGTGTAACCATCAATATTGTTTCATCTGTCCATTCATCTGTCCAAATCCGACCAACTCTTTCAAGTTTATGTGTTTTTTTTCCTTTTGACCACCTGATCACCAACATCCATCAACGTCTTTGTACTTATCATCACAATGTGTTGATACACATACAATGATACAATGTCCTAAAAGCAAAATCATTTCCTTTCAACTAAAACCAATTCTGAAGTACAATTTCACTGACTCAACTACACAAGGCATTTTGTAGTTCACTTCATTATCAAAATATTATTTCGACTTTATTCTCAGAATGATCAATTATACATATTTTTTTCTAAATGTAGCCCTAAGATACCTTCGTACTAGAGGGACAATGAAAGCAGCTATCATTCCTAATGAACCTTCTCGTGCAGGTTTAGGTTAAGGTTAGCGAAAGAATCCCTAAGATGAAAAAAAAAAATAGGATGTGGCCTTTCCAAACACTGAAATGTTGTCCAGTATGTTTCTTTTTTTGCTAACTGGTTGTAAGTAAAAATAAATAATAAGTACTATAGTTTAGAAAGGTAGGAAACTCATGATGTAACGGGGAGCCTGAATCTAAAAGTGAATGCAGGTGTTGTGGTATAAGGCGACAAAGTGTTCAACTGCCTGTCCAGTAAGTGATGCAGAGTGTAGTCAGGACCCATTTACTATCCACAGCCATTCACTACAGCCCCAAAGATCATTTAGATGATCATTTAGATGCTCTTTGTGTAAGGTGAGGAGGAATCTTAACAGTAAGTTGTTTAAAACTAGATTTAAAGTACAACAGCAATGATGAATTACCTCAGCGAGTTCAATATTCAAGCCACAGAATCATTTATTTGCAGTTACATGGGATTGCACCATATTTCTTATCACTCATATCAATTGTTTTGTTTTGTTTTTTCAACTTACTAGACATTCCGATTAGCATTTCCTCATTATATAAACAGATAAGCTAGCCAACTTAGTGCAATGAGGTTTGGCTGTGCAGTTCCCACTTTGAGTTTCTGTTGGCAGGTTTCATTGCTGACTAGCTTCAAAAAAATGTATTTATATTTCTGTTAGATTTCTATATGTCAGTTTTTTTTTTTTTTAAAGTTGCAGTGATTAAGACTGTTGCAGGGAGAGCTACACGTAGACGATCGTAGACGTTGTGTTTTGCTGGCAAAATGTGTACGGCAAACAAAAGTTTCTGTCTCTTATAAAATAATGTTTTCCTCTCGTTGTTCCAGGGGATCAACAGAGAATTACAACGAATTCTGAGGTTTATGTTGGCAGTCCACCAGCCTGTGCGAAGATAATCATTAGATCAAGACAGAGAATCCACGATAAAACACAAAAGTATGCCTCCCACGCACTGGATCATCTCCTCGTATTTGACTTGTTGATGTTCCGGTCTGAGACCCTTTGTGAAGAGAGAATAATTGGTGAACGGGAGGAGCAGTTTTAGAGATGAAAAGCTCTTGTTATCACGTTTAAAAACTGAAGCATGACTTATGAGGTTTGGTCTCGTTAACCTCGAAGAATGGTGATTATAAGGTTTTGGTGAATTTCTTGTGAAAGTTTGTCATGGTTTCACCAGATTCCCTACAGCAAACCCCAAATTATTGTTTTTGGGATAGTAAGGAAAGGAATTTTTCTTTTTAGAAAAAAGCTGGTTCCCATAAAGTCTGCCAAACTGTGCTTATGTCATGATAATGTACCAATCTGTTAAGGCAAGACTGTTGGGTAATTAAAAGATAAATAAATAAGGACTTGTCAGAGCAATGGCTGGATTATCATCAAAGAAAATGGCTTCTTGTGGTACACACAAACAAAACAGTGAAGAAGGCGCAGCAGCGCCTCTTCTTTCTCAGGAGACTGAAAAGATTCGGCATGAGCCCCCGCATCCTCAGGACCTTCTATCGCTGTGCCATTGAGAGCATCCTCACTGGATGCATCACCACCTGGTATGGCAACAGCACCGCCTACAACTGCAAAGCTCTCCAGCGAGTAGTGCGGTGCTCTGAACGGATAATTGGAGGTGAGCTTCCCTCCCTCCAAGACATCTACAGGAAGCGGTGCCTGAGGAAAGCGGGGAGGATCATCAAGGACTCCAGTCACCCCAGCCATAAACTGTTCAGACTGCTTCCATCAGGAAGGAGGTTCTGCAGCATCCGGTCCCGTACCAGCAGACTGAGAGACAGTTTTTTCCATCAGGCCATCAGACTGCTGAACACGTCATAGACACCTCAGCTTCACTACTGGAACTTTAACATTATGCACTCCACACTGTATATAAATGCCACTTGTTTTGCACATATTCAACTCTGTATATTTTATATATTTTATTATTATTATTATTATTATTATTATTATTTTATTTTATTTTTTTACTATTTAATTTGTAAAAATGTGTATACCCACACACACACACACACACACACACACGTAGGAAAATATTTAGTAAACACATCCAGAAATGCATACACTATTATATATTGTACATATATTTATTAGTTTCAGGTTGGCCATTCTTGTATTTTGCTCGTTTGTGTTGTTGTGTTTGCACATCTCTGTTGCTTGTGGGGCTCGCACACAAGAATTTCACTCGCATGTGCTGTGCCAGTGTGCCTGCACATGTGATGTGACAATAAAAGTGATTTGATTTGATTTGATTTATTACTGAAAATAATAAAAACATTTTTTAAAGTGATAACAGGATTGTGGCCTCTTGTGTTAATCCAGTCCCTACTTGCCCTTGTTTGGAAACAAACATTTAACAGTGAGTTCTATAAAATGTTAATTTTACAGAACTAGTAAATTCTCTTATTCAATGGAGATTAAGTATCGGAATTTCAGGAGTGGGACCACGCCTCCAAACACATTCCTTCTGGTTCTCATATATGTTCCCCCAGTTCCACAACTGTTTATTCTAGTTTACGTGCCCTCCCCTCCCTCCCCTTTTCAATTCTTTCATTTCTTCACTCCTATTTAGTACATGGCGATCTGCCAGGCCCGGGAGCCACCGCCAGTCCACTTTGAGGCTTTCCCCAAACCGTAGCTCAATTCATGTCCAAGCCATTCACCTTTACCACTAAAATGCTGTCTAACCTAAGATGAGGACGTGGGCCCAGCAAGTAAATGTACCATTAAATAGGGAATTGTAAAAGGATGGAGTGCTAAATTATCAGCTAATGCTAAGAAGCTTGGTGTGGAAGCTGCAACTATAAACTGTGCAGATGCAGCAGAAAAAAACACATATCTATTAATTTGCTGAATTGCAGGCAATAAATTTAAACAGGACTTTAAACTTCTTAGGTCTGGACCATGCAGCAGGCCATAATAATCCTCAGGTGCTTATATACAGTGGCTTGCAAAAGTATTCGGCCCCCTTGAACTTTTCAGTTATTTATTTGTAAAAAATGTTTGGAATCATGTATGATTTTCATTCCACTTCTCTCGTGTAAACCAATTTGTATTGGTCTTTCGTGTGGAATTCCAGTAAAACTGATTCATGTTTGTGGCTGTAATGTGACAAAATGTGGGAAAGTTCAAGGGGGCCGAATACTTTTGCAAGCCACTGTAGCACTTTGCTACTGTTACTGAGCACTCAGCGTGCTTTCAACTACAAGCCTCATTTACGCAATTTACACACATTCATACAGCACTTTTTCATTCTGCGCCTAAGCACCCTAACAATGACTCACAACATTTATTTATGCAAGGCTGCCTGTTATAGCATGTGCAGTTTCCCCAAAAAAGAGGCCTAATTATCATCATATGAGGCTTGAACTGCCCTAAGAAAAGGCTTTAAATGGATGGTCTGAGATATGTCTCATATATCCCAACTGCAATGATATCTGGGAAAAAGTCCACTCTTTGTATTTATGTATGCAGATAGTTTATACATTTAGCCTCAAGAAAAGATCTGTGCCGATAAAGTTTCCTTTTTCTTTTTTACTGCCGTCGTAATGATTAGACAGCAAGACACCTACATGCTGAACAAAACTGGGGAAACCACACAATCAGATTACGGTTTCTGCTTGTAGTTTTGTTCTTTAGGCTTGAGTTCACTCAGTGATAATGTATTCCTTTTTTGATGCCAGCTCATAAATCCCAAAATACGATTGTCCTCAAACACAACATGGAGTGACATGTTAATGCTAACAACCACGTTTGCTTCTTACATCTCATAAGTTGTTACGCCGATGTTATCTGGACCTGCATTGTGCAACGTCCATGTTCCCCTTTCGGGACTTGTGTCTAGTCAGCGTGTGAGTCAGGTCAGACTTTCAATATGATGGATTTTTGAACATCACAACCATAGCTAAACCTGTTGTGATTACTTTGTTCTGAGACACACACACACCAACACACACACATACACATGCACACACTTGCATATACAAAAAGAACAGCTGCTGCAGACCTCAACCCCAGCCAGTGTCTTAACGGCATGAATAATCAGGCATGGTATGTCTTCTACACACATACTCTTTGTTTTCTGCTTTGTGCCAGACTGGTATTCATGTCACCGTGGGGCTTTTAGCTTTACATTTGTAAAATTCTCACACAAACAAATGACCAAGAAAGTTTAAACAAAATAATAGAAAGCGACAATGTGATTTTTTGAAAAATTGTCTGCTTAATTTTTAACCATTTATTTTTGAGTCACTGTTCAAAGTGCGATGAGTCTGTTTAGAGCAGGTCTTCAGGTAGTCCCTCATAAAATGTTTGGGTAGTTCAGTTTAACCTACAGGAGTTTCTCAGGCCTCAACAGGAAATAAAACCACGAAAACTGAAAACAGACTAATGACTTTTCCTGGCGTCATCACAGCAGACATGAGCCACTGCGAAAATCAGTCAATCAACCAATAAATTACAAATGTCACACACTCTCATGAGCTGAAAACTACGTCAGGAACCTGACATGAGAAAGAGTGATCTGCCCATGATAAACAAAACACAAACGTAGGTTTTATGTATAATCATTTGTCATATATTACTCATACAATCAGTTAATTATATTTCATGGCAACTAAACAAATATGAATATCAATAAGTAAACAGGTGTTGGAGTGTTGGATAAAAGGTGTTTTTCATCAAACGTGGAGCTGTGCATAGGTGTGCAGACTTTCTCCTGGCAGTTGTTCCAAATGAGCCATACTCATTTTTTTCTAATGCTTCTGTCATGAACTTTAACATTTTACACGGAGAGGCGGAGGTGTAATTCTTGACTTTAGTTTTGCAATTTCTCTGACCATTGCAAGGTCTGACCTTGGAGTGAATTTGCTGCAATGTTCACTCCTGGGAAGACTGTGGCATTATGTTAACACACATTTGAATACTCTAGACCAGCAAGCTGTCAAAACAATTCTGTTTTTATTGAAGTGCTCAAGCTTGCTGATGATTATTTCAATGAGTGTCACCTTTATTTGCTACTCTAAGGTTGTTACTTTACAGAATATGCAATAGGATTGTAAAGAGTAAAGATAGTTAACACAGGGTTTTGTCTGGGTTTTTAGTATTGTGAACTATTGGTAATGTCTTACTGTTGATTTAGACTTCAGCAGTGAATCTTTGTAGAGACTACAGTTACATAAATGGCAGACATTGTTACCTGTGTTCGTTTCCCAGTGTTAACACACAGCCTAAACAGTTGGCCAAAGTGACACATTTTGTTTGCAAAATGCTCTAACCGTGCCAAAACATTTAAACAACAATTTGTGAACAAGTGTATGCGCTCTTCCAATCAATCATTACACAAAGGACAACAAAACACAGCACTCAGTGCGAGTCAGTGCACCATTGCTTGTCAGTGTAGCCCATTACGTAGCCTTCATGGCAGTTGCATTTGCTATCTTTCTGCATAGACTGTGTCAAATATGTCTTCTTGCAATGAGTTGGATCCAGAATCAGAACTGCT
Source organism: Copadichromis virginalis (assembly GCF_057382275.1). Taxonomy (NCBI): domain Eukaryota; kingdom Metazoa; phylum Chordata; class Actinopteri; order Cichliformes; family Cichlidae; genus Copadichromis; species Copadichromis virginalis. The sequence continues at coordinate 9,865,952 of NC_140636.1, forward strand.
TTGACGCATATTTTATTGATTCCATGACTTTTTTCAAGTTGTGACTGAAAACTGAAATACTGGAAATATTACAGAAAATACATGTAAACCAAAATAAAATCTGTTGCAGTTGTACTGTCTTTCCCTCTTCACACTGCACAGAAGAGGAACCAGCAGCAAGGTTCAACACTTTTCTTCCATCAAGACTTTGAAGACCATTACTCTTTGTCCACAGGTTTAATGATGTAGAAAGTGTGAAACTGAAACAAACATAACACAATTACAATTACAGTATATTCTTTAAATCTTACATATACACTGTACGTACAAGTCTACAATAATCTAAATCAACATAGCGTAGCACTTTAGCTGCAAGAATAAGCATAGCCGCGCTCTAAACATGTGGCTTTAGCAACGTAAGTAACACATTTACACATTAAACTTCCCTCATGTCACAAAATACAAGAACAGAACTACAGACAAGTATCAAATAAACAATATACATACAGACGATGCTCCAAAAGATGAAGGATTGAGGGCAGATGCATGTGGATTCATGGCAGTCTCCTTGGCCATGTGCAAACTTCACTAAACCTTACTACTTCCTGCTTCCAGTGATGTCACCAGGTATCAGAACTATTAAAGGGACAGCTGCACTAACACTATCAGCACACTCCCCGCCTGGCATGATAGAATGCCACTACTAACATACAATACAGAACAGTTATACATGGTTATATATGTATATACACATAGAGTAACAGTTCAGTCTTTGTCTGGATGTAAGAGAAGAATGAGCTCCGACACAGGTCTCAAAAATACTTTTGACCCGTCTTGCCTGGATACCTTCACCTCTTATTGTCCTGGCAAGGGAAGACTTGGGTGATTACTCCAAGGGGCCATTCATTTCTCGAGCTGCTGATCTCTGAGAAGTACAATGCTCCCAGGCTCCAGATTGGGTTGACTGTCCTGCCACTTTCTTCTTGGCTGCAGTGAAGAAAGATACTGTTGTCTCCATTTGCTCCAGAAAGTCTGGGCCAGATGCTGCACCTGACGCCATTGTTGTTTACATATGTCTTTGATATTGGAGTCTTTAGGTGGAGCTGATGGAATACCCATCTTCTGAGTTAAGAGAGTGGCTGGGGTGAGTAGAACTGGGTCCCTTGGATCAGTACATACTGGTAAATAATCAAATAAATCAAATAAATTCAAATTTTATTTGTCACGTACACAGTCATACACAGTACGATATGTAGTGAAATGCTTGGACAACTGCTTGTGACCTAAAGAAAACAAAAAAGGAAAAGGCTATGAATAAGATAGGAAATAAATATGAAAAATTAAAAAGGGTAAATTTAACTAAGAAGGAATAAAATATAAATTAAGGTTAAAAATGAAATAACTGTACAACACAAATTAGAATGAAGGGTAAATTTAACTGGGAAGGAATAAGATAAAATATATAAATTAAAGTTGAAAATAAAATAACTGTACAACAAAATACACAATATAGAACTATATAAGAATGTATGAAGAAATCTAAATATAAATAAATATATACACAATAACAGCAGCTGTACAAGTATTAACCGGAAATGAAGAATATAGTGACCAGTGTTGTGCAAAAACAATGTCCAGAAAGTCCAGTGTGTGTGTAAGAACCATATGTGTGGGTCAGTACTGTGTGGTGGTGTGATTGAGAGACCGTATCGCCTGCGGGAAGAAGCTCCTCCTCAGTCTCTCTGTGTTGGTCTTCAGGGAGCGGAATCGCTTTCCTGACCTCAGCAGAGAGAACAGTCTGTTGTTGGGATGGCTGAGGTCCTTCACGATCTTCCTGGCCTTGGTCCGGCACCGCCTGCTGTAGATTGAGTGCAGGTCAGGGAGCTCGGAGCGGATGGTGCGCTCAGCTGACCGCACAACCCTCTGTAGAGCTCGTCTGTCCTGCATGGTGCTGTTCCCGAACCAGGTTAAGATGTTTCCCGCCAGGATGCTCTCTATGGTGCACGAGTAAAAGTTCCTGAGCACCTTGGAGGGCAGTTGGAAGTCTCTCAAGCGTCTGAGGTGGTAGAGACGCTGTCGGGCCTTTTTCACCACGGTGTTGATGTGACAGGACCATGACAGGTCCTGCGTGATGTGAACTCTGAGGTATTTGAAGCTGTCCACTCTCTCCACTGGGCACTCGTTGATGACGGGGGTCTGGTAGTTCCTCTCCTGCTTAGTGCTGAAGTCCACTATCAGCTCCTTTGTCTTACTGACGTTTAGAAGGAGGTTGTTCCTCTGGCACCAGTTCTCCAGATTCCTAATCTCCTTCAGGTAGGCGGTGGTATGAGAGGCCTAGCGTTGATAATTGCCACCACTTCTGCCATCAGTGTAGTAAGGACCTCATGCGTCAAGTTTGATGTCTCAAGTTGCAGGAACATTGAATCGAGGATTCTTTTGGCTATTCCTATCATCCTCTCCCATGCGCCACCCATGTGAGACGCATGTGGAGGGTTAAAGACCCATGCACAGCCTTTTCCTGCCAGGTACTCAACAGACGTGGAGTCAATATTGGATGGAATCTTTAGTTCAGCTGAAGCACCCACGAAGTTTGTGCCTCTGTCCGAACGTATTTGTTTCACAGGACCTCGAATAGCTAGAAACCTCCAGAGGGCATTAATGAAGCATGAGGTGTCCAGAGATTCTATGACCTCTATGTGGACTGCTCTAACGGCCATACAAGTGAATATAACTGCTCATCTCTTACTATGAGTGAGACCACCTCTTGTACGCCGTGCAACAACACTCCACGGGCCAAACACGTCCAGTCCAACGTAGGTAAATGGGGGTTCCATAGAGAGGCGATCTGATGGCAGGTCAGCCATCTTTTGTTGTTCAGGGAGGCCGCGGAGCTTTCGACATGTGACACAATGGTGGATGACAGTGCTCACCAATCTCTTCATACCTATTATCCAGTAGCCTGCTGCACGGATGGCACCCTCTGTGAAGTGGCGTCCATGGTGCAGGTCATGGAAATGTCTGACCAGCAATGTTGCAATATGGTGCTTGCAAGGAATGATCTTAGGGTTCTTAACTTCATGAGGAACCTCTCCATGCCTTATCCGACCACCAACTCTGAGGACATTGTGTGCGTCAATGAAGGGGTCCAGGGTCCTAAGAGGACTCCCTTGAGGGATCACCTTATTCTTCATAAGACAGGCCAACTCTTCAGCATATGCCTCTTCCTGCACAGTTTGAATAATGATGTGCTCTGATAAACTGAGTTGATCAGGTGTACCTGCTTTCTGACAGAAATGCCACCCCTTGGATCACATGGTCCCTTTGACCTTGCGTGTGTGAAAGCTGTTCACAATGTGAAGGAGATTAGCAATGGCACATTTCAAAGCTTGCCAGGAAGAAAATTTGGAGAAACGGTGGGACCCAAGCAGTGTGCGAGAAGCCTGTGTTTGCAAAGTAGAGATTTGTGGGCGTATCTCAGCATCTATGTTTGCATCCACAAGGTCAAAGGAGTCTGGTTCTAGAGAATCTTGCATAGGCTCAGTCAGAAAATGAGGTCTAGTGAGCCAAGAGGTATCTGAGAGAAAGGCAGCCGGTACAGACATAGTCGCACAGTCTGCTGGATTTTCCCCTGTAGACACATACTTCCGCTGCTTAGGATGAGAGGACCTTCTGATGCGCACAATATGATTACTGACATACACATAAAAGTGTCTTGTCTCGTTATTTATGTATCCGAGCACTACTTTACTATCAGTGTAGAAGGTGATAGCATCGATGCGCATGTCAAGCTCTGATGATATGAAATCTGCTAACTCTACGGCCAGTACAGCTGCACAAAGCTCAAGTCTGGGGATTGTGTGTCCAGGTCTGGGTGCCAGCTTCGCCTTACCCATAACAAAGCCAGTATGAGTATTCCCTGCTTCGTCCACCACCCTGAGAAAGGCAACTGCTGCAATAGCCATTGTTGACGCATCAGAAAAGACAAACAGTTCTCTCGTCTTTGTTGTTGAAAGAAAAGCTTTGGTATAGGGTCTTGGAATCTTCACGCCACTTAAGTCTTTCAGTGAATCCCGCCAAGACTTCCATTGTTCCTGCATCCCTTCAGGGAGCTGAGAATCCCAGTCACACCTTTGTTGTGTGAGCTCTCTTAGAATGTGCTTCCCTTGAATGGTCACAGGAGCCACAAATCCCAGGGGATCATACATGCTATTTACCACTGATAGGATGCCTCGGCGTGTGAAAGGCTTCTCTTCTTTGTTGACTTTAAAAACGAACGTGTCAGACTCCAAGTTCCAATTTAGTCCCAAGCTGCGCTGTACAGGTAAAATATCTGAGCTCAGATCCAAATCCTTCAAGTCATTTGCGAGATCTTCAGGTGGGAAAGCCTCCATGACCTCTTTGCTGTTAGAGGCGATTTTGCGGAGCCTCAGGTTTGAGTTTGCCAAAACATCCCGAGTTTTCTTCAACAGACAGACAGCGCTTTTTACACTTGAAAAAGATTTAAGTGCATCATCGACATAAAAGTCAAGGCAAATGAACTGTTTCACCTCAGGGTCATGATGTGGTTCTCCATCCATCGCAGACTGCCTGAGGCAGTAAATGGCAACTGCTGGGCTAGGGCTATTACCGAACACATGTACCGAACATGCGGTACTCAATGACATCTTGTGTAGGACTGTTGTCTCTGAACCAGAAGAACCGTAGGAAGTTACGATCTTCTTCTCTCACAAGAAAGGAATGAAACATCTGCTTGATGTCTGCAGTTACTGCAATGGCATCCTTGCGAAACCTCATCAGAACTCCCAGGAGTAGGTTATTGAGGTCAGGTCCTTTCAAGAGAACATCATTCAGAGATACTCCCTCATGTTGTGCACTTGGGTCAAAAACGACACGGATGTCGCCAGGCTTCTTTGGGTGGTACACTCCGAAAATGGGTAAATACCACTCTCTGCCATCTATAATCCAGTTTTGAGATCCCTTCCCAGACGCCTTAACGCCCACTCACATCCTGGGCCATCTGACCTCAGGAATTCGCATGATAAGGTGGGGCCAGGTTTCACAATGAACTCACCCGAAACTCTGGCTGATTGGGACGCACACCCAGTTTCACACCTTGGCTCAGGCGATTAGAGGATCATCAAGGGGTCCTTTTGTCCCTCTGTGGGGGGAAACTCCCACTAAGTTTAAATCTGGGACTCTCCACCATTTGACCTTAGAACTGAAGAAGCTTCTCGGATGAGAGGTGAAACGTCTTCAAGTAACTTAAAGAAGTCCAGACGCTTTTCTTTGCAAGCTCCTTTGACCATCGTTCCTGGTTTGGAGTGAGAGGAGGAGCAACTTCAGCATGACCATTTTCGAATATTTTCCCCATGAATTAGAAGAAATGTTGGGACATCTCAGGTTTCCTTGTTAAGTTGCGTTTGAGGGAAAATTCACCGCCAGATCAAAATTCACCGCCAGATCAACCATCTCATGATTAGTGACTGCCTTTGCTAACCTGTCCGCTGCTTCATTCCCCCTTACCCCATAGTGAGCCGGGACCCATACAAACACTACCGATAGACCCATCATATGTATCCTGTAAAGAGTTTGCTAAACCTCTAATAAAATATCTGACCTACCTTTCGAATGACCATTCTGTAGACTAACCAAGGCTGCACTGGAATCTGAACAAATAATTGTGTTCAACGGCCTCAAATCTTCCACCCACTGCACTGCTAATAGAATCGCTATCATTTCTCCTGCAAACACAGACAACCCATTATTAATCCTCTTCCCAATTTTCACCATAAAGTCCGGAATTACCACTGCCACCCCCCACTAGCTGGATTCTTTGAAGCATCCATATATACCTGCACATACCCATAATACTGATCTATGAAACCCTGAAACCCTAAGATTACCCTTCAATTTCTTAAAAGCCTTATTATGACATTTAATCACCTTATCACACTCCGTTGTCCACCATGGCACAATCTTCCTTTTCCCACTACCCCCTTTTCTCTTGATTACCCTGCTTGCCGCCACTAAAATGGCTTTACAAATTGAGTCATTTAAATTGTCCACCCCTACATTCATATCAACCTTTTGAAATTCCTGTTCACTGAGTACCTTAAAGACATCCCAATTATCCTCACTAAAACACCATCTCTTCACTCCCCCGGTAACCTGTCTCTCAATGCTCAGCCTCACCGCAGTCTTTATAGGATAATGATCACTTCCTATTGTTGTAAGTTTCATTACCTCCCATGAACATAAGCCTGCCAATGAATCAGACACCAACGTTAGATCAATAGCCGATTCAATCCCTGTTCTAACATCAACCCTAGTATCACTCTCATCGTTCAAACACACATAATTCTTCAAATCCAACAACTCCTCAATCACTTCCCCATTCCGATCACAACTATAGCCCCATAAAGAACTTGTGAGCATTAAAGTCCCCACACCACATCACTTTCCCCTTTAAGTAAGTATCCAGTTCCGCCACTTCCATTAGCTTGCCACCTGGATTATAAAAATTTACCACTCTAATGCTCCCAAGTCCCCCCCCCCAATCCCCAATTTCCAATACTATATACTCTAACTGCTTACCAATAGCTACCACTCTATATTGAACCCCACGTTTCACAAAAGGTACACAACCTCCCCCATTACCCTCCTTCCTATCCCTCCGAACCCCATCATATCCTTTGATAACAAAATCCAAATTAGGCTTCAGCCATGACTCCTGTACACAGATTATATCTGGTTTCTCTTTGCATTTTTCAACAAGTCCTTTAAACTCTTGACCATTAGCAATCAAATTTCTAGCATTCCACTGTAAAACAATCAAAATGTCCTCTCCCCTGATCCTTCCGCTCTCCCTTCCCCTCCAAGTCTTTTATTTATGTTCTCCCAGGATATGTCTTTAATCCCGAAAAACCTCTCTGCCCCCTTCACTATTATTTTGATTTTCTCTGTCTTATGCTTCACTTGATCTGAACAGTTTATGACATACACAATGAACAAAATCAACTTCTCCATTGTCAAACCTGGGTAAGTCCTATGCACACTAACAGCTTCCGGGGTAACCCTGTCTGATCTTTTCCTGGACCATCTCCACCCCTCTGAACCCTCCTGACTGCCTCAGCATAACTTATGTTGTGAGTAACCTTGACCTGCTCAACCTCCACGGCCTTCTTACTTACCTCACAGCCCCCAAAACTCACCCTATGCTGCCCCCCACAGTTACTGCATTTGTCCAGAACATTATCTCCACACTCCTCAAATCTGTGCTCACCCCCACACTTGGGACACTTCTGCTTCCCCTTACAGACTACAGCAATGTGTCCATATCTCTGCCATTTATAGCACCTAAGGGGCGGTGGCACAAATACTCTCACAGGAAAGCTCATGCACCCTATTTTAACCCTGTCCGGCAACACAGTACCTTCAAATTCCAACAAAACTGACAAACTACTAACCCTTTCCCCATTAACAGTTTGTAACAGTCACTTTACTCTGCTGACCTTGCCCCCCTGAATACACCACTTTAATTTCTCTAAATCCTCTTCTACTGGGATACCAGAAATCACCCCTCTGGTCGCTTTACTGTCTCCCAACACCCGTTTCTCTTGTACTATCTTTTTGCAGATACTTTCAGTACTCAACACCTTGTTTTTCTGTTCTTCTGACTTGACCACTACCAGCAAATTCCCATCCCTTAGAACCTTAGCTAGAAGAACCTCTCCAAACTTCTTTTTCAATTCCCTGGAATTGCATTCTCTCATCCTCACTCCTGAATCTCAAAATTATCCTAAATTCCTCCCTTACCGTCTTCTTCCTCACGACCCTGGACCCGTCATCCGAGCTGTTCTCTTCCAAACTCCTTTTACTCGTCTGCGACCCAACCAAACCCACGTCCTCTCTCCTGCTTCTCCCTCTTCCTGATCTTCCCCCTCCAGCCACTGGGGTCCAGTCACCAAAATCCATATCAACATCCTCATCCACCAGAGACACCATTCCAGCCAGTCGCATACCAGTTTATGGCAACTGCCACTATCCGTGATCCTAATCCGTAATCCAAAATCCAAAAACTAATCGATTCACTCAATCCTTATGTAACGTCCACCTTCAAATTTCCCGCCACCTCATGGCAGTCTCCTTGGCCATGTGCAAACTTCACTAAACCTTCCTACTTCCTTCTTCCTGTGATGTCTTCTCCTTCTGTATAGGGTTTATTGGCAGTTGGCAAACAGCAAAATGGTGCATTACCGCCACCAACTGGTGTGGAGTGTTTCCTGTGGTGTCACCAGGTATCAGAACTATTAAAGGGACAGCTGCACTAACACTATCAGCACAGCAGTATAAGAAACTGGCACATTTGATACTCACTCTCATCCATCACTCCATACATGCTGGTAAAGAGCAATACAGACGTGGCAGGTTTGAAGGCTTGCACACTGATTGCTAAGTGAAGATTTTCAATTCACAACAACAGTCGCCTCAAGGTGCTTTATATTACAAGGCAGACCCTGCAATGTGCATACAGAGAAAAACCCAAAAATCATACGACCCCTTATGAGCAAGCACTTTGGTGACAGTGGGAAGGAAAAACTCCCTTTTAACAGGCAGAATCAGGCTCAGGGAGGGGCAGCCACATGCCGCGACCAGTTGGAGTAAGAGGAGGAAAACAGGATAAAAGACATGCTGTGGAAGAGAGCCAGGGATGAATAACAAGTATGATTCAGTGCAGCGAGGTTTATTAACACATAGTGAGTGAGAAAGGTGACTGAAGAAGAAATACTCAGTGCATCATGGGAATCCCCCAGCAGCCTACACGTATTGCCGCATAACTAAAGGAGGATCCAGGGTGAGCTGATCCAGCCCTAACTATAGGCTTTGGCATAAAGGAAAGTTTTAGGGCTAATATTAAAAGTAGAGATAGTGTCTGTCTCCTGAATCCAAACTGGAAGCTGGTTCCATAGAAGAGGGGCCTGAAAACTGAAGGCTCTGCCTCCCATTCTACTTTTAAATGGTCTAGGAACAACAAGTAACCCTGCAGTGCGAGAGTGAAGTGCTCTAATAGAGTGATATGGTACTACAAGGTCATTAAGATAAGATGGGTCTTGATTATTTAACAGGTACTTCATTGATTTTAATTCAATTAAATTCAATTTTATTTATATAGCGCCAAATCACAACAATAGTCGCCTCAAGGCGCTGTATATTGTACAGTAGATCATGCAATAATACATACAGAGAAAACCCCATGAGCAGTGGCGGAGCGGGGTGGGGGGGGGGGTGGGTGGGGGGTGGCTTACTGGGCTTAAGCCCGGGTTGTTTTTTCAGAAGCCCGGGGTCTTTTGGAGTGTAATTTTTTCATAGTTAAATGCCTGGCTGACAACTGTATAAAACAAAAACTACACACAATATTCGAAGCACATAGTGCACACCGTGGGAATTTACGACTGTGTGTAAATCCCTCCTAATATTGATATGATCCGAGCTCAGGCACTAAGCGACTGAGCGAGGGGGCGGGGCAGCTGCTGCCTGCGAGTGCGCTGTTGGAGAAGCGCAGCGAGGCAGACAGAGGAGAGCTGAAATTCGACCAGGTACCAAAGCAAATCATTCGTACTGTACAAATAATGTAAATATGACGGTGTATCACAAAAGATTGATGTTAAACTGATCACTTGACCCATATTATGTTACTCGCTCTTCAAGTGAATCAACAAATGGCGAAATGAAAAGCGGAACAACAACAATGCTGTTTCTTTAGAGAGTCTTAGCTTATGTGTGTTTATTTCATATTTTCAGTTGTTACCCTCCACGGCTAAATAAATCGGTTTCAGTAATGCACTGATATACAAGAATGGACATAAGGAGCTTCTTTCAAAGAACAAACTCAGGTAAATGTTATTTTATATATTATGCTTTGTGTGTTGTTCAGTATATTTCTATGCAAAACAAGAGGAGTTTCAATACACAGCAGTATATTCACAGTTGAAACCAGATATTTACATACACTTTATGGAAAACACAAGAATATTTTTTTACTGTACAACATCAATTTAGAGTAAACTTGTTTTGTTTTGGATAAATAAATATTGAAATATCTTTTGAATTAGTTAAATGTCAGAATAAAGAGAGACAGAGCTTCTATTTTTATCACTTTCATCAAATTTAGGAGTACATGTACACTCAGTTTATTGTTAATTAATAAGAAAACTCCAGACAATTCCATTGTGAGCTGAAGAAGCTTCTAGTAGAGGGAAAACACAGAGCCTGTTTCTTTGAAATGGGAAAATCAAGAGATGTCAACCAAAACAACAATTTGGTGCCATTTGTAATTAAGAAATACAGATAGTTTCTCTCTTTACTCTTAAAGTTAACAGATATGTTTTTTGTACTTATCAACCTAAAAAAATAAACATTTAGTCTGATTTTATGTTACAATTAAAAAGGTATATCTGTTTTTATCTGAAGAGTTTGTAAATATCTGGTTTCAACTGTATATTTGATGATGTTGGTGTTTGGCTTGATTGTCAGCACAAAGAGGAACAGAGAGGAACAGAGAGAGAGAGAGAGAATGAGGACAGAACAGATGGAACAAGAGCAGGTGAGACACACATGTTAGTCAAATGGTTGTTTACCAAAAGTATCACCGTATCATAGGTCCTCATGTATCTCGTACCTAGTGTTTCTTTTTAGGTTTGTTATTTTTCAAATTCTATATTTATTAAGTTATGTAGGCTTGTTTGTACAACAAGGCTAAATAATTATATAAACTTTTCTCAATCTAAATAGTGGACTTTGGTAGAATTAAAAAATAAGTGTAGTGCAGGTCTATGATGATTTTTAGTGCTACTATCATCTAGTTCTGATTATGGTTCTGTTTTGGTTAAATCCTCAGTAGTCCTGACTTTGAACTGTTGTAGTCCTGTTTTAATTGCGGATCAGTTCTGGGTTTGGTTGAATTGGGGTTTAGTCCTCGTGTCTTGATACAGCCCTGATTTTGTTCTGCCTTGCTGCTTAATTAAAAAACTAGTTTAACCCTTTAAGACCTACCATAGAACCAAGTCCGCCAGAGCTTATATTATATTTTTACATGCTGTGGAGCCATTTTTGGGAGCATTTCAAGTTGCTATACATCAATACAACCATTATAGCCCAGATTTTAATAATATGTATTCATTAAGTGCATAGTAATTACATAAATTGCAAAAAAGTGCAATAAACTACAAAAAAATTGAAAATCGTTTTTGATTTTTTAACATATATTTGTAGTTAGAGAAATTTAAGAGTCTTATCCCTCAAAACTGTAAATACAAAAAAGTTGCACAAAATAGTTTCCCACCACAGGAAATTTATTTTGAGTGTCTTCATAGTTTTATTTTTGAAATACACCAATTTTTATACACTGCAGGAAAAATGAAAATAAATATTATACTGCAAATTTGCAAAAAAGCAGCATATGCATCAAAATAAACTATTTCCAGCAGTGCAATATGAGTCCTAAGAATCCCAGAAACGACACAGAAAGTCATAAAGTCAAAGATAACTTTTAAAAAGAGCAGTATAGGCCCTGAGGCCCTGATCGCAAAAAAGACTACATTTCCGCGAAAATGACGTCACTTCCGGTTTCGGGCAGGTAATGGCGGAAATGCAAAAGTTCGCGCTGACGTCTATTCCAACGTAGGAAGTGTTTTGAACAGCTGATCAGATCGGTAAAGCGTGTTTCTGGAATATTATGTTTTTGTTCCTGCAAGCGCTTTTTATGCAGTTTTTGCAAAGCTTTATGTGGAAGGAAACCGTGACCTAGGACAAGCTGATGGCATCAGATGTAAGTACAACTCCTCCGGTTTCATATGCAAAAAAAATTTTTGCGCTAGCTTACGTGGTTGCAGTGCTACTGGGATTTAAAAATAGTTACGCATAACAGAGCGTTCCCGCTCCGATCGGCTCTAAAGGGTTAAGGTGTCCTGCATATGTGATATATATTTTTCCCTATATGAAGTCATTCTTTTTTTCAACAAAACTCAAAACAGAGCCTATTAATCTTTCAGTCATTTCTAACCTCCCCCCAATCCCACATGCATACTACCCTTTAGGGCTAAGCCCCGGGTGTATCAAATGTCTGCCTCCGCCTCTGCCCATGAGCAAGCATTTTGGCAACAGTGAGAAGGAAAAACTCCCTTTTAACAGGAAGAAACCTCCGGCCGAACCAGGCTCAGGAAGGGGCGGGGCCATCTGCTGCGACCGGTTGGGGAGAGAGAAGGAAAACAGGATAAAGACATGCTGTGGAAGAGAGCCAGAGATTAATAGCAGGCATGATTTTTTTTTCTGATCGAGGTAGGTTTCTAATAGTTAGTAACAGGGGATTTCTGTTTGGTTACCTTAGATAAAACAGTGGGGTTTAGACTGGTTGAATGACATCTGTGTTAACTGTTTTGCAAAAGGATGATGAAAATGTGTCAATCCAGTGAGAAAGGGTTAACACATTTCCAAGAGGTTTCTGCTCTGCTGAGATAGTGATGATGAAAACTGAGTGGATCCCATTTTCTTTCGGCAGGTCAAAGCAATAAAAAAACCCTGTAACACAGAGATGGACACTTTAAAATGGGACTGGGGTTACTCCACATACCATGAGGCAAATAGGAAATGCACATCTACCTTATTTGACAGTCCACACAGAAAGCCCACAGCTGGCCAGGGGGTTCAAACCCAGAATGTTCTTGCTGTGTAGTTTCAGTGCCAACCACATCGCCACTGTGCCACACAAATTTAATTATATAAAAAAATATTTAGAAAGATTTTATTTGATTGTGGAAAATAGTAGCACTAGTACTACCATCAGCTGTCTGCCTCTATATATATATATATATATATATATATATATATATATATATATATATATATATATATATATATATATATTTTAATCTTTGATGGGGTTTCCTGATAACCTCAGCTGTCACTTCCTTCCCTCTTCCAACCCACTTGTCAGCCAATCAGCACATTCAACAACATGTAGCTGGGTTTTTGGAGGTCTAGGGTATATGGCTACTTTTGTTGGATCACTTGTGAGTGTTGTTGGCCAGGTGATAGCAATAACACTGAGGGGTGCTGTGCCACCCTTGATGTGATTGTTGTGTGGCCATAGCTCTCTATTTTGTGGTTGGTCACTAGTATGCCTGCTTTGCTGAACCTTGTGGATTAAAGTAACTTGTTGTGGTGTAAGTCCACTTGTATGTGACTGTTTGTGTGGTGGAGACAACAGATCACTTGGTTGTGATTATTTGTTGCTACTTTTGGTTTTGTGTTGTAGTAGGTCAAGTAATCATTTTGGGTTTGACTGTTGTGCTGTGTTGGACACAAGTTACTTTTTGTGCGTTCAGTGTGGCAACTTCAAAATCCTGATGCAGGAGTATCCCCGTTTAAATATATATGGCACTTATTCAGTCTCTGCTGGGCCTCTAGCTGATAATTCCGGCTACGTTGGCTGCCTACTTCAGATGCTGGAAGATTGTGGATCCCAGAAATCTGAAGGTTTCCATACCAAACAACAGTACTGTTGATTAAGGTGAGAGTGGACAAAAGAAAGGGGCGGCTCCTCAAGTGCTGTCACCTCCACAGTTTCAAGTGCATTCAACTGTAGGTTGTTTTGACCACGCCACCGTGCCAAATGCTCAACACCATGACTGCAGACTCATCACTGTTCTTGATGAACTTTGTGTTTTTGATGGGTGGTGTAGTCATTTATATAGAGGAAGTAGACATACTGGGAGGCGGGTGCTAGATATGAGTCTCCCCAGCCTCACCTGCTGCTTCCCGTCTATCAGAAAGTTGTTTTTCCACTGACAGATGGAGGTTGGAACAGTGATCTTGGCAAGTTTGGAGTGGACTTGATAAAGTTACTCAACTGAAGTCAGCATACTGTCCCTTTCATACGTCTGAGCAGTCAAGGTGTTGTAGAGCTACTTGGCCCAGCAAACTTTAATGATTTAATGACTACACGTGTCAGGTCTGTATACATTTAACCCAGTAATAGAATGCTGTTTTTTTTTTTTTTTTTTGGGGGGGGGGGACTAGGATGATTATGGAGTGCCTTTTTACTGATATTTTGGTATTGTGGGACTGGGGTTAGCCCTGGAACCACGGGCAACTTTTAGGGTTTTAGTCAGCTGTCAATGCTATAACCTTTCTCAATTGCAGTGTTTTTGTTTTGTTTTTTTGGCTAATACCCCACTATGTAACTGAACGTTGCATATTTTGATCTTTCTTGAGTGAATTATAACTGTTTTAAATACTAGAAAAAGGAACAACCTCCAGAACACTCCAAACACATGAACACACACTGGTACAAAGCCTGTAGTACTCCCTCTAAATCAGCTGCTGGGCTTTTCTGCTGTTCAGGAATGTAACTGGAGATAACAAATAAGCTCAGAGGGGTCAAAGTTTAATATATTAAATGACGTAAAAAGGAAAAGACAGAAGATGACACTTGATGGTGAGGCTCAGCGTCCAGCTGTTACGACAGTCGGCATCAGGGAAGGTATGCAGCCATCACGGCTTGTAATGTTTTCACTCCTCACCACATGGATCTGGTAGCTATTTCCTGTCTGACAAGATTCACATATGGGGCAATTTAAAAAAAAAAGTTTAGTCTGTTGGACAGGTCATTCATACAAAAACTTTAAAATACTGACCCTAGCCCACATCTAAAACCCAAGTTAAAATCTAAATAAGTATATGAACAGTAAATATAAAGACAGTCTTCATCTCACAAGTTTTTAGACAACACGTTCTCACTCCCAAAGCGTAACCTTTTACACTAGGAGACAAATCGTCAGTTTAATACACTTTAGGCCACCCAACACGTCCCTATATTACAAGTTCGGGAAAAATGAGGGAACACGAGAACCATTTGGAATGAATCTACACATGTACATTTATTTTACTTACATTGCTTTGGAAAATACTAACTAACACGATTAAGGTGTTGGTTAACATTACGGATGAGGTTATGGTTAAGGCTGAAAGACACAGCTGGAACGTGTGTTACCGTGGGAGCATAATTCTATTTGATTTTATGCACAGTCTGGCGCATAGCATAGGAGCGCAGACGGTCACCTTTCGCATTCCCATGGAACGCCTCGGGACGTGACAAATATTCGGTACGCCTCGGGAGAGAGAACAGGCTGTTTTAGAGCAATGCAACTTCAGTTCAATTTTATTTATATAGCACCAAGTCACAACAGCAGTCACCTCAAGGTGCTTTTTATTGTAAATTAAAGATCCTACAATAATACGGAGCAAACCCGAACAATAGAATGCCCCCTGTGAGCCAGCACTTTGAACCAATGAGAGGGAAAAACTCCCTTTTAACAGGAACCTCTATCAGAACCAGCCTCAGGGAGGGGCGGCAATCTTCTCCAACCAACTGGGAACTGGGAATGAGGGGAGGGCAGACAGAACAAAAACAAGATTTTTTTGTGATATTTTAAATGTGTTGTAAAGAGCCCAAAGTTGATTATTTGATTTATGAGCCAGAATTTGCTCTGCAGAAATTGAGCTCCAGTTTTGACAGAATGCTGCCTCTGAAAACGGGGGTTTTATCGTAACAGGAGACTAATTACCGCTGGTGATCTTCAACATAAAAATCAAGTTACATTTCACCCAGTATTTAGGCTGCACCTGGATCTCTAAAGTGATCACCAAAGTAACTATGTATTTACTTTGTATTTAATATTTCTGAATATTTGCACTAATGCTGTGCACTAGATGTGAAGTAATCTGAGGGGGGTTAATATAAGTATTCTTTGGTTAGGTGCTTTTGTTTTTGAGTAAAGACATCCATACCCAGAGAGCTCTTGCACATAGAGCACCGATCTGTATCTAGACAAAGCTGGCATTAAAAAGAATCCATTGTAATATAAGTTAGATTGCTGGTGACAGATGTGTTCTTTCCATAAACTTTAAAAGAAGTGCCTTTCACAGCATGACTAACTGATAACTTAGTAAGAACTTTTCCTCCATATTAATAGCTGTCTAGTATGGTTCTTATATTAGATGGCTAACATGAGAAGCATACCCACAGTCACGAGCTGTCATTTCCAACCACATCCAAACATCTTTGGAGGATTCAGTCATCGACATCTTTGAAGTATTGAATGATGAATTCCTGAAAATGGATCAGGCTTTGAAATAAAAGCTCTCCTTTTCCACGAGTGGATCCAGTTTTCCCTGTTGCTGACGTTTCTATGAAAAGTTGAGTAAACCATCCTGGCACTGATCATCGCAGATGCAGCATGTGTGTAGGAATCATAAGCAGGTGTGTGCTTTCCTGATAGAGGTCCTGCATAGCTTGTGTTGAGCTGCATGTAGACAGTTAGCTGCCCATCACAAGGTGCTCAACTGGTTTTCTTAGTTGAGTAGTTGATGAAACACTGTATACATTTTTAAAGAAGTAAAGATTTGAACAGCATCCAGATCACAGACCTGTTGGCCTGTGAAACAGAAACTTGGAAATTGTGCATATGACTGTAAATGACTCATCCAGTGCAAACCAAATCTATACCTGTGGGTGAAAATAAAGTAACCTGATCCTGAACCTCCATCCTTGGAGCAATCCAACAACCTCACTGTTGATGTGAAAATCCAGACATTTAATTAACATGATATTTTCTCATTTGAGCGTTGTAGTCTTTTCATTTTTGTTTTGCTTTTTGCATTTTTTATTTGGTTTTATGTGTTTTGAACACTTTGTATGCACAACCTGTATTTAAATAGGAGTAAATACAGTTTTTAACTTGATTGGATCCCAGTTTCCTAACTTTATTAAGTTTCACCCAAACTGACTAGTATACACTGATCAGGCGTAACATTATGACCTTTGTGTCGGTCCCTATTTTGCTGCCAAAACAGTCCTGACCCTTGATTTTTTTTCCATAGTGCATCCTGGTTTCTGGTGACCCCCAGTTAAGTAATGCACACTCACCAAGCCATGCAGGTGATGTGAAAGAAAGCATGATTTACCAGACCAGCCCACCTTTTTCCATTGCTCTGTGGTCCAGTTCTAATGCTCACATGCCCATTGTTGGTGCTTTTGGTGGTGGACAGGGTTCAGCATGGGCATCTGGCTGGACTGCAGCTATGATGCACTGTCTGTTCAAGATTCAAGATTCTTTATTTGTCACGTGCATAGTTATACAAGTACAGCACACAGTGAAATTTGACCTGATATGCTCCTTGACTGTGCAAAAAGGGAGAGAACATTATATATAGTGAGTGAATATATACAAAGAGAACATCATGTGCAGCTAGTGGGTGAGTTATATACATTATATAAATAAAATAAAATAAAACAATATGGAAATTTTATGAAATCTGATAATGTATATTGTGTGAGTGGGGTGTTAAAGTGTCTTGTTCTGACGCCTTTCCATCAGAACCTGCATTTTTCAGCAATTAGAGCTACAGTAGCTTGTCTGTTGGATCAGACCACGCAGCCTTGGCTGCCCATGACTCTGTTGCTGGTTCACCACTGATAGATATTGACCACTGCAGTACAGGAACAACCCAAAAGAGCTGCAGTTCTGGAGATGCTCTGACTGAGTCGTCTAGCCACATCAGACTCATCCAAATCCAATCCCGAAGCCCAACCTTCAACCAATAACTCAACATTCCAACATGATATGAAATGATGCGCTTGACTTTGAAATCAATCAGCTAAAATACCAAAATTTTCAGTGAGCATTTACTCAGTTACAATAATGAAGTAAAGCGAAGCAGCTTTGAGACACCAGTGCTCTAACCCGTCTGTTTTCTAGTTTTCCAGTATGTTAGTTATTCCGATCCATCTGCTGGAACTCTGCTGGACTTCCATAAGGAGCATCTGGGACTCTTTGTTTCAGACTTTGGTTGAAAGCAGAGTTGAGTCTTTGAAGCATGGGCCAAAGCACCAACCTGCCTACACTGGCCAGCCCGAGGTGTAGGACGGCTGCAGGGAGGTGGGGATCACAGAGGAAGTACAGAAATAGGCTTTGATTTACATACACTTCTGTGTTTTCTGTCTTTATGCCCATATTCTGTGACACACACCTCCAAACTCTAAAAAGAGGGATGTTTAGGTTCCACATGTTTCCGTGTAGAAGCAGTAAGATATAATGATTTATGTCACATGGATCATTTTACACGAGGCATTAAAATTCCATTGCAGTTAGAAGATGCATCAAAGTGATTTATGAGGCGAAGCAGCAAGGAACAGCATCGAAACGCAGAGGTAAATTTACAGAAGGTGCATCTCACCTGTCGCCACACAGACGGAAAGTTTAAACAGTAGTGCTGGGTGTACGTGAAACATTCTAATCTAACCTCAAGCCCATGGACAGTTTCATTTTTGCATTCACTTTGTATAAAGCTCAGAAATAAAGTGACTGAAATCCTATTCACACAGGAGTTGTATTACTTGAGAACCTGGAATAATTTGTAACAGTGGGTCCTAAAGAATACATCCACAAGTTCTGTCAACTAACTCACTTAAACTTAATCAAACAGCACCTTCAAAGGAGGATCAACTGCTCTGCAATCAGATCACCCTCTCATTTGGTTTTATGAGCAGCACTGAGACAGCCTCCAAAATCAGAGGTGCATCTGTGCTGACCTGTCAGGTTATTACACAACAGAAACTCCTTCACTTGGCCCTCAGCCTCAAACAAGTGGCAGTGTAACATCACGTTGTGAGATGGTACAAACAGTGTGTTGGTAAAACTCCAAACCAGCTGGATGCAAGTCTTTCCACTGTGAGCATGCATAAGCTGATGCACAGACCTGCAGCAGACTTAAGCTTACCTTTAAGCCATTCAGCCAACTTCCTGCTAAGCAAATTTGTGCAACTAATAATCTTTGTCATGCACGCTACAGCCTTCTTTACTTCGACTCTGGTAAGTTGGAAAATTCTCCAAAGGCACTCGTGTGTCAACACATAATCATGAATGAGTGCTACCCGCACTTTTTTTTTCTTTTTGCTCACTGATCTAAGTTGCCATATACTCAGGAACTGAGTTGGTAAATTGTTCCAGCACAGTGAGCTCACACAATACAGTGAAATCATGCACATCAGAAACTGAACAACTCATGTTCAAACTTGAGATAACTTTATGCATTGACTTTGTTGTTCTACTTTTTCCCAGGACCTAAATGGTTTTATCAGAAAACTTGGTGTACGCTGTTTACATTGAAACAATGTGTCTGACTGGAAGACAACACAGCCCTCGCATCACCTTCAGCTAAAAGCTCATGTGGAAATCAGTGTTATTGTTAGTGAGGGTGTGTGAGTGGATGACTGCACAATTCACAAAGTGATGGAAATGTTAAATAGCACAGAACAAAGACATGCATTGAAGAAGAACTCTCAAAGGTAGACTGAAGGGTGGGTTTCATATATGAAACACTGGGCCCAGGTGTCTCCAGCTGACCTGATCATCGCTCCTACCATCTGCTGTAGCATAAACATAGAACACAGACGAGCACGGCATCATGACAGAAACACAAGAAAGAATAGCAGCAAAATTTAAAAAACCTGTAAAGTCTAACCCATGATATAGAGGTCTCGATAACTCACAAAAATTAAAGTATAAACTAAATTACACTCAAATCTGTAAATTAATTCAAGTCAATTCAACAATTCAATGACAACAACAGTCGCCTCAAAGTGCTTTATATTGTAAGGTAGACCCTACAATAACTCATACAGAGAAAAACCCAACAATCATATGACCCCCTATGAGCAAGCACTTTGGCAAGAGTGGGAAGGAAAAACTCCCTTTTAACAGGAAGAAACCTCCAGCAGAACCAGGCTCAGGGAGGGGCGGGGCCATCTGCCACGACCGGTTGGGGTGAGAGAAGGAAGACAGGAAAAAAGACATGCTGTGAAAGAGAGACAGAGATTAATAACAAGTATGATGAGGTGGATTCAGGGTCACCTGATCTATATGCGTTAGCAAAAAGGAAAGTTTGAAGCCTGATGTAATACTTGGGAACTTCAGCTAAATGGTTCGGTAAGCATGGTGAACATGTTTGTGGTTCTACGAATTAAGTCCAACTTAACTTTTTCAGTGAAGGTTGTGGACACTAACTCTGTCTCATAGAGACAGGCATAGATAGACTTCTCAGTACCTTTTATGTGTGCTTGCTAGCTTTCTAACTTTAAGATGCTATAAGGTTTAAGTTTTAACATTTCTGCTTTTAGAAGAATCTGGTGTCTTCTGGTCCACTTGGTTTTGGTTTGCCTGTATCTATTTTGAGACGTGGCCTGGAAACTGAGGGATGAAGTGGCCCATTAACCTCCGCCTGGACTTCTGTAGGCCTCTTCACAGCAGCCATTAGCGTCACTGCTGTCGTCTCAGGTCAGCTACTCTGAAGAGCAGCAAACATCTCTTTTCAAGAAAATTCACCCATCCCAACCTTTGTCTCGCCATCCATCCATGCAGGAGTGCTGAAAAGATGAGTTGAGAAGTCAGCAAAAATGAGTCCTTGAGTAGCTCCCCAAAATCCACTCAAGTCTTTGGTTTCACTTGCAGGGTGGAAAAAACGCAGGTCCTTTTTGTGCTGGACATCAAAGCCAATGGCCCTGAAATGAGATTTATATGCTCCTCTGTCAGATTGATCCTTTTTTATACATGGCTTTCTTCTACTTTGACAGCTGTTCTAAAATAAAATATCAATAAATAGTAAAAACCCACCTTGTATCCAGTGAATTAGTACTTGTACAAGATTCCAGATGAAACAAATTTGATGTTTGTTCAGTTTCTTACCTGAAGACTATAGCGCGGGTCAAGCAAATTCTATCTCGATAGTGACCCATTTATAACATACCTGAGGAAATCCCAACACATACAAGGGTCCTGCAAACTGATCACAGATGATACCACATTTGCACCTGAGAGGTCTCAGAACCACTGAGAATGATCTGAAATGTTGTGGTTTTACATTATAAGACCATTATAAAATTGGCATATCCTCATTTAGAGTTCCTACATTCACAACATCATTGGTTATGATCATGTTCTATGTATCAGATCATTTAACTGCAAATTGAAATCCCATCAAGCCAGTGTGCACTGACGAAATGGTAATTCAGTAATTTGGTCTATTTACTTTCAAAACAGCAAGCTGTAATGAAGCAATTTGTGGGAAAAGAGAGAAATGCACTGTAGTACATTGTCTACTGAGTGAGGAAGGATGCAAAATCTTTCAAAACTTAGGGAAATTCCTGAGTTTGTTTTGCACAGATGGACACCAGAGGGATGCAGGAAACATCTCACATGGTAATCATCAGAAACCTTATGGTTAATAACAGTCTTGTATCCAAAAGGATTGGGGAATGATTGTCAATAGGAAAAGAAACATTTACTGCAGAACCTATAGGTAATCTGGTAACTCGTTTATATTGTGTGCAATTCTGTAATACACATGGATGAAGAAATAAAAGCTGGAAAAAGTCCAGTGCCATGTTCTACACTCTAAGTTGAGACCAGGAGTTCCCCTGCTGGGTGCCCTGCAATCTATCTGTCTCTGGTAAATTACGCAAAAAGAATAAACCTTTGAACTCACGCCCATAAATCTTTGAAACTCAACCCAGAGCTTTCAAAAGACTTCATCAAGCCAAAGATTATAAAACTTGCCAATAACCCCACAATTAATCTGTCCATGGAAACATGTGCGCATTGAAAAAACAGAAACAGTTATATATATGTTTTTCAGCTAAATTATTCATCTGACAGTAGCTAAAGGTCTGTTGTCTCTCTAGCGAACCATCTTTCTCTGCACCATGAAAAGGCAGATCGTAACACGTTTGACATAAGATGCAAAGTCAAAATCCTGGGGCTTTCTAATGATTAGCTTCAGCTAAAAGAAGGGAAAGAGAGAGAGCGCGAGAGATAGTTTGTTATTCCACCAGTCAACGCCACAACTAGCATCTGCTGTAGCGTTGACAGACAGGTAGTGTAGAAAGGAACGAGTAATGTGCCCATGGAGCTGAAGGCAAAGACAAATCGTCCAATCCGATCCTTTCCATCACTGAGGATGGGCACTAACAAGAATTTGAAGGGTTTAATGTTACAGAGGTATCATTTTGCACAAATCTAATAAAAGTTTGAGTATGGTAAGGTAAGAGCTTAAAGTGAAAGTGATTGACACATCATAGAAAATCTGTTCTTAAATGTGCCAAAACAGCAAAATGCGGTAAGAGATAATGAGTGAGGCATTTCATGTTAGGGATGTTTAGATGTGATGCATGTCAGAGAACAAGAAAGAATTTTAATAGAGGATAAGATGAAAAGATAAAGGTGCTGTACCAGCTGTTTGGCGAGGGAGGAGTGGCTAGCAGGTCCAGCGGGGGAGTGTGGAAGTCAACCAGACAACTCGGAGGCTACATAGGTAGAACACTTGGCCTTTTTGGGGGCATTAACAATAACAAGACCATACAAGCCATACATGTCCTGGGGTCAGGTAGATGCCTGTGCCAGCCCGTTACAAAGTTAAGGCCTTTCTGATGAAGAGGTGAGAAGAAAGCAGCATGCTCGTCTGTTATGGCTACGAGAGCGGTCTCCCCTACTACCAAAATGGTGGAAAAACACCCCTCTAGCAGTGCTGTGCCATAATAACAGTTGTTGCAATGCATCAAAGACTATAAAGGTTTTAAAGACTCCCAGAGAGTGTCTCCCTAAAGTGAAATCCACGAGGATTACAACAACATGTTGATCAATAATTACTGGAAACAAAATAGGCTGAAGTGTCATAATAATAAAATATATAAAAGGCACAGAGATGCAGGAATAGCTAAATTAATAAACAGTTACATTAAATTACATTACATTAAAAAGAATGAATGCACTGGCCAGCTCAGCAACAACAAAAGGCCTGAAATCTGTCAATTTGTACGACAGCATATGGACAGAACCAAGAAAAAACAAAGACTAGTCAGCAGGTGTGTCTCACAGCTGAACCCAGGTATTGCTTCTTGTAAGAGCGGCTGGTTGTCACTCTAAAACGGACTATGTGAATGGGAAAGGGCTCAAACAGCTTGATAAGGCGCTCCAGCTTGGTCCAATCACTTGTGAGACATGCGTTCATGTCTGGCTCACTAGCTGTTTTAGTCCAGTGTCAGCAGTCGTCTCAGCAAATTAAAAGTGCTGTTCCAGCACGTGCAACATGCTGGGTTCAGAGCTTTACCACCTCTTTTGATCATTTGTGTACCAGCTCCTCTGCTTTAGTTATGAATGGATCAGAAATTTGATGCTTCATGGCATCCTTTAGTGTGACCTGGATTGTTGAGAGCAGACTACACCACATTTTTCTAATTATCTTCTGGTAGCTCAGGTTCATAGAAAGCAAAAAGAGAAAACAGGATGTTATTAATAAATTAATTAATCAATGAGAAGCAAAAAATAGTTATAAAAACAGCCTGACAGACCCATAAAAAATGCTTTTAATTCTGTTTTGATCCAGGCATCTGTTCCAGTCCTCTTTCACGAGTGTTTTTTTTTAGTTTCTACTTTTCCATATACATCTTAGCCCCTTTAATAGCAAGCAGATCCACATGTTTTTTATTTTGGTTCAAGTGGAGCGCTAAACATCTTGAGCGCAGCTGACTGAAACAGTGCACATCCCACTCTCAATAAACATATTGAACTACAATTCCTCCTCCCCCTTTGCGCCTGTGAGTTATCAGGTAACCAACGGAAACACTGCCTTCATGTTTTCCTTTGCCTTTCCATAGTTTAGCTTCTTTTGCTGCAGGGTGTGCTCTCTTACCTTCTTCAGGTTAGCTAGGTTAGCTGGGTTTTCTGAGATGGACGTTCCCACTTTGGGATTTTGTCATCTCAGAATATTCCAAATATTCTGTTTACATCCATTACAAGGCACTTACTCTCATCTTAAACAAAGTCATATTCAGTGTATTCCCAATGTTGTATGTTGATGGAAAATTTTATTATTTTATAAACCAGTTTTATTCCTGGTCTTTGCGTTCATCCCTAATCAAATTAATATATATGTGGAAATATACAAGCAAGAGCAGCACGGTTGTGCAGTGGTTAGCTTTACAGCAGAGCAGTACTGTGAAGTCCTAAACAGTGTTGATCAACCTACTTGAAAATAGGAATTAGTTACTAATTACTGATTACCACTCCAAGAAAGTAATCCCATTACTTACTGATTACATAATTTTAAAAGTAATTATTTACCTTATTACTAAAAACATGATACACAAGCTGAATACCTAATAAAGCACTAGACCTTTTAGCTCAATTTCATTTTTTATGCATAATCCTTCATATAACATTTAATAAAATAAAAAAGTCTCTTTTTAAAACTTGTTTTATTAGTTTTAATCTTTTAACTTTATGCACATTGCATCAAGCAAAAATTAAATTATATGCAACAGTCTTTGACTTGAAGAAAGTTGTTTAACATTTAAACCCATTTCTTTGCGTATTATAGCACATAAAATAAAATATTTTTTTGTGTTTACACTCACTCTTTTAAATAGATGCAAGTAAAACACAGTAAAAAATAAACAAAATCAAAGACTCGGCAGCACTAAGGCCTGTTGCTCTTAAATCTATTTTCACCTGTTTAGCAGGAGTGGGGCCGGTGGAGGTTTTTGTCACTTTCTGCGGAATCAAACTCAAAATAATGTCAGTACTTCCACGCTTTAAACGCTGCACAGTCGTACTGTTCTCCCGCACTCCATATTATCCATTGTTGATCTGCACGCCTCTGTTGTTGCCACGGGCGTCGCACGCTCATACGTCATTGTCATGAGACACTCTCACAAACAAAATCACGGTTTAGTGACGTAGTAACGTAGTAACGTAGTAACACAGCGTGCTTATGGGAAAGTAACAGTAATCTAATTACTTTTTTGCAATAGTAATCCCTTACTTTACTCGTTACTTGAAAAAAGTAATCGGATCTCTAGTCCTACAGACCTTGTAGTACCAAATAACCCCAGTAGAGCACTATGCTCTCTGACAGGTGGCTTACTTGTAGTAAGATATCAAAGTAGGATATTGTAGTAGTAGGTACTGCTACAGTACTACTGTTTCCCTCCTCTTACTCCCAACCAGTTGAGACAGATGGCCCCGCCCCTTCCTGCTGGAATTTTCTTCCTGTTAAAAAGAGGTTTTTCCTTCCCGCTGTCACCAAAGCACTTTGGGTCATATGATTGTTGGGGTTTTCTCTCTTTGCATTATTGTAGGGTCGTTGTCTTATTTTTTTCACTTTTACTTAAGTAAAGATGTTGACACAGCACTGCAACTTTTACTGGAGTATTTATTAACACAAGTATCTGTACCTCTACAGTTACGTTATGTATACTTTTGCCACCTCTGAAAAAGGCAAACATGACCCAGGTTACCAGATATGCACAGTGCTTGTGAAGGACTTTGAGACCTAGGTCCTTAAGCTAAATGTGTTTGACAGTTCAACTGTAATTTCCCCACAGGAGGAAGAACGTAAAAGCAGCACAACAAATTTGTGCCAACTCATGTCAAAAGATTGCGTGCTATAGCCTTAAATAGAGTATCAGATGACAGACTCTAGCTAGTGATGACAAAGTCAAAGATGCAGAAAGAGTCTAAAGCTGCAGAAAGTCTATGAGCCTCAGCATGAGTTCAGAGGGGAGCTGTTAGGGCAGATTTTGATACAGGGTTCAGTTTTCTGAAAGGGAACCACACTGCACTCACAGTTGACGTGCTCACTCATAATGAGAGTTGATTCGGGACTTAATCATGCATTAAGCCTTTTTGTTGCACCTCCGGCCAACTGATGACACAGTGATCCGACCATCACGCTGTCTCAACCCAACTGCCCCGGGGCTCGACCTCACAGCGTGCAAATGCCATGACGTAAGGTCCGCCTCACCCTGTGTCATGTCACTTTGTGTTTTTCTGGGGGGGTGTTTGTTACAGAGCCGTAAAGGCCTAAAGAAAGGGTGCTGAAAGGTCACAAAGTCAGGTTTCTACACCAGTCAGCTTCCAAATCCTGTATGTAGAAAAATGCTATTGCATATAAAACCCCAAAAAAAACTACTGTAATCTGTAATCAAATTTGCAAACCTAGTAAAACAATATTTTATTCACTATATGACATAGAAAACATGTTATATTTGAACTGAATAAATGTACCATTAAAAAAAATTACCTCCTTTTGAACTTGATAGCAATAACACATCTCAAGAAAAAGGTAGGGGGCTGCAAAAAGCTGGAAAACTAAGTAATATTAAAATGAAACAGATGGAGGGAAGATTTTACAACTAACTGGCAACAGATTAGTACCATGATTGGGTAGAAAAAGAGCATCTTAGAGAGGCAGAGTTTCTCAGACGTAAAGATGGAATGGAGATGGAAACACTGTGTAACAATTTCAGAATAATGTCCATCAAAGTAAAACTATATATTTTATCATCTACAGTATATAATATTATCAAGGTATTCTGGAAATCTGCAGAAAACTGGGGCTCAGAAATCATTGCCCATGAACACAGTCTGCCGTCCACACATAAGACTTTGTCATCCATAGAAATAGCCATATCTGAACATGATGATCCAGAAATACCACCATCCTCCCTGGACCAAAGCTTATTTAAGATGGACTGAGGTAAAGTAGAAAACTCTTCTGTGATCCAAAAGCAAATCCAAGTGTAAAATTCTGGATTCATCTGCAAAAATAAGTAGACGGCTGTCTCCATGGACTATGAAATTGTCAGCCATTAGGAAAGGCACCATCAATGCTCAAAGGTATATTTTAAATGCATATTTCAGCGAGACAATGCTAAATTTCATATTATTCATATTCATATTACAATAAAATGATTTGCTGAAAGATCTCGTATGCAGGTAGGGCGGATCAGCACCCAGACTCTTCTAAACATTGAAAGAAAAAGAAAAAACCCAAAGACTGCTGATTAGCTCCATGCAGACAAAAAATGGACAGCATTCCCTGTGGGAAGTGAGGAGACCACTTCCCACATGGAATGCTGTCCATTTTTTGTCTTGACATGGACTATTGTTAAAAGAAGATCAGATGCCACACAGTAGTGAACATGGTCTTGTCCCAGATATTGTTGCCATTAACTTGAAAATAATCTAACATTTTTCTAGAAATGGTACAGTTTCTCAGTTTCTTCTCAGTTTTTTCTATATTCTATTGGGAATAACATATGTCTTTAGGAGATTGTGTTCTGTTCTGTTTTGTTTTATTTTATTTTATTTTTAATTTATTGTATTTGTTTTTTTCCGTGTCCCAACCCAGGATATGCTCAGACATAATGCAGCATTGACTATTTATTATTTATTTATTTATATATACAAACTTCCTGTACCATAATTATTTAGCAAACTATTACATACATTTAATGTATATTTTATACGTGTATTTTTGATTGCTTTGTATTACTTGTACAGAACAAACAAATATACGTCGTGTATTCTATCCAGATAACATCTCACAACAGGGCCACAGCCTCTCTGAGACTATAAAGTTCTCAGACCATTGTAGATACATTATATATCGATGGTTTACACCAAAAACACTTCAAGTATATGATACCCAAAATGCAATTTTTTGATATTTATGAGAAAACAAATAAAACATCCGCAATATCAATGTTTGCTTGTGTTACTTTGCAGTATGTCAGACAGTGAATTAGCCGAGTTTGACCGATACATTGCATGATGCTGATGCTCAAAGCACTGATAATATCTTTCTGAACAAAAAGTAGATGTTGGCTTTAGATCATGACCTTTGGCATTGGTGTAACACTGACTTGCTTGTAGGTTTTAACAGAGCTTGAATGTTTTTTTCAGTCATGACCTTTCTTCAAACTCGACATCAATATTGATCCTAATGACACATGTAAAGCTTTAAATGTGTCATTAGGATACTTCTAGTTAGTTCTACCTGCAGTAGGTGTGTACAGGACCACACGCACATAACACATGCTCAGAAAAACATGGAAAGCAGAAAACTGTGTTCCTATACGATGTTGTATACGTGAGAAATGTCATTGTTGCATTTCCTTCACTTCTATAGGTCCAATAAAGGTTATCTTATTCATGTATTCTAATGGCATGCTTTATGTTGGTGTCTGTACATGCATGAAACCGCACTGTATGCTTTATGGTTGTCAACCATAGTTGAACTTTTGCTTTCACCTTGAGGCACTTTTTTGTTGCTTTATAAAAATTACCGACCCATGCGATCTACTTTGTACACTTTATACTTTGCGGCACGCACATCTATGTAAGCATAAAGATAATGTGTTTTACAGCAACACAATAAGATCCACTTTTCCCTTCCTGTGAAGGAGACTCCTCAGCTTTCTTTATGTGTGAGCACTGCAATTCTAACATGAAACAGATCCAGTTCATTTGTTAGGATGAATAGGTGGATGATATTGGGAGTTACGGCGTTCCTTTCTGAGTTGAGGCTTGTCTATGAAATGTGTAGCCTTGGGTGGTGTTCATGTAAGCCAGGCGTGCCGCTTCAGACTCTTCAGATTTCAAAAGGCGATGAAATGACTCCGCCGCTTTGACTGAATACCTCATTTATTAGTTTTTCTGAACTGCGTACTTACACAAATGTTTTGAGCCTACTGATTTAATGCGTTGATAAAAAAAAATAATTTACAAATGTTTCCTGTAAGAAACATTTATCAATGCAGTCAGACAAAAAGCTATGTGGTTAAAAAAAAAAGTGTAGATCCATTTTTGCCAGTGTTTGAGCTCCTGCTACTTCTCAGATGAATTAAGAGCCTTCTCATTTTGCATCAAACTGCCTCAACTAATTTACTTCTATTTTATTTTAACCCAAATTACACCTGTTTTCACCAATGTGCATGTGCATTTGCTACACTTGAATTTTCAAATTTATGACAGCGAAACACATTTCAATATACTCGTTATGTGCATGTGAGTTATTGTTTCTTTTTAAAGTGCAGCCTGTTAACATACAAGCTCAGAAGCAGTCATGATGTCATCTGTGGCACATAAGGATGTCTTATCTGTGCTGCCTTATAGCAAAGCATTTAAAGAAGTTCAATAACGAGTGGAAAGCACTGTTGCCTCACAACAGGAAGGTTCTTGGTTTGAACCACGCTCTGCAACTCCACACAAGAGCCAGACTTTCTTCTTCTTCTGGTGCTTTTCACTCATTTTTAGCCCAGTCTTTATACCTGACCCATTTTCAGACGAATGTTTTTTGTTTGTTTTTTTGTTAAGCTACTTAACACTAACCTATGACTCATTCAGATATCAAAAGGCACATAACAACCAGTGTTGTGTTTATACATAAAACACAACTAAGAAAAGAGTTCATTTGAAATTGTATTTTTATGCACTTTGTCACTAGCAGTTAGTGGATTAATTCAAATTTCAGTGTTTCTTTTAGTTGGAGAGGTCAGCGAGTGTCTACATCAGTCTGTAAAACACGGTGGACGGAGCTGAGCTTGGAGCTGCAGTTCAGCCAGTGGTGTCGAGGAGTTCAGACCTCAACATTACTGAAGCAGTGTGGGATCATCTTGACAGAGAATGGAACAAAAGGCAGCCAACATCCAAAGAAAACCTACAGAATGTACTTCACAAAGCAAGACTCCTGTAGTCTGTCTAAAGAAATTACAAGAAAGCTGCCGAAGAGAGATCAGTCTGTGTTGAAGACTAAAGGTGGTCATATAAAGTATTTACTTTCGAGGTTGTTAAGCTCCCATATAAACTCTATTTTTGCCGTATTTTTGCCTAAACTCCCAGGGTGTATCCTACCTCTCACCACGGACGGAATGGATGAATGGTGGATATTTCAAAATAAGAAAGTACACAATGCTTCTGTAACATAAAAATGTGACTTGCTGTGACTTTGTGATTTTTAAATCCATTTATTTTCTTTTACTGTTGCACTTTTGTCCTGCAAAACTGTGGACAGAAAACTTTACAAATAAAACGTGATCTTTAAATTTTAGTTTCTTATTTTTTGAGTCATTGCCTGGATAAAAGTTCCACCTTTACTCCCTTTCTTGTACAATAACTGTAGTATGATTGAGGAAACTATAGTATGCATCATTTTACTTTCACACTGTGAACATTTTTGAAAGAGTGGAGTGTTGAAATTTGGCACTTTTCAATTAAAATTAAATTATAAAGGTACATAAAAATCTCTACAATAAAACTTCAGGGCTGAAATACACACTAACAAGCAAAACAAAAGGACATAAAAAGCAAATGTCACACAATACAGCGAAATGTAAAAGTACATTTCTTCATGACATCTTTAATCATATTAAAGTTGGTTTATGCAGAGGTGGTAGTGGTATATTTGTTACTTATGTAGAGTTTGTTAATCCAAACACTCCAGTACTTATTCAGTTTGTTTACTGAAGTAAAAGTAAAAAAGGAAAATTGACATTTATACCTGCTATTTTATATGCAAAGCTAACTGATCCTTTTGATATATTAATATAATTATAAAATAATACATATAATAATACAGTACATGGGAATGCAAACATTATCTTTTTAAATTGGCTCCACACCTAAATAGAAAGAACGCGTGCAATAAGATATTAAAGTGGCGTTCAACAGGTTCAAACATATGGTCAGTTATAGTGGCTCAGTCTGGGGAAAAACAAGCTCCTGTAGATTTTCTTTGTGTACATATCAGTGCTGCTGCTCCTCTGAAGTTTACTTCTTTTTGTGGATTTACACAATTGAATTGTGACGTGAAGATTCAAGCACATGTTTAACAAGCTGTCATCTACACTGACAATCAATCTCTGCTGCTCTTCATGTAACCCAACGTTGACCATGAACACCACAGCTGCTGTGCACCAGTCCAACACAACCTTTGAATATCCTTTGTTTGGTTTGCAGGACATTTCACAATATACTCCCTTTATGCTCACTCAAAATCTGGAGTGCTAGCTAGGTGCTGAAATACTGGGACCACAACTTATGGAGGTCTGCACCAAACGCGCTGTTTGGATCATTCTGACTCACTTTAACCCTTGATAAAAGTAAGTGAAAGTAAAAAGTTAGCAGAAACATTCTCCAGTAAAGTGCAGATGCTTGAAAATTCTTGTACTATATTACTTCTCATCTCTGGTAGTATTACAGCTCCCATTCAAGGATGTAAGTACTTCTTACTGTGAAGCACAATACTGTATGTAGAGTACAGTGTGGATTGAATTATGAGCAAAAGTATGCGAATGTGAGCTCATAGTCAGTCAGTTCTCTGCTCTCCGGATTCATACCCACAGGACATAGGCATTAATGTCAACTATTCAGATGAGAGGCCCAACCCACTTCTTACCCTCATAAATCATTGATTCCTCACTCTGCACACACTTACACTCACATAAACACACACATAAGACCTTCGCTCTTCTCTGGAAGTGCTCATTGTTTTGAGTCCTCCTCCACACTTTGATGTGAAGGGGTCAAGCGGAGGCTCCCTCCTTGACTCCAGGGAGAGCCAAAGAGCAGAATAATCAGCGTCAGTAACATCTGGAAGCGCATGTTAAGCAGGGCTTACTTGGCAGGCAGTTGGTATTGGCACCGGCAAACCTTCCTACTGGGGGCCTTTCATCTCCGTTTGAACATGTGGATTCGGCCCTAACCCTGGGAGGAGTCAGAGGGCTCACCGCCAACAGTGAGGCCAAGGTGTGGCCAGCAACGACGAGGAATCCTGCTGTCTTCAGGATCAGTCTGATCCTGAAGACTTCTTGCTTCTGTCTCCTTACCCGTTTCCACGCTCCTCTTACATCTATGTAATGAACTGTCAAACCCTTTAAACCCTGAGCCTCAGTCTGCTTCAGACTTAGTTTGGTGTGTAATAATTCAATTAAACTGACCAAGCCCGGCTACAGCCTTATTCTGTGATTACACAAAGAAGCAAGAGAGGAAGTACTGAAAAAGAAGCTTAAAGACTTTAGACGTAAACATAGTGGAACAAATCCTGAAGATGTAAGGGGCAATAAATGAAGTGCTCAAAGCAATTTGAGGGACTAATTTTAATCATTTGTAATCTAGACTAATATTTAGTGACTGGACAAGCTACAGCAGTATCCAAGTTTGGTTTTATAATACCTGTAAGCCATGCAAGGCAATAAAATAAGGACTGAGGGCTCAAATCAATTGAGGTTGAATTCAAAATTAGGCTTTGGTAAGTAGTTCTGGAAAATGCATGGCAATAGGATTACATAATAGGCTTCAATTTAAACTGAGAAAAGACCAAAACAATGTCGACATGTTGGTGAAATGAAACTCTGTACCCTTGGTTCAGGTTCAGAAACCTTGCTGAAAACATTTGGATCAAAGAGATAAGACATTACATTACAATGAAGTAATTTAGGTGAGGCTGTTGAAAGCAGTTTGTTTTTATGCGGGCGTATCATTCAACTAGTTCAATGCTACAAAAGATTTTAATTCTTTTAAAAAATGTTAATCCTTTAAAAATTCAACAACATAAATTCTGTCTGAAGCAACAATTCCGCATAATCATGGTATGGGGATAGAAACCTGGGCTAATTCACTTGAAAAAAAAATCCTCAAACCAAAACTAAACACTTTTTGAAAAGAGAACACACTGTAACACCTCCAGCTGTTGTTGTTGTTTATTATTGGGCAATGCGTTCTAAGCAGCTTTCAGACATAAATTGGATACCAGCGCTTGCTGGGACCTGGTCCAGGAATAGAGATTGTGGCAGTTATTTGTCAGTGCTTGGGTGTGAGAGTGCGTGAAAGCTCGCTGCTGGTGGTCAGGCAGAAACAGGTGTGTGCAGAGAGAGGTTTCTGTCACGGAGGAGCAGGGAGGACTCGGCGCAGACTGAAATCTCAGAAAAACAGGTTTATTTACACACTCCAGGTGCACTATATACAGGTGAAGGAGAAGGGGGCCAGGGTTCCCAGGGGTGCAGAGCGGGGTCGGGAAAAGCGTCCAGAGTCTCCAAACCAAACACGAGAAATCTGCATACAGAGAACAAGGGTTAGCACGGAACTTTCACGGACAGAGCTCAAAACTGGCTGAGGCTAAAGTAGCACTGACGAGCGTTATTCAATAGTCCAGCGGCGAGGTGCTCTCAGTCACTGCCTTAAGTAGCGGGAGCAAACAAGGTGAGGAGCCACAGGTGATTGCCTACAGGTGGTGGAGGCCGGGAGCTCACAATGAGCTCCGCCCAGGCAGTGAGCAGAGAGAGAGGAGAGAGAGAAAAGACAAAACATAACATGTAGCCACACAGGGCCAGCCGAGCAGGCACGGGGACCATGACAGTTTCTGTTTGTGTGGGAAGCTGGAGGAGGCCGGGAAAAGTCACTGAGCCTCTCAGCTTCATTATATCTGGGTCATTGTGTTTAAAAGCTAAGCGGCGCCAGACCAGCAGGTCAGGGAATAGCTCGGATTTTACTGTGAAACCCTGACGAAGTAGACACTGCCCGGTTACCCGTTGGAGAGTCACTCTGCCGTACACACTTGTAGCTTTTTAGTGAAATATCAGTAACAATTATCTCCATAGGCTTTAAAAAAAAAACAAGTTATAGAGTTATAGCTGGGATGTTAGTTATACTGACACATTTTGGCACTGCCACCAAAGAAAACTTAAAATGTTCTTCTTTCTTTTGTTATATTAGATCAGTGTGCGTTATACTACCAATATTTTTTTTCTTTAAGTAAAACATCAGTGCATGAAATAAGCTTTCTAAAAATATTTTTGACCTTCAATAAAGGTAAGGCAGTAATTTTGAGTTGAACTGAAATATCAAAAATTGTGAAGAAAATGTGCTTGGTATAAAATGAATGTATGCAAGTAATTAAGTAAATGTTATTTGACCAGATGTCAATCAATGTTATGTTTTACATTGTACATATGTCACAAAATGGCATGGAAATTTTACATCTAATCAAATTACTTAAAATCAGTGTTTTTGGCATAAGCTTTTTTTTCTGTGTGGAATGTAAATAAAAGTAGAATGTAATATTTCACAAACAATTTATTGTACTTAAAGTACATAACAACATATAATGAAACTAAGACATTGATAGTTTTATAAAAATAAAAAAAATAAAAAATAAACTAACACTGTTTTTTATGGAGTCAGATCCAGTTATTCAGTTTCAACCTTTCATAAGTTGTATTTGTTCAAAATACAACCGATTTGAAAATATCTTTGGTACTGTTATGTTTCTCTTACACACTCAATCACTTTGTTAGGTATTCCAGTTCAACTGCTCGTCAACTTAAATACCTAATCAGCCAATCAGATGGCAGCAACTCATTGTGTTTTCACATGTAAACAGGGCATCAGAATGGGCAATTAAAGTGATTTAAGTGGCTTTGTTGGTGCCAGACGAGCTAGTCTGAGTATCTGAGAAATTTATGATGACCAACTGTTTTGTTGATGCTACAGGTGAGAGGAGAATAGGAAGACTGCTTTGAGCTGACTAAGATGTACAGAAGAGCATCTCTGAACGTGCAATAAGTCAAACCTTAAGGCAGATAAGCGACAGCAGCAGAAGACCACACTGGATGTCACTCGTGTAAGTTAAGAATAGATTTTTGGGCATCTTAGTACTAACTGAGCGTCATTTAAACACAAGACCACCTACCTGAGCATTGCTGTAGACCATGTGATCATAAAGGCATGACCAATATTTATGACCATCTGTTTATCACCACAGTTTACCCTGTGGTTAAAGAAGGCTGGAAGAGTGTTCCTGCACCCTGAGTTAATGAGTAATTAGATCTGACAAGCAGGTTAATGCATATTACTGTTGAGTGGGTTCATTTTTCATTTGCTACATCCTAGCTAGTGATGATATGTGATGTATTTTTGGTGAAGATGGAAATCTAACTAGCTGCTGAAGAAGAGCATTCATAGACAGAATGATGTCTATGAATGCTGTGCACCAAATATCACCAAACACACAAACTGTTTCTACATAATGCGTCTACTAGCAATTGTACGGTTGTTGTATTTTCCAGGGATGGATAAAAAAATTGCAGCATTTTCAAAGGTAAGGACAGCTCAGAAGTTACAGTCTATAATATTAAATGTTTGATGTTGATAAAAACTTTCTTTGCTTGGAACTCTTTGGATTTATTTGACTTCTGACACTTTCACTTATTTCTGATATCACAATGATGCCAGGTAAGTCTTCCTGAAAAACTGAGGCAGTCACAGGTGTGTATAAAAGGTGAACAATGGATGCAAGTTGATTTACTAGAAAAAGCCTCAGATGACTCAAATCCATCCATTCACTTCCGCTTCTCCTTTTCAGGGTCGCGGGGGGCACTGGAGCCTATCCCAGCTGTCATAGGGCGAGAGGCGGGTACACCCTGGACAGGTCGCCAGTCTGTCGCAGGGCCAACACACAGGGACAGACAACCATTCGCACATTCACACCTAGCGACAATTTGGATTATCCAATTAACCTATCCCCACAAGCTGCATGTCTTTGGACGGTGGGAGGAAGCCAGAGTACCCGGAGGGAACCCACGCAAACACGGGGAGAACATGCAAACTCCACACAGAAAGACCCCGGCCTGATGTTGGAATTGAACTCAGGACCTTCTTGCTGCACGGCAACAGTGCTAACCACCGTGCCACCGTGCTGCCAGACTCAAACATCCGTTTTTTCTAAACTGAAGGAAAAAAAGACTAGAAAAAAAAGCATAATCATCAAGCTAATATTGCAGAAAGTGAAAGTAAATAATAACATTTCTTTTGATTTGTGTGCAGCATCCAGACTGACCAGACTTTTTGAACCGCTTCAAACTGTCAAACTTCGCATCCATGCACCGTTAACAGCATCCAAGAAACCAACTGGCCGACCTGCAACACAGTTTATCAATCATTACACATTGCGCGCATCATTCTTTTCAGCCGCTTATCTGCCACATTGAGTCATCCTTCTAGGTACAGAGGATGATAACTTTTCAGTTAAGCACAAAGCAACGTCTTGATGTTATCACCATAGAAACGATTTTGAGTTGGTAGTTTAAATTATCCAGGATGACAAGCATCAAATGGTCCGTGAATCCACGACACATCTCCCATCAGTTAGAGTTCTTCAAGCATGACAGGGACCAACTTGGAAGAGTTGGTTAGTTAGCCATCCTGGTAGCAACAACTTAAATAGCCATGTTGTAATGTTAAAAAGAATGGAAAAGGAGGTTAATTATGTTTACTTGCACTTTGTATGTAGGTACATATTTCTAAACAGTACTCTATATATGAGACATGCTTCTATTGTTCAATGTGTTGGAAAATTTCATATTTTTTAAACTTACTAAATAGACTGTCCAGCCTACTGTACCCAGTCTTGGATTGTATGTAAGCAATTTGTGTTTCCCTTAAAGAAAATTATTATTTTGACTAAAACAATATAATTTCTTTTTTATTTTGTCAAAAACTGATGGAAAGCAACTTTGGATCTTTGATTTTCTTAATACCTAAATGTCTGCCTGCCTGTTGGGCTTTGTCTTATTGTAAAATTTGTTATTGCACAAAAGGAAGCTTGTGGATTTTGACATATTTGGAATGCTGTACAGTGTAGCGAGGAATGCTCAGACCTCTACATTGGAGAGACCAAACAGCCACTTCATAAACGCATGGCACAACATAGAAGAGCCACCTCGGCAGGACAAGACTCAGCGGTTCATCTGCATCTAAAGGACAAAGGTCACTCCTTTGAGGATGCCAATGTTCACATTTTGGACAGAGAAGACAGATGGTTTGAAAGAGGAGGGAAAGAGGCCATCTATTTCTCTCACCCCAACCGGCCGCAGCAGATGTCCGCCCCTCCCTGAGCCTGGTTCTGCCGGAGGTTTCTTCCTGTTAAAAGGGAGTTTTTCCTTCCCACTGTCGCCAAAGTGCTTGCTCATAGGGGGTCATATGATTGTTGGCCTTTTCTCTGTATCTACCGTACAATATAAAGCGCCTTGAGGTGACTTTTGTTGTGATTTGGCGCTATATAAATAAAATTGAATTGAACTGAATTGAATTGAATTGAATCTATGCCCACTGTGAGCGACCATATTTGAACAGAGGCGGTGGCTTACGACACCAACTGTCTGCCATCTACAATCCAGTTCTGAGATCCCTTCCCTTCCTTAATACTCACTCACATCCTGGGCCATCTGACCTCAGGAAATCTCATGATAGGGTGGGGGTAGGTTTCACAATGAGCTGACCTACACCCGTTTTCACACCTTGGCTCGTGTGATTAGGTAGAGGATCATTAGGGGTCCATTGTCCCTTTTGGGGGGACCCTCTCATAGGGCTTAAATCTGGGACTCTCCACCGTTTGACCCTAGAACTGAAGAAGCTTCTCGGATGAGAGGTGAAAACAACTTAAAGTCCAGATGCTTTTCTTTCCAAGCTCCTTAGACGACATATTTGGAGCTGTTCATGTTTTCCCTCTTAACTTTTTGCCTCCATATGTGCTTAAAAAGCTGAGCTAAAAACAAAACATCACAAGTAGATGTTCTTGACTTCCTTGTAGACAGTTATTTGGCTCTTTTCACCCCTGGAGGAACATAAGGCACTTCCACTTGTATCTTTTCTGAGATCATTTGAGATCCATGAGGAATCCATTGTGGAAGGTGTTGATATTGTTCATTAGGAAGGACATTGCTGTTATAAAGTGAGTTCTTAAGCTTTATTGCTCTGACTTTCTAGATGGGCTGGAGTTACAAATGCTCCGCGTGGCTTCCCAAGCCTTGGACTTTATCACCAGATGGAATTTGCTGATGCCATTAAATTACTGATTCCCAACATGGACAATGTGATTTTAACAGGCCTCTTAGGTCAAGTTTGTCTGAGGACACAACAACGGAGACTGTCCGGCCCGGGGCTCGAACCGGCAACCTTCCGATTACAAGGCGGTGCTCTGATACAAGCAGTTTAATTCTGTTTACATGCTACATTGTGGGACGACACCAGTTGCTAATGCTATCGCTTGTTCCTGCTGTTTGTACTGTGCCGTTATTTTTCATTCTCCCATTGTGCTCCACTCCAAGCAGGTCAGCAAATGTGCACTGAACGTGCATGTGACCTGAAAGCTATGCCATCCAGGATTCCAGACACATTTCCCATTCTTCCCAAAACAACTGATGGGTTAATGAACACAGCATAGCACATAACGTCCCACCAAGCATTAAGGATATCCAACACAGCTGCTGGAAGGCTTTCATGCAGAGCGGGCTACTGTTAATCATTTCCCACCATGTCATTAAAGGGGCAGATGTAGTCATGCAAAGGACTTCTCTTATTGGCTTGGCGCTAAATGAAGTGGGAGCGGGATGCTGGGCAATTGTCTCCATGGCTAAAGAAATGTTTTGGGTGTCAAGCTACATACAAAAATAAGATAGGATAGAAAATATTGCAGAAAAAATGTGTACTTTTTTCTTCTTCTTTTTTTTAGAAATGTAGAAAGTAAAAAAGGTAAAACAACTCATATTGTGAACTCCTGCAATTTAAACCTATTTCGTAACCCTTTACAAATGAAACATAAGCAAATTCAGTTTATGGAACAAACTTCATTTAGGAGAGTTTAACCACACTCCCTGTAAACATTTTGCAAAGCTAATATTGACCCAATACAGCAGTTCTGTGTGACCTAAAGTGGACAGACTTTTAGTTTGAAAAGGAAGGAAGTGTCAGCTTGACACTCCTTGATTACAGCGCCTTTTCTCAAAACTAGTGAAAACTAGGTTAGCACCAAAAACATGCGGTAGGTTTAAATTTAGGTCTGCAAATAAAAAACTGCAAACTGTAAAACACAATTGCTGAATGAAAATTGAAGTTCCAGTGACAATTTGAGTCAAGGAGGGAAAGAAGTTCTAGAATGGAAAGTGACATTCTAAAATAAAAAAATGTAGAAGTTCTAATTTGGAAAAAAGGTTAAAAAAAAAAAGTAATTGTGTGGGATTTAAAATCGAATGAATATAACTTTACTGGAAAGTGACGCTCGAGAATTGAGGTTGGAGTTTTTAAGTAGGAAGTAAAATTCTAGAATACAAATGTAAAATGTTCCCTTTCAAAGTGCTGATTTGAACTAAATGGAACTTGGAATTTTACAATGAATACATAGAAACACTTTACAACTTTAGGATGAATTCAAATGTCTAGAATGAACAAGTTACAGAATGGAAGGTAAATGAAAGCTTCAAGAGTACCTTAGTGAAAGGTCCAGTTATAAGGGCATTTGCAGTAGCCAATGACAGCTTTTTAACAAATGACAACACAAAACAGACTTTGGTATAAAATACTTTAATAAATAATAGTATTGTTCTAAGAACAAACAAAAAAATTCCACTAACAAACCAAGACTTTTACCAAATATTGTACAAAATAATTACAATGTTCTGCACATTCAGCCCTCCGTGTGGGGCTAACAGAAAGTAAAAATTTACTGAGAGAAAAATTATTTGGGTTTTCTATGAATGCATCTGCATTAACAAAAAATATTGAAAAAAAAAATCATCATATTCATCTGCAAACAGTGACGATAACTGACCCCCAAACCCCCTCCTGCAACTGCTGTGGAGGTAACACTAAACATTTCTCTTCCTGTGTGTTCTTAGTGCAGAAACAGACTGGACAACATCCACAACAGTCAAACAACATCAACAGTAATACAACTTGTTCCCTTCATTAGACCAGAGTAGATACACACAGGGAGAGGCGGTACATTAGGATACAGACACATCTATTGCAAGCAGGTTCCCATTCACACAACACACTGTCTGTGATGAGGTTTCAGTGTCTTGCTAAACAGCACTTCCCCTGGGTGGATGATTACCGTGGAGTTGTTTGAAGCTAACACCATGCTGCTCTGTGCAGCATCTCTGCTGTCAGCAGACTGTAGAACTATAAATTTGTAACTCACATACTAAGAGGCTCAAGTGAGACTGGCAGCGGGGCTTTTAAGTTGTTTGGACCCTGCGTCCTCTACATACTGAAAATAGAAATCAGATGCATCAGTGCTGATTAAAGATTCACCAAAGTTTTCCTTTTTGCCATTTGGTGTCCAATAATCTCGTAAGCAGCATGTGGCAGAGCACCTCAGAACCGTCAGTCAAAAACTTTCTTAACTTGAAATTATATTTCCATTCTGCCAGACATGAACAGAAACACATCATTTATAGCATACAGCGCTTCGCCTTTGCTTTTGACAAGACAAATATCAAAATTCTTCAATTTGCTTGCCTGCTGTGATGCCAAAATGATGATTGTCAAATGTCAGTACATGCATTTCTGTAGGGAGTATGACATTAATGAATTAAGAAGTGCTTTCGGGAACAGCTTTACTCGTTTTGAGTGATGATACTGAGGAAAACCTGAACAAAGAAACCTAGATCTGGATCTACTCGGATTGCTTCAAATGTAAAAGAACAATGTGGATTAGAAGGTAGAGATCAGCAGTTATGAGTGAGTCATTAAGTGATAAATGACAATGGTGTGTTACAGCAAGTCCAATGTGGAGAAAATGAAAGAAAATACATAATTTAGCAAAAATCCAACAGAAAACTGAGCAAATACATAAATTAGAACCTATCTGGATACAAAATGGCATAAAATCAAAATAACATCAGTCATATTAATATATTTTTTGGAGGACTGGCTTTATACTTAGCCCTGAACACTGTGATAATGAAATTCAGGGACCGAAGTTTAAAAAGATCAAATGGACCCCCCCCCCAAAAAAAGAAAATACACTACAAATTGAATTTGTAGAATTAA
This sequence comes from Copadichromis virginalis, assembly GCF_057382275.1. NCBI lineage: Eukaryota > Metazoa > Chordata > Actinopteri > Cichliformes > Cichlidae > Copadichromis > Copadichromis virginalis. Next base: position 9,906,712 of record NC_140636.1, read on the forward strand.
AAGTATCAAAAGTAATAAAAGGTGACTATTGCAAATGCTCATAAAATTTCACTCTGGAGGTCTCCAGTGAGATGAAAATGACTGTTAATGATGGAGTTCCTGTAGCTGTAGCACTGATGACCCAGCTGATCCTCACAGCCTGTTCCAATGGCTGGCAGGTCTGGGATCAGCTCTCTAACAAATAATTCTAAACATAAAGACAAACAATCAACACTTAATTTCTCTTTAAACAAGTTTTCATGACTCAGTGGGACCACGGGCACTGAAAAATCTGTCTAAAACCTGTCGTAGTGTCAACAGACACTGATAAACGGAATGACATAATTAAAAAAAGAAAGAAAGAAACAACCACAAAACAATCTTATTTTTTAGAATAACTATGATACAAAGCATCACTTAAGTTATTAAACTCAAATATACACAGCCATTTTTTATATTTACATATGTACAATGCAAAGAAGAAAACAGCATTTACTGCGATCGAGTTGTTGTTAGGACTTCTTTCCCTTTTTGTGTATTTAAAATCTGCGTACAGTCTACAAGAGGAAGGAAAGAAGTAAAAATAGGAGCTGAAGGCACTTTTCTACTAAAGCAATATGCTGAAAAATAATCATGCAGACTTGCAGGAAGTAGTGCCAATTATTTTCAAATGATATATAAACCTTTAAGATGTTTATGACTGTAAACAAACAAACAAAAAAAAAATCATGCCAGGCATTATACAGTGGTTACTTTGTGCCAACTTTCAAAGAACTTAAATATATATATAAAACTTGTTTTTAGTATTTTTTTTCTTTAAATAAAAACACATGATTTGAAGACAGTGTAGAAAAGGCCCACAGGTGTGGGCTAAGGCAGACAGGAAACAAATGCACCACGCCACGCAGTAGAAACGGCGTTAACAGCTGCCAGCCAATGACGTTCAGTTAAATCTCCAAAGTTTCAAAGAAACAAACGTGAGCGTTAGTTTTTTTCTAGTGAAGCAAAAAAAATAAAAAATAGAAAGAAATGTGTGTAAACAGAAAATCTAGAAATGTGAAAAGAAAATTCTTGATTTCAACAGTGTAACAATCCAGAAATCCCGAAGCCATGTTTAATTTTCATGCCTCTTTTTTTTAATTTTTTTTTATAGTAACATCTGTGCTGCAGAAGAAGAATTTAAATAAGGCGAGGCAAATAAAAAATATAAAATTAAAGCATCTGTAATCTTCACTTTTGGTGCTTTTAAGAGTTGAAAAGTCAGTGACATTGAAGACATCGCAGTTTCTTCCTTTTACTCAGACGGTCCCTCCTCTTCCTGTGTGGGGTTCACACGTAGTGATCTTTAATGTCCTCGCTGAGTTTGGCGGCATTCAGGTTTTTACACCGGTTGTCTTTGGGGCTGTACGCTGTCCGGTGCGGCACCTTCAGCGGACCGCTGCGCGTTGTACAAATCATCCCTCCCTTACCCATCATTCCCCTGTCCTGTGTTATGGTGCACTTCTGAGGCGGACACTTGTCTCCCATGCCCAACGCCCTTTCCTCGTCTTCCGCCTGATCCCCCTCGTGCTCCCCGTCCTCCTCACCCTCGGCCCCATCGCACGTCCTGTCAGAGGGGCCCATCAGTTTCTTGCATTCATACTGAACGTCTTTGTCGCGGTTATCCTTGAGAGCGTTGCTTCGCAGCGGCTCCAGCTGGTTGTTGACTGTTGTCTCCTCAGATCGGGCCGCTCTCTCGCGCTCTTTCTTCCTCTTGCGGGTCCACCAAACGCAAACAACGATGCAGAAGATCCAGAGAACGCTGAAGACCACACACAAAACTGGGACCAGGTAACCTGAAGAGGAAGGTTTAATGGGATATTAGGAGATCATTGCATTTAAAGATGTTACAAAGATATATCATACCATCGGCAAAATTAAGAAAAAAGCATGTACCTATTGTTTTGTACAGAATATAATAACTAAATTTGACTAAATTTGGAACCGCTTCAGTTTTTTCTTGCAGATCAGAGGCCAGAGAGTGATTGTATAGAATTTTGTAACATCAGTGTGATTCGTGATTGAGCAACACAATTTTAAGTGATAAATTGAACAAAAATGCTAGTTGTAGCAAATATGACAAAAATACGGTAGACTAATTCTCACAGAGGAACCGATGTGTAACTCACCAACAGTAGGGCACTCCACCACCACCTTCACTTTGACCTCAACCACTGCCAGAATGATGGTGCTGTTCTGGCGTTTGGACAGCGCAGTGGTGATAGCGCTGGCCACCTTCTGGATCTGTCCACAGTCGCCGTCTTTCGATCCTCCATCCTGCTCAAAAGACTACAAAGAGGAAGAACAGGAACAATAAGATTTATTTCTCTTTTTAATTCAAAATAACTTGTTTCGCCGTTTAGATTTGAATATGTGGTGGGTATAGCTCAGAGAAAGTTTAGTGTTTTCATAGCTGATTGCAGGAATTAATGGTTTCATTCAATTATGGTCCTGGAAGACACTTGCTTTTGTATAATCCTGGATTACATGAGAACATCTCATTGCATTTATTTTTGGTTAAAATCACATCATTTCTGTGCCTCTTCTGAAAGGTTCATCGTGTCACGTTTAGTTTTCTACTGCCAGAAAGTCTGATTCTCACAAACCAAACCCAGAAGATAAGCAAAACCAGAACCATCGTGACAAGAATAACAGAGAGAGTTCCAATCAAATCATGATCCCTGCACACACTAAAATATGTAATGCACATCTTAAACATCTGACAGTTGCTTTTCATTACAGGGGACACAAATACTCCCTCAAACCTTTCAGTGCTCTTTGAATAGAGCTTTTCAGTGATGTAAAGAAAAGCTGATTTGTAGGTAAAAGGAAAAAAATTTGCAAAACACAGATTCCCTCAGTGCAGCGGAGAAAGAAAAGAAGTCCCATTCGCCAAATGGTCAAAGTCTCGCTCGAGGCCATGTAAGAAGACAAAAAAGAAGAAGAAGAAAAAACACATTCATCCGTCAGAATAAAAGAGATTCTCCTCCCAACATCTGGCAGGCTGTGAACCCCCCCCCCCCCCCGCTGAGGGTGGAGTTAATTGCCTAATAAGGTGCTGATGGTGAGAACAGAGAGGTGGAGTTGGGGATGCAGGGCTGTTGTTGGGGGATTAGCTGTGTGCTGTGTAGTTCAATTAGGACAAACAATAGAAAAGAGGCCAGCTGTGCTCCCTGCTCGCCTGGGGACAAACACTCCTTTTTTCTTCTCCTGAGGAAATCAGCAGCTCATTCACACACCCAACTTCCAGACTGACTGACAGATCACATTGCAGAGATACTGAGCTCAGTGCACAACGTGCATGCTGTAGACTGCAAGGAGATCTTTTGGGGTTCATCATTTTCTCTATATATTGTTTACTGTGTGTGGAGGTCCGAGTTTGCTTAATAACACCCAAATACTCTTGAAGGATTTATTTATTTATTTATTTTTACCATATTTTGTTCCAGTTTGGAGAGGAAATGTATCTAACACACTTGACAGCAACATGTGCTCAATTCTAGAACAATCACTGTTCTAGTGTTTAAGTTCCTCTTGTGCCAGAAAGCGGCTATCCTGAAGCAGGAGCTAAAACATCCCAACGCTGGAGTTCTAAGAACTTAGTTGTAATTTTGGGCATGTAGACAGGACTCCCTCCAAGAGCTGTAAGAAGAATCAGTCCACATCCTCTTACACTATTTCTACCTAGCGGGAAAGGTAATCCTCAGCAAAAAAAAGCTCAAACAGAAGGAAATAATTAATTTTTTTTGCAATTATTTGGGACTATCTTGAGCAGCGGATGAAAACACATTTAGTGTTTAGTTCATTAGTGTTGGTTTGTGTTTGTCCAACCCCAACTGGTCACGACAGACGGCTGCCCCCTCTGGAGTCCGGTTCTGCTAAAGGTTTCTTCTTGTTAAAAGGGAGCTTTTCCTTCCTACTGTCACCAAGTGCTCGCTCAAAGGGGGTTGTTTGATTGTTGCAGTTTTCTCTGGGGTTATTTAGGGTCTTTACCTTACAATACAAAGTGCCTTGTTGTTATATAAATATATGTATACCATATATATATATATATATATATATATATATATATATATATATATATATATATATATATATATATATATATATATATATATTAGGGGTGCAACGATATTCGTATCGATATTGAACCGTTCGATACAGTGCTTTCGGTTCGGTACGCATATGTATCGAACAATACAACATTTGTAATTTATTTTATCAATTTTCCTTCTGACGATGCTGTCTGTGTTGAGCGCTCAGTGAATCTGTGTTCGACTACTCCGCCTAGGCTGCACTGTCGAGCGCAGATCCACTGAGCGCTCCACACAGACAGCATAGTCAGGAGGAAGAGCGCAGGGCAAGCTAGCGAGACAGAAGTTAAGCTCTCAGCAACATGGACCTCCCCACCTTCATTCAGATCTGGCGTTTGGAATTATTTTGGTTTTCATGTGACGTATGACCCTGAAGGTAAGCGAGTCATGGACTAAAGTAAAACAGTATGTTGGATGTGCCATGCAATGCTCAATTACATTGGTGTGAACTAGTGTGTTAGCGCAGTTAGCTCGTTAACGTGTTGGCCGTCTAGCCCCATGCACGGGGCGATCGGCGGTAGCTCGTTAACGGAGATTTGTCGTGTTGTGGCGTTAAGGTCATTTCAACGAGATTAACCTGAAAGCACTAGTGGGAACACAACGAATATGACTGCACATTTACGCCGACATCATCCTAGTGCAAAGACAAAAACAACAAGCATGCTACTAACTTTAGCCGAGTCATTTAGACAGCTGTTAGCACATGATTCTCCTTATGCTGCTGAGAATATAGCCCAGAAGAAGCGGATAGTATAGCTTTTATTTTGGAAAGAGCCATTTCTCTGTAATAAAGTCTCTTTTCCAAAGATGAGTGATTCCTCAATCAGATACAGGGCTTGCAATATCGCTAGCCCGACGTCCCGGAGCTAGCAATTTTTTCAGTCGGGCTACCAAAATCTATCTCTTCCCTGCCCGTCGGGCTATTGTAGGAAAAATATATGTCAATGCTTTTGCATTCTTTCAGAAATGTAGCTGGGTAATTATGTCATTGGCATCGGTGAGCCACTGTCAATATGTGACATATTGAAATCGCGTTTGAATTTGCGCTTGTTTTTTTGCTTTCACTTTGCAATCGTGCGAACTGTGTATAGAGAGCGACAGCACTGATTGGTGAGTGATGATAATTTGTGCACCAATTCCTCTGACATCGTCTTATTAATCGTTAGCTTACTATGCAAACATGACAAGTGAAATCTCCTGCAGCTTAAACATGTGAGAGGTTGATCGCGCAGAGAATCGCTGAGCTTATGTGAGTCCGTGTGTAAAAGCAGCAGGAGAAGTTATGACAAATCAGACTATAAGGCAAAAAGAAAGTGCAGCTTTATGGTTTCATGGACAAAAGAATTTCTGTGGCTGCAATATGACGAGCTAAATAACCAGGGCTGCACATAAGTGGTCCGCAGGTGCGCATTCGCTGTCAAAATAAAAAACACGCACAAGGGTTAGGGTTAAATTTAAAAACTGTACTTTTGAGTTAAAATATATATTTATAATTTTAATAAATGACAAATTAAAAAGGCATGAACATTTTTTTTGTATCGAAAAAATATCGAACCGTGACACCAAAGTATCAAACCGAACCGTGAATTTTGTGTATCGTTGCACCCCTTATATATATATATATATATATATATATATATATATATATATATATATATATATATATATATATATATATATATATATATATATATATATATATAAATAAAACTCAACTAAATCGAATGCATGGCTACAAAGACAGAGGAAATTCCACCAGCGCCTCCAAAAAGCCAACAGCATCGAGCCAAACGTTTGCGATGCTATCAGCAGACAGAGCGCTGACTGGTAGAAACGCTGGCTTGGACAGTAATGGGAACAACAGTGGAATTCCCCATGAAGAGAAAGAAGCACAAAAAATTGTTAAAATTAAAAACAGTTTCCAACACTCCACCACAAAAGATTTCTTATGTATGATGACTGTTTTTTCCATGCCAAGCGCTAAAGCAAAGGACCAACACAGCATGAACATAAACAAGTGTTTCCCACCTTACTAGTTTTTCCATATCTGTATATAAATTCAACACCGCCACACCTACAACAAGCGGACATCAGTCTGCAAAGGTCTGTGCAGCACCCATGGACAACTCTGTGATGAGCATGCCTGATGAAACAAATCGAAGTAAACACTTTCAAATATTTGGCCACAACTTCTTGAACATCCCTCAGTTTTCCTTAAAAAACATTTGAAGAGGCCACAACATGTTCGAGGGGACACAAACCAAGACAAACCACTCGTCCCCACATGCATTCTGAAACACAGGCATCGCACTTCTTTCTCCGCTCAGGTTAAAGCCTGCGCTCAGATCATAAAGATTTCACTCGCACGTGAAACTGAGCGGTGACATATCACTGCAACACAAGTCCGCAACAAGTGGGAGTGGAGCTTTTTATTTTTTTTCCTCCTTCTTTTTATGAAAGCCTTGTTGAGGAGTTTGGGTGGATGTCAGGCTCACCACTCCTTTTCCTGTATCTGTCGCTCAAAACAGGCCTGCAAACATCAGAGGAACAAAAACTAATCCCCTCCATTAAGAGCTTAGATGTGACTGATTCCCTCAAGTCTGGGTGGCCGAGAGTGAGAAATACAGAAACTAAAACAAAGAGGGGGGAAATTATAAAGGAGGGCAAATAAAAGCAAGCAAGGGAGACAGATGGGATCAGACAGATTGTGCAGATATTAAAGGAGAAGATAAAGAAGACAGGGAAGGAAAAGATGCAGAGGAAGAAGAAGAAATATGCAGAAGGAGAGCAAGATCGGCAAGTTCCCAAAAGTAAAGCTAAATTTTAACCAGATGTTGTTAAAAGCATCAAATACTTCTTTCTTTCCTCTCTCTGTTTTCTAAAACAAGGACGAAATAAACCAAAAATAGAAAAAAGATCTGATTTTATTGTCCTCTACTGGAAACAATTTGCAGTGGGGGGTTATGTGCGATTCAATAAAGTGGAAGAAGAAAAAAAGGGACAAGTGAGGAGGAAAGACTGGGAGTTCGTGTAAGCAGGATCAAAGATCAGAGAGGCATCTCCACAGAATCATGGTAGTGGGTGGATGCAGTAGCCATAATGGGGGATGAATTATTTGCATAAAGATACATATTTCAAACTGAAGAAGCTTCTCGGATGAGCGGTGAAACATCTTCAAGCAACTTAAAGAAGTCGCTTTTCTTTCCAAGCTCCTTAGACTATGATGACCTGTATGACTGAGAACCTTCACAGACTTTCTAAACGTTTCTTTCTTCCTTTTCCTGTCTTAGAATCATCCTAAAACTTCTCACCAATGCTCTTTGCTTTTTCAAATATAAAGGCACAAGTCAGTCTTACATTGTGGGACAAGTGCACACAAGTGCATGTGTGTATGTGTGTAATAATTACCAAAGCGACTTCCACGGCATCACTGGTGGAGTAGGACTGGTCACAGAGGATGAGCAATGCCCGCTCTTCAGCAAGCGTCCGAGTCACGGGGAGATACCTCAGCTCCGAGCAGATGTTCTCCACTGTGGTTCCCTGCGGCACACGGACAACACGGGTGAACAAATTCCTCTCATTCCTTTTAAGTCTTTCTTACATGGATTCAATCCGAAAGCATCCCCCAGCAGGGGGAAAACCTTGCCTCATCAGCACTTTGTCAGAGGAGCAGATTTGTTCCCATTCAGACATGCCCGACAGGCATGACCCAGACAGCCAGACAAACTTTTCCCCTCCCCCTGCTAAGACTCAAAGTTTTTTGGTCAGTACAGAGCTGATCCAGCACCTGTCCCTTTGTAAAAGTGTCCTCTATATTAAAAGCCATGTGTTAATATTAATAAAGTCTTGAAATGTATGGAGAATACATTAAGAATCACGTTTATGTGAACTGTGCCTGCAATGTAAAACCACAGATTTTTGTTCAGTGCCACTAAAGCATAAGACATAAAAGGCTTTTGTAACTGGACCCACAGACCAAGCTTAAAAAAATTCAGAAGACAACGATTCAAGTTCCTACTTCTGTATGATTTACTCACCTGTGGCACTTTGTCCTTTTTAAAGATGAGTGTGATGTGAGCACAGTTGTTATCCAGATAGCCGCTGTTAGGTTCACACTGGGTGTGCAGAGGTGTGGGGGGGTCTGGCGTTGAGCACACCCCCCACTGATGACAGGGTGGCGAGAAGCAGGTGAGGAACTGGTGCTCCACACACTCGTGACCTCCGGGGCAGGACGGAAGGTTTGCTTCGGGAGGCGGAAGAGCCTTCGGGAGGATGCAGAGCTTACGGCCACATCTCACCTAGAGGAATTCAGCGTTCAGAGAGAGGGTCCACACCAAACGCTCAGTTAGCTAATACCGAGCTAGCTTAGCTTTAGCAATTACGATTCATTCTCGTATTCCTAACCTTGGAACAATGAACATTCCCGTTGACACACTGGCATGTGTTACATTCCTCCTCCCAGCGGCTGCCGTGAGGAAACTGTAGGTCAGTGTGACGGCATGGCTTCCCAAGTCCGATGACTGGAAAGAAGAAAGAATTAAAGCAACAATTGAAGTTGTCAAATGTAATCTTAAATGTAAGTTATAATCCTATAAAACTGCTGGAGTTCACTGTAGTCACATGAAAGCCATAGAGCTGCCCTAGGTAGACATATTATTCTCTCTCCTTTTCTTCTGTCATATACAGCACCTACTATCAGAGTAGTGAATGCTTACATTAAAAATGGTGGAAGTTCAAAATAATGATGTCAGTGTATGCCGATGTAGTCCTGCAAGCCAAAAGCTCACTCCATTTCAGATACTTTTTCTATTTTTAGCTCTGCTTGATGTCATAGACAGAGGATATTGCAAATATGGTTGTCTTAGCCCCTCCTGCTTTTAAGACCTTGTGTTTACTGGGGACAGCCAATCAGAAGACAGGGAGCTTAAATAGAGGGCCAAGGGATCTACGTATAGGCTTCAGACCCAAAGGGCACACAAAGGGTGCTAAATAAAGACAAACGTTTGTGAAAAATGAACAAACAGCTACTCTGATAAAAGGTCCAAGCAAAGAAATATTGGAAACGAGCATAATAGGTCTTCTTTAATAAAATGATTCAAATCTGGTTTACGTCTAAACCATCATCTTATGAACCTCTATAAACAGCTATTTATTGTACTTACAGTCTTGGCAGCGAGGTCCAGCATGTCCTGGAGGACAGAGACAGCGGTAGCCATTGATCTCATCCATGCAGGTCGAACCTTCAGCACAAGGAGACGACTGACACTCATCGATGTCTGAAAGAGAAAACCGCAGGCAGCGTGCAGAGAATTACTAAACTTCTAATGCCCACCATAGACCAGTCTAGACAAGTCCCAGTGACTCACTGTAACAACTGTGAGTGCTTTATTTAAAAAGCAAGCATTGTAGGCATTGTTAGAAAAAACTTTTCAGATTATAGCGCATAGAAAGTTGAAAACTACAACCTAAAAACATTAAGAACTAAAAAATATTTTTAAGTACAGATATTTCTTTCAGTGTTGCATTTCTCTTTTGAGTGTTTCTCTACTTAAAAAAAAAAACAAAAAACGTCTCAAATACCGGTTTGGTTTTAAACTCTTTAAAAGAATAACGCTGAACGCTTTGGTTCAGCGGGGGCTTTTTCTGAAGAGCTCTCTCCCAGAAGGGCCACGGGAGAGCGCACAGACCTGTCTGACAAACTTCAGCTCTGACCTCGCTCGGTGCAGAGGGGAGAGGTTAAGACGGTCTTCCTGAAAGGCTTCCTAATCTGTCGCCCTGAAACAATCGGCTCACGCTCCCTCGCTGCGGCCTTTCACCCCTGAACCCCCGCCCATCTGACCCCAGCCTCATGCCCCCTTCCAGTTCCCAGGGACTCACTGATGCGGCAGTCCGGTCCAGCGAATCCTGGAGCGCACTCGCAGCGAAACCAGTTCACACCATCCACACAGATGCCACCGTTGTAGCTACAAAGGAGACAGGAGACAGATCCAAACAAGTCAATCAAAAGTGGATTTAACCTAGAAACAAATATTCAGTTTTTGATGTTAACAAAAGCTCTCTGAATTTTTTTTGTACTTGGTAAGTAAATAATCTAATTTGACCCATATAACCCCGCCCACACACACAAAAGAGATAAGAAAATGTACGCATAGCTGGAAAATGGGTGAACGGGTAGATATGTGTAGCTTAGTAGTCCTGATTTATCCCACGCTCTGCTCTGTGGGTCTGCAGAGCCTCTCAGGCGCAGCAGGATGAAGCTGAGCCCAGATCAATGTCCAGGCTTCATATGTAAATCTGCCCAGGCCACATACTGAGCCCCCCCAAACACCCCTCAACACCTTCACTCCTTACAATGTTTCCCAGGTCGAGGTCGGTGAATGGTCAGAGGGGTGACACTTCACACTCTCCTGCACTTCTCCCCCTCCTCATCCACCGCCTTCTCCAAAAAACCAAAACCACCACTAATCCACCTGTCAGTCATTGAAGGGGAGGGCAAGGGGGAGGGAAGGCTTTTGTCCAGGGTAGCCTCTCTGATGTAGAGAATCCCAAGATCTCAACAGTTTGCGTACTCCTCATTTTTTCAATAAATTGCAAAAAACAAAAAAATTATAAAATGTGTTGTTTTGTGTAGCCAACCAACCAACAACCTCAAACTCATTAACAAAAACACATCACATACAGATTTCCTTAGATACTGATATATTGTAGCACCAATACATTTTTAAAAATCATTAGAGGGCAAAATATTTCCATATCTTACCAGGGATGAGGATTGCAGTCATCAACATCTGCAAGAGGAAAGACATAATTAACTTTAAAACTTGAAACCTGTCATAATCCATAGGTGAGAATGAGTGAGTTGTATAAATGTATAAAAAGCATATGTAACTGATTTTATCCTGATGCTATAACAGTATATAGACATACGTTTTTTTAAACACACAGTATCTGCATGTATCCTGGTTAGTAAGAGAATGTAAGAAATACCCAAAACTTTGCATACTCTGTGAACATGTGGGTCCTTCCCAGCCGTCTTTGCATATACAAGTGTAGGCGTCTCCCCCTCCAACACATGTCCCTCCATTTTCGCAAGGACCTGAATCACAGGTGCTGTTCTTGGCTAAAAAAAACAAATAAAACAGTAAAAATCATTAATGTAACTCTGTGTTTTTGCAGTGAAACAAAAGTGATGCTGGTGTCTCACCCATGTTGCAGGTGCTGCCACCCCAGCCTGAGTGACAGCTGCACAGGAAGGAGTCTCCGTGGTCATAACACGTTCCCCCGTTACTGCAGGTAGTGGAGTCGCACTGGCTCTCGCCTACACCGAGATGGCATGGGGAAAAGATTTTAAGCTTTTGACGCAATGCAAAGTGTCTATTTAATGAGTTGGCTCGCATGTTGAACTTACGTGAGTGGCAGGTCTTTCCTTTCCAGTTGTCTACACAGTTGCAGTAGAAGTCATTAAGCAGATCGACACATTGGCCTCCATTCTGACAGGGGTTCCTGCTGCACTCGTTTACGTCTGGAAAAGAGTCAGACAGCAACTCAGTGCACTCATTTTAGCTACTGATTACCGTCCTAACGTAATCAGATAACGTGTGATAATAGTTTGGTTCAACTCTTCAGCAAAAACTCAAGCTTCTCTAGCCCCAGGCATAGTCTTGGCAGAGATTATAGTATTTTGCACTCAAAACTGTCAATGTTTATTTCACCAATAAATTACTTCTGTCTAAACCTAACCCTTTTCCTTTCAAATATAATATAGACTGTCATCTGCAAATGTGTGCACTGTCTGTAAGCACATAGCCACAAAATAGATTTTGAGTCTGTCAGCTGGCTTGATTGTTACATTTTACACCTGTATTTATCTCAAATCTTCTAGTCCTCTGCGAGATCCTCAAACTGCTCATCATTCCTCTTGTGTCTCCCATGGCTGTGACTCATAATCTGCATGACTCAGCCAGGCTCTCCTTTACAGCTTGTACTGTTGAGCTACACCAACACTGAGAAAAATCCACTCCTCTGCCACACACCTACACACACTCACCAACATCACAGAGGCTGCCCTCCCAGCCGTCTGGGCAGAAACACTTAAAGGAGTTGATCTCATCGATGCAAGTGCCTCCGTTCTTGCACGGAGATGATGCACAGTCATTAATGTCTGCAGGCAAAGAGAGAAGAGTTCTTTTAATACCCTGTTAATTTTCAAGAAAAGATCAAAACTGTTGATTTTTGTCTTTTACATTTTGTTTATTGAGATTCTTTCTTCCTTCTGCTGTAGACCAAACTAAGTAGACCAAACTAAGACAGACATGATTGCTGAAGTGAGAGTTTGAATTACCGTAAGAATTATGTGGTTCCCAGTGATGGTAACTGATGATAAATATAGTCAGTGTGTGTGTGTGTGTGTGTGTGTGTGTGGGTGGGTCAGCTAATAATGACTCACTCTCATGGCAGTAGGTGCCAGTGAATCCCGGATCACAGGAGCAGCTGAAGTTCCCAGCCGGCAGGCTGATGCAGCGGCCACGCGGTCCACACACATTGGATGAGATGTTCCACACCCTCTTTTTAGTGTCGTTAGTTGTGACGGCAACAGTGCAACTATCAATCACTTGGGGTAACGAAATGAAAAAGAGATGATCAGCAAGGGGAGCACTTTCTGATGAGTACATTTTTTAAAAATGTGAAGATGCTGGGTTACCTTCACATTGGTTGGTCTTGCAGTGGTCCTTGAGCTCTGAACAGGTTTTGCCCTCATAGTCATCCGGACAGCTGCAGTAGAAATCACCGGTCAGGCTGTGGCACTGAGCCTTGTTCTGACACGGGTTTGGGCTACAGGGGTTGTTCTGCAACTTCAGGAAGAAAAACAGAAAATGCATTTGTGAAACGAAACTACAGCAAAAACATCAAACTGTCTTCTGCATATTATATAAGTTGGATTTAGTCCTTACCTCACACGTTGTTCCAGTGAAGCCCTGTGGGCATTCACACATGAAGCCGTGCAGCAGGGTGTGGCAGCGCCCGCCGTTCTTACATGGACTGCTACTGCACCAGTTCCTCGGAACCTCGCAGTGCCGACCCCCAAAACCTGGCTGGCAGACACACTGGTAGCCTCTGGCCAACTCCTGGTATAAAGATAAGAAGTCATCAAAGTGTCTGCTGACACATTTTATTTATAGAGGATAATTAAACTGTCACTTTTGTCCAGATATGTTCAAGCTTTCACCATGACAACTGCTGTGACATTTGGAAAGGGTAAGTTGCACATCACAAATAGTGACTGATTTCAGGTTATAAGGAAAAAACTGTTTTTCACTAAGAAACAGCTCAACACCTTCTTTAGCTAATACATGCAAAACTAACCAGGAGGCTGATGCAGCTTACTTGACTTACTGGATCAATGCCATGCATTTTCTTTAATTCTTGATTTATCTGAAACAGGCTTCAAATCCAAACCCAAGTCCATATTTGAAGTTTTGTTTTTTATTTGTTTAACAAAACACAAAAGCTCATTCAGTCATTGAATGTTGATAACCTTTCAAAGTCATAATAGCTTATTCTTTTATGTTGTGACAGGTACTTGGATGATTGACAAGAAGCATGTTACTTCTCCGTTGCTGTCATCACATCAAAAATAAAATCAATAAAGACCTCATTATGTTTGAACTAAAAAGTCTCACCTTGCAGGTCCCTCCGTTCTGACACTGTCCGTGACAGCTGTTCACGTCTGTTGAATAATCAATCACAAGAAAAATGTCAGATCTGAAACCGACTTTGACAAAATGGGCAGAACAGTGTTGTAACGTGCAGCTGCTACAGGAAAGTGGTCGATGAAACCAAAGCAAAGTTTTCCATGCCTGGAAGAATTGCAGATTCAGAGGTGCAGATGAGCTGTGAGAATGTGCAACGGAATTTAACTTGCAGAGGGAAAAAAGCTAACCCTAAAGAGTTTAAGCAATTTAAGAAAAAAGTTTGATAGTTTGGGAAAACATTGTAGTTTTAGAAGAGTGAGCCAGTGTGTAGCAGGTACACAGCCATAAGGGAGGTATATAAGAGACAGAATACAGCTAAAGCCCAGCTTCCTTGGCCGACAAGCTTCTCTTCCACTGCCATCTGCAAATCTCTGGATTTCTCAGTAGACGTTTTTCTTTTTGTGCTTTCTAAGAAGATAAACTCTTCTTGACTTTTATGTGTACAATGTAAAATATACTATATACATATGAATTATTAAGGACTATACTGGACAGTAGGGCTGCTCGATTATGGCAAAAATGATAATCACGATTATTTTCACTGAAATTGAGATCACGATTATTTGACGATATTTATTTAACCCTTTAAGACCTACCATAGAACCAAGTCCACCAGAGCTTATATATATATATTTTTTTTACATGCTGTAGTGCCATTTGTGGGAGCATTTCAAGTTGCTATACATCAATACAACCGTTATAGCCCATATTTTAATAATATGTATGCATTAAGTCCATAGTAATTACATAAATTGCAAAAAAGTGCAATAAACTACAAAAAAAATTGAAAATCGCTTTTGTTTTGTTTACATATATTTCTACTTGGAGAAATTTAAGAGGTTTATCCCTCAAAACTTTAAATACAATAAAGTTGCAAAAAAATAGTTTCCCACCACAGGAAATTTATTTTGAGTGTCTTCATAGTTTTATTTTGGAGATACAGCAATTTTTATATACTGCAGGAAAAACAAAAAACAATCCTATGATGCAAATTTGCAAAGAAAACAGCATGTGCATCATTTTACTGTGGGAAGTGTTACGAACAGCTGATAGGAACGGCAAAGCGTGTTTCTGGAATATTATGTTTTTGTTCCTGCAAGCACTTTTTATGCAATTTTTGCAAAGCTATATGTGGAACGAAACCGTGACCGAGGACAAGCTGATGGCATCAGATGTAAGTACAACTCCTCCGGTTTCATATGCAAAACAAATTATTGCGCTAGCTTACACGGTTCAGGTTCTACAGGGATTTAAAAATAGTTACGCAAAACGGAGCGTGCTGCTCTGACCGGCTTTAAAGGGTTAACAATGACTTTAAAAAAATAATATAAAATGGTGTGCAACACCACTGAAGTTTTGTTTTTTTTTTTAAACTCTCTTTTCAACCAACGGCAGTCACTCTCCAAATAACTTCTGCTTAGCTTTCCGAGCTTCCCTCGGGTCCTCTTAATCAGCGGTCTCCACCCTTTTTTGCGCCACGGACCGGTTTATGCCCGACAATATTTTCACAGACGGCCTTTAAGGTGTCGCGGATAAATGAGGGAGGGGCTAATAATCGGCTCAGTCATTTTTAATGATCGTTGAAAGCCCAGATCGTAATCGTGATTAAAATTCGATTAATTGAGCAGCCCTACTGGACAGCAGCTCATTCTGTTGCTAGCACACCTGTGTCACCAAAGCATAAGGAAATTCTAGTCAAAATGTTTTGGTCACATAATATGAACATGTACTTTCTACTGTTGGAAGATTTTAAGGTGAAGTTTTGATTGTTTTGCCAATATTTTTTAAATTTACCACTGAGCTTAGAGATTGGACTGTTTCCAAAATTAAAGGTCAAAGATAAATTTATTCTTTAATATATCTTTAATAAACGTGATTAATTAAATCAATTTGCCAAAGAAAAAAATTTGGTGGCAATAAAATTGCTGAAAATATGCAAAAACAGGTTAAAACTCACATGCTTTTAAGGCCCCGTGTGACTTTTTTGTGCAGATATTTTTTTCTTTATTTCGGGAAAAGAAAAAAAACTGCAGTAAATACTATGTTCAGATATTAAAAGATGTTACCTATTATATTGGAATTTACTAGAATTTTGCTAGCAATTTTGATATCGATAGATATTAATAGCATATTGCTATGCTGTCAGTGCTTGTAGTAAGCATCTAGAAAGACCATTTTTCCTGAAAAATTGGTTATTATTTTTGAAATAGGAATTACATGATGTAGATTTTCATGAGAAACCATCTATCAGAACAAACACTGATTTACTGCTACAGTGGAAAAGAAGCTGGCTGGACAGAGGCCCCTGTTTCACCTCTGTTTTCTACAGGTAGCTGGAAAGAGGCTAAAGACTAATGATCTGCTGGACTGATACTAACTGATGTCACAGTTCTGGCCCACCCATCCATGAAAGCAGGCACAGTGATATCCACCAATCAAGTTTTTGCAAGCGTAAGCATTGAGGCACGGCTTCCCCGCGCACTCATTTACATCTGAAAAATGGAGATGAGAGACACAGAGAAAATGAATTAAAGCCAAGAACCTGCTCAGAAAGCCCGTCACCAAGCACAGCCTCCTGTCACACAGCCCACTGAAATGAAGGCCAAAGATCGAAGGTCTTTCCCAAACTTCCCTTTTAGCGACAACTTATGTGAATTGTTTTTTTTTCTTTTTTCATTTCATTTACGGGCTTTAAACGCAGACTTCAGGAACAAAAAATGCTCCATGGTAACTCAAAGTGCTGCGAATTATCCTGCAATATTTGACTCATGGTAACTCTTTCCAACACCTTGATTTATGGTTGTCATCCGCACTGGGCATACGCTGTTTGTAGACCTGTTTGGAGCTGTCTCCAAAACCAATTTTGGTGCTTTGATGGTTATTGGAAACACTTCAGTAGCGCCCTACCACAGCACAAGTTTAATTTAATTCCTGTATTGCTCACAGCTTTCTATGACACATCAAGTTACTTTTTGCACAGTGTGCAGTCATTTGCACAACCCACCGTCATTGTTGTCATCTGCTGTCTTGTGTCTGTATCGTTCTGTTCTGTCTGGTGTTGCACTGTCTTTGTTTTGTGTTTTTGCCATTTTTGCACACTTGCACTTTATGGAGTCCTGTGTTGATTGTCTGTTATATGTCATATGTAGCACTATGGTCTTGGAGGAATGTTGTCTCGTTTCACTGTGAACTGTACCACCGCACATGGTTGGAATCACAATAAAGCCACTTGATTTATTTAAATAAATGAACACTGAAATAAATGTAATGTGTACTAGGTAATAAAGTAAAGTTCATGTCTGGATGGGTGTTTACTTTTCCACTGGTTTCCATTGCCTCCCCCTACTCCTGCCATTTTGTCCTCATCCCCACCCCTAGGGGTTAATGTCTCTCTTTTGCATTCCCTGAGGGCCAACCTGCGGCATTCCAAGTGGTCAGTTTCAGAGGCAGCGCTCGCCGCTCCCACCGTGCCGCCTTGCCCACTATAAACCAACACACAGTGCATTAATACTACTCCCAGGAGGTAAGCGGCACCTGTTAGCCTGCTGAAACTAAACACCCCAAACCCCTTCCCAAAACCCGAGCCTCCTCCCGATCTAAAGCACCCGTTCACTTCATCTCCCTCTCCCACAGGTACCACCCTGCTCCCTGAAAGGAGAAGCACTCTGAGAATAACAGGACTCGTAACACAAGCCGCTGCATTTCAGTTGCTCCCTGTGTATGTTTACAGGTTATGAAGTGTTTCCTGGCTGAAGCCGGAGGGTGTGAGGGCTCCGCTATGCTGGGGCGTTGCCTCACCGTAGCGCATATACTCCACTGTTACGGCCAGTCTGGAGCCAAAGATAACCCCCCAGTGGAGTAGATTTGGTCCCAAGGCTAGCAGTTGCCAGGCGGGGGGTTATTTTTAGCTTTACTCAAGTCACCTGGCTCAAATTGCAGACGATGCTCGGAGAGCGTCTCCGCTGGGCATGCGCATGCACAGACAGACACACACATGAAATTAGTGGGCCTCTTGCAGTTATACTGCTGGTTAAACGATGTGGCAGGATAAACAAACAACTAGATATG
The DNA here is from genome assembly GCF_057382275.1 of Copadichromis virginalis. Taxonomy (NCBI): domain Eukaryota; kingdom Metazoa; phylum Chordata; class Actinopteri; order Cichliformes; family Cichlidae; genus Copadichromis; species Copadichromis virginalis. The sequence continues at coordinate 9,924,644 of NC_140636.1, forward strand.
CTGTAACTCTGCGCGCAAGTGTGGATGCATGGAATTCACCATAGGTGCCACACACATTGGCTTCACCACATATCATCTAGCATGCAGTGGTTTTTCAAATTAGGATTTTAAAATTAAAATTATATAATATTATGAAGCTTCTACCTGAAAGACACCTAATTTAATTTGAAAAACACATCAATTTATGATGTTGAGCAGTCAAAAAAAAAAAGAAAAAAAAAAAAAGAGCTGCTCAAATGAGATGATTCTCTTTCTTTAGAATACATCATTCATTAGATGGAGACAGACAGACATACCTATCTGGCAGGTCTTGCCTGTCCACTGTGGAAGACAGAGGCATTCGAAGCCGTTCTCCATGTCGATGCATGTCCCGCCCTGAGCACAGGGGCTGGAGGCACATTCATCAGTGTCTGAAATATAAGACGTATGTTAAAGCTACTATCACAGCCACAGTACTTAGTGTGGTACAGAAAACTATAGTTATATGTATCCATCTAAGTAATATTTGCCATACCTGGGAAATACCTAGACAGTTTAGCACCTCTCACCTTTAGCACAGGTTGGCCCAGTCCAGCCAGCAGGACAGTGACACTCAAACCCCGTAGGGACTTCGTGGCACGTCCCTCCGTTGGCACAAGGGTTAGACACACAGGCATGCTCCGCTAAAAAGAAAGTCAAATGTCTAATTGATTTTTATGTTTCTTTGGAGCTTTGTCCCAAATGTACTGTGGCCCAAAGCAAAGGTCTTTGAACCTAAATGTTTGGTGCGTTGTATTTAGACACTGACCGATTTCGCAGTTCTTGCCAGAGTAGCCATCCGGACAGGCGCAGTGGTATTCGTCTGGTTCCGTGTTCATACACGTTCCTCCATTCTTACAGGGCCGGTTGGTCCCACAGTAGTTCAGATCTGCACAGAGACAGAACAGTAAAGTGTGTGTGTGAAGTGATATTTCTGGGATAAGCTATCTGATAGATAACTAGCAGCAAAATTGTTACGTACAAAAGCCTCCCTGACCAAAAAATAATAATTAAATACTTTGAGGTGTCATTATTCTGCATCTCTGTGCTCTTTAACTTCCAAAACACATCAGCCACCATCACTTTTTTCCTACAAAATGATGAATTTATTCCATTTCTATCTCACTACCCTGCATCCTGACCAGTCTCACCATGAGGCCAAGATGAATCCAACAACAAAGGATCACAGTCCTACAGGAGCAACAGGTTTTCTTTATTTCCAAGACATTGGACAACTGAAATGGTACCTATTATGTCTGCTCACATTGTTGTCACAGTTATATTTTCTTTGATCACTACAACCCAAAGACATTTTTTATTTACTGACTAATTTTAAGATCACAGCTTAATTAAGCCTCGAGCATCTATTTAAGCAGTCGCTCTCTCTGCAAGCCACTTGTCAACCCACCTCCAACCCAGCTCCTTATTTCACGCTATTCATGTTGTTTCTGACTTAATTAATTCTATTCAGGTTATATGCTGCCGCCCTCCCCACAAAACGGAGGTATACTGCCACATGTCAATTAGTGCACACAGAATAAGAATCCTGTGTTGACTAACATGGTCCCGTCAGAGCTAGCGTCTGTAATAAATAACCATAAGGATTGTTTGTCTTGGAAATTCTGGCTATGTTAAAGATGGATATCTTAGATCTTAGAAAACATATTTAACTTCTGACCTTTATCACATAGCAGGCCTCCCCAGTTCTTCTCACAGTTGCACTGCCAGGGCTGCTTGCAGGTACCATGAACACAGCCTGGGTATGGCAAGCACTCCTCACACAACGGACCCTGCCAGCCGTAGTTACACCTGCAACACAGAGAAAAGAAATGTCCTTATTTTAATTACCAAATACTTTTGCTGTTGATACAGACAGCACACCTGGGCAGCTGTTTTTGCCTCCTCGCTTCTTTCTTTTCCTCAATCAGGAACAATATGAACCCGAAAACTGGTTACAGACAGTTAAGCTCCTGAGGACTGAAATACTTGTGCCATTACTAATAAATAAAAAGCACACATAGAAGAGGGAAAACAGTGGGTGAGTGTATTTATTAGCAAAATAAGTGCCTCTTATTTCACACGCACAATAAGAATGTGTTCTTAATAGCACAACCAGCTTGAGGGAGCATCAGGCACACAGACACGCTTAAAAATGCGAGGGGAAAGGGTGGGGGGGTAGGAGGATTTAGCCTTGAGAAAGAGTGATAGTTACGTATTGATAACAATAAAGTCATTTAATACTTCTACGATGTTGGGAAACACAGAGGAGCACTTGATGTCATGCCATCGTGCCAGTGGGACATGGCTGGTGAACACGAGGGATGCTGCCGGGTGCCAAAAAAAGGGCAATTTATGGAGTTCAGAGAGGGAAGAATTCTGCATACATGAAGGGTCAGCAAGTACAAACATCACTGTACTTGACTCAGCCACACATTACCACTGTGACACTGCAGCTGAACGCCACAGCAGGACAAAGCATCTTCATCGAGGTGAGTGACATGTTTGCTGCCACTCCTAATCTTAGAACATGCAGGGCCAGGGGACATTCCTGAGTGTGTTGTGTGTGTGGGTCTGCAAATATCTCGTCATGCTTACTTTCATGTGCACATTCATTCACATTTCCTACAAAGTTTCAGGTCAATTATTCAAAACTAGCTTATGTCTTACTGCTGTAGCACTTATATATGAAATGTGACTTCACTGCTAATATAAAAGTCCAAAAGTCTCATCAGAAGTCTTCAAATTGTTCATTTTGCCAACATATTTGTCCAAAACTCCCAAGTATTAAGTATTAGCAAAAAAAACCTGCACTTTTATTAGAGTTAAAGCCTTCCTTGGTGTATAACACGACTTATATCATCAGAGGCAATACTGTAATCTACAAAATACTGTCGATAAAAGAGAAAAGTGACCTTCTAAGAGCCCGCCCATTTTGTTTGTTTTGTGCATTTCTTCACACAGACGTCATGCACGCCGTGTCTGCTCTCTGCCCTCTTCCTGTGCCGTGAGCGTGGCTTGAGGGCAAACTTGGAACGGGTGTTTTTTTGTGGAACGAGGCTTAGTCGTCTCGAAGCAGAGGCAGGCACAGGGTTAGCTAATCTGTTGGTATATGGCAGCGCTCTGTTATTCCAAGGCCAGTGGTAACCTTGCCCCACCTGTCCTGTCATTTCTCCGTTGGGGCTATTTTGGGGCCCGCAAAACCCACCTCCCCACCCAACCAGCCCTCCTCTCCTTCGACTCTCACGAACACTTCAAAATGGAAGCCGACCAAAAGACCAAAAGGCAGCGAAATGGGTCTCTGTAGCCTGCTGTGATGTGCTGTAGTACTTTGGGACAATGACAGACGGGACAGCACTCAAAAAAAAAATGTGACTGGGCCCTGGCGTCCAGGAAAACTATCAGAAACCAAAAGAATAAAGCCTATTTGACCCAGGATCACATTTATTATGGTAGCTAATTTCAAATTTTGCTCTAACGGTCTTTAAACTCAATTCATGCAAAATGCTAACAACATATTTTCTGTAGCTGGTGGCCTTTCCTATTAAATGAGCTTGGAATACCTGTGTGTGGTATCAGGCAAACAGAGGCACACTTAAAACAAAGAAAGAAATGGAGCAGTGACCAAGTTCTGATTACATCAAAACATGCACAGACAGTTTGGTCTCATGCACAACTTGCAAGTAGAAATGTTTTTAACTGTATGCATGACTGCAATTTTCATCTGATCTCGCTCTGTATTTGCAATTCACTTATGCATATGTGTGTGTTTGTGTGTCTGGGAGACAGTGCTATGTATTGTTTACTACTGTATGCAGTGTTGTCCGGCTCTGCGGTTGGCAGTAGTGCCCTGCACACTGTCAGCGGTGGCAGAGCGGACAGCCTGTCTGGCTGCAGTGTGGGAGAGCAGGGAAATGGTTTCGGGCAGCCACAGGCCAAGGGTGGCATTACCCACAAGCACCGTCACTGGGCTGCTGCTGTCCCATCAATGGAGGGGGCCATGGGGGCCAAGCCAGGGCCTAAAATATCCCTCCTTTACCACAAAACCCCACGCCCCGCCGCTGCCCCTCAGACAAACCACACCCTGAAGACGGGACGGTGGGCCGAGGTAGAGGGGGCTGTGTGTGTGAGTGTCCGTGTGTGGGACCGCTGAATTATTTACAGGCAAGTCTCGCGCCCAAATCCAGCAGACGGACTTAGCCTGCTGTTGCCTAGCTACATGTTTAGTAGTGTCACATGAGGGAGCGTAGGTTGTGAATGCGCTGTGTGTAAGAAACAAGATACCAAACACACATTTTTAGTTTCCTTCTGCCAGGCTGAGATGCTTTTTTTCCCCCTGTTTCTTTCTCTTTTCTCTTCCCTCAAAATTTCCCAGACATTAACCCAGTAACTACTTCTTCTTCTTCTGTTTTTTTCCTCCTCTCTGAAATATAAAATGTTTTGACCGCTATGAGTCGGGTTTTCTCTGTTCTATCATGGGGACAAAAGAATCGGGGTTTAATACTTCTTCTGACATCACATTCGCTCTAACTTGTTCGGTATGCGTTCGCCCTGACACGGTTTTCTATTTGAATCATATTAATACAAGCCCGTTTGTTTTGCGAGATCGCATTACGTGTGATTTTTATGGAGCTTTCAATCAATTTGCACCTGACACCACAGGCTGAGCCACACTGTAACGTTTGACAGGCGCATATTTGCGGCTTAGGTGGCTGTCTTCTGAATAAACGGATCCTCCCTGTACGTTATTAGATTTACGTGTTTTGTAAACGGTGAAATTGGATTTTTAATTAAAGGGCCTGTATCATCCACAATTTTCATTGCATCAAAATAAAGTGGAAGTGGCTGGATACATTTAAGACTTTTCCACTGACTCCATTGAAAGGGGGCTAATTATGTTTTACCTCAAGTAATGAAGGCAGTGTATACGCAAGTGATCCCCATGAACCAAAAGGTCATGAGAAGACTTCAGACTGCTCTAAACGTGAAGTTTTATACAGTTTTTTTTCTCTTGGACCTGTATGATGTCAAAGACAGGGGATACCCTTAGTAGGTTAGTCTCACAGGAGCCCCACTCACCTGCTATTATCCAGTAAGAAAGTTGGCTTAAAGAGAAGGCATAGTTAGCTAAAATACCTTGTTTTAGAAGGTGGATTAATTTAAATTAAAGATCGATTAAGGCTAAAGTACGTAGTTGGTGTGATAGACAAGAGACTGTTTGTTTTTCTTCTGAATAAATTGTGACATAGATCAGCATTTCAACCTTAACATTGATATATAATACAAATAAATCCTTCTAATGCAATTCATTTCATAATTCATTTCATATCAGTTTTTCTGTGCTCAAGAGTGTTACGTTTATTGTCAGGTGTTTCTGTTTTAGTTTTATTCTCACACAGTTAGGCTTACAGTTTTGTTATGTGTTCGTATAAATGTGAACTATCCCCCGACTCTCTCTTTCTCTTTTGCTTCTTCTCTTTCTCAGCGCTGCGCGTATGTGCGCACCTGATGGCGACGAAGCTCCAAATCACATGTTGAGGCACATTCCAGGGTGTTGCTTTCTCTTACAATCCTCTGGCCATTTTCAATGAGAAATGTCAGCCTCATCAAACCTAATCAAACCTGCCACAGTGTAAAACCCTAACCTCCCTCCCTCCCTTCTGTCAACGCTGCTCTTCTGATGTTTCCAAATACTTGGCACTATGTGTGTGTGTGTGTGTGTTTGTGTGTGTGTGTGTAGTTTGGCTTTTTAAAGCTTGTGTTCCACTCTGTCTAAATGTACAGTTCAGTTCCAAATGTAATCAAATCTAAATATCTCTCTGCTGCCATCTCTGCTGTTCACATAACTGTAAACGCTTCATCAGCCTTTTTTGAATGCTTGTTGCTTTAAGCAAAAACACTGTAGCTAGTGTAGAAGTACTGGTCTAATACTTTTCATGAACACACGGGAGCCATGAAATACAATTTTTTTTGGAACAGTAGCATCTCTGATTTGTTGTATTTGGTATCTCATAGAACGTTCATCCAATGAATTATCAAGGCTAAATTACTCAGGTAAAGTACAGCCAATCGCTAGACAACAGTGTGTGTTCTCCAACTGGTTTAAAAATGTTTTCTGAGAGTTGCTGGTAGTTGGAGAAAATGAAATTGGTCACATGTATATATATATACACAACCTCCTTGTGATTGGTTTGGTCAGTAGCAGGTTGTCACGTATACCGTACATGAAAAATGGTCTCCTCAAGGTAAAAATTCAACCCACAACTTTTTAAACTTGTGGTCAGCCAAATCTTTTACTTTGAAGATGATCATTGTTCACTTTCTTTTTTTATGAGATTGAGGTATGCAGACAAATCGACATCTTTCAAGAAACTGACGTGTGACTGCGTCTGTTAGTGACCAGCAATCTGCCACAAGAACCACTCAGAAAAATACATTTTTTTTCTCCTAGTGACTCAAGATTGTCAGGGGGTCGATGACATGTCCCTTAGCCTGTGTCAACCAAAGCATAATGAAGGTTATCTGTAGTGAGGTAAGTTCTCTTGGTTTTGACATGTAAAATGTCATTTAAGTAATTGGTATTTCTTATTTCATGTACTTTGTGTTGTTTGTGTAAATGGACTTCATTACCTTATTATATATTTATATTCGAGGTACTCACAGACTATGTATTGACCTATAATTTGAGTTACCATTAGCAACCAGTGACACTGCCCTCAATGCCCCCTGTCTTTATCCCCGCTTGCTGTCTGTAGCTTTGTGCGCGGAATCCACACTTCCTAACATAAGAGTGCCAGCCATAACAAGATCCAGGATAGGAAGAGGTGATGTGGGCTCCAGACACTGGAAGAGGGTGGTGGAGGGAAGGGACTGCGGGGAGGTACGGTGCCTCTCTGTTGCTGGAGAAGGATGAGGAAGGAAACATGGAAGAAAAAACAAAAAAAAAACAGGCTGCTTTCTCTCTTTCTGTGTGCGGGCAAGAGCAGGCCAGCTTTAGAACAGGAAGCAGAACAATAGCTTCTGGATCAGAGTGGAGCTGAGGGATGGAGGTGGAGGAATGGGGGGCAATGCATCAGACTGGGATGGGGGAGTTAAGAGTGATGCGGGGTTAGGCTGCTTGGTATGTTATTAACAACCCCCTCACCCACTCACCACTCTGTTGTGTCAGGACTGTTATTCTCATTAACTCCCTATGTGTTGGAGGTGGTGGTGGTGGTGATGGGGTTTCCATCCAAACAAGAACATATTTTCCATCACTTGACAACAATGCCGTAAGAGAAACAAAGAGGTGCATAAAAAAAAAACTAGAGGTGACTTACTTGCATTCTCCTGGCACATTACAAATCCCGTGGATGGGGCTGCAGCCTTGTTTGCAGATGGCTTTTGAGAAGGAAAAGAGAAAACGACATGTATGGATTTGTCCAAAAATTGTGAAAAACTCTTTTATTTAAAAGCATAATAAAGCTAACATAAAGCATTTGAATTCTTTTGAGCTTTCAGTCATTAAAATGTCCTTCCTTAGCCCTCCCTGCTCGTGAAAATGCAGAGAAACTGTTGTGACAATAGATGGATGAACTGTCAAGACAGCTGAAGGTGCCTTCAGCAATGGCAGGAATTTCCAGACATTCTTCACATTCTTGCAAAGTGACATTTGACACGAATTTCCGTGAACTTCTGAATTTCATCCAAAAAGGGCAATAAGGAAGGAAAAACTGAGGATCCACGTGATCACAGTAAGCTTGGATGAGGAGTGTTTATTTGAACCTGGCTGCTTTTGGCTTTCCAAAAGTGGTAAGTAATTAAAAAAAAAAACATTTAAAAACAAAGTGGAAAATGATGCCAATGAGAGCTTCTAAAAGACAGTTTTGATTCATTTTGATTCATTGCACATATACCAGTACTCCCCCATAAAAAGTGCTGCGATTTCACTATGAAATAGTGAGAAATAGATACATTATTAACTGGTTATGACACTGAAGATTTAAGGTTTAGATTGTATTATTTAGTTAATTATTAGTTAAGGATTAATTATTTTTATTTTCTTGTTAACATTATTACATGGTAGATTGTGTTGCTGTTTGCACTTTGACTGATATATTTTTTCCTACCTTTGTTGCAGTCAGGCCCTGTCCAGCCCTCCATACATTCTTGGTTTCCAGTTTGGTCGCACACATAATGGCCGAAGTAGTCATTGCGTGGACGGCATACTTTATTGCATTTGGTGCCATAGTAGTTTTCATCACAGCGCACACGGATGGTGTAGCCAATACTAGCAATCAAAGTTTTATATTCCACCACTTGTTTCTCCTCTCCAGGGTTAATCATTCCTCTGTGGATGCTGCGCACTATCAGTAGCTCATCATCTGGACAAAGCAAAAACAGATGATACAGAAACAGATGTTAAAAAAATGCTATGACAAATTATGCTTGTTATTTACTCAGTGGACAATTTTTCCTTTTAACTAAAAAAAACCTGCAGCTCATGGAAACAACGTCAGTCGATTTTCACAGGGTTATCTCTCCCAGCTTTTTAGGTCAATATAGCTGGTTGCCAACTGCATAGCAATGGAAGGTTCACAATACTGAACGATGAATTCTTGAGGCCCCAGTGCAGAGCCCTGTGGTACTCCGTGACTAACTTTCCTGTCGCTAAACTGGCTAAAATCAAGTGCCGTCATTAGTGCTGTTTATAATGTGCACTAATTCCTGACAGATTATCTTTGCTACAGTCACAACTTGTACTGTGAAAAAATCCAAAGCCTGTCAACTGGTGATGCAGTTCAAATTTTGCCTCACATGGTATACGTGGACAGACTTCCTTTCGCAGTCTAGGAAAAGTTGAAGTAGTGATTCATTTTCATGTATACAGAAAAAGAACAAAAAACACAGAAATGCTCAAAAGATCTGATGTTTTGAGGTGTAACCTCTGGTCAAGCTTCACTCTGTTCTATCAAGAATGTGGTAAAAGAAAAAATAAAAGTTGAGGAAAAAGAGTGAAAGAATCGGAAAATTAAGCAAGCACAAGCGAGGTCTGCGAGGGCTTGATAACCGAAATGCTTTTTCAGTTTTCCTGCTTGGTGAAATGCTTTTCAGGCCCCCTCCTCTCCTGCCACCCACTTTCAGGATATCCAGCTCGACTTCATCGGAGCCAGGCCGGAAATAATAAGAGACGGGGAACAGGCAAGGAAGGGCGACATAGGAAAGGCCCTTTAGCTCGTTCTCAAGGAACAGAAGCACCACGACCCAGCAGGCTTCTCTGCATTCTCATGTTTTTAGAGAGTGACAAGGTGGAGATGGACTGAAAGACTCGTTTTTCTCTCCTGGCTCATAAGCTAAATGCTGACAATGCTATTAATGATATGTTTCCATTATAACTTGGGTTGCCTTTAGTTTAGCAAAACTTTTCCTTCCAAAATGCAAATTATCTATGCAAAAAACAAAAAGCCCCAGAGATAGGACTACACCTTAACGTTTGATTCAGATTTTCATTCAGTAAGTAAGCATTGAGTTTTCCTTTTTGGAATAGGGATGTGGTTGGCTTTCTTTTATACATGTTTCGAGATCTATATAGTCATCTAAGCTGTCTCAGCTCAAGTGTCAGACACTCTTGAAACTCACGCTCAGTTCATGTCATTGTTGCTAGCTTAGAATGCAATGTATTTTTTTTTAAGTTGTGATGAGTCATGGGTAGATCTGAGCTGAGAAACCCCTTTTAGCCTATATGTGACATTATTTACAAAAAGGAACATTGTGTTGCAATAAATAAGCTCCGAGACTAAAGACTGAGACCATAAACTCATCAGGGGAGTGTTTACTCAGGTCACACATCAAGTGAGCAGTGGGGTAATTTTCTCATAGTTTTAACTTACAATCAGAGGCAGCAAAGGTGACACCCCCTGCTGGCCTTTAAAAGTAATGCACATTTAAAGCATTCCCATACTGACTTTAGATTACAGCAGGAAGGCATGTCCACCTTTACATTACTGGATTTAGCCACTTTTCACACCTCTTTAGTCATGGCAGAAGAATAAGACTGTGAAGTTGTGTTTATAAAATAACTTTTTAAAAAATATTTATGGTCAATAGTTATGGTAATATAATACCTTAAATATATTTGTGAACAACATTTACCCTACAATAGCTCAACTTCCTAAGTTAGTGTAGAAAAATGACTGAAAAGCTAAAAGACCTAGAATCCATTTTCACACTGTCCTGATTTACTGAGGCTCACTGTGAGTTAACACACTGCCACAGATTTCAGTCCCACACCCACCACCTGAAACACCCAGGCACTCACTCACTGCTGTTCATCTCCAGCAATTAGATATAAAAATATAGACCAATCATGAGCTCCCTCTGTAGTGGAGGAGACACACTAAGAGGGGCCGTTGTTACTAGGGAGAGCAGGCGAGGGAAGGCCATTTAAAAACCAGCTTATATAAACAACGAGGGGCTTCAGATCCGAGCAGCTGATCATGTCAAGAGCAGCACGATTGTCTTTGCTTTCAAAGAGAGGAATTAATTTTAAAAATGTAGAGTGATGGCTTTGTCCAACAGTTTCAGTTGTCAGGCAATGTGCGACACAGTTCATGGGACAGGAGAGCTTTAAGAGGGGCTGGGGGTCTTTGAACTTTGACCTCTTTCTCTACCTGACATCTAGCATTTTGCAGAAGTTGTTGTTACTGTTTTTTGTTTGAGTCTGCAAAATCTACACCTGTTTCCTCACAATTTCTCCAAACCAATTGTCTGAATAAGACACGGGGTTGTGACTACAGCTGAGCTGATAACAAAAATCAGAATCAGAAAAGTTCTGCAATGTCTGTCCCAACTTTTCTTTCTTGCTTAAAGACACCAACAAACAGAACACCGAGAAAGAATGCCAGCTGAGTGACGTGACTCTTACATTCTCCAGTGAAACCATGAGCTAACTGGTTGGCAAGGAGTTACTTTCCTTTGTGAACCATCTTCCTCCAGGTGTACCACCTAACGTTTACAGCCATTTGTCATCTCCCTACCTTCTTAAGGCAACTGTAATAAACCTGTTTTTTTCCCATAAATATTAATGGAGCAGTCCTCTCATCTGAGGATTTGTTGTCACCTGCTTGGCACTACAGACAGATCTGAGTTAAATGGCAAATTAAAGGGCAAAAAATGCACTAAATCAACTCCTTCCTTTGATTGCCAAAACTTTATCATAAATTATTCGATGACAGTTAATAGTTTGGCACAACTTAGCAAAAGACTCACTGATATTTCCCATCAGTGAAGAAGCAAATCATCCATTTTTTAAAGTTGAAATCATCACTATACGTGCAGAGACCTCTGCAGGTTTCCATTACATTCAAGATTTAAAGGGGAACCTCAAAAAACCACCGTCATCTCCATTCCAGAAGTGCAGCTGGCTGATGTATTTTTAATACTTTTAGGACCAAAGCTGAGCTTATCTCTAGAGAATGCTACCAGTGTTTTAGCATCATTCATACTACCATCCAATCAGTCTGACATGCATAATTCATAATTCTTCCCCAATACACCAACAATGCACCAGCTCTGATGCTCAATAACATCTCAGCCCTCTTTTCCCAAGGCTTTTCTGTTTTGCTCTGAAACAGGCGGGGGGGGGGGCTTCCTGAAACATAAACAACCTTTGCGAGGCCTTCTTTTTCCTGAGGCCTCTGCAACCTGCAGCCCAGGCCTGTTCATGCATACACTGAAACGCAGGCGAGGAAACTCCCCTCGTATGCTCTCAGAATATTTACCAGAAGTTGAGAGGAAAAATCGACACATTGAGACACGTCACACTTTAATGTTGTTGTTTAAGTGATGAGCTGCTGATAAAGTGTTAGATATTTTGGGAAAAGAGCAATACTTCTCTCATTACTCTGAATTAAACAAAGGTAAGCCATGTTAATTATCCCCTGACTGTGAGTCATGACAGTGGACTTACCATCGAAGACTCTGTACGAAAGCAACCAGAGTTTGTGGTTTGAATTTGGATTTTTTTTTATGATCATCAGTCTAAAAATAATCAATTCATAATGATATAAGTAGCAGAAAATAATAAAGTAATTGACTATGCTTGCTGTTTAATGAACTGTAAAATAAAAGTAATAAAAAATGTATAATAATAAAAGCTTTTATAAGATTTTAGACCATTTACAAAAATTCCACAGACCAAATCTGAAAAAGAACCAGTAGATTAATTAATCAAACCACTGTTTATTACACAATGGCCACTACAGACTGAAGTCTGGCCACCTCTCTGGCCAACCCGCATGACTAGGGCTGGCTGTGGCTCAGGAGGTTGTCCACTCATTGGAAGGGCGACCTCAGTCCCTGTACTTAAACTTAGCAGTTTGTTGAGGCTGGAAATGAAGAGGGACAGCCTAAATCATGCTCAGATTTCACCACCCCAGCAGATCCCTAACCAAACTCCAAGGACGATGCAACTGCTTTACACATGAAAAAAAAAAAATACAGTACAGAGTAAACAGGGTTTGGGTTGGAAGATATTCAAAGCATTCATTTCTGGGCTCCTGGGCAAAGCTCAACTTGATTGGGACATCCCTACGTAGATTCCTATTCTTGTGCACGCCTGGGCACATGAGAACTTTCTCCTTCTCTATAATTATGCTACACTATCACTAATGTTTGCTCCACCTCCACCTGCTCCACTCTCACACACACACACAGCAGGATGCTGCAGGTTTGGGCCTGCTCTCTGACGTGCGTCGCGAAAATGTAGGAAATCCCAAAACTGAGGCAGAAAAGACAAGCGAAAGTAGGCAGATACACCGAGAAGTCAACACTTAATCCCCAAACAGCTTTGGAAAGACACTTGTGGTGGCTTCTCATTATATCATTAAATATCTATTTTTAGTTTGTCCAGTTTGACCTATAATTAAGCCCAAACTGTAAGCTTTCTCTCTTGACAGGACCCTCGACTGCTGACAGACTAACTGACAGATTCAGGACTGAAACCTATGATCATGCAATGAGACTCAGACCAACTCTGCAAGACAAGACACGGCGGTCGACACATCAGCACCTCCTGCATGCCTGACTGCCTGTCACTACCTTAGAATACACGCCTCCCCTCCCGGGATAAGTAAAGCACCCCCCTCCTGCCGCTGCACCATCACATCTAGCAAGCTAAAAAGTACTCGAATCACCGTCCACGCTGAGCCATAGCAGCCTGTCACAGTGATAACAAAGTGGCGTGCAGTAGCCAGACAGCTGCCAGGATGCTAATTAGGAGGTAGCGAAAAGTGGGGGTGGGGGTCTGCAATTAATGGCTTAACGAGGCAATGCTCTCACAGACTTAATATAGAGGAGAGGCATAAACAGCCTGGGTGACCCCGAGAAGGGTATTCAATTCAATTCAATTCAATTCAATTCAATTCAATTCAATTCAATTTTATTTATATAGCGCCAAATCACAACAAAAGTCGCCTCAAGGCGCTTCATAGATACAGAGAAAAACCCAACAATCATATGACCCCCTATGAGCAAGCACTTTGGCGACAGTGGGAAGGAAAAACTCCCTTTTAACAGGAAGAAACCTCCGGCAGAACCAGGCTCAGGGAGGGGCGGCCATCTGCTGCGACCGGTTGGGGTGAGAGAAGGAAGACAGGATAAAGACATGCTGTGGAAGAGAGACAGAGGTTAATAACAGATATGATTCAATGCAGAGAGGTCTATTAATACATAGTGAGTGAGAAAGGTGACTGGAAAGGAAAAACTCAATGCATCATGGGAATCCCCCGGCAGCCTACATCTATTGCAGCATAACAAAGGGAGGATTCAGGGTCACCTGGTCCAGCCCTAACTATATGCTTTAGAAAAAAGGAAAGTTTTAAGCCTAATCTTAAAAGTAGAGATAGTGTCTGTCTCCCGAATCCAAACTGGAAGCTGGTTCCACAGAAGAGGGGCCTGAAAACTGAAGGCTCTCCCTCCCATTCTACTTTTAAATACTCTAGGAACAACAAGTAGGCCTGCAGAGCGAGAGCGGAGCGCTCTAATAGGGTGATATGGTACTACAAGGTCATTAAGATAAGATGGGGCCTGATTATTTAAGACCTTGTATGTGAGGAGCAGGATTTTGAATTCAATTCTGGATTTAACAGGAAGCCAATGAAGGGAAGCCAAAACAGGAGAAATATGCTCTCTCTTTCTAGTCCCTGTCAGGACTCTTGCTGCAGCATTTTGGATTAGCTGAAGGCTTTTCAGTGAGTTTTTTGGACATCCTGATAATAATGAATTACAGTAGTCCAGCCTGGAAGTAATAAATGCATGTAGAGTAACACAGTTTGTGTGTACGTGTGTGGTTGATCATAGCAGTCATCTTCATTTAAATTAATGTGAAAAGGTCATTTTACCTTCAATATTAGATGCAAACAAAGCCAAAGCTGTTTGGGAATCCTCACATTATGGACGAGCACCTCCTCTCTTTTAAAGCTATGCATCCATATCCATATGCTAGTATTGCATCCCATTAAGTTTACATCTTCTCTGGCCCGAGGTTTGCTCACTTTCTTCCTTTTCTGCATTTATGTCTGATCTGCACTTACTGGCTCACCGACCTGCTAAGTGTTTACTGTCATTACTGTCTGCACGGCTATTCATGTCTCATCTGATGGCTGTGTGACCTGACTCGTCTTGAGCTTTTTTTCCTTCCCACTATCACTAAGTGTTTGTTTGTTTGGTTAACATTGTAAAATCTTGGCTTAACTATGGGAAAACCTATAAATGCTTCCATCATGAGTTAACACAAAGTTAATGTATTGAGTAAGGAGCTGTTCCTGTGGCATAAAAACATCACGTATGTAGCTAACAAAATACAGTCTGGATACGGGCTGACAACACCCAGAAAATAGGGAAAGGAGTGGTGCTACTCAGGCCTCCCTTCAGCTACACTCCTGATCTCATATAAATAAAATTGGACTGAATTTCAGCTGAATGGTTCACTCAAGGAGTTTTCTCCTCACTGCGTCTGTTCCTGCACGCGTGGAACAAAAATGAAGCTAAAGCCACTGAATCAAGGGTTCTCAAGATTTAATAATGAACTTCAAATTTAGAGTGACACATCATCTTTAATTGTTCTAATGCATCTGTTTGTGTGACGGTGGTTTATGTTAGGAACAGCCATTTTTTTGTAAGGTTTATAAGCATTTTATTGCATTTTTTCTTTATTCCTTGACACCAGCTATGAATATTAAGAAGATTTTTATAGCTAGAACAAGAAGCTGAAAAATGAGAAGAAAAGCTCCCTTGTGGATGGATGAAATGTACAGCAGCTCCCCAGAGCCGTCATCGACCCACATGACACACCTTGAGAACCCTGGCACTAAATGAACCGGGTCCTGAATCAACTCCGGGAAAATAAAGCCAACAACGCTAACGAAGCGTTGCCTCCTAACGTAGATTGCATCCTTCAATTAACCTTCCTCACTATGGTGCTGGAAAACAAAGCCAAACAGAACTGAGACCAGAAGTGTGTAAACAGGATACAGCTGTGTACTAAAGAAATCTGGTGCTGGCAGGCAGGTCGGTTAGAAGCTTCACAAGTAGATTTGATCTTTCCAGTTCACACTGTCTGTGCTGATGTCTTGACAATGTTCAGTGAGTTTATCATAAATGAACTGTGCATTTATGCATTTATGCCCCTTGAACCATCCAAACAAAAAGAAGTCAGCTGATAATAATTTATTTTCTTGATTATTTAAAGATTTAAAAAAGCCTAAATGTCACTCTCTCATCATTGAGATAGATGGAAACGATGGAAAGAACACTGAAAGGTGGACCTTACCATTGCTGTGTGTGCCGTTGTCCCTGTCCCACGCCTCCACTATCACAGTGAACGCTCGCTGAAACACAGAGAGGAGGAGAGACAGAGGTCATCACGGGGTGCACTAATACGGAAACATCACAATCAACTTTTCTGCTCAGACTCGTGCCCAGTTCATGATGTAGACATGGCACACGACAGTGAGTTTACACAGAAACCCAGATACGAACAGACACGGAAGACTGCTTTCAGAAACTGGCACACACACATATTTGGCACAGAAGGTGAGAAGCGGTGGGAAAATTTGTTTTGTTCCCACACTGCTGTCACTGATTACCTTCCGTGTAACCAGGGCTAGTTAAAAAGGGCAGCAACCTGATCATTCAAAAAAGAAAGCATTCACCTGGAAAGTAGCAACACACAGTTTCCATATGATCCTTTCAAGTTCAGTCAGATAGACATTCTCCTAATTACATTCTTTATATTTTTCTCTCTTTTTTTCCGGATTCTCTGGAAGGTCAGCACCCCCAGAGCTGGCAGGTTTTTGATGACTTGCCAAAAGGCGGTTAAATAGACTATATTGATCTCCAATGGGGAAATATAATTTTCTTGCCTTCTCCACTGAAATCCCCCACAGGAAACTGTGTTCCAACTTGTTTTAAATGTCTAGGTACGCATACACCGATCAGGCATAACATTATGAGTACTGACAGGTGAAGTGAATAACACTTATCATCATGGCACCTGTAGTGGTTGATGTGTTAGAAGTGGGGAAAACGGGCAAGCCTAGGGATTTCAGTCTGACGAGGGCCAAATTCCAAAGGCTAGATGATTGCTCCAAAACTGTAGCTCTTGTGGTGTGTTCCTGGTCCCCAGTGGTTAGTATTTATCACAAGTGGTCCAAAGAAGGAACAGTGGTGACCAAGAGTCTTTGATGCATGTGGTCTAAGTATAATAGTAGTATTGAGCTACTTAGATTATACACCCCCGCTAGAGTACTAAGATCATCTTCCCAGTCACTTTTGGTAAAGCCGAGATCCCAGCTGAAGACTAGAGGTGACCGAGCGTTTGCCTCCATCTGTTGTTTGGGTTTGCATGTTCAGGATGGTTACTATGCCTTTCTTTGGATTGTCTGTCATCCACAGAAATGAGGATTAAATTTGGATTTCTGTGTTAAATAATACCAGATACAGTAAATGTCACAATCTGCTGAGTGCTAAACTGCAGGTTTATGTGTATAATGCGTGTGAAAGCCCAGCATGCCTGCACACTGTGCCCTACTTTCCTGAAGAGATGGACTCCACTGTCCCACAGCAACAAACTCAAACTGTGGATTGTTTCAGGTGCAGGGCTATTTTTCCCCCCTCTCCCTTTTTTTTCACGTGCATCAGCAAACAAACCGAGATGGAGCTCGCTGTCTGTCATCTGCATGGGGCCAAGCAAGCAGCTGTGAGTTCCCATGACCCAAGTCTGACTCAGAGTGACTGAAGGCTGCAGGGAAGATTACAAGGGAGGTTACAAAGTGGCGCTAGGAGAGATTAAAGACGAAGCGCAAAAGACATGGGGTGAGGTAGAGCGCTCAGGTGCTCGGTGGTGCTTTAAACGTAATTGCGTGGTGTGAAGCTCTTTGGGTGGGTAGCTGAGAAAAGTCGTGGGTGAGACAAAAATACAAGTCAGATATTGCTCTTAGCGCTTGTTAGCACGTGTTTTTTAAATTAGTTTTTATTTTAGGATGTGTTCATAACATGCAGGTTGGCGCCACGGCGAAAACAAGTCCAGAATTGAATGCTTCGTGGCAAATAGAGTGTGACTAAATGATTAATGACGTACTTGAAAACGAATCAAAAATTCATGTTCAGTTTTGTGGATAAGTTGTTTTATGCTCAACTAGTACACTAAACGAGTGTCACTGTTTCTTTAGTCTCATGGAGCTCTATTCAAGTAAAGTCTGTCGACTAATTAAAGGGAAGAAACAAAATAATTGCAGTGAATTGGCATTATATAAGGAGAACTGATTTTTTTGATTATTCTAGAAATGAAATGTGACTATATATATTTTTTTAAATTACGCTTTTTTCCCCCTTTTTTCTTCACCCATTACATTTTTGAAGTAATCACCCCAGCACCAGGTAGACATTTTCATCTTTTTACTCTACACATCACGAACCGATTAACGTAAAAACTGCTGTATCTGATGTTAAAATCCTGGGTACATGAAAGGTAAAGCTCCTGTCTTTACCTCCCATCTCTTTACCTCTCATCTTAATTCAATGAATGCGCCTACTTTACCAATCCTAAATCTGAAAGTTGGAGCGATCTCAGGCATGCCTGCCAAATTAGCAACGCAATCAAATGTGGGAAAGTGGAAATGACATTAAACAAAGAGGTTTCGTAGCCGCAAGGTGTCTACGTAATGTCACAGAACTTCCAGAGAGAGCCAGAGGCATTCACAGGAGCATTTTCTTACAGGCTCTTTACACTCCCTCTGTGAGTGTAGGCATGTGTTACAGCATCACCACAAGGGACAGAAAGCCGCTACAGTTTTCCCAACTTTTATTTTGCAATGCAGCTATTACTACAATCGTTTGGAAGAGGATGAGCTATTCTACCCTGCGAGATAAAGACTGCAGCAGTAATATAAGCAGTCACAGTGTGAATGGATGAATGAGACATGTTGTATAGAGTCTATACGTAACCATCGCCTCTCTGGGCTCAAATATTAAAAAACAAGAAGGATTGTAAAAGAGGTAAAGTCTTCAACACCAGCGCAAATTTATTTTTACAATTTATTTTAACAAGATTAAATGTTGAGAAAAGATATTCAGCCATTGGTTTTTCAATGCTGAAGTGTTTGCTAGCACATAATCTTATAATTGCTCAGAGTTGTTCCAGTACTAATAATCCCCAAACTATGGCATCATTCTGAGGACAATCTGAGCACAAAGTGTCCAGATCATACCAGCTTCTTCTTCTTCGGTTCGTTAGATGACACAGTAGTGATTTACGAGCGCGTGAGAAGCCACAATTCTACTCTGAGTGAACACAAGTGGACATTATCATAATCAATTTTCCCCTTGTAATCAATTTTAAATGTCACAGCCACTGACTTCCAGACAGATGGGGTTTTCTCCGAACCTCAGAGCACCTTGACATGAGTGCATGTGTGTTTCTGTATAAGAGTGTTTGTCATAGACTAAAGCAGGAGGCTATGTGTGTCACCGAAGGCCAGGAGCTTGAAGATCAAAGTGTCACGTCCCTGCAGTCTGCAGCGAGACAACCTTATCTGTGTGTTTGTGTCTGTGCGTGTGTGTGTGTGTGAGAGAGAGAGACATGAGGCTTGGGAGGGGAGGAAGGGAGTGTAAGGGTGCGTTGGGAGACACTTGACACCTCCTAACCAATTTACAGGAGTCAGAGGGATTTGAGTTTTCATTAGGCGAGGAGAAACCAGCCCACTCCTCACCGCCTTCACCTGTTCAATGAATAAATTACTGCCTCACCACGGCAGGAACAGCCGCCAGCGACACACAACTCTGCTGAGAATAAACTGTACAGTCTGGAGCTGCTCGACACGCTGCAAATTATGTGTATCATACGCACTAACAAGCTTTCTTCCACTGAACTGCAGCCACTAGAAAACTTGGAGTTCTCGCTTGGATAATCGAAGTCACCCTGATTTTACTTTTCCATTCCCAGAAGGGAATTCCAACTTTTTATAAAACTGATTCAGGGAGTAAACTGAAAAAAATATGCAGTCTACAACAGCGCAGTCTCAATCTGAGTCTTTTGGAGAACCCTCTGAACGCACTCAGCAGTGTGTGTAATATTGTTGGAACAAATTAAACTGCACTACAAGCCATAAGAGAAGCTATTGTGCAGATGAAGTGGTGCCAGTACTATAAAACTAAGGCCAGAAGATCATTCACTGTTAAGAACTCCTAATAGTACTAGAGTAGGTTTGCATTATTCACAGCAATAATCAAATAAGCTGTATTTTTCTCACTGCGTATATCTGAAACAAGATGTTTTAGCTTCCTTCTCCTCTTTTTAAGCCAACTTTTTCTGATTGGCAGCTACTTGAAAACAAAATACTGCAAAAGGTGGGTGTGTCAACAAAATCTCTAATCACCATAATTCCATGGTTCGTTTGCTGTATTGGTTTCTGTGCTTTATGTCAGGTTCTGAGTGTAACTTCATATAGTTAGAGTATATAGAGTATATTTGAGCTTACATAAATGCAGCATAATTAAAAATGTATGTTACCACCTTGTCTTGTCTCCCTCGCCTCATGCCCCTCCCTGAGCCTGGTTCGTCCAGAGGTCTCTTCCTGTTAAAAGGGAGTTTTTCCTTCCCACAGTCGCCAAGTGCTCGCCCAAAGGGAGCCACCTGATTGATGGGGTTTCTCTGTATTATTACCTGTAAAGTCCCATGAGGTGACTGTTGTAGTGATTTGGCACTAAATAAATAAAATATAATAGAACAACTGAACTGAAGGATGCATTCTTATTCAGTAATACCTCAGGGGATTCATTTGGAGGCAGCAAACTGAACAGCTGAAACTAACAATTACAACTAACGACCATTTTGGCTCCAGTGGGCACCTCTAACAATCATTTAATTTACTTCCACTTTAATTTTGGAAATCCTTATAAAGGATTAGAAAAAGAAAGAAAGAAAGAAAGAAAGAAAGAAAGAAAGAAAGAAAGAAAGAAATAAAGAAAGAATATCACAGCACAAACCCTTCAGAAGAACTCAGGAGCTAAAAACAAATGTCAAAAGCCTCCATGTGTGAACAGTCAAATAAATTAAAAGCAGAGTGCAGTAATGTAAAATTAATACCACAAGGATGTTGCATAAAAGATGTGCAACAACAATTTTTGAAAAACTTCCACAGTCACAGGTGGAGCATAATGACGAGGAATGTTCTTTGAACTGAAACTCACAACAGCCAGGAATTGTTCACGGCAAAAGGAGTAAAAAAAAAATCCAGAGACCCAATTAACAACTTTTCCAGAGTTGTGATCTGAGGAAGAAGAAAAAAAATAAAAGCAGCAGCAACACCTGTCACGTCACACCTGTTAGTCTATTGACATGAATAAAACATGTTGCTCCCGGCAGAGAGGGGCTCGGATGGTTAATTTAGCACGTTATTAACAGAACGAGCCCAGCACCCCTCCACCCACTACCACCTCTTCTCTCTAAGGAGGCCTCAATGTGCCAACCCTCCCCGAGGAGGCCTCGTTCAGACAGCAAATCTAATCAAAGCTAATCTAATCAGGTCTTTATACTGGAGCTGCAGAATGGTGAAATGACCCAATTCACTTTTCCCACACCAAACGCGTGAAAAGCTATTTCTGTCGCTCCAGGTCACGCCGCCTCCTCCGGCAACAGAGAGGAATTCTGTGAATTTGCCTTTCATACTGAATCAATAGCACGTATGTCTGAGGGAGAAAATACCACCTTAAATCCATTAGTTAGTCCTAAGTGATATAACTAAGAAAGAAATGTGACTTTCTCTAATCATACCTCTACAGTAAGGTTATACGATGCTTCTCCAAATTTCCACTGAACGCTGAAAGTCAGAGCATGTACAGAGATAAAAATCTGAGTTTTTATTACCACCTCATCAAACCGTCAGAAGCTGCCGCTGGCTGCACTTACTCAGCCACTGTGCATGTACATCTGTGTATCAAATCAAATCAAATCAAATCAAATCACTTTTTATTGTCACATCACATGTGCAGGCACACTGGCACAGCACATGCGAGTGAAATTCTTGTGTGCGAGCCCCACAAGCAACAGAGATGTGCAAACACAACAACACAAACGAGCAAAATACAAGAATGGCCAACCTGAAACTAATAAATATATGTACAATATATAATAGTGTATGCATTTCTGGATGTGTATACTAAATATTTTCCTACGTGTGTGTGTGTGTATACACATTTTTACAAATTAAATAGTAAAAAAATAAAATAAAATAATAATAATAATAATAATAATAATAATAATAAAATATATAAAATATACAGAGTTGAATATGTGCAAAACAAGTGGCATTTATATACAGTGTGGAGTGCATAATGTGGGGGACTCTGATGTTTTCTCATGTTTTACTGCATTATCTCGGAGTACTAGCACAATCGCTCGTCTCTTAACTTGTGATCTTGGAGGAGCACAATAGGTATCTGTGCATCCGAGTCTGGATGCAGTCTGTAGAGTGAGTATGAGTGAAATTTCAATTGTGCAGATTCTCCAAACTTTGCACTGATTTATTGTAAGGAGTGTGTCTGTGATTAGCTCAAATGCTTGGCTGAAGCTACTGATTTGATTTGTAAACTCAGTGAAGTGCTGGAAAAGACCAGAGAGAGAGAGCCAAATTCAGACCAACCATGGCCGTAAAAGTCCACAGTGGCTCACTGAACAAATCCACTGGGTTTACTTATTTTTTTATTTATTACAACCTACTGATTTCCGAAGTGAGCTGAAGCGAAATATAAGTGTGTAGGTACTGTGGTGGGTTCCTTGGGTAATGTGCAGTTCTAGATGTGTAAGTGGCAGCAGGCTATTTTCAGAGCAAAGCTAAGCTAACACGTCGAAGACAAACAAGAACAGCTTGAGAAAAGTTGAATTTTATACAAATATTGTAATATCAGATACAGAGAGAAAAGAAACGGCACACATGTATCCATACAGCGTGAAGAAAAGCTGGAAAGATGAGTTTACTTTGCTGATGGACAGACAATTTGTTAATTATATGATGACTCCTTAATCACATTTAATGATGCCAAATGCTTGTATGCTATAGCTTCTCCAACATGAGGTCTCGCAGCTTGTTGTTAGGTGACAAATCTGAAACAAAGGCTGAAATCTCAACACAAATGTCCACCATACAGAATCATAATTCACAATGTCCAGTGGCCATGTGCAGCAGTTAATACCCAGTTAAACGATGCTAGTCTGGTGAAAGCTATACTGTTCAAAGATTGTTCAGGAAACTGAACTGGAACTGCATAAAAGTCATCCAAAGACATAGACCAAAACATCCAGGTGTGCACAAAAACAGCCAGTGAGGCAGTCAAGAACAATGTTTATTATCGTAACTTTGTTGTCTGCATGATCTCTCAAAACTATGTCAGAACAACTGAACTGATTCTAATGTAAAAACTGCAAATAAACAATACACTATTTCCCCTTGAATCATACTCACAGCAAACCTCTTGGCTATGAGGGGAAAACTCCCGACTCAGCACAGGCACACACACCTGGGGCTGCGACCCGGCCAGTTAGCCAGCCAATTTCAACTGACCTGATATCCGCATGGTGTTTAACCAACTGTGATCAAGCAGCCTGTGGCAAGAACAATATTTTTTTCAGTTCTTTTTACTTTCTTTATCAGCCCTCTAAAGATAAGCTGACGTATGATATAAATCCTAGCTTTGTAAGTCTGAGTTATTCCCTTTCTGTTTACACAAGACACACAACTGGAAATACCTGCAACTCATTTTTTCATGTTCTGACATTTACATACTAAACCACAAACTGATTTAACAAAGAATTCACTGATCTTTTTTCATTTCCTTTAATCTCCACCTGCAGTTTGAAAGTTGGAAATTGCCGAGACTTACAGTAATACCTCTGATACGTACAGTAGGATTAATAATAATGAGGACTAGAAGTGAAAGAAGTGATAATGAGCAGTATGGAGGTGCTACCCTGACTTCATCCCAGAGTCCAAAGACACATTTGCTGAATATATATTTATGAATAGCATATTCAGCACTTCCAGATGCTCTAATGCTGACAATTTGCCCAACACAGCTGTCCTCCTAGATCTCTGTTTCGCCTTCTCTCCACTTGTCTTGTTAACTCAATATCCAGGGACAATAGCTGAGGTATAAAGTCATTGTTCCTGCTGAAAGGTGCGGTGACAAAGAGGTTAAAGCAGGCCTCATTTCCACAGCTCCACTGGGAAAGCGATATTCACGCCATGGGAAAATCCTGACCGAGTCCTTCAATAGTGGCCCACCTTAGCACAGATGTGACAAATAAACGGTCCACCTGCCCTTTGCTGCAAACACAAATAATGTTTTTTAACATGTGGACAAGGTGGGGGCAGTTAGGTAATGTTAGGTCTAAATGCTGTTTTAAATGAACTTCTTCAATGGTAGATAAACTTTAAGTGGTATGAGAGCACGTTGGGTTCAGAGTTGCACATTTATGCCAACACAGGATTAATTTTAGTGCATTTAAAAAGAACTAAACTCCTTTTAAAGTGTTCTAATGGGCATCTATAGTTTCAAGATTTCTCAAGCAAACTACACTGATGATGACAAGCTTGTGGAGCTGCTAAAAGCTACAGGACAAGTGGATGAGTGGAGCTTCATCTCTATCAATAAAAAGTGACAAGAAACAAGAGAAGCAAATAAAAAATACCTCAAAAGTCAGAGAAGGATGGAAAAGAAGGTAGAATAAATAGGGCCCTTAATCCATCATTTCTCTCATTTCTCACTCACATACTGATGCTCGCTCGTGCTTCACTATGTGGCCAACTGGCTAAAACTTTGGTGTAACCTTCTAACGCCCAGCTACGTCTGATAAAGTACAATAGGAGTAGAAATGTCACATTTCTTTACAACGTCAGTTTTAAGTTGCCTTACAATGTAAGACAAAGACATCACAGGCACTTTTTATAGATTCGATCTGGGACTTTAAGTTAAACACAACACATTTAAATGTCTGTTAATCTTATAAGCATACCGGGTTAATAACATTTGCTTTGTTTGATCAGCTTTAAATGACTAATATCAGACATGACAACCTTACACTTTGATCCTTTACATGGAAAAGGAGAAAGGTAGATTAAGTTTAGTTACATTATAGCGCTTCAGAGAGTATTTCACGGGTTTCTCCATGAAGGGGAGGTTGGGCAATAGAGATTATTGGCAGAGATTTGGGTCCCACATGAGTTGAGAAACCCTGCTGAACCTTCACCCAATCCCTCTGGAGAGGCCAGTTACAACAGGCTGCACAGTATCCACGTTTCAGGGGGATACAGAGGACGAAGAGGGACTTGTAGTAAGATGTGTAAAGGCCCATTTCTATGAGTTTCTCTCCAGTTTTATTACTTCAGCCGAATGACGAGTAAGGGTAAGGTCAGGGTTTGTTCATGCTGTATATCTTTGCAGTGGTTTACTTGAACTCTAGTGTGTTTATTCCTTTCGTTCGCTTCATTTTTCCACAAAAAGAATGACAGTCGTGTCAGGAAGTCTAACTCCTACTTCATGTGCTCTTTACTGGAGTAAACTCTAAAAAAGAAGATCTACCAACAAGTGTGTCACTCTAGTGTAAGTATAAACTACAAAATCCTGCAAACAACTAAAAAAAAAAATCCTTATAAGATGAGGATTAAGATTTGATTATGCTTGTTGAATTGCTGACCTTGTGCATGAAAGAATTCCAAAACTTCTCTCCGTGTCATTTTAGTTCATCAGCTGGTTCACAGCATGAACCTAAATGAGCCAAATACAAAAATAAAATAATGCAATGATCCTTTCCCAGTCTGTTTTTGGACAAAGAAAAAGCAAACCTCAGGTGAACGCTGAACCCTGAAAACAAAACAAACTAACCAAAGCCAAAAACCTTTTAACTAACACAATATGTAGTTGGAGGGTGTTCTCCTGGTAGGTACCCTGTGAGAGAAAGAGGGAGATGGATAAAATAAACATGGGATTGATGGGAGATTTTGGGAGGTAAATAAATAGTGGAACAAAGGAAGGTTTGGCCATCACACAAAATCGCTTTCTCTTTTCCATCCCGCCTTATGTCCTCTTCATCCCATCATAATGTCTCTCCCTGTACCCACATCTAACTGCGCTCTATCAGCCCTGTCAGCAAAACTGGAGAGTCGAGTGGGAAATTAAGCTGCTCTGTGTGTATATGCCTCTAACATGTTGTTTTTATCACCCCTGCTCACCTCAGTGTTCATAATCCATATACTACTTCATGTCTGCCTCACCAAAACACACACGTTATGAATTTAACACAATTAGAATGCTGGAAAGTCACTTATATGACCGTGTGACCGAGCACCAAATCACAACATCAGTCACCTCAATGCATCAAGGCACTTTATATTGTAAGCTATACTAATGCAGACAAAACCTCAACAATCAAACAACCCCCTTTGAGCAAGCACATGGTGACAGTGGGAAGGAAAAAGTGCATTTTAACAGGAAGAAAATCTCTGGCAGAACCAGGCTAAGAGAGGGAGTGGCCATCTGCTGCAACCGGTCAAGGATGAAGGGAGAAAGACATACGACACTGTAATGCAATAGTATTAACCTGCTGTGTTATTTATGATGTGAAATGTCAATTACAAACCATGTAAAGCATTCTGTGTAGTTTTATCGTGACTAAATTCTATTCACGTTTTGCTTTAGAAAGTAGCAAGCTAAAAAAAAAAATTGTATTTACTTTAAAAAGTTTGAATTAATGATGTAAACCCATTTATATCACCACAGCCTAATAAGTGCAGAAACACAAACCCGCCCCCGCAGACACACAAGTCACACATAAAATCAAATCCATCCACAGCATGTGCATCAATCAGCTGACCAGGCAGAGCAGCTAACAACACATTTCCATGCCTCTGACCAGAAACAGGTCATCTGACATCAAACCAGCGTGGGAAAGATGAGCAGATCCACTGTGAGTGCAGTTAACATCACGTAACAGAGCCTCACCATGATCACGCTGCAGGCTTTTAGGCTTATTAAACACAAACTAAGAGAAGCAGCAGGCTGGAGACCGCAGACTATCATTTCTATTTTGTGAGCGGCTGCGTTTTCTGAAATCTGCATCCATGACTAAAAGCTTGCTTTCTAAAACTGCTTACTAGCACTCTGGTGGACACAGCCAATAAAGCTGGTTCAAACTGTTGCATGCAAGTAACTAATTTTGCAGGATGTTGTTCAAAAGCATTTTAATCCAGGAAATGAGCAACCAGTCTTAACTCTAAATACTTCATCTTTTTTGTAGTTCCTGTGTAGTTTCAAAACACTCTCTCCACCAAAAACCAGTCATTTACGTCAGCCTGCGCCAAACTAAACAACTGCATAATCCTTACATTCAACATAGATGTACCTCCATATTCTTTAAAAATTATATACGTATGATGATCACTCAGAAATACAATCAAACTTTATTTAAAAAGCAGACACTAGCTTTCTAAATTCCTTCTCTCCTGTAAACTGTGTTAACGTGAAATGCAAGGAGAATACTTCAGTAAGCTGACACCAGAATTCTGGCTTTGTGACCACACTGCCCACCTGTAACACCAGGTAGTCAGCTTCATGTGCTTTTGCATCATGTGTCTTTTCATTCAGCTTCCCTAACCAGACCAACCCTACACCTCTGTCCCTTTGGGCTTCACATCCTCCTAACCAATACCCAAACCTAATCAACCATAAAAGTATCAGCAAACAGGAAAGAGCTCCCTGATGGAAGAGACAGAGACTGCGCCAAGGACGCACTCGGCAAATGAGCCAAACGA
This sequence comes from Copadichromis virginalis, assembly GCF_057382275.1. Classification (NCBI taxonomy): domain Eukaryota; kingdom Metazoa; phylum Chordata; class Actinopteri; order Cichliformes; family Cichlidae; genus Copadichromis; species Copadichromis virginalis. The sequence goes on from NC_140636.1 coordinate 9,952,000, forward strand.
GCCTACCGCTGGCAGTGGCAGCATCGAGGACACAACCGAGGAAGGCAGCAACTCGCTGTCATCCAACATTACACTTTGTGATTGCTCACTGATACTCCTCCGAGAGACGTGATCTTACACGACGTGTGCTGTAATCATAGCCTGCTTTCCTAATGCAATTCGCTAAAACATTTATCCGAGGAGGAGGAGGGGGAGCAGGAGGTCTCTGAACAACAGCTGTTCCACCTCTGTCCCTTAGCTCCACCAGGCTGAGGGCGGGGAGGGGGTATTCTGGCAAAAGATGGGGCAGGCAGGAGGGGGGGAAAAAAGCGGGCTATGAAACTGAAGGAGTACTCACCCTAGATCCCTGATTTACTCACAGAGGGGTGAGAGAAGGACAGCAGCTCTAAAAATACCCCCATAAGGAGAGAGGGAGAAGGAGATGGAGGGCCGGAGGAAGGTTTGGGTACGAGTGGAGCGGCAGAGAAGGAATAAGAGAAGAAGTAAATGTTTGTTTTTGCTTCAGTCACTATAAAAAAAACAACTAAAAGAAAGCAACATCTTAAAAGACCGCATCCTAAAAATACACCTCCCTTGTGGCAAAACCTCAGAATTTTGAAAGGGGGCCCATTCTTCCCTTCTACCTCCCTTTGCCCCATCATCACTACTTCCTTCATTCTATCGACCAATCCCTCCCCCCCTCTCTTCTCTAATGAAAGAACATGTCATTGAAGGCCCCAAAAGCCAGAGGGGTTAAAATGAAGGAGAAATGATTGGCAAAGGAAGAGAGGGCAGAACAATGTCCTTTTTTTGCAGCTAATTTATGTCAGGACCAGTGGCCCAGATACAGAGGTCAGCCAATGGAGTCTACTATAGCAGCACCACAGGCTACAGGCCACAGCCTCATACATGTGTTCATCCTTTTGACAACAAATTTTACACGCATACGACACATATTTGGGATCTTAAACAGAGTTTTCCTCGAAAATAAAACTAATCCCAGGTGAGAAAAGGCTACATAACTACATTAATATGTTTTAGAAATAGAGTTTTCATCACTTTGCAAAAACTGACTGAAGAAGGTAGGACAGTAGTTCCATGAAATTGATGCTGCAAAAAGGTTTACCAATATCAATACCAACCCTGGTATTGGTATCGGATCAATACTTTGTTTCTCTCCTCTGAGTTCACTATTGTGTTACCAAACCTCAAACATGCACTATAAAGACTGTCTGAACCCTTTTGTGTTGACTGTCATGTCTATTTTATTCATAGCATTTTGCTATAATCATTTAGTTTATTCTCCTCACCGGTTGAGTCATTTCCATCACTTCTAAGTGTCCGACAAGATTTGGGAAACAAGGCCAAAGTTTACACAGTAATCATTCAGGTGTTCCTGATCTGGAGGTTTGAGATGACTGAAGTTGTGGTGCACGTGCTGTAACTGTCTTTAACCAGGAATCTGAATATTTATAACTTTCAAGCTGAAAGAAACAGTTGCTTAGAGTCGGTATTATCTGGGATATCACAAACGGTTACATGCAATGGCCTCTCTTTTTCTTTTTAGCTGCTTTTCTCTCCTGATTATTATTTTAAATGATGTCTGTCTGTGGATTTTACAGTGTTGCCGGGTAGAAAGAAGACACTCAAAGACATCATTTTTGATTCCAGGCATCTTTTCTTTCTTTTTTTTTCAATTATCTTACATTACATGATTAATCAGTTACTCCCAAATAATCAACATGATGACGCTGTACATATAAAACCAGCTCACTCAACACTGTTAACTTTATGGAGCACTGCTTTAAAATGTGAAATGCTATTTATTTCTAACTATTTGTTTTACAAGCCTTCAACTGCTGCGACTTTGACATCCTCATCAGAAGAAGCTGCTGAATGCTGATACCCTCCTTCTTTATGCTGCTCTGTCTCTCTCACACACACACACACACACACACACACACACACACACACACACACCTCTATCTGCTGTCTGTCAGATAGCAGAAAACAGCAACCCCACACATGACGAGTGAAACAATGACCCAATAATGGGTAGAGCATGAACCTGAGAGGCGGCGAGGTAAAGGCATCCCCCAGCCCCGATTGACCGGAGGATGTTCACTTGTTTGAGTAGAAGGTGACACTGATATCCACCGCCTGTGTCACACACAACTTAGTGGTAACCGAATCTGCCTGCAAGGCCCCAACTTACTACTTCCATCTTCCCCTCTGCTGACAGCTGACCATGGGGAGTGATGAATGGGAAGGTCTTGCTGCCAACCCAAGCACACAAAGAACCCGATATGTACATTTTGACATGAACAGATGCACGGGGACTCATCCCCCCCCCCCCACCCACACACACACACACACACACACACACACACAGTCATTCATAAAAGTAATTTCATGTTTTTATTTTTTCTTGCAAAATATTATTTTTGAATTCTACCAAACACCCACCACATGATCCTAAAAGTTCAAAGCTATGTATTAACGTAAATCTTTTAAAAATCAAAAAGATTAGGTACACCGTTGTACACTGAAAAACTGCAACAGTAATCTGCTGACAGATGAAACGGATACCGCTGACTAGAGCTGGGCGATATGAGATTTTTTCATATCACGATATGTTTTTTTCATTTCAGTCGATAACGATATCTATCACGATATAAGCCAAATAACTATATTTGTAAGATTTAAATGTGCCGTTGCTCACAAGTAAAATGTGAAATAATCAGCAGCTTGTTCTTATTTAAATATTTATTTCTCATAATAAGTTCAACAGGGTAGATGTACTTAAGGAACATGAGACTTTTTCAGATAAATAAAGGCAAATATTGCAAACTACACAAAAGGCAGCCACTAAAGCATTTAAGTTTCAAAATAGAACAAACGAAACAGACTAAATTGTCAATTCCACTTAGAAACAAAATATTAATTCTAAAAATAAATCTTAGTTTGTTTTACAGAATAACAGACAAAACTGACTAACTTTTGTCAATATCAAATAAACTGAGAACTAAAAGGAAATTCTCAATCTCTCCTTGTTGTATAGCTGAGCTTTTCAAACAGTTTTAACAGTTACTTTAGTCTGACAAAAGCCGAATGACGAATTAGCGCTTCCAGTCAGAGACTGAGGCTACGTCCACACGTACACGGGTATTTTTGAAAACGGAGATTTTCCGTTTTCATTTTAAAAAATAATCCCGTCCACACATAAAGGCAGAAATGAAGGAAAACGCTGCTATGAACATGCCAAAGCAGCAGGTGGCGCTAGATTCCTAACCGTGCAGAAATGTTGGCCAATCAGAAGTCTAGAAGCCTCGGTGGGAAATAGTAAACAAAGCTGCGGCATAGAAGCAGAACCGAGTCGTATGTGTGGAGGGACAGTAACTGTGTGTATATGTAAGCATTTAAACACTGCAGAAAGTAGAATTAACAGTAACAGTATTGTAGAAATTCATTTCACCGAAACAATAACGTGGCGCACAGTGTGACGCATGCACCAGTTTATTGTATTTCCAGACTTGCTTTCGGCACAATTTACAGTGCACGCTACTCTGTTTTTTGTCAGACTTGAAATAGCTGAAATAGCTGAAATACCTTCACACTACGGAACTTCTTTGGCTCTTCCGTTCGACAATCTCTCCGGCATTGGAACCATCATCTGTTTTCTCTTCGGTCACGCTCGGTTGATTTTTCTAGTCGGCGCACTCATTTCCTCCATTACCCGCTGGCTGCTTCCCAAACAAACACACGTGCGGCTTGGCACTTGTGCTGTACGTAACAAGTCACGCGACGTGACGCTGCGGCTGTGATTGGTTCGGCTCTGCGCTACTTAATTTGGATTGGCTGACCTTTTTTTTTTTTTTTTTTTTAAGAGGACAGGAGCGGCGAGGTCTATCGCGATAGCTTAATTTCTCTATCGAGTAAAAGTTATATCGCGATACATATCGTTATCGTTCTATCGCCCAGCTCTACCGCTGACCGTTTTGTTACAATGAAATGTTCTGCTGGAAAATCTTGGGTCTTGTGTGGATGCCACCCACCGAAAAGCAGCTCCATCCTGTAGGACAGTGCACCGGGCCACACCTCAAAAACTCCTCAGAACAACCAAAGAAAGTTCAAATCAAACACAGACTACAGATCCCATTTCCCAGTGGAATAAGTCTGATGCACACCTGGGAACCCAGAGAAGTCCTCTGCCACAGGACATCCCAGCACCCTATCACGCCCCTCTATCATCATTTATCCATGACTTCATGGGTCAGACCTGAGATATTTTTAACAAAATAAAATGCAAAAAAATGTTATAAAGTGATTTTTTTTGAGTAAAGGAATCTACCAGTGTTTCCACTAAGAAGTCAACCGTTTTTTGTGCATTTGGTTTTGAGTGTTTATTTATTAGTTTTTCTAACTGTGCTAAATCATAAAATAGTTAGGAATTGGGAATGTAAATAAATGTTTGCTCAATCATTAAAAGATTTATCACTTTCCCTTCCTTGGCTAATTGATTACTGGACTAATCACCTCCCTTAATATCGTGTGATTATCCCTGCCTTCATGCTCTGATGATCAATTTTAACCTTGATCCTCTTCTCCAGATTGTCTCACAGTGACTGATGACTCTTGTTTGGACAGCTCACTCAGCTGTTTTGTGGGAACAAAACCTGTAAACTCCACCAAAACATCATTTCAAACAGTAAACCTCCCTGATGCAGATCTGTGGGTGTAACAGCAGTGTTTTTTTTTTTTAACAAAACTCTGATTGCCAGCTCTGATCCACTTTCCCACGCTGTGCCTCCAAATAAGGAGCAGGGGCAGGTTTTGATTGGCTCTCCATTCTGTTTGGATTAGATAATAAGTTACCTGCCACTTCTTAATCAGCACTGAAAATCCTTACATAACCCCCCCCCCCCCCCCCTTTCCTTTCATTTAAACACACAAGCCACACAAACAGCAGCTTGTTTGGTATCTCATCGAACTGAGACACCACTCCACCACTATGCGTAAAAGTCTTGCGTCCTGCGCTCACCAGGTGGTTTTGGCTTTATCAGAAGCACGCGGACATTTCCTGCAAAGTTCCCAGAGAAGAGCGTGATCTACCCCGTGACTTGACTGAATCACTGATGATGTGAAGAGTCCAAAAGTTGCCAAAACTTCGGATAGAATGAGTGGCAAGCAGAGATTCAGACAAGGAGCGACTTGTTGCAGAGAACTGTGCCAAACTGATGCGCGCTGCACTTTGCGTGAGCCAGGGTTTAGCCTCAATACGTGACAGCATCCAATTTTACATTTATATTTTATTTTTGGCAAATAAAATGACATATTAGTAAACTTGCGTCCACCTGCGCGTCCTAAATGGCCATTTCAACGAACATAGTGTTTTACGCGTTCTTTTAAGAGAAATCGGAATGTTACAGCAAAAAAAACCAAAACAAAACAAAAATTTAAAAAGCGCAATTATCACATAAACGTGGCAAATTTCCATCAAACAAGGTCCACTTACCGGCCACGCGAACTGGAAGGGAATCTTGATCTTCCCGACATCGTTGTTCCGGTTCTGTCCCGTTTTCTGTCCGCCTTTGAACTGAAAAGTATTCCCACCGATAACCTGTGTAGTTTCCGTGCCGTAGGTGCACGGTCCATTAGTCGTGACCTCCGTTTGGTATTCCTTTAAGCACACTCTTAAGTAGGTGTCACACTCGTCCTCGCCGCAGTGGCCTTCCGCCGCGCTCTTCTCGTCGTCGCAACAATCGCCGTTGTTTAGCAGACCTTTGGGGTTTTCCACCGAAATCAACTGCAGCTCGAAGTAACCGGTGGCCCGAGACACCTGAGGAGAACAAGGCAGTGTGAAAAAAAATGCCTAAGATGGTAGCAGCATCTCTCTGTAACAGGTAATTAAAATAATAATAATAGTAATTTAAACCTTACATTTAGTCAGTTTATTGTTTCTATCAGTGATTCATGCAGGTATACAAAGTGTTGCATGACCCTCGGTTAAATAACCATCGCCGCCCTTACGAGAAATGTCACTGATTCAGTGAAAGCTCTCCACAAAACTGCACGCGGACATTCCAGGTGGAAACAAGTGGATGTGGGGAGAAAACACGACCTGGGCTCATGTGTTTGCAGCGCAGTCACTCTGCACAGACGCTACTGTACATTTTTGGCACGTTTCAGCTTCGGGACCTAGCATTCCCAGTTTAGCTCACTCTGCAGATCAGTCTGCAGTCCTGCTTTACAAACACATCCACCTTGAAAACCCATCCAGTCTGAGTTAAAAGTCAAAATCACCTAAAGTGAAAAGACAAGCAAACCATTAAAAGATTTAGAGGCGCTTGCTGCTGATAACAGCAGTAGAGGGATTCTCTGTGCAGGTGAGGGTGCACTGCTAACATGTGAAGACACTTAACGATCTTTTTTTTTCTTAGAGTAACCAAACTTTCAAGAGCGGGCGCGCATTAACGCACTCGGTGCGGATGGCAGTCATTCGGCGCCTGGATGAGAACAAATTTGCGGATGTCTGCTGTTACACGCGCAATTATGACACAGCAGAGAATTTTGGCAAATCTAATTTGTCTCCCGAAATTCCAGAACACGTGATTCAGGAGGCAATTCAATTAAGAATGGAATTTATTCCGAGCCCCCCACAAGAACCCCCCCCCCCCCCCAAAAAAAAAAAACAAGCAACCACACACAACAAACCCCCAACAACAGCATTAATAATAATAATAATCAGAACTTCAGAGCAACAAAATCATCATTTGCCTCGGAGCTGAAAGATATAAAGTTCTCACCTCAGCCCGCAGCGTCAGGAGAAGACACACTAAGAGGAAGAAGCGCTGCAGTTTCCCCAGATTAGTCCACATGTCTCCGGCTGCTCGGTGTTGGTTACCATTAGGGAAAAGCGAAAATATGGATGTCTCAATGAGTCAAAAAATAATAATGAATGAGGCAAAAAAGCAGAATCCTCTTCCTCCTTCTATCCAATACATGCACGGCTGCTGCTCCTCCCCGGGATGCCCGCGGCTCTGGAGGAGGAAAAGCGCACTGGTGCTGCTGCTGTTTGGTCCACGGACTCACAACAAGACGCACAAACTCCAATTCCCTCCGCCGCTCGATGCACTGAGCAGCAGGGACTAGAAGCAGCGTGCGTCTCTCTGCCCAAAGCCGGAGCTCTCTTTGACGGCCAGCCCAGCGGACCAATCGCAGCCCCGTTAGCGTGGAACGTCGGTGTAGAGAGCCAATGAAGAGAGGGGCGGGAAAAAGGGAGGACAGCTGATAGATTTATTATTGACGTTTTCTCACACTTTACCTCGAATTGGGCATTTTTAAGGCTCTTAGCAAAAAATCAAATCAATTAAAACAAAATTCAAACAAAAGTTTCTCTGTATGTTTCTCTATATGAAATTGTCACGATAAAAATGTGACAGAAAAAATGTACAGAGAAGCTTTTGCTTTTATTCTTATAATTCACATGCTGTAAACGATAGCCATAAATAATCAGTGAAGACATGCACAGCGCAGTTCATGCTGTTTGCGCCACGAGCTGCTCCTCACTGACTTGCAGCCTGAGGAAACAGGGCTGTTAGCGCCCTCTACTGACTCCCGAGACTGATGCACTGTAAATTTACACCTTTGTTGTCTTATGTTTTCTGACGTGCTGCATGAGTGCCTACACTAAATGACTCCTGCCAATGCAGTCAATGCATGTCAGGCTTAAAGCAACTCCTTAAGCAGCATGAAGAGTTTAATGTGTAAGATGAAAGAGGATCCCACCTACTGTTTGTGTCATTTTCTGCATCCACAGTTTCACACTGTCCCATCTCATATTTTTTTAAAAACTAATTCTAGAGAAATGTCTGCATTGTTATCTTGGTGCTCCAAATCTCCATTATCTGTGCACATTGTATGCTGAGAATATTAAAACCGTCAATTTTTTGCACATCATTGGTCCCTACTGTTTACCTGCTGGGTACTTTTCTTCTTTGTTCCATTTGGGGCTTCTTGTATGTTTCTGGACCTATCTATCTATCTATCTATCTATCTATCTATCTATCTATCTATCTATCTATCTATCTATCTATCTATCTATATAGATAGATAGATAGATAGATAGATAGATAGATAGATAGATAGATAGATAGATAGATAGATAGATAGATCTGGATAGATAGATATGGATAGATATATTTATTTAAATGGCTTAAAGTTCTAGAGATGAATCCATGCAAGAATGGCTTGAAAACTTTTCAATCACAATTTCAGTTCAGTTTTATTCATACAGCACCAATTCACAACGCCAGTTGCCACCAGGCTCTATATACTGTAAGATAAAGACCCAGCAATAATACAGAGAAAACCCCAATCACCAGACGACCTCCTAAGAGCAAGCACTTGGTGACAGTGGGAAGGAAAAACTCCCTTTTAACAGGAAGAAACCTCCGGCAGATCCAGGCTCAGGGAGGGGCGGGGCCATCTGCTGTAACAAAAACACAAACAAACAACCACAAACAATAAAAGATGACATGCATTAAAAACACAAATAGAAACAGAAAACACAAAGATTCCAGTTTCTATAAAGGGAGTAAATGCCTGGTAACCGCAGTCTACAACAGCAACAGGCCTGAGAATTTACACATCAGGCTGAGCTCTTTCATACACCTGAAAGGGTGGAGAATCACTGGGGGCCATACACACATGACTGGATTGCTGATGATGTAATATATTTGGAAATCGTACCATGTTGCTAAATCAAAATGATGGCACTTTCTCTGGAACTGACGGAAATTTCGAAATTTGGAAAAACCATAAAAGACACCTGCAAGCCTCTCAGCACAATGGTGCTCTGTACAATGGAGCCTGGAGCCTCTTCTTAAATCTACTTATTTTGATAGCCTGGACTAATGGGGGAATATACCTCCATGCTTTCAAACAATATCACAGTCCCAAACAATGTCTTCTGTCTGCCAGACCAGAAGAACACATAAAGTGAAATGAAATGTATTATGATGAAAGATGAGGGCGGTGAATGGACCCGTAAAGCCCTCAGTGTTCAACAAGACAAGTGTTACCTCATTATGTACCAACAACCAAACAACATAAAGGAATATTTTAGTAGTAATTACTATGAATTTATCTCAAAACCTTTAGATTTCAAAAATAAAATGTTTATCTTTATGGAAAACATTATCTGTCCCTGAGACTTATATTTATTGCTGCTTCTCAGCTGTCTAAACCTTCAATAGACATCTATCCATCTTCTTGCCTCCAAATGCAGATTTTTTTCTTTTGTCAGTAATTCTAAGCAAAAGCACGTCATATATGTAGTTTTAGAAATGGTTTTATAGGACATTTCGGAAAATAGGACCAAACAACCATTGGGGATATTGTCAAGTTAGTGGATTTGTTGTTTGCTGACAATTTGTTAGATATAGCTATATTTCCATCTGCACCTAGTGATCCAAAGAATGGCCAGTATTACCATTGCTTCTGTAAACTAAGGCAAGTGGGGTTTTTTTTTGTTGTTGTCTTTTTTTTAAGTAATTATTTAAATTGGTTTAGAGAAATTGTTCATTATTGATTTTCTTCTTACCCCATGAATTGTTCTTTTCTGAGAAATATAAGGTCAATTTTGGCATGTCAGGTGATTTCCTGTCTGGAAGGCTTCATTTAACAACTTCAGGTCTTTGGGCATGTGCAAAAACCTTGTTAATCTGTTACTTCCAGCATGCCGAGAAGATTTCCTGCTGCTTACGTAATTGACCCAGTGGGTTTCATTCGGACAAACAGTGTGAATCTGCATTGTCTCAGACAGAAGTCTGTGGCAGAGTGTAATAAGACGGCTGTTTCTCTTCACACAGATCTTCCTGCTTCAGACTGAGCTCATGCAGATAGTAAATCAGTCCTGAAGGCTGGTCAGTCAGTTGCAGGATAGAGTCCAACAGGTGGCCACTGACACTCTGCAGCAGATGTTTCCTCCCAGGGAGGCAGGTGCAAACACACACACACGCGCACACACACACACACACACACACACACACACACACACGCGCGCACACACACGCACGCACGCACGCACGCACGACATTTGTGCAAACTTGTGCATGTATGACTCATTGATATGCCTGCGCACAAATAGAGACGTCTTTTGTTCATCTCTTTACAACATCAGCGGCAATGAGGAAATTCCTAGGAAATATTTAAAATGCAGTTTCAAGGCTGATTAGTTACTGACATTACAATTGGACATTTATTCAGTGTCATATTGCAACAATGTATTGTACTTGCATCTGGATAGCCATTTTCTACTCTTACTAACCACTGGAAATTCTTTATACTACAAGTATTCTGGACACTTCAAACACCAATTTCTAAGCACTAATTAAAATAACAGGTGTGTCTTTGGACTGTAGGAGGGAGCTGAAGTACCTGGAAGAAACCTGTGCAGACACAGGGAGAACATGGAAATTCCTGGAAACTATTCAACAGTGAGTGTGGTGCAATGGATATAGTTGTATGACATGTTAGTATTTCCATTTTCTGTATTTGTTTCATCTCCCTCCATCAGTTTTAATAACTGCTCAGTATTGAAATGCTAGGTCTCAAAGAAGGTTTCAAAAGTTCAGTAACTTGTAGCAAGAACACAAGATAAAAAAGTATGAAGCTCAGAATTAAAAATTTCAAATTAAACTTTGAAGCATTAACAATAAAAGCAAAGGAAACCACTGATACTGACACTAGACGTGTCGAGGGTTACGTACGCAACCAGAACCACTACCAACAAAGCAATCCAAGCAAATCATTAGATACAGACATGAAGACTGGGCTTTAACCTCAAACACATTTCTGGTTTCAGGTGTTGCCAACTGATATTCAGTCCAAGTCTTCCAGCTGAAAGCCAAGCCATCATTAGACAATAGATGGTGGTTTAGAGATTGCATTTCGGTAATCCATGGGACTGTTTACCTGGATGCCACCCAGGCTGGATTGGTCATGACTGGTCAATACAGTTCTGACAATAAGAGGATGCAAAGACAAACAAAACATCTAATGCCAAAACTATTCTCCTGTGCAAAACATAAATGGACTGGTTCTTGTATAGCAAACTTGCCTCATTGCTTTGTGTCTAACATTCACACGCATTCATACTCGGATGCATTGGAGAGCAACATGGGGTTGGCATGCACACTGGTCTGCTCTACCAGTCACAGCCAGCTCTGTATTCTCAGTTTTCTGTTCTTACTCTTCTATTACTATTTTTTTATTCTTACCTGATAGAAGAAGAAGAAGGCACTTGTTGTTATCTTCTCCTGCTTTAGCCACTGTCCTTCAAGCTTAATGTGTTGTACATTCACAGATGATCAAAACCATAAATAATGACTAGATGATCACTGGCTCCAAGTTATGTGACATATTTGAGCACTTCCTTTCTCATTTGTGTTGCAGGTCATTGAAGGACTCTTCCTGGCGAGCTATGTGTTCTGGTGTGGTGTAGACCAGATGTTTCTGGTACCTCTGTTGCTGTTTGAAAGGCAACATGCTTTAGGTGGTGAGCTCTCAGATAGGGATGGCTACTTTTTACCAAACTCTGAATACTTCCACACACAGCTTGTTACATTTTTTTGTAAAACAATTGTGTGTCTCATTTGAAAAATCCTTTGATTTATGCTCTTAACTTAGTTTTAAAATTGTCTGATTCATAAAACATGCGTACATTCATAGCTTTGCTAAAAACATTTTTAGCTTAGTAGTCATTGACAAAAAAATTTCTTTTTTGTTTTTATGATTTTCTTGAGCAAAAAAACACAATTCCCTTACCTGGAAGTCATTTTCAGTGCCTTCTGGAAAAACAGCTTTGGGTTCTACATTCTTGAAAATGTATTATGATAGGGTCTATCTTACAATATAAAGTGCCTTGAGGCAACTAGCACTTGGCTCTATATAAATAAAATTGAATTGAACTGAACTGAAAATCTGCTACATTTATTTGGTGAGTCCTGTTGCATTGTTTATACAGCTCATGCAGAGCTCACCACAGGCTTGCCACAATGCAAAACCCTATACAATGAGAAGGATTACGTGTTACAGTACCTCAAGTCCAGAATGATTAGAGATAAGATCACATGTCAGCAGTTTATAAAACTGATCTTAAGCTTGTTTTATAAATGAGATTACTGATCAGCATCACTCTACTCGGTAATGCCCTCTGTGCTTTTATTTATTAGCTTAGCTTACTACAATTTTATATTGACAAGAGGGCAAGTTGGACTAGATTAACTGTACATTTTTGAAAACATATCTTAAATTTCAAAATTCTAAATTCTAACACGAGTGGCAGCCAAAGGTGGTCAAACTATATATATATTTTAAAACACATACAAATATGAAGCGACTGAAGATGACACAACTGATATGCGTATGCTCTTTTTGTCTACCTTTAATGGAAAGGTGCCAGTTTTAGTTACAATTTTTAAAAAGCTGATTCAGTTTTTGTATTTAGGAGTCACAAGTTTGAAGGGAAAGAAATTCAGCTGGAGATAAAGACTCGTCTCACATTGCTGGGGCCTCTAATGCGAAACAAAGACTAAACATGAGCCCTGCTGAAATCTGTACAAACCTATCTGATGTGACCTGTTGTGTAGATATGACTCTGCTTTAACAAGCACCGTACCAAATCAAACAATATTCAGAGATTCAACTCTTGGGGACAAAAAATGTTTAAAATAGTTTGGATGGATGGATGTAAAATGTAAATAAAAAAAAAAAACGAATGAAAAATGAGGTTATTATGAATTTAATGGCATCAACACAAAAGTTGAAACAGGCTCATGTTTACCACTGTGTAGCATCCCCTCTTCTTTTAATAACAATCCATAAATATCTGGGAGCTGAAAAGACCACATGCTGGATTTTTGGGAGAGGAATGTTGTCTTATTGTTGTCTGATACAGGATTCTTGTGTTGTTCTGAGTTCTGAGTCTTCTCTGTTTTGTTTTTTCCAAACATGTAGGTACCTCAGCATTGATGGTGCCCTTCCAGATGTCCAAGATGCCATAGATGCACCCTAGGTCATGCAGACTTTAGGACTGAATCCAGAGGACATTGTGTCCGTTTGTCCATAAAAATTTTCACATTTCGATTTGTCTGACCACAGAACAGTTTCCACCGTTTCCTCAGTCCATTTTAAACAAGCCTTACATTTGTGTTTCTGGATAATCTTTACATACAGCTTCTTCATTGTACAGCAACTGTTCATAAACAATGATTTTGTGAAAGGTTCCTGAGCTCGTGCAGTGATTTCCATGAAAGAATCATGTCTCTTTTTAATGCAGTGCTGTGATGACATATAAAGGCCAAAGATTCTGGGCATTAAATGTTGATTTTTGACCTTTCTCCCTTGTGAACAGAGATTTCTCTAGATTTTCTGAATTTTGTAATGTAATGTATGTGAATGTAAAGCAGATGATGAAATATTGACAGTCGTCACAATTTTATGTTGACAAACATTTTTCTGAAATTGCTCCACAGTTTGTTGACAGTTCTCTGCAGACCGGTGAAGCTCTCCCCATTTTATTTCTGAGAAACTCTGCTTCTGTAAAATGATCTCTTTATAACCAACCATGTTACTGATCTGATACCAGTTCACCTAATTAGTGGCAAAATGGTTCTCCGGTAGTTTCCTTTAAAAATGACCTTAAGATCATACATTTAAGCTTTAAAAGAAAAGGTCAGCTTCTGAGTTTAAAATATGTTTAGGTTCACCGTGTTGTTTATGTCATGTCAGCTATTATATTTATATGTAATGCACTATTTTACAAGTTTAGATCTGCAGGTGTGTCTCTGATTCTCACACATTCCTTCACATTAATCACACCTAGTGATTAAAGTAATCATTCCTCTGATTACTGTATTTTGCAATCTGAGTGGACATGAAGTACTATTATCCCTCTGTCATTGTTAGAAGCCCTGAGTCAGCTCTGCAGGTGAGTGTGGTGCAGCATGTACCTACGTGCAAAGGAGTCAGTGATTTTAACTCCTTTTCATTTTGTGCTGCTTCATTTAGAGGTTCACATCATCTTCTGTCCTAATATATACATACATACTAGGGGTGCAACGATACACAAAATTCACGGTTCGGTTCGGTTCGATACTTTGGTGTCACGGTTCGATATTTTTTCGATACAAAAAAATGTTCATGCATTTTTAATTTGTCATTTATTAAAATTATAAATATATATTTTAACTCAAAAGTACAGTTTTTAAATTTAACCCTAACCCTTGTGCGTGTTTTTTATTTTGACAGCGAATGCGCACCTGCGGACCACTTATGTGCAGCCCTGGTTATTTAGCTCGTCATATTGCAGCCACAGAAATTATTTTGTCCATGAAACCATAAAGCTGCACTTTCTTTTTGCCTTATAGTCTGATTTGTCATAACTTCTCCGTTTTGTGGTAAGCTTTTCTTTGGTTGTCACTTCTTCACCCTGACCTGTCTTATTTGGCTCAGCAGAACTAAAATATATATCCTGCTGCTTTTACACACGCACTCACATAAGCTCAGCGATCCTCTGCGCGATCAACCTCTCACATGTTTAAGCTTGCTGCGGGAGATTTCACTTGTCATGTTTGCATAGTAAGCTAACGATTAATAAGACGATGTCAGAGGAATTGGTGCACAAATTATCATCACTCACAGATCAGTGCTGTCGCTCTCTATACACAGTTCGCACGATTGCAAAGTGAAAGCAAAAAAACAAGCGCAAATTCAAACGCGACTTCAATATGTCACATATTGACAGTGGCTCACCGATGCCAATGACATAATTACCCAGCTACATTTCCGAAAGAATGCAAAAGCATTGACATATATTTTTCCTACAATAGCCCGACGGGCAGGGCAGAGATAGATTTTGGTAGCCCGACTGAAAAAAATCGTTAGCTCCGGGACGTCGGGCTAGCGATATTGCAAGCCCTGTATCTGATTGAGGAATCACTCATCTTTGGAAAAGAGAGTTTATTACAGAGAAATGTCTCTTTCCAAAATAAAAGCTATAGCCTACTATCCGCTTCTTCTGGGCTATATTCTCAGCAGCATAAGGAGAATCATGTGCTAACAGCTGTCTAAATGACTCGGCTAAAGTTAGTAGCATGCTTGCTTGTTTTTTTTCTGCTTCCACTTGTCTTTGCACTAGGATGATGTCGGCGTAAATGTGCAGTCATATTCGTTGTGTTCCCACTAATGCTTTCAGGTTAATCTCGTTGAAATGACCTTAACGCCACAACACGACAAATCTCCGTTAACGAGCTACCGCCGATCGCTCCGTGCATGGGGCTAGACGGCCAACACGTTAACGAGCTAACTGCGCTAACACACTAGTTCACACCAATGTAATTGAGCATTGCATGGCACATCCAACATACTGTTTTACTTTAGTCCATGACTCGCTTACCTTCAGGGTCATACGTCACATGAAAACCAAAATAATTCCAAACGCCAGATCTGAATGAGGTTCAATTTGCCTGTTGCAAGGAGAGCTTAACTTCTGTCTCGCTAGCTTGCCCTGCGCTCTTCCTTCTGACTATGCTGTCTGTGTTGAGCGCTCAGTGGATCTGCGCTGGACAGTGCAGCCTAGGCGGAGTAGTCGAACACAGATTCACTGAGCGCTCAACACAGACAGCATCGTGAGAAGGAAAATTGATAAAATAAATTACAAATGTTGTATTGTTCGATACATATGCGTACCGAACCGAAAGCACTGTATCGAACGGTTCAATATCGATACGAATATCGTTGCACCCCTAATACATACCATGCAGTTTAACAAGTCTACCACTTTTAGGTAGACTTGTTAAACTGCTCATTAATGCAAACATTCGATCAACCAATCAGAAGACAGCAGCTCAGTGCATTAGGCCCAAGTTCAAAGTAAGTATCAGAATGGGGGAGAGAGGTGAGAAAATAACTGAATGATTGTTGGTGCCATATGGGCTGATCTCTAGTGTTTATAGAGAATGGTCTGAAAAGGAGAAAACATCCAGTGAGGGCATTTCTCTGGATGAAAATACCTTGTTGATCTCAGAGGTCGGACAAGAATGGCCTGACTGCTTCAACCTGATAGGAAGGCGACAGTAACTCACATAACCAGTCATTATAACCCAGGCATACAGAATAACACATCAAACCATAAAGGATGTGGGATAAACCAGGAGAAGACCACACTGGGTACCAATCCTGTAAACTAAGAACAGGAAAGTGAGGCTACAATTTAGAATTAGAGAGAATTTGGCAAAAACATGTAACCAAAATCTCTGATAAATGTACCAACCCAGTATTAGCAAGGACTATGTAATAAAGTGTCTGGCAAGTGTATATACTGTTGATTTGATAAATGAATACTAAACATAATATGTACCAACAAAATAACAAAATGGTTTTAATGTAATTGTGAATAAATGGGACCCGCAGAGTTTACCGTTCCCAAAAACATCATATTACATTCATTGTGGTAGTTATATGATGGGTTTGTGTGTGTGTGTGTGTGTGTGTGTGTGTGCTTTCTCCAAAACTTATAATTTTTTGTGGAAATATTCAAAGTTCTGGACATTTCTTATCATATCACCACAAATACTCATCAAACTGAAAGAGCAAATGTTGGAGGACGCCTTGTTCTCAAGAAAAAACCAAAACACAATCTAATCTGGAGCCTGATATTCTGGATCGAGGGTCTCAGTTCATGCATGGTGTAGATGGAATTTTGAGCCGTGGTATGCAGTCTCAGACTGCTCCAGTTTTAAACAGCTGCTGGGAGTAATTGCTTTTTAGCAGAACCTCTTCCTACTATCCCCACTATCCCTAGTCACTTCCACGTAACCAGTTACTGTCTACTGCTTTAGATGGACCACGGATTAAAGATAAAAGCAAAGTAATCTGTGTTGATTATGTTTTTCAGTATTCACACTAACATGCAAATGTTTAGCTCAGTGGGTGAGCTATTTCCCATATGCAGAGAGGAGTGGCCTGGGTTCGAGTCCTACACTCCATCCTTTGCTCTGAGCATCTTGGGGTAGGTGGGGTGACTGTAGCTCATGAGGTAGAGCAGGACATCTACTATTTGGAAGGTGCGTGGTTTTATTGGAAGAGATACTAACCCAGAGTTGCTCTCCAATGCATCCATTGGAGTGTAAATGTGTGTAAAACTTTGATGAAAGCTATACATAAGAACCAGTCCATTTACCATCTATCTTCACTGCTCCATTATCAAATAAAGGCAAAAAATGCCCAAACAATAACTACTTACTAGTATAACTAATACGTCTAATATTGTTTTGTTTTTGTTTTTTTACAGCAAAAGGACTCCTTGTTCAAACCTTTTGATCAGCCGGGACCTTTCCGTGTGGAGCTGTTCTCCTTGTGCCTGTGTAGGTTTCTTCTTGGCACTAAAGTCCAAAGATACGCAAGTTAGGTTAGCTGGTGATTCCAAACAGGCCGTGGGCATGGAAGTAAGAATTTCTGATTGTCTGCCTTTCTGTAGTCACCTAATGCCAATTGGGATAAGAGCCACTATGCTGCAATCATATGAGTAGTTTAGAAAATGGGTGGATGGAGGGACATGATTGGAAGAGCTGGGATCAATAAGGAGGAGGGAAAATATGTGTGGAGTTACGAGCACTACCAGTGACACAAAGAAAAAGAGAGAATAAAAAAGTCAGCAGAAACTATCACGAAAGCTATCAGCCTCCTGGTTTCAGATGGCTAATGCTAACATGGTGCCTACCTAGATAAAAGAGCACTGAGAAGGCAATTACTTTAACTGAAAGAAACCAGGCCTGCTCTAAACCACATCCCAACCACAAGCAGCAGAGTTTGTCTAAATGTGTCTGATAAGGTGATGGTGTCAAGGCACGTGCTATTGGAACTTATCGCAAAGGCAAAAACAATACGAAGAGACGACTGTGAGAAGCTGTTTTGTAAGATATACATGCGCCCTTTAGTCTGCCTAGTACACACAGTCTCACAGCCACTCAATTTCTACTAGTGCTAGCCAAGCTGACAAACTGTACTGGAACAAGTGTAGTGCACTTACTTTAAGGCAATCATCAACGATGCTCACGCCATCTTCTAGAGTTACTCTTTATTGCAACGTTACCAGCGCTGCTGGTACTACTGCAACAGTGCACAGTGTCAACAACAGCTGGACTGGTGGCAGCAGGTGCACACGCTCCAAACAGGTCAGCTGAGGTACAGATGAACTAAATCCCACTAACGGTTGTGTATGCAGGTAGACAATTGTACGATACTATATCTTATCAAAGCAGCTCAAAGGCGAGCTTCTGACTCAGTACACAGAAGTCAAGGTGAGAGAGCGATGTGAGTCACTTGTTGACTTTAGAATAGCAACAGGTCTAGAAATGGGGCTGAGAACCATGACATAAATGAATGTTTCAGTGAAAAAAAATAAAGGCTTTTTTTAAACTTGTGAGCACAAGAGAAGAACGCACAGACCTCCCTTTGCCAAGCTATAAATCTCACTTCTTCATTTATTTGTTATGTTGCGAAACGTCAGCTGGCACAAGCCTCAGAAACATACAATGTGCATTCAACAAGCTCTGCTGATGAATCACTCACACCAGTGAAATTTTATCTCTTTTGTCCAGGCATTCTTTTTCTTTCCCAATCTGTCTTTTCAGTCCTCATATATATTTTCTTCTTCTGTGTCTTTGCGAGCCTTCCATTTCACGTTCTTCTTCTTCTCTCTCTTTTTTAATACGACCGCCAGGCTACTGTTTTTTCAGGGACCGTGTTGAAAATCAAAGACTAATTTGTTTTTCAGGAAGGACTATACCCAGAAAACACAATCGCTTTCACCGTCACCCGCAGCCTCAGCACACAATGTCGAATACAACTGCACACAAACAGGCCGAGGGCTGAGAGAGCTGCCATGGAAACGTTTACAAGTCCCATCCTGAAGAATGCAAACAGAACTGAGTGGAGCTCTTATCTGACAAAAGAGTAAACTTTAGACAGTCTTGTTGCTGCTTGCCTGTGCTGTGTTTCGACTACAATACGGCACACTGGAGGATCATTTTCTCCGACTGGAGGACTGATGCAGGTTTTTTCAATCCTCATAACCCAGCAACATATAAAAAATTCATTTGTGTTTACAGGCGGCTTGTGAGATGGGGAATTTCACTCACACACTCAGCGCCTTGTTTAAAGGCTTGTGAACTTCGCAATGATTATTGTTTAGGGAGTTCTGCGTGTAACTGATTCACCCTCAAGTTCCCAGCAGGGATTCTGATTTGTGATGCTTATTCCCAAAGCAGCGACTATCCCCATGACAGATCGCTGCTGTCATCGCAGGGATGGGCTGAACCTCAAAGGGTCAAACAGAAGCTGTGAGATGTTTGGAGAGACAGAGTTCATATGTCACCAGTTCCCAGGTTATGCAAGGGAGGTCATCAGGCAGCATGAGAAGAGCATGTCATACTTAGATGTGGATCCAGTCCAGCTGATTGTTGTCAGCCTTGGTGGGAAAACACAACATAAACACATGAAGGGTGTTTGTACCGCCTCTGTGTGTGTGTGTGTGTGTGTGTGTGTGTGTGTGTGTGTGTGTGTGTGTGTGTGTGTGTGCTGATGCAGATCTCAGCAAACCTGAGTTACCTGACAAAAACCACTGAACCCACATTTCACGTCTGAAAGCAAACAATTAAACCAATTACAGTCGGCTTCAGGTGACAGTGCAAAAATGTTCTGTATGTGTTCATCAGCACATACAGAACATTTTGTAAACAGGAGGCAAACATACCAAGATGGTTGTTGAGAAAAACTGACAAATAAATCTTTGGTAAACAAAAAATAAATAAATAAATAAATTATAACCGCTTCATCATCTAACATTGACTATATTCAATGCCAGATAAGATTCTGAGATGTTTAGCAGGTGCATTGTGGTACTTTTATTGAGCTTACATGGTTTATCTAGGTGTTTCACACAGTAGTGCAGCGGCTTGGCCTCATGGAAAAAAGTCACCCTGATCATGGTTTCTGATCAGCTGGGTACTTTCTTTATATCTTGGGCCTCTTGTGACTCCAGTTGATCAAATCTTCATATTAAATCCATTTTTATTCTAAGTTGGCCATCAGTAAATCCCTAGTTTCAGAGGTTAAAGTATAGGCTGGAACAATTACCATTCTGGTACCATCAGTTAATGAGTTATTAAATCTGATTCAATTTTATTCAATTCAATTTTATTTATATAGCGTCAAGTCTTCTTAAGACATCTCTGGACAAGCACTTGACTCCCTTTTTACAGGAAGAAACCTCCGGAAGAAGGAGGATTAGGGAGTAGCAGCCACCTGCCTTGACTGGTAAACCTTTAGGTGCCACAAGAGGCCGGCTCCACAAACTCCAGTGTTCAAATGTTTGCCTTCACAGAATTTAAAAACAACTTACAGCCTAGTATAGAAAACAGTTTCAGCCCTTTCATAACTACTCTGAGTATTTGATATATAGTTACATTACATATTACGTTGCAGGTGTGGCCACATTGACAGATGTCTCTGTCATCTGTCATTTGACATCTGCTAGGCCTCGCCCACCACTTCAAGCCACTTGAGCCTTTTGGAGCATTTTTAGCCAGTTATGTGACAAATATTATATCTTGCTGTGCATTAAAGACGGTTCAAAAACAGTTTGTTTCAGTACTGGTGAGTGAAATTCAGACGTTTCATTAATCTGTTGATTAATACTAAATTGCCAGTATGTGTTGCACCTGTACTGTTTGCGAGTGGAGCTTGCTAATCAAGATAATTGAAATTAGCTAAGAAGCATTAATTAGCATTAAATGAGCACGCCATCCTTTAATCCATAAAGTAAATTTTCCTCCTTTAAGTAACTTTCATTAATGACCCTGCCTCAACAAAGTAAATCCACTCTTTCTTTTTATTCCTGTCATGCTATGGACATGCAGATGTCCATAAAGTTGCTTTGCCATGTTCATCTTCACCATCTAGCTAGTGTTACAAAAAAGTGTCAATGAACACATTTTTTGTTTATTTTGTGTAGCAGGGACACATATCAAGCTAACTTTGCACAATCCATTTTGATTCTGAAAACAGACGATTTTATACATGAAGATGTTTTAGTGTTCGTTTGCATCTGACTGAAGGTACACACAGAAGCTAGCTGCACCCAGGCAACTAGAATTTGGCTTGAACTCAGTTAAAAATAAGACTTGTGGCATTGCAATGATTACAAGATAATGGTCTTAATTGTTAAGTTTTGCCAAAGTCCTTCTAGAACAGTTATTAAAAAATGATATTAAATTAAGTTTAATTTCATTGGTTACGCAAAAACTCCATCGAATCGACAGTCCACTCTGATTTAAAGAGAGGAAAAAAAGCATTTCCTAATATTTCATCTAAACCTTTTTCCCCCAAAGCTAATACTCTCACCATATCTGCTTATGTGGAAATCTCCTACAAATATCATTTCAGTATTGCTCGAGTGCCATGACTCCTGCTTATTATGTCTCCAGTCGCATCTTTTATTACACAAAAAATGTTTTGTTAAAGCACACTATTGGCTATAGTGGCGAGTCAAAAAAGCACAGAACAACAGCAATAATCACAATATTAAACTATAATTTCACTTAGCAGACAGGTGTTAAATGTGAGTCTGAATGGTTGCCTGTGTCTCTGTGTGAGCCCTGCATCCAGAGTGTACCCCGTCTCTCACCCTGTGATAGCTTGGACAGGCTCCAGCCCCTCGATGACCCTGATAAAGATAAGCACAAGAGAATGGATGGATGGCTGGATAGATAGAAAGAAATAAAATGTGTGCATTGGTGCAGTAATGTTTGGACAAACTCTGTAGCAGCACCGCTTGCATGCTCATTTTCAGCATTACTGTAACCTAAATCTGCTATATTTTCATAAAAGTCATGGCCTAAATATTAAAATGACACTTGGAGGTTTATAAGACAGGGTCAAAAAAGCAGAAACAACCTTTGACCTTTGTTCCTTCTCTCACCTCTGTGCTTTAAGGACTCACACCTTCAGAGGAAAAACTGTTTGATCACCTGACAGCTCGCTGACAGGCCAAAGCCCACTCTCCACCAACGGTGATGTCAAGCCTACAAATGCACTTATCGCTCCCTTACAAGTGAACTGTTGGAACAAGCATTCCAAATAGAGCAGTAGGCATCACGTCGTCCTTCTCCGGATACATTCCTCGTACGCATTAAACTAGGAAGATGAGTCACTTTTTGGGCTGAGCGGGCTGATTCACAGCTTCCAGTTTTGCATTACTCTAACTGCTTACTCTGGTAGGAGAGTGTTTGAAAATGTGACTTCACTTTGATCTGTTTGATATTCACTGAGATACACAGAAATTAACTTATATTGTTTGGCATACTTCAACCTTTTCCCTTCCTTAAGAAACAATATAATCAGTGGGATTGTTTATAGATTCAGCTTTCACAGGTTCAACACTGGCTTCTTTCCTTGAGTTAAATGCGCTTTTTAATGCTTTTAATTTTAGGTCAGTGTCTAGTGGCTTAACAGTCAAAAAATACTCAGGTACAACATCTGTACTGAAAATGCCCCAAAAATAAATTAAAAAAGCCTCAAGAACTATTGAGGTAGACCAAGTCTGGCTCCTTGTAAGCAAGAAATATGAAGAAATGAGGCGTGGCTCAAGAATTTTGCAGAGGATCATATGCCTTTTAAACCAAAGAACCCTTAGCCTGATCAACAATAGGCTAGAATGAGGTGGAAGTTTTTAGTCTTTGCCCTGTGTTTGCTGCTGCATGATGATAAAAGGAGTTGATCGTCACAGCTCCAGTGACATCAGACACACATTTTGGATTATAGCAGCTGCACCTGCTCCCACACTGATCTCAGCTCAGAGGAACTGCATCTGACCACCAGAAAACCACCTGCTTATCTCCCACCTGTCCTGTCTGTGTAGGTGTGTGCTTGTGTGCGACAGGAGGCAGAGACAGGCATGTGCTGATGGGGGTCGTGGTCTTGTGTTTGTGTGAAGGTATGCTGGAGGATGTGTGAACATTTTTATGCATGTTAGAGGAGGATTGTATGTGCAAATGAGTGTCTTCTGGGGTGTGTTTGCGGTCAATTCAAGATGAAATATTTGTGGTTTTCAGGAGAGTTATCAGAGTTCTGCAGAATGATGCTGTTCCCTGGAAAAAACCACAAAAAACCCACAGACACATGCCTTGGAGCACATGGAGATTCCTGCATCCGTACTCTGTTGGATTCTGATTTCAAACTTTAATATCTCAAACCACACCAGTAAAAAACATACGGCTATAAATTCTGACGTCTATTGAACCACAGATGTGACGAGCAACTCCTGTAATGCTATCAGAAATGTAATTGAACCAGAGGTATGAAAGCGCAAACTGAGGCAGTGTCAAGTTCTTTTAAGTTTATGAGATGATGATCTTTACATACCTTCTGGATAACATAAGCAGCATGTGCAAGCAAACCAATGGCAACAAAAAAAAGAGGACTATAAGTATAAGCAGTGTAGTTTCCATCAAACGGTAGCTGAGCTCATTCAAAAAAGTAGAACCACAGCTCCTTGTTTCTTGTGATGATAAGACAGTTGGTCCACTTAGTGGAATTTTGTAACCATTAAAAGTGTTGAACAGTCGAATAGCTTCAGAAACTAAATTTTTTCCTGACTAAGAACAGTTGAGGACCCTCAACTGGATGTTCATTTGGGGGAATGGATGTGTGGATGAGTTTTAATTTAGTTCTAGCTAAACTCTCTACAGAGGTGCAGGAAAACACAGCTACTTGAAGTAGCTGTGTTTGAAAAACAACCATTAGGGCAGAGAACTATTCTCAGCTTTGAGGCAAGCAACTGAGAATAGGATAAAAGACTTCCTTGCAAGGCTTGCTGCCACAGACCTTGACTCAGATAAGCTGGATGAAAGTTTATATACATCAACTCAAAGGAAATAAATTCGATATTATGCAACTTTTTCTTCACTTTAAGACACAAAGTACATTCAATTCCATTTTTTTATATAGTGCCAATTCAGTGACCTCAAGGCACTTTATCTTGTAAGGTAAAGTCGTAAAGTTGTAAGGTAAAGTCCATAAAATGTTAGAAAGAAACCCCAAGAATCATATAAGCTCTTGGCGACAGTGGGAAGGAAAAACTACCTTTTAATAGGAAGCCTCCAAACCATGCATAATGGGGGCTATAAATCGGTCTTTATAAGATTGTCATTAATGGGATCTTTTCTTTCATTATGTTTTATATAGTCCAGCCACTATAGGTTTTAAACTGGTGGTCTCTCTCCTTGCTGCATGCTGGTAGAGCACTAAAGCACTGACCTCAACACTAAAATCTCTCAGCGAGGCCAGAACTGCAAAACAGGTCTCTGTCATCTTACACAGCAGTATATGGGTCCCAGTTCCCACACCCAGCTCCATGTAAACATCTCATTAGACTCTGAAGGGTGGAAAGCCCTCAGCCATAAAAGAAAAGAACAAACCAGGAGTATCGTACCCTCCCCACAGACAGTGTCAATTAGACCCCTGTTTAAGAATGGGTGACTGGAGGTGCTGCAGGTTCTGTGAAGCTACACAAATTTATACCTTTTAAAGATCAAGGAGCTTCCTGAACTGCAAACGGTTATCTCAGTATGAGAAAATCTTACTTGCTTAACAAATGGAAAGAGTTTGTGACTTGATATAGCTGATGACTGTGCTATATCATTGTTTCTTACTGCTTAGTAAACATGTCTTTTTCTTAACAGAATACCAGTATTTAGATGTATGACTACAACTTATATGTTCAAACCAAAAGAACAATCTAATTTCAACAAAGCCAAGATAACATACAATTAAAGAAAAAGTATTGCTGCTGTAAATAGGTTTGCCAGGACACACACAATTCATGTTAAAACTAGCAAACTCCAGCTACTCTAAAAGCCAGTGTGTCTGTCTCTTTATGAAGGAAATATTTTTTATTTTCCTCATTTTTTCCTTAATGTTATTTTTTTTTTTTACAATTATCCTGAAATAAGACTCAAGGACTTAGAATGGTAATATGGTAATGTGTGCTAAACATCTTTGCCATATTGCAAGGTATCTTAATTCACTCTGCACATCCAAATCTGTGCTAACATTAGGAGAGTCAATAAATAAAATTAAATAGGCCACAAATAGCATGTGAGTGCAATCCCAAAAGCATGAGTGTGTGGTTAGTTTTACAGGTGATGTGTTGCGCTGTTTTCTTACCGCAGTTCATTTCAATATCAAGAGCAAAAATGACGACATGTTTTAAATATCATGTGTTTAATTTCAGCACAATAAGTGTGTCACAAACGATAGAATATCAGTTTCTTTTTAACATTCACCATCATCATGT
This sequence comes from Copadichromis virginalis, assembly GCF_057382275.1. Classification (NCBI taxonomy): domain Eukaryota; kingdom Metazoa; phylum Chordata; class Actinopteri; order Cichliformes; family Cichlidae; genus Copadichromis; species Copadichromis virginalis. Next base: position 9,977,399 of record NC_140636.1, read on the forward strand.
TCTGCTGGAGCATCACGCCATTAATGTTCCTGTTGTTAAGTTTTTCCTCCAGTGGCTCCTGTCAGATGACACGTGTATCACCCTGTATCACACCCATATCTGAGGTGTCTGCATGTTATCTACGCACGGCCTTTGTTTTTTTCATCTGATGGCTGTGTGCTGCGACAGTAGATAGTGGTAGAAAAAAAACACTTTCTCTATATGTTACTCACTCAGCACTATGCAGGATGAGTGTGAAAGAACACATTACATTTGCTGATGAAAAGATGTAGCTCAGCTTTGAGTAACCTCGCAGGTTAAAGAGTCTTTCAGGAGAGGTTTTAGTGTTTTTGTGATTTTGTAAACTCACATACACAGACATTCTTCCAACAACACATTGATAGATGGAGGCTACTAGATAGGATTGTTAGTTTTGGTGGGGTTTTTTTTCTTTTCAATTAGACTTTCATCAACTGTATTCCATTCAAATCGAATTACTGCTTTCTGTGCTTTGTTTTAAAAGGTAAGACTTTCATAGTAAGAGTGTTCAACTGTGACTGTTCAAACTGTCCACAGACAGGAGATTTTTCCCTATGTAAACATAGTTTTGCCATAAATCAAACAACACTGACATTTAAAGTCCTAATGCAATGCTATCTGCCATCTGCATTGCATGCCGAGTTACTGCACTTCCCATCTGAACTGCCTGCTGTCATGCAACAGCAGAAGCACCAACATGCCTAATAAAGGCAGGTTTCCTGACCTGAAGAATGCTATTTGGTCTAAACATGTTAGTCTTTTTTCCCCTTCTACTTAGGGCTTGCACTGGTCTATATTTTGCTTTGAATACTTTTTTTTTCTTTTTTACTTTGCACAACATCCTTAGTGGGAGGTAAGCTGGGATGCGGGAGAGGCTTCACTCTCACCGCCATCACCACAGCCCAACCAGGAGCAACAAGTGTGTGCATGACTGCATATTTGTGGAGGTGGGCATATTTGCCTTAGCTCACGCGAATATTTCTGGTTAAGTACAGTAGGTGATACCCCACACTGGCTCAATTTACAGGAAACAAGAAGAAAGGCTCTTTTATAACACCAGAAGAAGGCATTAATCCTTTCTCATCATTGGATAGACAGTATTGGCCGCATTATCTTTGAGGGGATCACTTTCCTTTTTCTTTCTTTTCTCAGCAGAAATAAGAGGGGTTAAGAAACGTGGCGCCCTGCTGCCTGATGGGGAGTTCAGTGAGTGCCAACTTCAGTTCATTCAGTTCCCCTGAGATGTTGTTTTAGAAATGAGCCAATGCTCATATCTAAATTATGATTCATTACATTGACTGTCGGCTCAGGCTGCATTCAAGTGACAGCACAGACGAAAAAATACATATTGTTTGAGAGCAACGCTGCTGTATACGTCTGCATTTACAGTCTAGTGCTAAATGACTAAGGTGTCCTTTCAAGGCGAAACACACCATTGTTCCACTAACAATCCACAATCTGACGCAGGAAGTGATACACAGGACACAAATACAATGACCAGCGCGGCTGCGAGTTGGCGACAACAGAACGGCGGCTCCACAGCACAGTGGGAAAATGTTGCTGTGTTCTCTCTTGAGCCCTTAAGTGAGCAAATACAATATAGATGTAGAAATAAGCGAGCACGCCGACTCATTTACTGTACGTCAACCTCGCAGCTCTTACTGTCAGAAAAGTAAAGATAAAAAGTTATGCACACACACATAATTTGTATTTTGAATTGTGGCTTGTCATGCTACAGCTACAAGTAACAGTGCAGCTAATTCGAGAAGTCTTCTTACAATAATTCAGTGCCAAAAATTATTTAAGGCTCCACTGATAAACATCTTAGGTACAGGAAAAAAAAAAACCTTTGGAGCTGATCCCAGCACAGACCACTTCTCCTCAAAACATTTCCTCACTGTACAACCTTCCTCACAAACTCATTCCATGTCTTCACAGCTTTTTATTTCTTTTTATGGTATTTTATTGTTATTTATAAGGAGAGGAGGAAGAATTGGTTCACAGTTCAGGAACTTCTGAATACTCTATTATTTTAATGCAATCTGGTAAAATTGTAAGGATATTTTAAGGCTTTGAGATTGTTTCTATAGATACAAACATTATCATTTAAGAAGTGCATATTATTATACAAGAAGTCCCCCCCCCCCCCCGTCAATATGGCCACCAAATACATCTACCTCAGAGTTAATCTCTGGATTCCACTTTTAATCCTGTTAAACTGAAATTACCTGCTATTCAGCCACAATTCAACACATACATAAAGTAGTTTTTATTGATTAGGACTCACAGTATTCAGTATTTAAACATAAAATTAATACATGCGGGGGTTCATGATCAGATCATGATGATGATTTTCCAACTGTGGGGAGTATTATTTTAGTATTTTTGAGTCAGGAGAATTGTTGCTCAGAACTGTCACAGGGTTTCAACTTTTTACACTTGTTTATTATCAAGTGTTTTCTGTGTGTTTTCAGTGAACTTTGTGCGCTTAGAATTTTTCATTTTTGTTTGAGATTTTCATTAAATTTTGCACTGTAGTGTCTTCATTTTCTGTTGTTTCCCTATATAGCATTTAATTTCTAGTACTGCTTTTGGAGTTTGTTTAGTCTTCTCAGTGTGTCTGTTAGAGCAGCCATGTTTAGTATTCATTTTTACACTAATGGTCATTTGTTCATTGTTCCGTTTTCATTCTGTTAACTAGTTTCCCCTCATGTCTTGTTTTGAGTTATGCTTCCTCATCCATCCTTCCCCTTAATCTTTGTCATAGTTCTGCCAGTTACTCTGTTTGGATTTTGTTTGCTTCTGTTTTGGATTTGCTTCTTGGTTTTTTGCTAGATGGCTTTTCATTGCCATCAGACTGCATTTTAAGCCTTCTCGTCACTATCCATACAAACTGCACTTTGTGATAATCTGATATGTTGTTACACATCACATCAGTGTCTTGTGAAATCTCCAAGTAAGTGCAAAAAACCCCCCAAAACATTTATGTGAATGCATAGCAGCTTGCCTTATTAGCTAGCTACGTAGCAAGTATGGATAAATAGTGGAGTAATCAGAGCTGGCAAGAGTAGACCCACTGTTCACTATAAAAGTATTAGTATTAGTATTAAAGTGGATTTGTGTGAGTGAATCTAATCAGACTCATCAGCTTAAATTTACATTGTTGTGCTATCTTTTATATTTATATTGTTGTGCTAACAATGACCATGAACACCACAGCTGCTCTGCACCAGTCACACATAAGATATTATCGGAAAACACTGCAAACAAGCCAGTGTAGCCTACACTAAAACGCCTATTTTCTTCATGCAACTTTTCAGTAACACAGGATTAGTATACTTCAATTTATTTTTTACATGTTGCACAATATAAAACATACATTTAGCAACACACCATTTATAGATCCTATATCTTGGAAAAAAATAAATAAAAAACCCCCTCTAAACCAGCGGTCCCCAACCTTTTTTGCGCCACGGCAATGCCCGACAATATTTTTATGGACCGGCCTTTAAGGTGTTGCGGATAAATAAAACAAAACAAAAGTAGTACCGGTACCGAAAAAAAGAAAATTTATTCATAACACACGTGAAAAGACCAATGAAAACCGAGTAAACGATAAAAACGATAACAAAATAACGCTGAAAACCGATAAAAACCCTGAAAACTATACATTTCACACCTGAGCCTCAACTCTCGCGGCCCGGTACCAAACGACTCACGGACCGGCACCGGTCCGAGGCCCAGGGGTTGGGGACCGCTGCTCTAAACTACCAGTTCTCAATCCCATCTAATTTTATTTATAGACCACAGAAAACACAAGTCTGACAAAATGTCATTGAGCTGTCCTTACCTTTCACAATAAAACCTCTTCTTCCTCCCCCATCCTGTGTCACTTACATCCATCCATCTCTGAGAGAAGGTAATCTTTAGCTAGCAGACAAATTGTGTGATAAACTGCATCATTTCTGTGTTCGCTGATATTTATGTGATTTTAGAACATTACCTATACTTGCAAGTTCAAACACAATAATGAAGTATTTATACCTCCTACTTCTACACACTGATTACAAGGGAGTTCTAACATTGTCTCCCTGTCCCTGAATATTAACCAAGCTTATGTTTAGAATACCCTATTACAGTCATTCCCAAAGTATGGGCTGGGGGGCTCTGGTGGGCCCTGAATATGCTGCACTTTTTCAGTTTGATAAATTCATTCAATTATATGAACAGTGAATTAAATCCGGTAATAGAAGGTGGTTAGTTTGTGATATTCTCATTACCATCACCTAAATTTACTGCTCTTATATTAACGTTTCTGTCCCAGTGGCAGGTGGGTCGCTTTGCATATAACTGTGTAGTACAGTGGGGCAAAAAAGTATTTAGTCAGCCACCGATTGTGCAAGTTCCCCCACTTAAAATGATGACAGAGGTCAGTAATTTGCACCAGAGGTACACTTCAACTGTGAGAGACAGAATGTGAAAAAAAAATCCATGAATCCACATGGTAGGATTTGTAAAGAATTTATTCGTAAATTAGGGTGGAAAATAAGTATTTGGTCACCTCAAACAAGGAAAATCTCTGGCTCTCACAGACCTGTAACGTCTTCTGTAAGAAGCTTTTCTGTCCCCCACTCATTACCTGTATGAATGGCACCTGTTTGAACTCATCATCTGTATAAAAGACACCTGTCCACAGCCTCAAACAGTCAGACTCCAAACTCCGCCATGGCCAAGACCAAAGAGCTTTCGAAGGACACCAGGAAAAGTATTGTAGACCTGCACCAGACTGGGAAGAGTGAATCTACAATAGGCAAGCAGCTTGGTGTGAAAAAATCAACTGTGGGAGCAATCATCAGAAAATGGAAGACATACAAGACCACTGATAATCTCCCTCGATCTGGGGCTCCACGCAAGATCTCATCCCGTGGGGTCAAAATGATCATGAGAACGGTGAGCAAAGATCCCAGAACCACACGGGGGGACCTGGTGAATGACCTGCAGAGAGCTGGGACCAAAGTAACAAAGGTCACCATCAGTAACACACTACAACGGCAGGGAATCAAATCCCGCAGTGCCAGACGTGTTCCGCTGCTGAAGCCAGTGCATGTCCAGGCCCGTCTGAAGTTTGCCAGAGAGCACATGGATGATACAGCAGAGGATTGGGAGAATGTCATGTGGTCAGATGAAACCAAAGTAGAACTTTTTGGTATAAACTCAACTCGTCGTGTTTGGAGGAAGAAGAATACTGAGTTGCATCCCAAGAACACCATACCTACTGTGAAGCATGGGGGTGGAAACATCATGCTATGGGGCTGTTTTTCTGCCAAGGGGACAGGACGACTGATCCGTGTTAAGGACAGAATGAATGGGGCCATGTATCGTGAGATTTTGAGCCAAAACCTCCTTCCATCAGTGAGAACTTTGAAGATGAAACGAGGCTGGGTCTTCCAACATGACAATGATCCAAAACACACCGCCCGGGCAACAAAGGAGTGGCTCCGTAAGAAGCATTTGAAAGTCCTGGAGTGGCCTAGCCAGTCTCCAGACCTCAACCCCATAGAAAATCTGTGGCGGGAGTTGAAAGTCCGTGTTGCTCGGCGACAGCCCCAAAACACCACTGCTCTCGAGAAGATCTGCATGGAGGAATGGGCCAAAATACCAGCTACTGTGTGTGCAAACCTGGTAAAGACCTATAGTAAACGTTTGACCTCTGTTATTGCCAACAAAGGTTATGTTACAAAGTATTGAGTTGTATTTTTGTTATTGACCAAATACTTATTTTCCACCCTGATTTACGAATAAATTCTTTACAAATCCTACCATGTGGATTCATGGATTTTTTTTTTCACATTCTGTCTCTCACAGTTGAAGTGTACCTCTGGTGCAAATTACTGACCTCTGTCATTATTTTAGGTGGGGGAACTTGCACAATCGGTGGCTGACTAAATACTTTTTTGCCCCACTGTATTAGCAATTATGTTCATGTTTTTTGAATAATCTCTTCATGGAAATACATCACTTTCTTTGTTTTGATTTTTATTACAGTGAGGATTTAGGATTGGACTCCATGGGATTTTTATGGCTTTTGAGTGGGCCTCTCTTGACTATGGGAACGGCTGCACTATCAGAATACCTTTGCTAGTAATTATAGGACAACCTATAGTTAGGGAGTCCTAGCTGTTTTTTAGTATTAAATAAAATCCTCCATAAAACTGTACAAATAGTAGCATTTGGACTATATGGATCAAATAGATGAGAACAATCTGGAGTCTGAGAACTAGTGTACTCTAATGTAGTGTGGCGTAGGAGAGCATGGAATGAAGTTACACACCAATTTATAACTTGTATCTTATTTTGGTACTTTAGGTTATTGTGAACAAAAACATACTTTTACTTTTTTACATACATTTTACTCCTTACCCTTTAGCCCTCCAAGTCAAAGTAATAAATAGGTGGATGGTTGGACGACCAGAGGGCAGTGGCAGATATGACTTTGAGGCTTTGGAGTCAAACCAAGCATCACTGGGTTAAAAACATGAGCCCAGCTGAGAGCACTCAAACTGACCTTCCTTTTCTGTTCCTCTCTTACCACACACCCTCTGTTCTCTGTTTACTGTCAACACAGATAAGAAGCCTTTTGCAATCGTGATTTTGTTTATTTGTCTTTTTTCCTTTGTGTCTTTTCTCCTTTGGATGTCCAGTGTAGAAGCAGCACTTTTTGTTGGCACTTTGTTGGAGGATTTTTTGATCTAATCACTGTGAAACGTAATGCCGCAGGTACTCTCATAGCGGTGTGCTTTTCTCAAAATACACTTAAGGGGAGGGCACACGCTCTTGAGATGGACAAACTCAAATATCTTTGTTCCTACAGGGAGCACTGCTACTCCTATGTCTTTGGAGAAATCCAAACTATCTGTCAAATTTGCAATTTCAATATGAGCTTTTTGCTTAATTTTTTTTCAAGGAAGTCCAGGTTCTTGTTAATAATACTTCCTAAGCACAGAGCTGACATGACCTTGACACCACTGATTATGCTGAAACAAAAAAGAAAAGAGTGAGGAAGCCAATCTGATAGGAATGCCACTGGAATTCCCCGGAATCACCCCCTTCCTTCCACTTTCCCCAATCGCTGTTCCCAAATCCATAAGGAGTTTTAACATGCAGTACAATAGAAAAGGAGAGCTATTCTGCGACCATAATGCAAGGAAATGTTAGCTCACTGCAAAAAATGTCTGGACTACAGAGGCCCCCGGTCCTGGAAACAATCAGCAAGGAAGCCGAGGCAGGTGCCCACCTCCTGTGAAAATATCCTACCGCGACATGAAGAGGGAAGGGCTGGGCGTGTCGCTGTTGACAACAGCAGCAGCAGCAGAGCAATTAAACTATAAAATCATAACTGCTCTGCACCACAAATCACTGTAGTGAATACCACAAAACACAGGCACTCACATGAAAAAACATAATGCATGCATGCACAAGAATACTGTTTACACTTAGAGCAGGAATGCAGTCCCAGTTATCGTGGTCTAGGTCTCAGATACTTGCTGTCCTACACGTGCAGCATATGCAATGCGTGTATGACATTAAATGCATGTATACATCCCTGACTCACAACTTGGGTTTTTATTTAGATTGCTCTGACCGAATCAAAACTAATACATAGATCGTGCAAAAGACCACAATTGGTTAAAATACCTCAACAGGGCAACACACAGTTCAGACAGTAAAACTGATTAAAGTTCATTTGAAAAGAAAACAAGCAGTAAAATTATGCAAGTGCAAATCTGACAGATTCCTGGCAGTTAACAGCTCTTTACAGTCTGTGTAGTAAAATAATAAAATTTCTTCCTGTCATCAAAATTGATTTCAAAATAGGCATTAAATCTAATATTAAAATAAAAAAAATAGAAATCTCCAAAAGTACAGCATGTAATGGTCCTGGGTCGTTGACCCAGCGTTTTGTGTTTATTCTGATCTGTATTAGTTTAGGGTTAACCTGAAGTTTGGTGTATTGTCAGCCCTACCTGTGTCTGTCCTTGGTGCTCTGTTCATGTCCCCGTGTTGTGTTGTACATCAGTCTGTTTCCTGTTTTATTTTGAAGGCTCGTGTTCTGGATTTCCTGCTCTGTTCTGAAGGTCTTTGTCTGTTGTTATTGTGTTCAGCTTGTCTCCTCCGGTCCCCATGTGTATTAGGTTCAGCTGTTCTTCCCTCCTGTGTGTGATTACCTGATTACCTTGTGTGTGTATATTTAGTGGGTGTCGGTCTGTGTTCGTTGTCGGCTCGTCTGCGTTCCTCCGTGTATCTCTGCATTCTATGGTGTTTCGTTCCTGTCTCTGCGTCTCTCTGCCCCGCACCCCTTTTGTATGGTCTTAGGTTTGTCTTTAGTTTCTCCCAGTTTAGGTTTGTAATTGCTCATGCTGAGTTGCCTGTTTTTGCCACCATCACCACCTTGTAAATAAACATCACTCTGTCATCAGTTCGCTGCATCTTGGGTCCTCCTTTTCCTCCACACCACACAGCTCCCTCTGCCAGCCGTGACACAGAAGTAGTTTGGGATCATTTGGATGTGTTGTCACGTGTATCTATTAATAAGTTTCTTTCTTTGTCTTAAACAACGAACATGGAACTTGCAAAGGAGACGAAAAACAAATAAATATTGCAACCTCCTCTTGTATAGTATGAAGTGTGGGGCACAGATGCCAAAGTTTCATAACAGCATACTTGTCATGGTGCTGGGTCGTTGACCCAGCATTTGGGTTTTATATGATTATTTTCGTCTGTTCTAGTTTATTCTGATTTTGGTATCCTGTGCCCGGTTTATGTTCCTGAGTTCGCATTTTGGATTTCCTGTTTTATTCTGAAGGTCTGTGTCTGTGGTCATTGTGTTCAGCTTGTATCCTCCAGTCATTATGTGTATTAGAATCAGCTGTGTCTCCCACCTGTATGTCATTTCCTGGTCTCCTTGTGTGTGTGTGTGTGTGTGTGTGTGTGTGTGTGTGTGTGTGTGTGTGTTGGTCTGCGTTTGTTGTCGGCTTGTCTGTGTTCCATGGTGTCCTGTTCGTTAGTCTGCGCCTCTCTGCCTTTCACCCCGCTTCATGATGGTTTCAAGTTTGCTCTTTAGTTTTTCCCAGTTTAGGTTCCCTTCAGTAATTTCTCTTGCTCCGTTGCCTGTTTTTGCCACTGCCACTTGGTAAATAAACATCACACTTCATCAGTCTGCTGCCTGCATTTTGGGTCCTTTTCCTCCAACATCACGCGGCTCGCTGCGGCTCGCCACGGCAGCCGTGACAATACTGTCATATTTTATGCTCAGATGTGATGGATAAAACAACCTACATCCTCACTGCCATGGTGTGCATGTTAAAAACACAGTGTACACCAGTGTATTACTAATTACACCACCTAGTAAAATCCCTCCTCTCCTCTCAGTCCTTTCCTTACCTGATGCACTCTAGGAATCAAGACATCCTTCAGCATGTTGTACAGAGACTGACTTCCAGGTCACAGGCAGGAAGATGTAGAAGAGAAAAGGAGGACGTAGAAATGATCATGCTGCCTGTTGTGTAAGCTTTTAATAATTACAGTAAAACATCTGTAAGGTAAAATCCCAGAGGGAAATTGAGTTGTCATAGCAGCAAATATACAACAAACAACAAGCACTCATATAAAACGAGTGTAGATAGATAGATAGATGTATAAATATGAATATACATATAAATATACAAGGACAGAAATGTGTGCAAATACGTCGTGGTGTACAAAACTGACAGGGTACATTGAGGTGTGATTAATTCTGATCCACATGTGTGGATCTGACCCAAGTGGATGAATTAAAGAGTCTGATAGCAGTGGGAAGAAACGAACTCCTGTAATGTTCCCTCAGACAGCGAGGTTGAAGGAACCTGTTGCTAAAACTGCTCTTCAGATTGTCCAGTGTGTTATGGAGGGGTGGGAGTCATTGCCTATGGCTGCCAGCAGTCTTGCCAGCAATCGGGAGGGAACTCAGATCCCTTGGGAAAGGGCATCTGGGATAAAGAAAATCTAGCAGAAAAATTATGTGGAGCTCTCTGTTACAGTGACCCCATATGGGTAAGCGATTATCTGAAAAAAGCAGTGTGTTTTGACACCAAATTCTCACTCATTCATCCTTTAGTTCAATTATATTCTATTCATAACGCACCAAATCAAAACAGTCACCGCTTTATATTGTTAGGTAAAGACTCAAACATTTGAGTAAATTTGAAGAAACTGAAGAAATTCTCATTAAGGCATTCAAAAGATGTTACTTTCACGCAAATGGGACATACAAGTGAGTAATAATGGGTTCACTACATGAAATGCTTGCAGTATAGAGAGAGAGGGGGAAAAAAAAATCTATATATATATAGATATATATATATATAGATATATAGAGATATATATATCTATATATATGCGCAGTGGTAAAAAGTTAAACGTGCCAAATTGTGTGTAAATGATTCTCAAATGGCACTTTTATAGTCCCCTAAAGCTCCAACCGCACTTCAAAGTGCAACATACACCCATTACACTTACTCTGTGAAACATAATGTGTGATGACGATCTAGGCTCCAAACATTTTGCGTAGCTCGATAGATTACACAGACATTAGAGGCACAAAGTACAGTATTTTCTTTTTTGTGTCCTGGCTTTTTCTTGACATAATGAATGGCTCAGCGTCCCATGAGAGACGGCTGCGATCAAAACGCTGCGGCCTCCCAGAGGTCGTCCTTTAATGTCTTTGTGCACACGCGGATCTGATACCCTCCCCCCTTTAAATTAGATCCCGCTACATCCATTAGTCACAGAAGCCTCTTAATATGTCTCTTCAGAGGGAGGGGACCGCCATATATAAAGTATATACCACCCTATTGTGACTCGGAATCCCTATTAGGTTGTAATAATAGGAGGGCATACCGCTAGTCTGGGCACAAAATATTGAAGACCTGAATAACTGCTTCTTCTCACACATCTTTAATATGATAATATGAGTATGGTTTATCTTTTAAGCATGTTTTGAGCAGCACTTTGACATGAATATATACAGGAAAAAGTAGCATAGAGACAACAAAACAGATCATGAGACAAATGTTAAACATGATCCATGTGTTAACAGGCCTCTCTGCATTGAATCATTAATCTCTGGCTCTCTTCCACAGCATGTCTTTTGTCCTGTCTTCCTTCTCTCACCCTAACCAGTTGCAGCAGATGGCCCCGCCCCTCCCTGAGCCTGGTTCTGCTGGAGGTTTCTTCCTGTTAAAAGGGAGTTTTTCCTTCCCACTGTCACCAAAGTGCTCATAGGGAGTCATAGGATTGTTGGGTTTTCTCTGTATGTATTATTGTAGGGTCTACCTTACAATATAAAGCGCCTTGAGGCGACTGTTGTTGTGATTTGCCACTATATAAATAAAATTGAATTGAATTGAATCCATGGTCAATAACCAGCCCCGTCTCCTCGCAAGGGTCTGGTTAATGCTGTTTTGCCAAAGCAGCTGGCATGGTTCATTTACACACTTGGTGTCCTTTGGCAGCGGAGCTTAACACATCAGGTTTGGGCATCAGTGACATGGATCTATGTTTTTTCTTTCCCTGAAGGACTGTTATCTCTCAGCAGGTATCATCGCAGTTGCTGGTGCGTTAAGGGATTTACATCAGAGAACACCTTGAGCATAAAAGCTGGTGGATGCATCAGTTTTATACCACAGGAAAAGAACGTATTGCAAAAACACTGATCAGATTTTGGTTGATTACACTGGCCCTCAGTTAGCACGAGTGCAGCTAACTTTAAAATAACCCTGAGAAAGCAAACAGAAGTAGCCAGAGTTTAATTGCTGTGTTGATTCCCCAAAGAGGCTTGACAACAGTGAGTAAAATTATTGTTTAATACCTGTGTGCTGGTTGCTCTGAAGTCACAAATGATCTGTTCATGTTTATATGCATAAAACATTGAACAGTTAATTAATTGAAATGCAGGAAGGAGCGAAGAAATCGACTTTGTATCTATTAGCAATACTGTCAACCTAGTACATTTTATTTATGGCTGTATTATCATTATGCTGTTCTTGCATCACATATTACATATTAACAGCCTTGTGTAGTTACCTTTTATTATAAAGTGTATGGCCATCTATAAAGTAGGCCTGGAGGTAGAGTATAGAGCCACACTTTAGATTTATCATATTACTGCACAGTATGCTAAATACACTAGGTCCAAACGTGAGGCAACTGGGTCCACATTTTGTCAGAACAAAGCCACGATAAGCTCATCTTGGCTAAACTAAATGTGTTTCTCATCCTAAGGAACCTGTTTAGTTCCATCTTTTATCATTTTTATCATATCACTCCGGATTTCCCATTTACCTCATAAGCAGCTGGATTCTCAGTCACATACACAGTGGTTCTCTAACTTTTTCTGGCAAGCCGCACTTGATAAACAGCATGATAAACATTCCCACCCAACACCAGTTTTATCCATAAATAACATCACAATAGCATTGGCAAACCTCTTTAATGCCCACCCCACAGTTTGAGAAGGTTAGGGAATACAGTATGTGCTTCATTACAGTTGGTTTGGATCAGGGCTGCCCAATCCCAGTCCTCGAGAGCTACTATCCTGCAGCTTTTAGATGCATCCCTACTCCAACACAGCTGAATCAAATGGTTTGATTACCTCTTCAGCATGCCATCATGTTTGGCAAAGGCCTGATAACAAGCCATTCATTTGATTCGGGTGTGTGGGAACAAGGATGCATCTAAAAGCTGCAGGACGGTAGCTCTCGAGGACCGGGATTGGGCACCCCTGGTATGGATAAATCTCTGTCATAACTATTAGCCTATAAGTTCACAGCTACTAGAGTGTATTAACTGCGATGAGCAACAGATGATTGACCCCACATGACATCATGCTAACTACTAGCTACAATGACTGCTGGCTATCTTCCAAATCTCTTCGGCTGTCTTCTACGTTGTGCAGACTGCAGAGCTGATTTGTTGAAGTTAGCGTGCATTAGACAGTGGCAAATGGTTCAAGCAACTGCCTAGCATTAAAATAGTTTTGAATCTACTTCTGCTTTTTCAGAAAGTATCCCAAGATTGACTTCCTTAGTGATTCAGTTGCAGGTCCTAGATTATTTCCTCAGTATTGTTACTCTCTCTCATTCGTTCACTCCTTTTCAAACAAGAGCCCCACGAAAAAGATGAAAGACTCACTTCTGCTCACAAAAAGAAAGAAATCTCACAGCTGAAGGTCAAAAAGCCAAACACGGTGTGACTACATATGTTCATGGGTGTGTATATGTGTTTATCACTGGCCAGGATCTCAGTGGCATTGTTAATACATGGTCATTTTGTGTTGCACTGAGTGACAGGCGAACTGGAAATGTACGTTCCTGGCTTTCTTAGGAAAGTGCCAGTGGGCTGCGCTCGGGGGAGTTTCACTTAAGGAAATTACACTTTCTCCTGCAAGATCTCAATCTGGCCGAGTGCACTGCCAGCCACAACAATACATGTTGAAAATGGGAGGGGGCAGCATTATCCTCCCATCGGCCGGCCCGGTTCCGAGCCGACGGAGTGGTCCGGCTGGTGTGCCTGATAAGCACTTGCCATAAGGCTGTGACAAGGAGAAGGGAGCTCGGCGGTACAAACTGTTCTGGTTAACACCCTGAGTGAGCCTGCGTAATGTCATCAAAATTGTCTAGAGATGTAATGACCAACAGTTGTGTGTCCAGTGTTTTGGGGAGGCAGAGGAGATTAAGAAAGGCAGGAGGAGAAGATGAGCTATTCCTATTACAACAGCCACAAATACTTCAACATGCCACAGCAATTACACATTTAAACCTATTAAAGATTCAATGTCTTTGTTTTCACTCTAAAACCAAATAAAGGCTCTATATTTTTTACCCCCACCTGGAAATTGCCATACGGGGAAAAAGGCAACTGTGACGTGGAACATGGTTTACTTTTCTCTGTCAGGACTGCACTGCAAAGGCAACAGACAACAGATACAAATTCTTCACGATGTCAAAGACTGTACACGTTGAAAGAAGAAACTGCGCTGCTCATCTGAATCAAGGATCCTGATGCCAAAGATGAAGCTGACACATTAGGAATATTTCTATTCCTATTTGCAAGGATCATCTGTCTTAAATGGTAAATGGCCTGTATTTGTATAGTGCTTTACTAGTCCTTAAGGACCCCAAAGCGCGTTACACGTTCAGTCATCCACACATTCACACACTGGTGATGGCAAGCTACATTGTAGCCACAGCCACCCTGGGGCACACTGACAGAGGCGAGGCTGCCGGACACTGGCGCCACCGGGCCCTCTGACCACCACCAGTAGGCAACGGGTGAAGTGTCTTGTCCAAGGACACAACGACCGAGACTGTCCGGGCCGGAGCTCGAACTGGCAACCTTACGATTATAAGGCGAGTGCAAAGTGCAAATCTTTTGCATCACTAACTTCTGTCATGTGATATACCTAAAAAAAAACACATGAAACGGGAAGATTGCCTCTTGTTGATCTTAAAATCACTTATTATACAACTGGGTTCCATTAGCATCTGGATGCAGCCTGTGTCAGGGTGGTAGTAGAAGTATTAGACAGCCATGCAGCACCGCTATTACCATCCCAAATCCTAATTACAGAGGCCAACAGTGGGACACAGAGACAAGGAGACAGGCATGAACATGAACTTCTCCAACAGTTGGGCCTCATGATAGACACACATACCTTTAACTGGGCCTCAGTCACTGCAGTTACTCAGCCACCCTGTCAGTTACTTTATGGTTTATTTGAGCCCTTGGAATTGCTACAAGGGTGCGGTTCACCACATTAGAGAATACAATGAGCAGCGAAACGTTCAATCACAGGAAAATATTGTTTCACTTCATTCAGCTTACCTTCCTGTGAGTGACAGCTTGCCTCACAGACTGTAAATTCCCACCCATCTGGTACCCTGCTTCAACACTTCGAGAAGAATTATCTTCAGCTGCTTGGAAAATCACATCACTCGCAGTCAGTTCAGTCTCTGTGCAAAGCAGGGATAAAATACACATTTTGTCACATGACAGAAAAGTGCGTTTCCAGTCACAGCTGCATTTTGATATTAACTGCCAAAACAGAAAACAAAGTAATGTAAGATTTTCTTAACTGAACAATACAGGTTCAGGGAAGAACTCCCAAAATGCACCATTTTCCTCACTTTCCTGCTGTTTCTCTAGTACAGCCAGTTTATAACCCAATTTTAAAAATAGGTTAGTTATTTTAATGTTACATGCAGTAATTCCTCCTTAGAAACATACGGATACACAACTCCTGTAGACCAGTTTGACAGCTGTACTCACAACTGCACAGCTTTCATTCTTGTTTTGACGGACAGATACTTCTGACAGTGCATCTAAGGCATCTGGAGGTAGCATAGCAACACATCTGTACAAGAGATTTTTGCCACTTCACTCTACTCCACTAGGTATTCCTTGCCTCTATTGCTTCCATCAATAGTCCAGTAAACGATCTTGTAGCTTCTCGTTCAGATTCAGCTCAATTTTCAAGTAGACCCAATCTGTCCCTCCATGTTAGCATTAGCAGATGCTAACATGTCAGGTTTGTGCCTTTAGTGTTTTTTACTTTGCTTGCATTTATTTGCAGTGGTCATTAGTCATGGCTTGGTCAGATTTTCGACACATTTAATGTGTCACATTCCCAGAAGTTCCACCTTTCGGGAACGGACTGGCACTGATGTTGACATTTTTGTGCAATGCTATATTGAATGGACCCAAAAGTACTTTTATGCAGAAACAGAAAGTGTCAAAGAAGATGAAGAAGAAGAAAATATGGATGTAGATCCTTGCCTGTATTTGGCCCAGTGCATACTATGATAAGCTCCAGTTCAATGTTCCAGTTACTTATTCATTGTTAAACTCACAGAAAATTCATTCAGAGCAATTTTGAGGAATTTGAGTGATTAATTATTTAGAACTGGAATTAATGATAATAATAACAAAGGAATATGTTTACAAAGTCGTTATTTCTTTCATAATTTACAATCTCTGGGTTTAAGACCAAATATGATTCAAATATTTACAATAACAGTAAATCACGAGAAACAAAAATTATGGGATAAATGGATAAACCAGGCAGGGAAAGATAAACAAACCTGGAGAGTCAAAGTAATAACTAATAAACTAGCAATAAATGGAATGTGTCTCTGTGTGTACTTATGCTTTACATGTCTCACATGAGCCGTAGAGACCGGACACAGACCATCGGCTTCTGACAGGCATTTCAAACCCCTCCTGCCCTCTCCACCGTGTGGCCTCGCCGATAATGGGAACCTGATCGGCGGCAGCACAGAGCGGGTGGTGGTGGAGGTGGTGTTGAGGGGGGGTTATGTGGTCCGTCTTTTGTGAGAAACTCTTCAAAGCGCTGGCCCTCCTATTTGTCCAGTGGAGCTCTTTGTAACGGTATCCTCCACTGTCATTTTGCCCCTTTTATTTTTAGGCAGAGCTATTATTGCTCCCATACCCCTCACATACCCCTGGGCTTTGTGTGCAGGGACAGGGTCAGGTTTTAACTCCCCCCCCCCCCCCCCATGTTCGACTGTCTCCCCCCCCCTCCTCCGCATGTTGTTCGTAAAGAGTAATGGATAGCAGCGGCCAGCGAGCGCTCTTCTAATACCAGGTCTCACTGGAAACACGGCAGCCTCTGCTTGGTGCACGGCTCGACTCGTTATTGGACCAAAGTCATGAGATCTCCATTTGACTGCCCCTGACCGATGGTGAAAATAGCATCCTTTCAAAGTCACCTGGCATCTGGTTTAACAGAAAAATCAGAGTTAAAAAATAATAAAAAATTAAAAAGCTGGTTTACAAAGTACAAAGTTTTCAGTTGCACTTTCCAGACTAGACTTAAGAACGACCCCCACACCCTGTGTTAGACTGGCCCCCACCTTACTCATTATTAAAGTATTCCTTGAAACTAATTTTTATTCCTTGGCTTTCAACCCAAAGTGAGAGCTTTGATATTTAGGCTGTTGTATTACCACTTTTATATTTCTTTAGATATACTTATTGATGTGTGTGTGTGTGTGTGTGTGTGTATCATATATCTGCTATTTAACTGTGTAGCCTTTTGTTTGATTTGCAGCACTTTGGTCAGTTTTGTCATTTAAATGTGGCTTATAATTAAATTAGGATCGGATGTTCTTTTAATAATTATTTACAAATAGAAATCCATTTAGTTTCCACACCACCAAATTAAGTTTTTCCCCAAAAGAAGATCCACATTAAAAGGTTATTTTATTACTATTTGGTTTACAGTAATACATTAGACGCAAAAAAAACAAGTTCTGCCCTTGTTTTTAGGGACATAACACATTTTTAAGAGCTCCAATCTCATATTTAAGTAAAATAAATGTAAATTCCTGTCTGACAGACTTATTTACACGAAGATGAAATAACTTAAAGCATATTTTTAAAACTTTGTAGTTTAGTTTAGGTTTAGATTTTGCATTTGAAAATGATTCTGTGTATTTCATAGTCACTCTTGAAGTCTGGTCTAAGTGCAACAGAAGGGAAACAGGTGGGACATTTATAGTAAAGGGATGACAGTGTTTTCTGGGACACGGTGACAGATGCTGCATAATAGACAGAGGCCTTCAGTCCCTGCCTGCTGCCTGTTTGTCTGTTTGCCAGCCCGTTTGTGACCCTGAGGTGTAGCAGTGCGTGCTGCCCCCTTCCTAACGTCACCCTGTTCCCCTGTAATATCTGACATGAGTAAATGAATAATAGATCAGAGGCTTTAGTTGTGCTGTAACTTTACCCGATACTCCAGGACAGGAGGCAGGCCAGAGGCCTCAGCCAACAGAGGACACGTGACCACAGCAGAATAGCCATTCAGTGTGACCGTTGATGAGTAAAAGCTGTATTATTACCACCGCTCAAACACCATGTGGTTGATATAAATGCTTAACTGGCTGCTGGCTGCAAGTGCCTCAGTGTGCGCTCAGCTGCCCTGGGGCACACAGCTGTGCAGAGTGATTGATCTGTGTTATCTACAGACTGTTCAGAGTCTTCATCTATGGCTTTAGACTGCATGTGAGGTCACTGTGCCATGTAAACTGTGTTTTAATTAATTACTGTGAACTTTCTGTAATGGTACTGTGCAAAGTGATGGGCATAACCACAAGGACTTAATTAAATGAATTCAAGTCTCAGCATTAGTTTTTGGACCACTGCATGTCGGGTTATTTGCTGGACTATCAGTGCTAATGTTAGCAAGCGTGGTTAGCAAGCTGCACTTATGAACTGTACAGGTGCAAAGCAGAGACAAACACATCTGCTAATTAGTGTTCGGTAACACGACTAGAATTTCATTTCTTGGTCCACTTGAGCAACCAGGCCTAGCAAGTAAGCTGTGACACATAGCTAGTGACTACAGCTGCCAGCGTTGGCACACCTGTCAATCAGATATGGCTTACCCTTAACTTCAAGAGTTCCTAAAATCCAGCGAGTTATAATAAGTACATGAATAAAAAAAACCCACCCCTATACAGTTGTTATAAAAGGGGAAACATTTCATAGGGTCCAAAATAATCTTCTGTACAAGGCTGCAAACATGCTTTTTTAAGCTGTTAAACTGGGATTCTGTAGATATGGATAGAAGTCAGCCCCATGTGGCTACTTCAGGAACTGCGGATTCCATTTTAATTAATTTTTCAACCCTGAAGCGGTCACTAGCCTTAAATTTACTTTTGTCTGTCTTTTTTTTCTGCATCAGTCAACCAGCGAAACTATAGCTGTTTTGCGTACTAAGGCTGGGAACTAATATGGGATTTTGAGAGTTAGCATCATTGTCAAATTACCTGCAAACAACCAGAAATGTAATGCAAACATTTATTCAAAAATAATACCATTGAACAGCTATATGTCGATACTGCTAATAATGGGTGATCATCGTGACAACTTGTTTGTCTGTTGTGTCTCAACCAGACATATAGTCTGCAGATTTGGCATGCAGATAAACACCTAGAGGTGCAATCAATTTCAGTTGTTTCTTGATCAAAGATGAATGTTTCATCAAGACCTGCATCAATATCCCCCCAATAGCACAAATCATTGTGTAATGATGTGTTTTAAACTTTTTATGCTCAAAGCTTGTAAAGTCAAGCTAAAACTGAGGGTTCATACACAGTATAAAAACTTCAGTAAGGATCTGAGCTGTCACTGTGAAAGAATCATTCAAAAATATCAGTTCAAACTCTAGAAAAAGTATTTCTCATGCTCACCAAGCAGGAGAACTGAGAAGTATCATCAATAAATTCAAAGAGAGCCACACAGTACAGAAGAAGCCCTGCAGAAGTAGGATGTGAAAGATTTCAAAGACTCTGTGATGAAAACTAAAGCTCCCAGAACAGCTGCCAAGACATGAGTAAGTGACTTAACCAAGTCGGGAATTGTAATCCCAAAGTAGACAAACACTAGAACCCTGCACATGACTGTGAGGTTAAAGACCAAGAAAAACTCAACTTCTGCAGAAGAGAAACCTTCAAGTCAGACTGAAATATGCTAAGGATGACCTGGAGAAAGATTATGCACACTTGAAGCGCGTCCTTTGGTCAGATGAGACTCAACTAGAGCGCTTTGCTACCTAGATGCTGCTTATGTTTAGAGAAAGAAGGGAGAGGCGAACCCAAAGAACAGCATCCCCACAGTGAAACACGGTGGTGGGAGTATTATGCAGTGTGTCTGAAAATGGGAATTTCATCAAGGTGAAAGGAATCATACAGGAAGCAGAATATGTGAAAATTTTGAAAGAAAGCCTCAAACAGTTGGCACAAAAACTGTGTGGGTCTTTACTTTGTCTTCCAACACAACAACGAAATATACATCACTCCTGTTGAAGAACACAAGACTAAAGTGAATGTTATTGACTGGCCTAGACAAGCAAAAAAGCATAAAGCCCTGATTTGAATCCCACTAAAAATCCCACTGGGGTGAACAGTCCACACCAGAAGACCATCCAAATCTGGAGGAGGTTGAGAGATTTGCCAAAGAAGAATGGGCTGGGACTGCTCAGGAGACATGGTGTTAAAATGTCTTGCTTTGTTTAACAGAACTTCAGAAATACTTTAAAAAGATGATGCAATTTTCCTATAGGGGCTGATACTTCTGTCCTCATCTATATATGAGGTTTACCTTTGATGGAAAAATACGCACATCTATTTGGAATGAAAGCAAAGAAATGGACATGATTCATATTAAAAGGATCTCAACTGTAAGACAGGAAGCAAACATCTTGAAGCTAGAAGGCATTGCACTATTAGGGATGAAACAACAGAAGCAATTTCAATGTGCCAGGATGAATGGAAAACAATACAATGAGTCAGCCAGCAGCTGCTTGAAAAAAAGTTCACTTTTCACTTTGGGCAGAAAAATATCAACTCAGTTCCTGCTTTTCTTTCACTTTAAGAAAATAAGCTTAGGAAATATGAAATCCTTAAGCACTCAGTAGATATCTGCTAGAACTGCAGCTAATCTGATTTGCTTTTATTTGATCGGATTTTAAGCAGAAAACAAACTTTCTCACTCCACTAAAACTAAGCAGAAAAGTGAGTTCATGTGAACAGTTAGCTGTGATGCTCATTCATGTTGGGGGTGTAATGGAGTTTAAGACAAGACGGCATTGCAGATGAATAACTGCAATTAGACCAACAACCCCCAAACTATCTTCATATATTTTTGGCCAGATCATCTACCTAAATATTGCAAATTACAATCTTTTTTCCCAATTAGGAGATGTATTCATAAACCTGCTTCATATATTGTCCCTTCATTTGCAAAGCGTGGGAGAAAAATGTAGATTTTTAAAGGGGACATGAAACGCTACACATATAAAGGGAGGGGTTAGAGCTGTCTGTTGGAGCTCAACCAGAGCCCAATACCAATTTAATACTCACTGATAGTTTGTGGCAACCAGAGCCCAGTGCCCACTTTATAGCCAATAATGGCAGACCTACATCTAATATGACAGCTGAGATTACTGCACTGAGATTCTAACTGGAGGAGTATTAGCAAGTGCAAAAAATAATTCACTCAAAATGATAGCTGTGCAAAATGCACGATTGGCTTCGCCTGCAGTTAAAGTGCTGCAGAGAAAATGCAGAAAACGCTCTTCTTGAGCTCCATGAACAACTGGAAGAGGCTCACAGAAACAGACCTGAGTTCAAGCTCCTGTGGAAGACGGCAACACACCGCCGTGGAGCTGAGTGTGGAGGCTTCAAAACAAACTACAGATGTTCCACACACAGACTCTCATAGAGCTGAAACAACTAGAGAAGCTGAGTTGGAGCTCTAATGTAAGAAGCAGCATGAGGACATCGAATAACTCCATGAGCAGCTCCTCAAAATGAAAAGAAAACTAGAAGCGGAAGTGGCAAAACGCAAAGAACAAGAACAAAGTTCTCTGTGAGTTCAAAACCAAACTGCACCAGTGAGGCCCAAGCATCAAAAACAAACTCCAGCAAACCGAAGAAGAGAAGATCTTACTGCAGCAGAGAGCAATCTCTGCAAGAGACAAACCAGATAGTTCTCAGACCCAAAATGAAACAACACAACAGTCAAATCAAGAAAAAGAGTCCAACATTATCAAACCAGATAATTCTCAGGCCCAAAATGAAACAACACAACAGTCAAGTCAAGAAAAAGAGTCCAACATTATCAAACCAGATAATTCTCAAGCCCAAAAAAGACACTCCAGGGAAATCTGCAAGAAAAACATGAAAAGGAGACCAGCGTTAACAGAGGCCCAAAATGAAAACATGACAGAGGAAAAGCCCTAAAAGAAAAAGATGCACACCTGGGTGCTTAGACTATTCACTTAACTGACTTCACCTCTGTCTCCTATAAAAGTTATATACAACTAAGTATTATTAGTAAATAATTGAAAACCAGAGAGTTACTCCTAGTACCTAAACATCTATTGTTCCTTTAATATTTAGTCATATATACATTTATCCTCGCCCCCCAACCGCTCACGGCAGAGGCCGCACTCACTGAGCCTGGTTCTACCAGAAGTTTATTCCATTTTAAAGGGAGCTTTTCCTCCCCACTGTTGCTAAGTGCTTGCTCTTAGGAAATTGTTGGATTTTGTTCTTTAATTCAATGAAATTCAATACATTTATATCTAAATATGTTTGAATTGAACTGAATTAAAGATGATTTTTAGGAGATGGAGTTAGTCACTGAGTGAATATGCGTTGTATTATAACATCTTACCCATAAAAAAATGACCATCAAATTAAAATAAAATAACTGAAATAACCAAAACATCTAACGTGTAAACAATAATTTTTTTCTGATTTAAAAAGCCAAACTACAACAACTTATCAGCTGTAAATGATTTCTATTGTATAGAATCTGTATAACACTATAACTTGCTCAATGGTACATGGAACTATTAACAGTTAAGTCTTTTGTTGATTGAAATTCTACAGTTTTATCTGTACTAGGTGTGCTACAAAGAGGAGACTGAGAACATTTTATATTTCAGATCATTAAACAAATTGGAATATTAGAAAAAGATAACAAGAGTAAACACAAAATGCAGTTTCTAAATGACAGTGTTTATTGTTTAGAGGAAAAAAAATTGAAACCTACATTATATATACTGTAACTATGTTTGTTATGATTAAGATCGGAAGTCTCATCAGCACGTCTGCAGGGAAGGTAGGTCAAGGTGTGCTAAGAGGAGACTGTAACATGGAGATTTTTCGTGTTCGGTAAGAAACTGTTATGTTTGTGTTGTGATACGCATGTAGCAACCTGTGATGTTGTAAACTTTTTGTTTGCGTTGAGAAAAGAGAATATTTTATAGCATAAAATAGAGCTGATTACATCCTGCGAACATCTGCTTTGCCAGCTGATTGCACTGCTCGGTACACCCGGCCTGGTGAGGAAAGTGTTGGACTCCAGCTGCTAAAGAGACAGACAGTGAAAATGGACAGCACCATGTCCTCGATTTCTTAACATTAAACTCATCGTTACAGCCTGGGGCAGCATAAAAGTAATCCCAATCAACTGATTTTTAGTTTTAGTGTCCTTATTTTCCTCTGAGTAACTGATTTGGTCGCTTGTTAGCATAAACTAATGTAAGTCTTTTAGCCACAACCAACAAATCAACCACATGACATCACGGTCTGTACTGACAAAAGATGGCGCTAAACATGTTTTTAAAACTTTTAAAAGCACTTACTTCTTAAATCCAGCTTCACAGACAAAGTTACATCGATGTCAGTTTTTGAAAGCCCGGTTTAATGTTGTAAATTAGCCGTTAAAGTGTAGCGTTTCATGTCCCCTTTAAATAACAAAGGCAGTTTGAGACCTCCATAGCTGAGACTGGTTTGCAGTGTGAACTGAACCATCCTGTAGCTGTACCATTGTATTTCTTTCTTAGCACCTTATATTAACTGCTTTGTAAAATATTCAGGCAAATTAGTACTGAGAAAAATCAATGTGCACTAGCTAAAACAAGCTAACATAGGCTAAAAATGGTTTTAATGAACAACATACGGTAATGTAATTTAATAGTGATTTTTTTTAAAAAAATTATTGAATATTGGACTTTGAGAAGATAAAAGGTAAATGTAGGCAAAAATTCAAGGTGACACAAGGAGCTTTTTCAGAAGCTGCACTCTGGGGAGAAACAGTAGCCGGCGTTGAGTTGAATAACAAAAGTCAATAACAGCAGAGCCCAATCAACACAGTTCATCTGATTCACACACTGACCAGAGAATAATGCAGTACGCTTGGATACTCATGCAACAAATGCATGCCGGGGACACACACAAACGTACGCCTCCCTCTCCGGAGAGGATCGGGTTTCCTTCTGTGTCCAGTAGCTTATTAAACATTAAGCTCAGCAGCTTCCCTACAGAAGGGGGGAAAAGGCCTCCCCCACCTCCCTCGAACTAACCTTCCCTCTCTCATTACAGCTGTTGAGGTATGAAACAACAGGAGCATGGCCACAACAATAGAGCCAGAGGCCAAGAGCCAGTCTTTAGGTTGACTCTAGCATTCGCCCAGCGACAGCAGGTAGGCCTGAGTGGGTGACAATAACTGCTTCGACACAATAACGGAAATTCAGCTTTTCATGTGGTAACAAATAGTCTGAGGTGAATATTATACTGGACACTTGCTCTGCATAGATACAAAGATCAGTAACAGGTGGATATTCAAAATGTAACTAAATTACACTGTTAACCAATTTTGTCTAACCTCTTTAACCCCAACTGTCAGACAGAAATCAAATAATGAAAGAAGATGTGATTCCAAGAACCGACAGCTTCACTCAGGGGTCATTTTGGGAAAGGAATGAATATAAAGTCAATTGTGGAAAATTGTTAAAGAAACTAAGCGTGTAAGAGAAATGTTTCTTATCCTCAGTGGATTACTGTCCTCACTCTGAGCAGAGGGGATTTCTCAGCTTCCCAGGTGTTGTGCGGACACTCGCTCAAGTGTGTATGATGGTTTGGTAGTTTGACATGTGACACCTGAAAACAGGAAAGCTGTTTGTGATAGAGAGAGAGAGTGGACTCACACAGGCTTAACGCAGAAGTCAAACAGTAATGAGTTACATGTGACCTTAAAAACATTTATTTAAACAACATTGCCCCCTGCTGGAAGCACCACAAATTGCTAAAACTGCATACTAATTCTATTATGGTTACTTTTTAATAAGAAAAGAAAAATAATAAAATTTTCATCTATATAAAAATATATATTTTCAATTAATTTTACTAGGAGTCAGGGTAAAGTTTGGAATGCAGTTCATATAAAGATGAGGTCATGGCGGATGAACCTATTAAACACACAACTTTCACCTGTTGGTGTTTGTGTCACATTTAAAAAACTACAGTGGCCCTGAGAGGTCAAATAGAAAAAGGCCCCCAAAGCTCACAAAACACAACAGAAGTATTTTTGTTGGATACATGCATCTACAGTATTACACGAATCATGTGATTAAAACAAGCTTGCACCTTTTTCTCCCTCACAACACCGATGAGTCCTTCATTTCTTTAAGCGTATCAAAGTGCGGTCCTTTACATATTCTGGTTCCTGTCATAAACTGCAGTTGTTCCAACACATTAATGTCTCTCCAGAAACATTTCTGTTGTATTTTGTGAGATTTTGCTTTTTCTCCTTCAGTTTTGTGTGCTTTTGCAGCGTTTTCCTATTTGCATGGTGTTTTCTACAGCTGTGCTGTGCTTGACGTTTCACGGGCACTCTAGAAAACAGCCACAAGCATGAGTTTAGGTGAACTTTGTTCTTTAAAATCAGCCCTTCCTCTCTCTTTTTCCCTATTTGCTCTGTCTTTTAATCAATTGTAATAACTACTCATATCTAACACGTGAAAAGTGCAATAAATCCAGTTGGATTGTGACAGGAAAGTGACATAAAAGGGTTTAATATTTAATAAAAACAAAGATTAACAGATAAATTTTAGTGCTATGTTTTTTTTTCTTTTATTGCCAGAAACAAACAAGCCACAAATTTAATACCTACAGCGATTTTAAAGGAAATAAAAGACATTCTAAGAACTTACCCTCCTTGACATTTTCTCCACTTTCAAACATAAAGAGTATCGAGAATGCAGATGATTTATCTCATTTTTATGTTACTCATTGGAAGAGGAAAATTAGTGTATTAAATATCAGAACCTTTACCTCCAATGTCTTGACCGTCATGTGACTCTGATCTTCCTCCTCACATCATCTACTTCCAAGAAACTTCTTCCTCTCCCTTCTCGGCAACTTCTGACAAGCTATCAAAGACCCCTGTGATTTCTTCGATTTCCTGTCTTTTCACAGAAGCGCTCCCTCCGTTAGGGCAGGTATTGATAATGCATTAGCAGTATGCAGACAGAGTGGCAGACATGTCAGTGATTTAATTAGCAGCCATAGTGAATTAGTCTGACTGAAAGGGAGAAATGACCCCATAAAGGGTCTCCTCATCACATCCTCTGGAATCTAGAGCTGCATTATCGACAGGGCAACAACCGTCCACCTGTCTTTGCAATTACTGCATAGAAACTTGATTAGTGTTTAATATTTAAAAGTATCCACAAATGGAAATGACTCACAACATTTGTTCATAGTAGCAGTTCAGAGTCTCTGCATGGTCCGCATACAGGCTGACATCTACTGGAGTTTAGATTGTCTACAATACGCAGTAGCACGTGTAAACTTTTCCAGAACAAGACATTTTGTGCCCAACAAACTGCAACATGTTTTGCTATATTTACTGCTCTTTTACCTTTGCTGAAAAAACATACTGCCGTGTATTGTGTTGCTTATAAAGAAAACAGGTCAAGGTTTAGATTGATGTTACCTCCTCACCACATCTAAATGGCCCCAGCGTCAACTAGCCACCACTTAATTTCAAGCATATTGATCTAAGCTAACACCACACACATATACACACCTAAAAATGACCATAACGAGCCATATAAATCATGTATGAGGAGGAAAATGCTCTATCAGAGGTGCCTAAGTGGCCCTGATAATTATACACCGAGAAGGGAGGAGGGAGCGTGGGGTGGCTGATGAATTGATGGAGCAAGAGAAGACGAGGGAGCACTTCAAGAAAGAAAGGGAGAAAAAAAGAGTAATTAAAACTAAAACTTGTAATTTGTAAGGGCAAAGCTGCATAAAGAGAAACGGTTTAGGAGTAAGAAAGAAAAAAGGGCCATCCAGAAGACAAAGATAAAAGTGTGAGAGGAAGAGATAGATGGACTCCTTGGGTTCAATTTAAGCAAAGAAACAGGAATATTTAGTTCTCAGTGACGAATATGCAGTGTTGTCCTTTCACCACTGGATGGCACTGTATGATTATCATTGTGCCTTCAGGTTTGTCCTCGTTTCACCTCACAAAAAACAGAGTTGAACATTCATCAGTAGTGGATTAGATTTCAGTTTTGTTGATATCGCACAATAAAGGTTTTCTGTTTATCAGTTAATTAAAGCAAAAAACGCTTAAAAAGCAACAATTAACTTTGACTTGAGTGTACATGCTAATGGTTCTGGACTGATTGTATACCAAAAGGAACAAAACTCTGATAATCTGTTTCTGTTTATTTGAATGTTTCAGCGATAAGATATGTATTAAAATGACTTTTCTCAAAGTCAAAAGGGTCATTAACATAAATTTCTGCGTTGTGATCAGAAACCTCCTGCATCATCATGTAAAAGGACAACTTTTACATTATTTTATTCATTCTGGGATCTACAGATAGATTAAAAAGCCCTTTTAAGCAAATGTTTCATTCAGCTGACTTGACACCTGCTGCAGGTTCTTCTGCTGCCACTGATTTTACTGCCGATACTGCTGCTGTTGCTTTATCCTCGTACTATTAATTTCTTTATGGCCCTTAGCAAGTTTTCACAAAACCAATCAACTGCTTAAATTAGCAGATCCGGGTGGTTCGCTTTAGATCTTTGAAAGTAAAATGTGATTATTCAGGACTGAAGCAATAATAAATCCTTAAACATCCTACTTCCTTTACTTCCAAGATTTCAAAGAAGGGTCTATATTTGGTTTATTAACATAATGATTGAGTCAGTTTTAGGTGGCATTACCAGGTCAGCATTAACTGTGTTTTAATGTATTCATTTTCACAATGAATTCACTATTAAGCTGCAAAACTTGAACACACTGTTCCCATTTTATGTGAATGCTTTGTGAAAATCTGAAACATGTAAAGATAAGATAAGAAGCCTGCTGCTTGACAAACAAGTGCTTCCGGTGTGCATTCATCAGTGCTTTCTTTTTAAACATTTAAGATAACAAAGCCTGCTGTCATAAATAAAAATGTGGATTTATAGATAAATGTGTCACTATCAATATCCCGTGTGTTTCGGTGGACCTAATATTTCATTTAATAAAAGCTCTGTGGGCTTCTTTTAACCCTGAAACAGAGATTACAGTTAACATTAATATTCCGTTTTTTTGCCTCTGAAATTTGAAAACATAACGTACCCTGTGGAGTGGGCTGTTTGTCACTGCTTGGTAATTATGAGACCACTGTGCTTTCATTTAAACACAAAAATATTAAAACTGAGAAATCAGCATTTCCATGGTAACAAAACATAAAATGTGTTAATAGTTGGACCCAAAGTGATCTTTTAATTACAGACCAACATTATCATTAAATAATATCAGTGCAGAATTGACTCCTGGCCTGTCAGAGGGCACTCAGTCAGAAACATCCTGGCCTCATAATGAGGAAATAAGCGATTCTTGTCTCCATTGTTGTCGCCTCAAAGAGGTGAGATTGATTCTTGCTTCGTTTTACGGGATACAAAAAAACCCTTAATGTATCCTTTCACACTCCTTCCTCCCTCCTCCTCCATCTTCAACAGAGCACCTCACTCCTCACTCTCATGTTCCAGGTTAACTCAATTACACCGAATAATCGGCTCCTCCCTGGCCACTCACTGCCCAGGCTATTTCCCTAATATAAAGAAAAAGGAATCTCATTGTGCAAGAGTGTAGCCTGTTATGTTTCCAGTGAACTGAAGATTTACAGCTCGAGGACTGAGAGCCACTTCAAAAGCTGTTTTAAAGTGGAAGTCCACTTTTGCCTATTGCCCCGTGTGTACTGTTTTACCCTAAATACTAACTTTAAGTGGCAAAATGACCACTTGAGGCTGGGACCAAAAGTGAGTCCATGTTGAAAACACCCAAGTTCACAACAAAATAAACATGTTCACAAAGTGGCACAAAAGGATTTGAGGGAAGATGAGGGCCAAATTATGATGGCGACTGGGTCAGAGCATCTCCAAAACTGTGGGGTGCTCCTGGCCTTTGTTTAGTATCTATCAAAAGTGGCCCAAGGAAGGAGCAGTGCTGAACGAATGACAGGGTCTATGGGCACCAAGGCTCATTGATTCACGTGGGGAGTGAAGGCTGATCCAACAGAAGAGCTAATGCAGCTCAAATTGGCCTGGTCTAATGAATCAGCGTTCTTTTACATAATGTAGATAACCGGCTGCATGTGTGTTGTGTACCTGGGGAACACCTGGCATCATGATGCACTATGAGAAGTGCATCCTGGTGCCAGGTAGCTTGATCGGTGTATGAAGCAGGCGAACTGGTGGAGGCAGTGTGACTCTTTGGGCAATGTTCTACTGGGAAACCCTGGGTCCTGCCATCCATGTGGATGTTACTTTGGCACGTTATGACCTATTTAAGTGTTGTTGCAGACCATGTGGCCTCTTTTGGCAGGGTAATGTGCTCTGCCACAAAGCAAAAATGGTTCAGGAATGGTTCCAGAAGCACAAAAACGAGTTTGAGGTGCTGATTTGCCCTCCAAAATTCCCTAGATCTCAGTCCAGTCTAGACAGACAATACTGATCCATGGAGGCCACAACTTACAAGATTTAAAGGATCTGTCGCTAACATCTTGGTTTGGTGCCAGATACCACAGAACACCACAAAGGTCTAGTGTAGTCCATGCCTCGAAGTTTCAGGGCTGTTTCAGAAGCAAAAGGGGACAACACAATATTAGGCAGGTAGTCATAATGTTATGCCTGACTGATGTAAGTAAATCTGTGCTCTAGTTTTCATCTGATGCATTTTTTTAATGGAACTGACTTAGCACTAATTAGGAAGCACTCCATCCGGTTGTCTTAATGTGGTCGCTCCTGGACGAAGAAAAAACATGAAGCTAAAGTTGAAGAAATGTTGGTTCTTACTTCCAGGCGACACCTGCTTGATTTGTCATAGATTATCCACTGTGTGCTCTTCCTGACAGAAGCCTCACTTTAATCCAGCACTAGGCGTACATTGGCTTGTAACCATCACAGGATCAGTTTGTGTGTCTGCTAAGAATCAAACCAGGAGTCTTTCACATGTAAAGCACACACATTAGCCACTCCACCAAACTGCCACGCAAGGCAAGTTAGAGCAATCTGATACAACATCTATGTGTTCAGGGTTCTAACACTGGCAGCTTTCTGATGCAGCAGCACAGCGAAGTTTACTGAAACATTCTTTCAGCAGCAATCATCTGAACAGTTTCTTTGCTTCTGTGAGGGAAATCCCATCAGATTGAAAGAAAGAAAACCGCAAACTAACCATTTTAGCACTCACCTAGCACTCTCTAAAATTGGCTGAGTATAATGAGAGAGCAGAATGTCCTCTCTTATGTTGTTAGCATAATCTGCCCACGACACCACAAGACTATCTCTGCTTCCTCCTCCGCCTCCCCAGTAATGCTGGAGAGTGCTGTGAAGTGGATGAAAGATGAAATATTCATCTTCCTGAATTTATGATAGAGAACAGTGGATGGGGGCGGATGGGTAATGTTGGTAAGAGTGAAAAAGAGGAAGATGAAAGGTGTCTAAAGAACTGAGAAACATTAGACCAAGATGTCATGTGAAGTGAGGAGTGAAAGTAAACAGAGAAAAGCACAAAGTTCTCCTTTACATTCTTACTGCCAAACTCTTCATTTGAAATCTCAAGTGTAACAAATGACAGAAACTACCAAGTAAAAACAGATCAAACTTTTCTTTCTTTTAAAACAAACATTTTTCAAGAATGTCCTTGAACAAAAAAGGAACTTTTTCACAGTAAATTTTTGTTTCTACACATAATGATACCAGAAATGGTGAGGAAATGTGAATACAAATAAGACTAAAGAAGAGACAGAACCTTTAAACTTAAATTATTGAACACTGGTGACCTGTCCAGGGGGTACCCTCCCTCTCGCCCTGGGGTAACTAGGATAGGCTCTGTGCGCCTCACAACCCTGATAAAGATAAGGAGGAGAGAATGGATGGATGGACTAAAGTCTTAGCATTAGTGCCATTTCCACTTTGGCTTTTGAAGTCAGAAGTGACCACATTTGAAAAAATAGGATTCTTAACTTGTCAGTCTGTATAGACACAGTAGAGGTGGGTGTATTGATCCAAATATCGATAGTATCCATACCAGTGCTGATATTGATATGGGATCGATGCTAGCAGGATAGGATTGGTAATTTGTTTCTATCCTCTAACTTGTCTCACTTTTTTTAATGAAAAAAATATACCTCAAGCATAGACTATGAGAAATGTATAGCCTATATCACATTTAAACAACAGAAGTTGACACCAGTGTTGTGGAGACCGGCACATTTACATTCCAGGTCTCCAAAAAACTGCTTTGAGTACTCAGAACAGAGAAGCGCTTTATAAGAACGAATCCGTTTAGCATTTACTCACTAAAAGTGGAGCATAGACTTCTTAAACTGGCTGTTCAAGAAGTTCAAGTAACTACTCAGAAAGCTGTATTATTGTTAAACAGAAACAACAACAAAACACATGCTTTTTTGAAGGTACAGTTCAGCCATTTAAACTAGCTGAGGTGATGATTAGCAGAAAGCCAGCAGCTCCAACTGCCTGTGTCGACACCCACGTGATACTCGTTTAAAAGCCCCTGGGCCATGAGAGCAAAAGGTGTCATCATTTTTCGTTTGTTGTGCTGTGCTTTGTCCTGCAGGTGCTGATCAGAGGCTAATTAACTGTATGAGCTACACCTGTGTGCTCGGCTATAAAAGCTCTATCATCTCTGCAGCCTCTGGTGCTGCAAGGGGAGGATCGCTTACGTGGCATCCTGAGCGGGCTTTTCGTTTGTACTTGTAATATACTTCCGCCTATCAAAACAATCTTTTACACTCCTGACCTGTTGATAAATACGTCTTCTGGTAAGTTACTTGTGTTATCACGGGGCTCTATGAGGACTGACTCACTTTTGGAGTCAGCCTCAAGGAGTCATTAGAGGAACTGCAGTTTCTGGCATCTCAATATTGCCCCAGAAGTTGTCACTTTGCACAAACCCAAACCATTTTTTTTAAAGCAGAGGAAAAACTCCATCCTGAACCAAACTGTCCCAATAAAACAACCCCCCCCCCCCCCAGACATGACAGTAAGGTCTTGATTGCTTATGAATTACAAAAAGAAAATCTGAAACAGCATCTGCTGGAGTACAGATCATTTAAATTACCTGCATATTCATAGAAGTTACTCGTCATTTGTCAGGGTTTGACTGTGGCAGCACAAATTCATGCTTTTAAAAAAACTGCGAGCTGAGCTGTTTCACATTTAGCGACCTTTTTAGAAAAAGAGAGGGATTCTGATGCTGATAAAGCATCGAGTTCATACTGTAACCCTGTGGACGGCAGGCAGGGGCGGAGTTCTGCTCATGAGGCAAAGGAGAAGACAAAGGAGAGACAGAGAACAGCACCTGATCCCCATTAATCGTGCCCGCAGTGTAGATTTCTCTTGGTTTGTGTCAGCAGGAGCAGCAGAGTGGAAAGAAAGGACACAGCGAGGGAGTGTTTGAGTCCAAGTCGTGACATGAAGAGTATTACACTGACCAGAGTTAACAAAGGAACACCGAATGGGTGCTCTGTCTCACCGAGAGGTTCTAAAAATAACCCACCTGGTAAAGTCACTGTTTGATGACTGAGTTACACTTTAACAGTTTCTTATCATCATCTCAAATAGTAGCTAACTTAAATTTAAGGCATTCACATTAACTTTGTCTGCATAAAAGTAGAGAAAAGTTGGTCCAAAAAAGTCCAAATTGTAAAACTTATTTAGAGTAAAAGGAGTTTTCCTTGTTGCTATTAAATTATTTTTGGTATTCTGATTAACTTGCTGCATGTTCACACCAAGAACAGACAGACTGTAGGAAA
The DNA here is from genome assembly GCF_057382275.1 of Copadichromis virginalis. NCBI lineage: Eukaryota > Metazoa > Chordata > Actinopteri > Cichliformes > Cichlidae > Copadichromis > Copadichromis virginalis. The sequence goes on from NC_140636.1 coordinate 10,010,169, forward strand.
TAAATCCTTAAGTCTCTGCATTACACTGTGCTGCAAAAAGGGGGTAAAGGTTAGAAGGAGGTGGTTCTGCCACACTTTTATATATGTATGCATGTGTGATGTATTTATTCCAAAGTGCATACCTATGAACTGATTCAGGAGCGTAGTTGCTCATTACAGCCGCTCATAGATTCACAGCATTTATATGGGATCCATCCAGAACAGCCAAAGTCATGTACTGCTGACCACTGAGCAGATGCACTGTAGCAGCAGGAGGCTAAGCACCTTGCTCAAGGGCACCTTGGATCTGCTGAAATCAACCTTCATATCCAGTGAACTATCAGTCCAATTAAAATCTAATTTCCTCAGACTTATTTGGGTGGAATACACAAAAGTTGGAGTTTGGGAAAACAAAAGGTTTTGATTTTGGATTCATTAACTGTTATCTGTGACCTTGTCCTACCACTGCAGTGCAGTAACACCAAAAACAACACCTGAAGAAATGAACTGCAACATCAAATATGTTGTAAAAGATATAATAGATAAAAGATTAAAGTCTTGGGATTCAAGTTTTTCATCAGTATTCCAGAAAGCTGGCACACGACCTCTCTCGCTTCATAAAAAATCAAAAAGAAAAAGATTAGAGGCTGACAGGAGAACAAGCACTATTTCATGGTTTTGAAAGTATGTTCATACTTTGTTTTAATTAGGGTATCAGGCGTATAATTAAAACTGAAAAAGGATGGGAAGCTAATGTGTGTTTTGAGCTTCTTCTTCTTTTTTTTTTTTTAAACACTTTATGTGACTAATGGCATAATTACAATAAATGGAATTTTTACCATATCATATTTTATTTGGAATGACAATGCAATTAAATTTACTTACAAAAACTTAATGGTAGGCAGTGTTGGTCAAGTTACTTGAAAAAAGAAATCAGTAACTAATTACTGATTACTTCCCCCAAAAAGTAATCCCGTTACTTTACTGATTACTTATTTTCAAAAGTAATTAATTACTTAGTTACTTAGTTACTTTTTAAAAACACGATTTACAACCTGAATAGGTGATAAAGCGATAGATCTTTCAGCCCAATTCTACTTTTTCTGCATAATTCATCATACAAAATGTAATCAAATGGAAAAGTCTCTTTTTAAAACTTGTTTTATTAGTTTTAATCTTTTAACTTTATGCATCAAGCAAAAATTTAATTATATGCAACATTCTCTGACTGGAAGAAATTTGTTTAATTTTTAAACCTATTTTCTGCACATTCCAGCACATAATTTTTGTGTGTGTGTGTGTGTGTGTGTGTGTGTGTGTGTGTGTGTGTGTGTGTGTGTGTGTGTGTTTACACTCAGTCTTTCAAATAGATGCAAGTAAAACACAGCAGAAAATAAATAAAATCAAAGACTAGCGGTCCTGTTGCTCTATTTTCACCTGTAAAGCAGGAGTAGCGTAGGCGGAGGTTTACCCTGGTGCAGGTGTGCCGCAGCGGTCAGTGGAAGAATCCGCGAGTTTCTCAGCGCACTTGGTGCTTGCTTGGAAGTTTAGGGGTTTTTTCGCTGTAGAGAGGAGTTTTCTTCCCACGCACAAGGGACGCTAATGTTTTTGTCACTTTTTATGGAATTAAACTCAAAGTAAGGTCAGTACTTCCACGCTTTAAACGCTGCACGCTCATACTCTCTCCCACACTCGATATATGATCCATTGTTGATCTGCACGCAGCTGTTGTCACGAACATCGCACTTGCTTACGTCACTGTCATGAGACATTCTCACAAAAAAAATCACGGTTTTAGTAACGCAGTAACGCAGCGTTCTGTTCAATCTAATTACCGTTTTTGCAATAGTAATCCCTTACTTTACTCGTTACCTGAAAAAAGTAATCAGATTACAGTAACGTGTTACTGCCCATCTCTGATGGTAGGTACTAGAATAGGGAGGTAACGTGAGGTTTCTACAGGAAATAAAGACATAATTATACTGTAAATAATTTTAAGTGGCATGTAAGTAATTTACAGTAATGTGTAAATCATTTTACATACTGCATGAGTAATTCTAAATAATTTCACAACTTCACAAATTTGACAAAAAAAAGAAGTTGTAAGTAAATTTAAGTAGTAAGTAATAAGTGTGTAAATAATTTGAAGTACTACACAATTTCTTGATAATTTTTCTTGAAAAACAAACAGCATTTCCCCATTTTACATTGTAAATTCACTGTACTTTTTGGGGCATTGGCCAAATGATGGACTAGATATATCTTGCCTAAAATATGACTTAGTATTAAAAGTATTAGTATTAAAAGTTACTTACAGTATAATTCTTTCTTTGTTTCCTGTAAAAACTGATGTGGCACTCCCTTCTAGTGTACGTTCATAAACTATTTGTAGGTAAATATAATTAAATTGTAATTTCAAATAAAATATGTTGAAATTATATTTAATTACAGGGGAATTATGACTTGAGTCGCAGGCCATATTATACTGTTACCTTTTTTAACCGTTTTCATTGATGGATTAAAAAGATTATTAGATTCTGGTTTTGTATTTCTGAAATGGGCCCTCTTTGTTATCTGGATTGCAGCCTGCAGCATTAGGCTGAGGATGGTAGGATGTTTGTAATATTGCATACATATAGATACATCCTCAGTTTTAAGAACACACATGCTTATTCCTTTTTTAAGACTTTCATGTTCAAAAACTACAGCAAAAGGCAAAATGGAGTGGGTCTTTTATTCCTCAAGTAGCTGATGGAGAAAAGGCAGAAAACAATACATACACTTCAACCATAGTAAAGAAAGCAAAGTGTTTAAAGTTCACTTTTATATGCAAGAGATGTAAAATAAAACTGCTAAAGAAGACATTTACCCTTGTAAATGCAGTCGGATAAAATATTGTTTCGATCATTTATTAAAATTTTAGTGCAACACAAAGTGATATTCAGGTACTCAGACACAAAGAGAAACCTCCTCCTGTCAGATGAATGAGAGTAATAAATGTAAATTATATTATAATGCAGATGGTGCCCTCTGTGGGTCCCTCCCTCTGCCTCAACCCCCGCCTTGCCTTCTGGGTCACCACTACAACACGGGTCACCAGCAATTGATTTGCTCCGTCCCTACCACATGGATCATCCATTCAGCACTTCACGTGCTGAAGGCTGACGTCTGGCAAAAATCAATTCATCAGCAACAAAAAAAAGACCATTTGCTGCGACTCGCACACACTTCTAGGTTTGTAGTAGAGCGCTGTTGCCTCGCTGCATGGGAGCCTGCTTTAAAGCTATTGCTAGGCTATAAGCTCACTTACACATCAACCATCAGGCTGTCAGAGACAATCATGAAAGACCGCAGTGGATGAAGGCTGGCGCAGCTACGTGGCTGGAAGGCGGGGGGTGTTTTGACAGATACAGCTGATGTCCTGAAAATAACACCATTCATCTAAAAGCTCAGCACAGTGACGCTGCACTTGGGAATTTTCTGGTGTGATTAAGGGATCTATCCCTTGTTTAATAGAATAATTACCTCAGTGTGTGTACTTATTAATATTACATCCTTTTAAGCTTAATAATGCAATGAACCGTGAAAGTAATTGACATTATATTGTCCTAATTAAATGAATGCAATAAATCCGTCCCCTTGGTACACCAAGTGTTTAAATCCCCATTGTTGAACCACTGTAAACAGATGCAGAATATGCATCATAGTCATACACTGTGTAAATTAAATTAATCAGGGGTCAAAGGATTGTATTAGATTTACACTATTATTTCTATTACCGTATTTTTGCAACTATAAGGCGCACATAAAAGCCTTAGATTTTCTTTAAAAAGTGCGGCGCGCCCTATAGTGCAGTGCGCCCTGTGTGTTGTAAGGAGGACGTAGTAGAGAACACCATGAGAACGCTAAAGGGTGAAGTGTGGGCGTTGATCGTATATACCGGACAATCGCACATACCTGTATAAAAGGACAGGTATGTGCATTATGTGGAACATCATTGTTTTAACAACCCTGAAAATGGCAAAGAGACACGCTTATGAAGCACAGTTTAAACTGAAGGCCATCAGCTACGCGGAGGAACATGGAAATCGAGCAGCCGCGAGAGAATTTAAGATTAATGAATCGATGGTTCGCAAGTGGAGGAAGCTGGAAAACAAGCTCCGACAGGTCAAGAAGACGCAGCTGAGTTTCCGCGGACATAAGGCGAGGTGGCCCGAGTTGGAGGAAAGACTCGAGCGGTGGATCATCGAGCAAAGAACGAGTGGGAGAAGCGTTTCGACGGTCACCATTCGACTAAAAGCGGTTTCGCTAGCAGAAGAAATGAAAATTGAACATTTCCGAGGAGGTCCGTCTTGGTGCTTTCGTTTCATGAAACGGTGCCATTTTTCCATCTGGACCAGGACTACGGTAGCGCAGCAACTTCCAGCGGATTATACCGGTAATGAAAAGCTGGCCATCTTCCGCTCCTACTGCAGCAAACACATCGCCGACAAACACATCCAGCCCAGCCACATCACAAACATGGACGAGGTGCCGCTCACTTTCGACATCCCGGTGAGTCACACTGTGGAGAAGAAGGGGACCAGCACGGTAGCGATACGCACGACGGAGCACGAAAAGTCTTCTTTCACTGTTGTGCTTGGCTGCCATGCTAATGGACAGAAACTGCCGCCTATGGTGATTTTTAAGAGAAAGACTTTGCCTAAAGAGAAGTTTCCAGCAGGAATCATCATTAAGGCAAATGAAAAGGGCTGGATGGATGAGGAAATGATGAAAGAGTGGCTGAGGGAGGTGTATGTAAGGAGACCAGGTGGTTTTTTCCACGCATCACCATCGCTGTTGATCTGTGACTCTATGCGTGCCCATCTCGCAGCCGATGTGAAAAAACTAGTGAAACAAATGAACTGTGAGCTTGCTGTCATTCCGGGAGGCCTGACAAAGGAACTCCAACCGCTGGACATCGGTGTGAACCACCCGTTCAAAGTAAGGCTGCGAGCGGCGTGGGAGCGATGGATGACCGGTGGAGACCACAGTTTCACTAAGAGTGGAAGGCAGCGCCGGGCGATTTACGCCACAATTTGCGAATGGATTGTAGATGCTTGGGCTAACATGTCTGCTGGCACTGTTGTTCGAGCTTTCGCAAAAGCCGGCATCATTTCCGAGGAGCCGCACGGCACGGAAAGTGACTCTGACAGTGAAGAAAGTGAACCTGGAATGTTTGATGGAGATTTAGCGCAGCTGTTCAATTCAGACACAGAGGATGAGGACTTCGATGGGTTTGATTGATGACAATTACCGGTAATAAAAATGTGAGTACCAAACTCAGTTTTGCTCCCGCTTCATTTTTAATTACGCATACTTGTATGTTTGTATGCTGATGATGATGACAATTACCGGTAATAAAAATGTGAGTACCTAACTCTGTTTTGCTCCCGCTTTATTTTTAAACACACATACTTGTATGCGCCCTATAATCAGGTGCGCCTTATGTGTGTGTTAAATACAGTAATGGCACACATAACTGAGACTGCGCCTTTTAGTACGGTGCGTCTTATGGTCGTGAAAATACGGTATATATATGATATTATTTTTTGTATTTTAATACTTGTACTGAAATGTAATGTTTGAAGCACTCTGAGATGCTTATCTAGAAAGGCACTTATATGAATACATTTTACTTACTTATGACTTATCTTACACTCAAATCTCAGCAACAGCCAAATCAAAGAGTGACTGTTGGTCTGCTCCTTCTTGTTCAATGGTATATCCCAGCTCCTGCAATCAAATATCAATGATACTAATACTCTGTCGACAGGCTTTTTTTTCTCCAAAAAACTAAAATTAAATGTGTAGGAGTAAAAAAACTCAATAAAATATAGACAAACATAATCTAAATAAATAAGAAAAGCAAACTTGAGCCAATCTACTGGCCTGAGTGGCATCTTCCATTTGTATCAGCGAAAGACCAGTGGCACTTCCAAGGTCTTCCAGTTATAACACTGCTCAACATAGACAGACACTCATCTGATCTTTGCTTTCAGATCAGTGTCACTCCAAATCATTTACAAACAGCCTGCACCGGTGCAAAATCCTCTTTTTGGCATTAAAAAACAACTGTCAGGATTTACTAAAAAGACCAATTATACGACTGAAAGGCGTGGAGTATTCCTTATTGCACATGCGTATGTGTTTACCTTCTGGAGTGCAAAATTTTGAGAGGTCAAAAAATGATTTGCTAAGATGCAACACAGACTTACTGTAAATTGAGCTAATTTCAAAATAAGAAAAGCTGTTAGTTTGCATCTGATGTTGCTGCGATATGTTCTGCCAGGACCATTCATTTACTAGGAATGCCAGCAGGAGATGTTGTTAGGATAAGCATGTTAATTTGACATGGACAGACTGCACAAAGCTGTAGTGTCAAAGTTAGTCTCTGGGCACACTTCACACAATAATGGTCCTCAATACTACCAATATTTGGAGCACAGCAGAACTTGACATGGAGTGGTATAGAGGAGGAGAATACCAATACAGGGCACTTGCTTTTTACAGATAGCCAAGTTCCAAGTAAGCTCATGCATTTGCAGTGTTTAACACAATGACAACTCTGGAAGTCTTTTTGTTTCTCAGCACAACCTTTGCTCTCTAGTATTATAACTGTTACATACTATACTTGTCTACATATACATACTGACACTCCTTCATCACTTTCCTTCTCCTTCCATTCCCCATCTTCCCATTTTTCCTAAATGATCCTTTCTCTTCCTTCATCTCTTCCAACCTCACCCCGTTCTCGCCCCCATTCACCCTGTATCTTTCATCCTCCTTCCCTCACAATTGAAATGAAGATTATTCTTCATCATCACAACTCAATAAAAATCAGTAAATATTTCTGCCTCTATGATGGTATACATTGTGGTTGTTGGATGCTGTGTTAGGATTTGAAAAGGACTAAGGCTCTCAAGACTATTATTGGCATTTGTTACAAGAATAAATTTACAGGATAAAATATGTTAAGTGCTTTAAATGTAATATATCCTTAATGAGTCATGTGTGTGAGTGGAATAAATTTCATCGTCCTCACTATTCAGAGATCCTGCAGTCTCAAAATGTGGTCATTTGTTTTACGTGCATTCACAAAAACATTGCTTATTAGGACAAGTCATTTCTTTTTTTATTTAGTAGTCATGAAATAAGTAGCCTCTAACTGTCTTCGTAGGCTCTGGTTTTGTAACACTTACATCGTTATTTACAGTTTACATCAACTTACAGTTTGTATCAACTTGAAATTACAACCTGTTTCCTTAACTTGCTATTTTTATTTAAGTCGAAGCATGCAAGTTATTTTCACTTATTCTGCGTTGTATGTAACTTATTATTTGGGTTGATCTGAATGTTAACTTAAATTAATAAGTCTATACTTTAGTAAACCAGGTGTTACCAGCTGAGATAACAGAGTTTAGTTGTCACAACAGGTTTTTTTCAGTGTGACTAAGTTTAGAAAAGTGAGTCCAAATTAAAAGCCTGATCTAAAATGATACCAAGATTCTACACCAATGATTTGATATTGTTGGGAGGGGCCCATGTAAGGACTGACCTCTTTAGAGTAGCTATATTGATTTTAAATTTAACAGGCTTTGCAATCTCGTCCCGCACAGCAAGCAGACACATCCACTTTGTTTACTGCCACTGGCACACATCCAGGAATTCATAGTTAGCTTCATAATTTCAGTTTTCCCTTGTTTTTACTGGTTGGTTTTACTTCCTGTCATTCCTCCTATTTTCCTGATTGTCTGCCTGTGTGCTAACCCACTTTTTTCCAATGCTAGTTCTAGCTTCTTATGTTTTGTTTCCAAAGTAAAAGCTCACTCTTCGTTGAACATGCAGCCTCCACTGTTCTGGCCATAGGACCTCCATACTGCATCCTAACATATCTGGAATAAATTACAATGGCACACAATGACACACTATACCATTAACCAATAAGTAGTAATTCATTCTGGATCTTTTATTTTCAGTAATGTTTTTGTTGTTGTTGTTGTTGTTGCATATGAATTCCCACACAGAATATGTTGTTCTTAAAGCATTTCTTCATGCCATGCACATCCACACACACGTTTCCACAAAGACATAACTAATATTCATACAGTTGTCAATTCAGATTTGAGATAAACAATGAAGCTCTTATCAAAGATGTGTTTCTCTACTTCAAGCTGATTAAGTTAGCAGTGGTTAGGGGGGGAGTAGGGCCAATGGGCTAAATGGGGCAAACACAAAAGAATTCCTACTTCTGTTCCTTTGATGCCAATGTGCTCATTTCAACAAACCGGGGCAAATGAGCATCTGTGCCCTTGGAGAAGACAAAAGGGCAAACTGTCGACCCAGTGGGGACTTATCTGAACATGCTTGTTACCCCAAAACCTTTTTAAAAAAGAGACCTGGGATAAAACAGACAGAGGAAGGATTAATGAGGTTTAAGAGCTAAAGCAGGTTCAGAAGGGAGAAGAAAAATGGATAAAGCCTATGACGTGAGTAACATTAATCAATTAAAAAAAACATGTTAATGATAGACGAATGCCAACTTTTGTGCCAAACTTATGTAAATATCACTGTCGTGTTCTCTCTCTCTTCCTATCTACATGCATATATATATATATACAGCCCCAATCAAAAGTTTAAGACCACTTGAAAAATGGCAAAAATATATATTTTGCATGGTTGGATCTTAACAAGGTTCCAAGTAGAGCTTCGACATGCAGCAAGAAGAAATGGGAGTGAAACGAAACCTTTTACTGAGCATGCAATTTATTGAAAACAACGCTTAAACTGTAACAGGCTGTTTTACAGCTGATCAAAACTTTAGGACCACATGCCTTTAAAAGGCCAGATCTGTGCAAAAATGTGGATTCATTGTCATTTTCTGTCAGGTTTTTCTGTCACACTGTCATGACGTTCTGATGGCAACAGACTGAGTGGGGATTTTCTTTTTAAATCCTAGCAAATCAGGCTTCATACTGTAGTAGGATGCCACAACAGGTCTGGCGATCTCATCTATACATTGTTGGTGATGGCTTCAGTAATGGTCATGGTGGAGTTAACTTGGCATATTCAGCTAGCTTTCTAGTTCCTCTACTTTTTCAGCCACGCCAAAAGCTTCAAGGCAGCTATTTTCTTTCCCCCTACATTTCTAAATTTCATGGTACAGCTGCTCATACAAGACAACAACTTTTCAAGAATTCTGTCACCAAAAATCCCGCTGCCTTGGATCTGTGACTGCAAATGTTTCTGTCTGTCCTCAAGTTATGGCATAGTTTCTCTGTGACAGTGGTGACAGTTGCTTCTCCTTCCTCCATCTAGAGAAATTGCACCACGTTCATGTTTAGATGCACCATAAATTCTCACATACAGGAGGAGCACAGGGAATTCTGGAATACAGACAGTTGTTGAAAACAGACAAAACAAAAATGCCAACAATAAAATAAGACAGAGGAGCAATGTGTGAAGCAGTTCTTCAGTACGGGCAAACCAGAAACGCAAACAGATGAGGGCAAGGAAAGAAAAAAACATCACCCCAGTTCTTTAACACCCTGTTGAAAGACTATAAAATGCACACCCTGATTAACATCCAGACACACACATGCCAACGCACACGACAGCCAACACTGGAGGGGTGCGAGACACAACAGCTGTCCTTTTTTGAAAGGAACCACAATGGAGAAGCTCTGCGGGGTGGGGGAGACGGCACCTGCCTCTGTGAGCACCCTCCACCCCTCCCCTCTCCATCCTCACCCATAGGACACGACTGAGAGATGAAGGCAAGAGGCAGTAAGGGTGAAGGCGTGCGTGCCTCCAGTCGGGAGTTGTCTATTCACCCCATTCAGCTGCCTCATCTGCATACTGTTTGACTTGCTGCTTCTAATTTGGGTGCGTTCCCCTTTGAAGGCAGATGTATGTAAACGATGTCTCTTTTCATCTCAACAAGGATTGGAAGATGATGGATTCTAGGTCATTAACCCCCGGAGGACTGACAGCTAACAAAGGCAAACCTGCTGGGGGGCATAATCACCCACAACAGTTGAGACTGACTGTCCAAAGTGTGTTGAATAATTCAGGGAAGTGTTCAGCCAGCAAATGAACACAGCTAGTGAGAGCCTTGACTGATCAGTGAAAACCTGAGGCCTTTCTAAACATATAGAGGTTTATTTCTTTATCAATATTAATAAATATGTACTGAGATGAGAATGAAGGTTCTCATACCATAATGATCTTAAGGCATATGTTTATGTTCATAAAGCGTATCTCATGTGATGTGATAGAACCAATGATCAGCCTTCAGTCATATGCAAGAGTTCAGACACAAACCTTGTGTTAGTGGAAAATGATTCTATGTTTCTTTACCTTCTTTTAAATGTACAAAGATGCCTTTTCTCTGCCCTTTGTCTATGGTTAGATTAGTTTAGAATTATCCTTTTAGACTTTCCCAGCGAAGACATATTGTTTTGGGACATATTGTTTTAGATTGTTTTATCTCTCACAGCTTTCTCCCAGCTCTCTGCTGACGAGACTAGCGCCACATATGGAGTTGTTTATTTTATCTGTTTATTATTTTCTTATCCTGTTCTCACTGTCTTTCCTATAAAAAGTGCCAAGCCTCTGTTCACGGTGTGAGTTGTTTTTAACAGCTTACCCGTGTGCACGTTAAAGCATCAAAAGTGTCTCATTGTGTCTTTATTTCTCCTGGGTCTTTTGCAGAGTTTTCCCCCAACATTTCTTGGTCCTTCGGAGCCGGAGCGCCTCCATCGTGTCCCATCTCCGTGACCAGTCCACGTTGTTCGCCTGTCGACAGCCCACACACCAGGTGTGTGATAAAAGACCAAGAGCGTTTAAATTCGGGTCTTGGCCAACGTCTTAGAAAGTGACCCACGGTGGTGGGGCCCGATCGAGGTGGACCAGACCCGGCGACACTGACCAGGTAGATACAGACACACTGACACAATCTTGCGTAAAAGCGCATTTTAAATTCAGGGAATTTAAAATAGCGGAAGTAGCTCGTCGACTGGTAGCTCTGGGAGCTCGTCGACTGGTAGCATAGCTCGTCGACTGGTAGCTCTGGGAGCTCGTCGACTGGTAGCTCTGGGTAGCTCCCCCAGCTGGGTCTAGACTGGGTCTAGGGAGTAAGTAGCTCTGGGAGCTCCCCTTATCATAAGGGTTCCGGTCGCGCGCGTCGAAGCTGTGAGTGAGTGAGTGTGTGTTGTTTTAATTAACGGAGCAAGCTGAATTTTCACGGTCCAATAAGAGACTGAGCTGCTCCTACTGTGTTTTTTCTTTTACTGCTGTTCACTGACGTGCTGGTGAGTTGAGAGAACGGTCGAGTTCCGTCTCGTAAAGTTCACACCGCTTTCGGAACTAGTCCGAAAGTCAAAGGGCGTGTGAGCAACCACTCTCGTCTCTAATACCAGCGAAGGTGATAGCAGCTGTATCGTGTATATATTACTTAAACAAAAATAAGTAAATACATAAATAAGATGGGTAATCGAGCAAGTGAAATTGAAACTCACTCCTGCTGACGAGCAGTGGTGAGAAAAGAAAAGTCCAGACGCCGGACAAAACAATGTCTGTAAATTGAGAGATTTAAGAAAACAAAATATAAACAGTCAGAAGAACAGAACTCAACTGCCAGTTTAGTAAAACCAGAAGACGAGACACTGTGCAGTCCCCACAATCCTTTTAGTAAACCGACACTCATTCCTGCAGCCGCATCTGCAGCAACACCCATATCAGGAAGAACATAATAATCCCTTATTAAGTGAAAACTAGAGATCACAGTAGTTTGAGGTAGTTTAAAAGGGTTGAAAACAGACCCCACTGAGTAGATATAAATATAAAAAGTACGAAATAAAGATGAACAAAGGGAAAATTACAGTAGAAATTATCTTTAGAGTATTTGAAATTAATAATAGCAAGGATAACAACCTGTAAAGTGATATTAACAATGAAACACAGTTGGCATGATGACCATGCCCACAATGTATAAAATGGATATAAAGCAAATAATTCACATGAAAATATTTTAATAACATAAATAAAGTATATTAAGGCTGTGTCACTGTTCAGCCAAGGACAGTGTGTGAAAAGGTAACTGTCTCCACCTTGGGAAAAGGATGATACTGCAGGTCATCTGAAGCCCTTGATGGATACAAAATAAAATATAAATAATATAATAGAACTGCCTGGTCCGCCATGCAACAGAGAGAACAAATGTGACCGCAGATTGGATGAATTCTAAATTATCTGTTTGCTGAATAAGATGATCCTAACTATCAAATTGGCTCAGTAGTAGTATAGTGGTACACACTGATAAAATATTATAATATGCTATTGCTGTTATATAAGACAAAGAGGATAATATTAACAATGACATAATATTAATATGAAGAGGCACCTTAATCGGTTATGATGTGAGGTGGATAATTGTTAAGCAGTAGTCTGCATCAAGCTTAAGGTTTGCTGAAACTCAGTGTAATGACATGTGAGATGAAGACAATACAGAGAATAACTAAACTAATGAAGTGCATAGAGGCACTTGACCAGCTTGAAACTTATCATCCTAGAATGACACATTGCTGAGATATAGAGCACACCTATAATAACAACCAATAAGCAAAACCCTGTAGACAACAGCTACAACTACAGGAGAAGCTGAATTAAATATGTAGACACTGCTCAGCTGATGAGCATGTTCCACATTTTCTTTTTCTTTTTTGTTTCTTTTAGAGCAGAAGCTGCTGTAACACACCCAAAGAAAGACTCTAGGTCTCAGTCGTGGGCAAAAAGATGACAGTCAATAAAATTCTAAAAGATAATTTATTGACGAAAAATATATCAAGAGATAAAAGATAAAACAGTCCAGTGTCCCACTTATGAATTGTATAAAAACACACAGTCCCAAGGCCAGAGCCAGCTATGCCACACGGCCAAGTTACACTCCACATGTTGCCTTTAACAGGGTTAGAAGTTGTCCTTGGAGACCCACCACCCTGCAAGCATATAGTCAGTGGTCACTCAAGCCTCTGCAACTCTGCTGCCTTTAGGCTGTGGCATATAATAGGCCCTGGACTGCACAGAAAGACAAAACAACACACTTAATATAAAATTCATAGCGCAAAACCCATCCATCCCAAACATATCTGATTTCATCACATTACATACCTGCACAGAGAGACAAAACAACACAGCAGTGTTTGTAGTGTGGGCTATAAGTAGACCAGTGTATCAGTGCAATCAAGTACACCTGCCTCTAATTAGTCCAACGCCATTCCAGCCATTGGCTCACCAAAAATGTGACACACACAAAACCACTCCCAACCCAGTGCAACTTGACACAATAATATGGAGCTGAATTAACAGGCACATTAGTCTACCATGTTACAAGCTGCATGCTATTAAAAGCCAACATATGCAGACTTCTGCCTTGTTCGGGTGGCAGCATTTTTCTTTTTTCTTTTGTGTCCTGACACGTTTATGTCTTTGTTTTTTGTTTGATTATTTTGTTGGTTTTGGAAACAAATTTAAACGAACTTGTGACAATACTTGAGAGTCACAGTGACACATAGTGATTAGGCATATGATTGAAAAATGCCTAGGTTTAGAGCTGTGAGCTATGCAAAGTTAAATATATATATTTATATGTATAAATGGGAAACATTTCAAAGTTTGAAATGTGTGAGATCCATGATTTGTTTGAAAAACTAGAAATTATTTAAAACTGCCTTAAGTGAAAATGTAGTGTTGCATCTATTCTCCCAAACCAAGACAAAAAAAGAAGAAGCATTCTGTAACTTAAAAATAAGGCTGACGTGTTGACAATAGACTAAAACACTAATTCGCAGGTGGCTATCAGGAACAGAGAGGCGAGCAAAGTCACAAACACCAAGGCTGCAGACAGCCACGCAGAAACAGCAGATAACATAGAGACAACGCCTGCTAGAACCGTGGACAGGAAGGTCACTTCACACGAGATTGTAGGAGGAGGCCACAGAGAAATAATGCAAAACAGTTTTGGGGCAGCCACTTAAGAACTTATTTGACCTTACAGCACAGGCCGAAATTGTGTAGGTTACGCAGTAACCACAGATAGTAAAATAATAGAAGCAAAACCACTTTCTTCTTCATATTCTGCACAGAGCGCTGAGCTGATAGCTGTGATTCGCGCATGTGAAATACACAAAGATAAACAAATAAACATATATACAGACAGCCAGTATGTTTTCTCTGCTGTGCATCATTTTGCAAAAAATTTGGCAAAACAGAGGAATGATTAGACCAACCGGAAAACCGGTTCAGCATGCCAGCCTGCTACAACGCCTACTGACTGTAATACATTTACCACAACAACTCGCATTGTGTAAATGTGCAGCACACAAAACTGATGGCTCTTTCATAACTACAGGCAATAACTTTGCTGACAGAGCAGCAAAACAGGCGGCGCAAACGACAAACATCACATTGATGGCAGTAGACACACATCAGATTCCACTGGATGTGTTGAAAAATGAACAACAAGCAGCAAGCACAGCCGAGCAGGCAAAATGGCTAAAACATGGTGCAGTTCTGACAAACAACTTAATGATGCGTTATGGCAAGCCAGTGTTGCCAAAATCCCTCCACAAAACGGCCGCATTTGTCAACGGGGGGACTGACCAGTATTGTCAACTCTCATTTCTACACTGTAAATTCTACACTGTAAATTTTGAAACATCAGCAAAACAATTTGTCAGAACGTGCATGACGTGTCAAAACAATCCACATGGACTTTATTGAGCTAAATGAATGCCAAGGGTAAAAATACGCCCTAGTGGTTATAGATGTATTCTCAAAGTGGCCAGAAATCTACCCAGTGAAAAAGGCAGATACAATTTCAGTAGCAAAATGTATGTCTAAGTTGTAGGAAAATAAAGAGATGATTGTAAATAACGAAGAATGTAATGATGTCTATCAAGTGTCTTGCAGATTACAGCCCGGTGTCCGGGTTCTGATCAAGGTGCTCCAAAGGAAAAACTGGAGCGCACCCAGGTGGGAGGGACCACATCAGGTTCTCCTCACCACGCCCACCGCTTGCAAAATTGCGGAACGACCATCCTGGATCCATCAGAGTCACTGCAGGCGAGTAAGTGAAGCCATCTAAACTCAGTCGACACAGGCTCGCCCAATTGTTGTGATCTCGCCCGGTGGAGGGAACAGCCTTTCTGGCCGGGGGGTCTACTCACGACAGGAGGGTGTGTCCTGTTGTCATGAGGTGGTGGCTCCTAATAACTGCAGCGGCCCTGACCCTGGCCGGGCTCCTCATCTTTGCTTCCGTGAGGGACAACAAGTCACGCTATATGAAGAAAAGGCAGACACTGTATGACAAAGGAAAGTACACCAAGTTTCCCCATGGCTACGCCACTAACTTCTGGTGGCAGTTTATGAACACTACAGCTCACTTGAATAATAAAACTGACTGCTATGCATGTACCCATATGCCCCTATCCTCACAGACGTCTGGCCTGTGGCCATACAGCATACCTGAAGATCGCAGTTGGTGCCTGTTGGGCCTGGCAACACACCCAGGCTACAGTACTCTTTGGTCCAAGGCCAACTACAGCATCCCAGCAAAAGCAACCTGGAGGTCATCATCACCCACAAATGTGAACTGTTCCGGACAGACCTACCTACTGACCTGGCCCCAAGTCTCAGACCCACTGCCTGATGTAATTCTACTGAACAAACTGAACGCAGCACAACTGCCAGTATGTGTGATGAATAATGGATCGCGGGCAGTGGGGGAGCTGCCTACTCACCTATGTAAATACATATACACTTTCTGCCCACCGAGGAATGAGAGGAAGTGTATGGCCTGTTCAACCAACACAACCTGTGCCAGTAACGCGACGCTGATGAGCCTCAACTGTCGCTCCGACTACAGCTACCGAATGCCACTACAAACAAAGACTCAGTACCAGACAGGATGTGCACGGACGGCACCCAGCAGTAGAGGAACCAGAGTTTTGGCTGACTGGTACTTCCTATGTGGCAATAAGGCTTATCTGTCACTCCCTGAAGGTTGGGGGGGGTCTGTGCGCCCTGGTGCAACTATCGGATCACGTCTTCTTCATGCAAAGTGTTGCACATCACCCAAGCAGCCGACAGAGACGTGAAGTGGACATCGCCGCACCCAATTCTTTCGGCATTACAGTGGACACTGGAGTGCCGGGAGAGTTTCGCATCTGAGGAGGAGTGAAATTCTTACAGAGCTTGATCCCCGGCATTGGAGTTGCCGAGGTGCGGGATCACGTGGAAATCAACCGATATGCTCTGCTACGACACATCAACTTAACTAAGACCCTGGGAACGGCCTTAGCAGGAGAACAGAAGGCCATCAGAACGATGGTGGTGCAGAACAGACTGACACTAGACCTGCTAACAGCATCACAAGGAGGAGTTTGCACGTTTATCCCTGATGGATACGAAGCTGGAGGAGACATTTATGAAGCTTTGCAGAATTTGACCGTTCTGCAAAAATATGTCACTGACCACACACCTGGAGCAGCTACAGCACAAGGCTGGCTGGACTGGCTGGACTGGCTGTTCGGCGGTTCATGGCTGGCTGCTGTAGCAAAGCCGTTTGTCCTTGTAGGTTTCATCATGGTAGCACTGCTCATATTAGTGTTGTGTGTGGTGCCATGTCTAAGAGTAATGATTTCAAAGATGATAACAACTACAATGACTGCTTATGTTGCCGTGCCTCAAGAAGAACAGCATCCCGTCGCAATTCTGTTAGAGGAACTTGTAATAGCTGCTAATAAATGACGTGGTGATTAAAAAGGACTTGTCAAGTGATCATGCACTGATTAACACATTAGTAGTTTATACAGGTACAACATAAGGTTTTCTTATTCTTTTATCCTTTTATTTTTTGTAGTTTTAGTTTTATTGTTTTCTCTTGATTATTCCTGTTGTTATTTCATTTACTATGCTTTTCTTTGTTCTTTTATTATCTTTTTATTTGTTTTATTCTTTAGACCACATGATTTACATTTCTGCTATGTTGACATTTTGAACATTAAAAAATTGCTAAAGATACTTAATAAATAACCTTCACAGACAATTGTTGTATACATTTAAAATAAGTTAAAACAGGAGGGAATGTTAGTGGAAAATGATTCTATGTTTCTTTACCTTCTTTTAAATGTACAAAGATGCCTTTTCTCTGCCCTTTGTCTATGGTTAGATTAGTTTAGAATTATCCTTTTAGACTTTCCCAGCGAAGACATATTGTTTTGGGACATATTGTTTTAGATTGTTTTATCTCTCACAGCTTTCTCCCAGCTCTCTGCTGACGAGACTAGCGCCACATATGGAGTTGTTTATTTTATCTGTTTATTATTTTCTTATCCTGTTCTCACTGTCTTTCCTATAAAAAGTGCCAAGCCTCTGTTCACGGTGTGAGTTGTTTTTAACAGCTTACCCGTGTGCACGTTAAAGCATCAAAAGTAATTCTGTCTCATTGTGTCTTTATTTCTCCTGGGTCTTTTGCAGAGTTTTCCCCCAACACCTTGCCTTAAGAATATAAGAGTCCTGAAAACTGGGAATAGAGATCCACCCATTCCCCAAATAATTTCAGCAAAATCAACTTGTTTTTAAAGTTTTAGCAGGTGTTTATATATAACCTTGTTCTTCTAGCATTAATTTCAGCTCAAATACTGACTAAAAACCTTGAAACACGGGCCCTTAAAAACATATTAAAACAAATCTTTCAGGTCATTCTGTGAGCAGTTCCCTTATTGGACTTGAAGCGATGTCCTTTAACCATGACTGAGGAACCACAGCTGCTCTACATACATTTGAGTGCAGCCTTTTACTTTACACGTGCACATGTTATTTACAAAGTATAACCACAGTTAATACTCTTAGCAACCCATGAAATAACTGGTCCTTGGTTACTGTGAAACGTGACACTGTGATGAGATAAATTAATGCAAAGATAGAAATCACAACACAGCTGTTTATGAATTAATGACATCTATGTGTTCATCTATTATTTATTAAGCATAACCACCTATCCTTTAGAGTTTCACGAACAAACCCTGACAGGTGGCTCCTACACTTCCATGCTCAGGGTTACCTTTTTTTTTTTTCTTTCATTCTGTATTTTATAGTTTGGTTTTGTTTGTTTTTATTCATTGGATCAGAATCTAACACCACTGGTCAAGATGCTATCTTGTGTGTATATCAGAAAGATTACAAATACTACCAGGCCTATTTGCAGAGAAACCTAAGAGAGAGGTAGAGCGTGGGCAAAGGAAGAAAGGAAAAGAAGGTCTGACTTGTTTAAAAAATGGAGATACATGGAGAAGGGTTGTTGCTGATTTACATTATTGTCTTAATGATCTGTGCTCTCCAAGTGGCCTTTTGGTTGTAATATAAATACAGGAATTTATGCAGCTGTAATCACAGTGTGCATTAAAGAAATATACGATGTAATAATTACTGTTCAAAATTAAGTAAAGTAAAAGTAGCGTAGTAACCAAACTAAACTAATAAGACTATTATGTCATTGCTTTTGTTGCATGTGGTTACAATGTGTTTTCACTCTTGGATAAATTTGCAAGAATTTCAAGCCAGCCTTTTTTACTTTGTCATCACAGGGTATGTAGTATTTTGTGTGTGTGGTATTTTGAAGTAAGAAATGATTTCAAACATTTGTGAATAAATTTGTAACATGAAAAAATGTGGAACAAATGAAGCACTGTACATGCTGTCTGGATCTACGGTAAAATAGAAGGACGTAATTGTTCTTTTATCCAGCAAATGTTTGCTTTCTGTTATAATTACTGTATTTCCTGACATAGGAAGTTTGGCAAAAGTGTTTTTCACATTTCATTTTCAAACTAGTCCCTCACAAACCTACTTTCACCCAAATTTAGTTTGTTAGGATCTGGTTTTTAATTTGCTGTCGGCTCAGTGTTAGAACTTAAAAACTAGCAGATCGTGTTTGTGTCCCTAATAGAAATTTGAAAGTGTGTGGGACTGTAACTTAAAGTTTAAGACTTCCTGGGTAGTTATATGACAAAACATTCTTGCATCATGATTTGGAATAGCAAAAATAAACAAGTAGCATAATAGATTACTTTCTTCAGGGAGTAAATAAGAAACATAATGCAAGCAGTAAAATACAATGATAAAAACCCAAGAATAGAAAAAAAAAACTTGATAAAAACAAGAACACTATCAGCATCTAGAATATTCACATATTGTTTTTATGACAGTGTCTCCTTTATAAACATTCATGGTAAATTACAGCTGACCTAACAGGAAATACCGAATGTTTTTTCAACTTTACCAGACAATAAAACATTAATGACTGTGAACCACGGTACGTAAAGTATGTTGTTTTAGTGGGAGATTATTTGCCTTGCCACAACATGAGAATTTTTAGTTCACTAATGAGTACATCACTACATAACACACTCGTACCTATCCCACATCAGCACTTGAGTTGAACCTAGTTGTTGCCCCGCAGCAATGTTGAGTATATTCACAGGCAACATGTGCAAGCAGGTATTTCTTATGTAGTATTTATGACTACTCTGTTATGTGAGATGAATACCTTCACACATGTGAGAGAGATGGGAGACAGGAGCCTATATGTTTCATTGCAACAAGAATCCCTGCAGTCAGAATTGGTTAATGTTGGAAGTAATGAAAGCTTTAACAAAAATGCCTGTTATTTATGTAGCACAGGTCTTGTTGCTCCTATAAGTTGGACATGAATCTCTGGGCTGTACTTTGTCACACATTGTATGGACAGAATTTCCAGGCGTAGCCCGATGGTGGAAGGTTTCCACTTTGGTTGCCTCAGAACAGAGCTGGAAAGTAACTCTGTTCTCTGTAAACTTTGTTATTGTACTCAAGTAAAATTTTCAGGTATCTAAACTTTAATTGGGTAGTTATTTTTCTAGCACTTTTTTTAGTTTTACCCTCTACATTCTACTTCTTATATTTTCAAAACATACTCGTTACTTTTGGTTTAACGCCTTTGAGGAGTTATTATCTCACATTACACGGGCTTTCAAACATCAAACTGATTTGAGCCTAAGCAGTAAGACATGAAAGGCAATCCTGTTCATTTATTTATTACAAGGAGACACCACATTAAAAGAGAGGTGAAAACCATGTGCCATAGTCAGGGTTTAAAGTGTTCTCGGCACAACACCAGAAACGACTGCACATGTCCAAAAGTTGGGATACTTCAGGATCTAGCTAGCCCTGCAGAAGACGAGTGAGTATAAAGGGAATAATATGTTGTGGCGAGTAATTTGAAATGCAACATTTCTGTCAGCCTGATAAACATCAGCAAACACACAAACTGTTTGTGTGCAGTTTGTTGCACAGTGTGTTGCAAGCTAAAGGTTCAGCTGCTGTAGTTCACAGGGAGAAGAAAGAAAGAGGGCTAACTTCACTCAGTGATGGAGGAAGATGAGGACCGAGCAGGAGAGGAAGAACAGAGGTTCGATTTAAAGGTAAGGACTTCTCAGTAGTGCTTGATAAACTCAAAATATAAAGCTTACATGTAAGTCTTCATGTTTTTAAATCACATACTGGGTTTGTACATGTGACATTATGCTTTTTTTTCATATTGTTAAACATGCTGCAAAACAAGTTGACGTTGACTAACTGCATTATTGAACGGTGGCATCAAAATCCTCTGCAGGTTAATGCAGGCTAAACAGGTTAGTTTGCTGAGCTGTGATGGGTTGAAAGTAAAGAGTAGTGTGGGACTGGTGCAGAGTGGCTGTGGTGCTCATGGTCAGAGTAAGGTTACATCAGGTGTAGAAGAGATTAATGGGATGTTTAGCTGATGATGCTTCACTGAATTTCACCTTTATACCAACTTTATACCATCTAGTATAAAGACAGCATTTACTGTCAGTGTACTTATGAAACATCATGTTAAATCTTACTGAATTCAGATGTGTAAATCTATAAAGAGCAGTAAACCCCAGAGCACAGATCACAGCATGTAGAAAATATACTGGAGCTCTCAATAGAAATTATTTTGACTTATTTTTCTTTTGCCCGTGCTATGCCATTACAACAAATATTAGGGTTCCCCCATCCGGTGAATCCCATTTTAACCCCCGACTGTACACATTTTCCTATCTAGAGGCAATTTAACTTTCTAGAATGTAGGCAACAGAAAATAGAGTTTTTTTCCTTATTTTTCTCTGCTCATGTTCTACTTAAATTAGACCAAAGTAAAGTTTGTATGGTAAAATTTGTGCATGGTTCATACTTGATATGGATGCTTTGAAGCAGGGGTCCCCAATCCCAATCCACGAGGGCCGGTGTCTCTGCAGGTTTTAGATCTCACCCTGGGTCAACACACCTGAATCACATGATTAGTTCATTACCAGGCCTCTGGAGAACTTCAAGACATGAGGAGGTAATTTATCCATTTAAATCAGCTGTGATGGATCAAGGACACATCTAAAACCTGCAGGGACACCGGCCCTCATGGACTGGGATTGGGGACCCCTGCTTTAAAGTATCCTCAAAAACAAAGCTTTTCAGGTGGTTACAAAAATATCAGCAATTTCATTTCCTGTCCATTTTCTGTTATGCAAATGTTTTTTGGTGCTGTTGCTAAATAAAATTATTTAGGTATTTGATCCCTTTACTACTTCCATTTCTCTCCCATAGGTTGCGCTAAAGAGCACTGCATGCCAGTGCTATTGACTTCACCAAGACAGTGAACTGTCAAATTTAGATTTTTGCCCGAGACAAACATGTATACAACCCATATTTACAACTGCTTACCCAAGTTCAAATCAACTGGCCAATGAGATTGTTGAGACACAAGTTTGGATGCACTGACCCAAACAGGAAGCTGAAGAAGCAGAAAGTCTTCACTCCTTAATGGGGTGGTCTTTAGAGTGTGTATGTTGTTTGTGCGTGCAGTTCATCTGGGTTAGTTGGTCTGGGTGTGTGCAGGGGTCATGGGGCAATACAAACACACATTTACCACCGTGTATAAACAAACATCTGCAGCCTGAAGTCTGCCTTCTGCTCTGTGTGTGACTGTGTCCTTGCATGTGAACACATGCGTGTTTGGGCGTGTTTGTATGCGTGCTTATGTTACACTTGTTTGATAATATACATCTGTTTTCACTATCACATTATTGAGTTATAGCAAAAGAAAATCCCCCAGTTTAAAGGTTTAGGTTGATGAGTTGGTTTAAACATGCATATATGTGAACACACTGCAAACCCATAATAGCCTATGGACTGATATCTACATGATACAGTATGGATTTTCTGCAAAACTTTAAAGGATGATGCATCACTCCCAAGGACCTTACCTCAAAACCTATTTTCTGCTTCCCTACAGCAGCAGCAGTTCTAGCTATGTCAGCAACACCAGCTAACATCAGCCAAAGGGAAGCTCCAAGCACAACAAACTCTACAGTGGCCAAAATGAAAAATTGTTGTGGCTTTGGATATTTTCATATTCATATATTTTCACATTGTATTGTTAACAGTTGAGTAGGTGATAAATTCAGGAAACAACCTGTGCACCGCAATCCCAGTGGCACACTCTGTACTCACAGGAGTATCCCAGATCCACTCAACGTGTCTACATATGTCTGAATCTTCTGTTGCCTTAGAGATGGATCTACTGAGCCTGTGCTGACAGGTCAGATTTAGGACTGAATACTGACTCTCTGAACCCGAAGAGACTGCCTGCCACAACTTTGAAGAATCAGTCAGACAAACTTTAGTTGTGCAGAAAGTTCAGTACAAAGAGTGCGCTGTGCAACACACAGGAACATTAAAACACAAACGATCGGGTTTGATCAAGCGTTAAAGCTGCCAAGCACCTGCTCTTCTCATGAAGCACACAGACCGGGGGAATTCCACTGACTGCTGTGATCCATGACTGATTTCAGGGGTTAAACCCACGAGTGACAAAGAGGTTAAAGAGGCTTTCTGTGCTTTGATGCGATGCAGAGACAGATTGCAAAGGTTATCAAACCTGTAGAGTTCAAACACCACAGAAGAAGGAACTTGGAATGTGCAGTTTTAGAAATCCTCCTGTGGTTTTAAACTTACACCTGCTTATTTTTTAACTTATTTCCTTATTTGTCTTCTCAGGATGCAGCTTTTAAAACATCACAGTCAGTGAAAGATCAGCTTCTGATGTCTCACTGCATAGAGACATCAGAAGCTGTGCAGTTGAAGAGGTGAGGAATTACGTACATTCTCAGGAATAAGAAAAACGTGCATCAGGAGGTTCCGATTAATCTGGACTAATATTTAAAATGATTATGCAAATCTTTTTGAAAACACTTTCAGTAAAACAGCATGCTTTACCTGGTAAATCCAGGGATTTATTAAGAAAGGCAAATTTCTTCTTTTTACCGGCAACTGAAGAGGTTCATTACAAGAACCTGAAACCTGTAGCAGCCACTCTCATCAACCATGACAAAGACATAATCAAATATACTGAGCAGAGTGGGTGATGCCTGGAAATGAATAACAAAATGAAAACGGGACTTTGATTATCAAAAAACTCCTGGAAAACATTGTGGGCCGAACTCCATTTTTACCACTCAGTCATGAACTTTCTGCAAACAGGCTCAACACAGTTTGAATGATGTCTTATGTGCAGTTGCATATATAGCCATCCTGATTATGATTCTAAAAAGAAAAGAAAAAAACACACCATACAGTATGTGACTGAGCAAAGTTCCCCAAGCTCTTCCAGAGTACACATCTCCTGTTCCCTTCGGCCCCAAAACTTTGAGGTACTTTGAGGGCAAATTTCTCTGAGGCATCACAATCAGCCTGGAGGAGAGAGCTGGGGAGGTGATGAATAAAAAATACGGTGGGAGTAGTAAAGCACTTTGTATTTTAAGCACTTGACTGGCTCTTTTTCAGCCTAGGCAGGTAAAGATTTTAGAGAGTTGCTCCAGGGCATTTTTTCGGGGGTGGGGAGTAAAGAAAGCTGCTGATGGACACAAAAGAACTAAAAGTAATAGATCATTTTTATAATGAATTTACAGATTCCATCCTTGTTTTAACATGATCAGATATGTCTGGGGTTTAGGTACCAGTGCATATTTGTGATGTGCTCCCACTAATCACGGTTTCTATGTACAATGCACAGCATGATTGTCCCCTAACTCCTCTGTGCTCATTCTGGGTTTACTCCATTGTTCTGTCTTTCTTTCATCACTCAAAGTCCCTGGCACGTGCTCTCGTGCACAATCATTTTTATATATTTTCAGCTTAATCATTAAGTGGACTCCCTATCCTCTTGCATGCCATATAGAATTATGTCCTAAAATCCAGAAATTTTGGAAAGATGTCATCAAATGTCTATCTGAAGTGTTAAAGGTAAAAATCCATTTAAAAGGTAAACTCTGTGTACTTGGAATATACCCAAGAGAATTTAAGCAACTGGAAAAACAAACTAAATTACTGGTCCATGGGCTACTTCAAGCCAGAAGAGCCACTACACTATGTTGGAGGAGTATGGATGCTACCTCTGTGAGACTCAGGAAGAAGAAAATTGCAGACTCTCGGCCTGGAAAGACTAACATAGATTGCCACGGGCAAACAATGGGACTTTGTGAATATGTGGAAGCCATATATGGATATTTTAGGGAGTGGAGGTGAAGGATGTTTATGAGAAAGAAGGAAAAGAAGAAGGGAAGGAGGGGAGAATCTTGTTTATCCTAATTCCTTGTATTTTTGTAATACTGTGTGAACTATGCTCAATTCTACATTTGAATATGATGTATGCAGGTTTGATGTATGGATGGGTGTGTGAATGTGAGGGTGTTCAAATTTCAATAAAAATATATGGAAAAAAGGGGAAAAAAATAAGTGGACTCCATGTCCTCTTGCATGCCATATAGAACTATTGATTGTCTCAACACAGTGATTTTTCTTTTTGTTGAGCTCAAAGATGTTCTGTGTAGGTTTACAAGTAGTGTCGAACAGTAGGAGGTAAACTCAACAAACTGTCATGGTCCTGGGCCATGTGGGCCCAGTATTCTTAGTTCCTTGTATTTTTGTATTTCGTTCCTTATTTAGGCCATGTTTTCTGAGTTGCCCTGTTGTGTTGTTCCCTAAGTGTTTTCCCTTCATGGCTTTTACCCCCTGTGTGCCCCTCTGTGTATCTGTGAGCCCTCGTCTCTCCTTATGTTTTATTCCATGTTTCCCCTGCCCTTTATGTCTAAGTTCTCCCCGTGCTCTCTCTCCCCCCTGTGTGCCCTCTATGTATTTATGAGCCCTCGTCTCCCTTTGTGGTTGTTTCATGTTTCCCCAGCCCGTTATGTCTGTGTTTTCCCCGTGCTCTCTCTCCTCCTGTCTGAACCTCTGTGCCTGTACATGTCATGTTCAGTTCACCCCGCCCTGTCTCGTTATGATTACCAGTATCACCTGTGTTCCCCGTGTGTGCCCACTTTCCTCGTTTACCCTCTGTGTATTTCTGTCTGAGTCTCCCTCTGTTCGGCGTTGCGTTCTCCCTCATGCCGTGTGTGGTTCTCCCCGTGTCTTCCGGTATATGTTACTTTAGCTTTTCCCAGTTTAGTGTAGTTTTGCATTGCTTTTGTATCATCGTTATTGTTTATCACCTGTCAGCAATAAAGCTGCATTTTGAGTTTATCCCCCGTGTCTGTGAGTTTGCAATTTGGGTCCTCATCCTGCCTGCCACACGGCCGAATCATGACAGAAGAACGCGACCACGATATGGACCCAGCAATTCACAACCCCTCCGCTGACCTCCGGGAGGATCTGATTTATACAGTGGAGTATCACTGTCAGGAGTGGGTGGTGCTGCCCGAGGGTGAGTACCGGGAGACCGTAGCCATCCGCCTACAGCGGATGGTGTCCGGACTCCCATGGCTATTCGGCGCGCTCCACCCCCACATCCAGGACTTCCTCGTCTCCACTGTAGGCGTCCTCCCGGAGCGGTCGCTCCTGTACGAAGAGCCGGAGGATGTTCAGCCCGGCCCGCTGACGGATTCGCGGCCCGGCTCGTCTCCTCCCCCTTCCCGGAGAAAACGGCGTTCACGTCGTCGCCGTTCCCGAGCAGCGGAGCAGTTTTCACCCCTGGGAGAGAGTGACCGTGTGTCACACTCTCAGCCCGAGCCTTCGGATCCCGGACTTCTTAACCCGTGCACAACTGTGAGTGGCTCTGTTTTTTTAACACCGGACTCGGATAATTCTGTCCCCTTTTGTTTGGACTCCGGAGACACTGTACAGCGACGCACCACCCCACAGCCGGACACTCGGACTCCCAATTCACCTGCTGTGGTGAGTGAGGACTCTGTGTCTTTTCCAGACATAGTGACTGTTCGCTCAGGGGCTGTGTTTTGTGTGGCGGATGTCGACGCGAGCTGCTTATCGCCGGTGCAGCCACCAGCAGCCCAGTTAGCCGCCCCGCAGACACACTCAGTTCAGTTAGCTCCCTCGCAGCCACCCTCAGCTCAGTCTCCAGTGTCCCCCTCAGCTCAGTCTCCAGTGTCCCCCTCAGCTCAGTCTCCAGTGTCCCCCTCAGTTCAGTCTCCAGTGTCCCCCTCAGTTCAGTCTCCAGTGTCCCCCTCAGTTCAGTCTCCAGTGCCGCCTGTAGCGCAGGCCCCAGTAGCTCCAGTGCCGCCTGTAGCGCAGGCCCCAGTAGCTCCAGTGCCACCTGTAGCGCAGGCCCCAGTAGCTCCTGTAGCCCAGTCCCCGATAGCAGTATGGTCCGCTGGTCAGCTTAACATTCAGCCAGGGGTCCCAAATCTCCCTGGCTCTGCATCAGCTCCTGCTGGGAGCCCGGATGAGCTCATCCAGGACTCCGCGGCTCCCACGCCGCCATCTACCTCATCCGCTGGAGGGTCCGAGGGGCCCGTTCAGCCTCCTGTCTCCGCTGGAGGGTCCGAGGGGCCCGTTCAGCCTCCTGTCTCCGCTGGAGGGTCCGAGGGGCCCGTTCAGCCACCAGCTGCTCCACCGGCAGCCTCGTCCACGTTCGCTGCAGCTCTAGCGGCTTCATCTTCGCCTGGTCCGGCCTCATCAGAGTCTTCAGCCTCGTCTGGTCCGGCCTCATCAGAGTCTTCAGCCTCGTCTGGTCCTGTGTCCACCGGGCCTCAGCCAGTGCGCCTGACACTGATGCGCCGCCGCTGCCTTCCGCGCGGCCGGCCCCCTGAACTGCTCCGTCGTCTCCTTCGTCGCCGCCTCTGCCTTCCGCGCGGCCGGCCCCCTGAACTGCTCCGTCGTCTCCTTCGTCGCCGCCGCTGCCTTCCGCGCGGCCGGCCCCCTGAACTGCTCCGTCGTCTCCTTCGTCGCCGCCTCTGCCTTCCGCGCAGCCGGCCCCCTGAACTGCTCCGTCGTCTCCCTCGCCGCCGCCGCTGCCTTCCGCGCGGCCGGCCCCCTGAACTGCTCCGTCGTCTCCCTCGCCGCCGCCGCTGCCTTCCGCGCGGCCGGCCCCCTGAACTGCTCCGTCGTCTCCCTCGCCGCCGCCGCTGCCTTCCGCGCGGCCGGCCTCCTGAACTGCTCCGTCGTGTCCTTCGTCGCCGCCGCCATTGCCTTCCGCACGGCCGGCCTCCTGAACCTTATTTGGACTACGGTCATGTGCTCCTGTGTTTTCTGTTGTTTGTTTTGTTTCCCGTTCTGGTCCCTCCGTCCTGGTCCCCCGCCTCCCGCCCTGGGTGGGTTGTTTTCTGTTTGGTTTTGTTTCTCGGGTTTGGGCTGTCGGGTGCCAGCCCTTTAGGGGGGGGGTGATGTCATGGTCCTGGGCCATGTGGGCCCAGTATTCTTAGTTCCTTGTATTTTTGTATTTCGTTCCTTATTTAGGCCATGTTTTCTGAGTTGCCCTGTTGTGTTGTTCCCTAAGTGTTTTCCCTTCATGGCTTTTACCCCCTGTGTGCCCGTTATGTCTGTGTTTTCCCCGTGCTCTCTCTCCTCCTGTCTGAACCTCTGTGCCTGTACATGTCATGTTCAGTTCACCCCGCCCTGTCTCGTTATGATTATCAGTATCACCTGTGTTCCCCGTGTGTGCCCACTTTCCTCGTTTATCCTCTGTGTATTTCTGTCTGAGTCTCCCTCTGTTCGGCGTCGCGTTCTCCCTCATGCCGTGTGTGGTTCTCCCCGTGTCTTCCGGTATATGTTACTTTAGCTTTTCCCAGTTTAGTGTAGTTTTGCATTGCTTTTGTATCATCGTTATTGTTTATCACCTGTCAGCAATAAAGCTGCATTTTGAGTTTATCCCCCGTGTCTGTGAGTTTGCAATTTGGGTCCTCATCCTGCCTGCCACACGGCCGAATCATGACACAAACTCTCAAGAGTAGGAAGCTTTTCCATTACCATTTAAGTTTGAGATGTCTTAGAAATTGTCAGTACAGACAGAACAAGCTTTCTAACATAATCTTCCCATTACTGTCATCTTTAATCTCTTTTTGTTCCACAAGCACGTGAAGTCTGGATGCTGTTACTAATCCATGACGGTTAAAACAATTTCATCTCCGACCTGGTCCAGTTTTATGCTACACAATAAAACATTTCCCCAGGTCGACGTCAACGTTCTCTGATTTTATTAAAAGTGCGAATCGAGTGTGGAAAAACACAGAAATGGACGCGTTTTCAATATCGCTCAGCCTTTTCCAATTCCACTTTAGGTCGACATGCATTATTAAGAGCTGCATCTCTGTGAAAGTACCTGCGCTGTGTCGAATGAACAAATTGTGATGGCAAATAGGATGTGAGTGAGAACTGGGTCAGAACGACTCGGTACAATATGACTCAGCATTATCGCACATCTCTCCATTTCCTTACCTCCCCCCCACCACCACCACCACCACCGCTAAGCTCCCAGTGCCATACAAACACACTCAGTCCATTAAAACTTCCAAAGCTTCCATTTCCTACATTTAGATGCTCAGCGTGTAGCAGCCTCGCTCTCACCCTGCTGCAGCATGCAAACTGATCTGCTGTGAGGAGGGAGGAAAAAAGCTGCAGTCGATATTCATTTTCAATAAATCAAACTTTTCTTTGTTCCTACATTTCTCTCCTACTCAGGCATAAAATTACATTCTCTTCGCTAACATGCTGTCACCATTTCAAACCTCTTTACAGGTTTATAAGTGCCTTTATTTTCAGTGCAGCGAGATGGGATTCCTTGCAGTGTTAATGCAAAACTGAATGCTACCCAGGGAGGCAACAGCCACACAGGACTTTGCTCTTTTTAGATCTGTTTCGATGGTTTGGATGTAGTGGACGCACTTCCCACATTCGCATTTTGGACTTTTCTAGAGGCCCCTGATTGCTCTCCAGTTCTAAACGGTGCCACGCACTCAGTCACTGTCAACAGCCTCAGTTTCACAAGCGGAGCTGCTTCACAGCAGCAGGCAAAAATAGACCTCGAAGTGGCTGCTATCGGGGTGAAGTCTTTGACGAGATAATAAATGTCTGCTGGAGGAGATGATAAATGTCTCAGTGCTTTCTCCGTTCCCCCCAAGAGGACATCATGTGCCCACATCCTGTCATTTCAGGAGAGGCTCCAAGCTCATTCGCTTCGAGAGAGAGAGAGCAGAGCAATCACTATTTTTATTGTCTGAGCAAAAAACAGGCAACACTTCCATGATGGCTTGTTCTGACTAAACTGCTTGCTGACTGTGTGCTAGATGTAAGGGGCAGCATGACCCCTAGAGGTCACATTAAGTCTTTCCAAAATGCATCAGTAAGAGCTCTTATGTAATAAAAAATGATGGCTCCCGTTTCAACCACTTATCCACACATGTACACTATCAATCACAGCGATAGCCTTTAGACAAGTGTATAATATATGCTGCTTAAAAACAAGTCGTTGTGACAACAACAAAATTTTACTCTTATTACATCTGCTCCCGTTATTATTACAGGTGCAGTTACAATGGCTCATAAAGCAGTTTCATGGCATCATGAAAGTCAGGGGACAGGGCTGCATATAGGGCAGCCAGGGCAGACCTGAGTAGAGGCATCAGGAAAGCTAAGGCTGCCTATAGGAGGAGGATTGAAGATCACTTTGCTGACAACGACCCCAGAAAAATGTGGCAGGGGATCAATCACATTACCAACTACAGAAGCAATAACCAGGCAACATCTAGGACTGATGCCTCACTGGCTGAGGATCTAAACCGTTTCTTCGCCCGCTTTGAGACGACCAAGCCCTCAGCTGCCACACCACTTCCACCCGCCCCCAGCACTGGCACACTAACACTTAGGGAGCACCAAGTGAGGTGTGTTCTAAGGTCAGTGAATCCCAGGAAGGCGGCAGGTCCTGATGGAATACATGGAAAGGTTCTCAGAGCATGTGCTGACGAACTGACCGGAGTCTTCACTAAAATCTTCAACCTTTCCTTGTCATCAAACACCGTCCCGCCCTGCCTCAAAACCTCCACCATCATCCCCATCGCCAAGAAGACAGCTGTGGCCAGCCCAAATGACTACAGGCCTGTTGCACTTACGCCTGTAGTGATGAAGTGCTTTGAGAGACTGGTCTGTCAGCACATCAGGGCCGGTCTGCCTCTCACTCTGGACCCCCACCAATTTGCCTACAGGACAAATCGTTCCACCGAGGACGCTATCACCATAGCGCTCCACACTGCGCTGAGTCACCTGGAGCATCGAGGAAGCTATGTGAGAATGCTCTTTCTGGACTTCAGCTCAGCATTCAATCATATCATCCCGGAGATCCTGGTCCAGAAACTGTCTCACCTGGGACTCTCCACCCCCATCTGCCTCTGGATCAAGGACTTCCTGACAAATAGACCACAGTCTGTCAGACTCGGCCCCCACCGGTCCAGCACCATCACACTCAGCACCGGGTCTCCACAAGGATGTGTTTTGAGTCCCCTCCTGTTTACGCTCTACACATCCGACTGCTCCCCTACCCATCTCTCAAACACCATCATAAAGTTCGCGGATGACACCACAGTGGTTGGACTCATCTCAAGGGGGGATGAGTCGGACTACAGAGATGAGGTCAACAGACTGACTGAGTGGTGTTCAGTTAACAACCTCCAACTGAACACCACGAAAACTAAAGAACTTATCTTGGACTTCAGGAAGGGCAGAGCAGACCCGGCCCCACTTTACATTCACGGGAGCTGTGTGGAGAGGGTACACTCCATGAGGTTTCTGGGCGTGCAGATATCTGATGACCTCTCCTGGACTGCAAATACTACAGCGGTGGTTAAAAAGGCCCAGCAGCGTCTCCACTTTCTGAGAGTGCTCAGGAGGAACAACCTGGAGGAGAGGCTGCTGGTGACATTTTACAGAGCCACCATAGAGAGCATCCTAACGTACGGCATAACAACATGGTATGCAGGGTGCTCAGCTGCAGACAGGAAAGTACTGCAGAGGGTCATCAACACAGCCCAGAAGATCACTGGCTGCTCTCTGCCCAGCCTGGAGGTCACTGCAAACTCTCGGTACCTCAGCAGAGCTGGCAATATCATCAAGGACCACTCTCACCCCAGCAACCAACTGTTTGAACTATTACCGTCAGGCCGACGGTACAGGTCACATAAAACCAGGACAAACAGATTCAGGGATAGCTTCTTTCCCAGAGCTATCACCGTAGTAAATAAGCACAAAAACAATTGAACCTATTCCATACCGTCACTGTCATTATATTATGCTGCTATTCATACTGTTGTAGCGCGCGGCGGACACTGAAGCGGTCGCGCCAGAATGTCACGCTAAAAAGAAAGATTCTTTAAAATACAAGGGGGAGCAAGCAAGTCAGATACCACGGGCACAGAGAGGAAGCAGGTCTGATCAGAAACAGTTTATTACTAGGCCAGGGAGCACAAATAAAACACCCTTAAAATGTACATAATAAAATGTTTGCTCTCTACTAAAAACAATTCTAAAACCCGTAAAACTACCATTTTCTACATTCACTAAACCCCCCCCCCCCCCCCCCCCCTTTGCTATAATTAGGCCACATGTTCATTATGGGTCCATCAGCAGGCCAGGAATTCCTCCTTTAGAGCAGAGTCCACGCCAGCCCCGTCTTCAGCAGACAAGAAAGAGCCACCCATCTTCTTGTCCTTCCGCTGGCCCATCACTTCCCAGCCCGGCTTGCGTTCTGCACCCGAATCCATGATGCGACCACCGCCACAGCTCCCCTTGCGTCGGTGTCCTGCAACATAACAAATAGGGGCCAGAACAATGGTCCCAGAAGCGGCCCTGGCTCATGGCCATGGTGACCCTCTCCCAATCCAGCTGCACCCAGTAAACAACAGTAGAGACCCTACTCACAAATGCAGGCAGAGGTAAACCTCTGCCCTGCTGCCAATCACACGCGTTGTCTCTTACTGTTGCCGTTCCATGAGGTCAGGACTTGGTCGCCGCATCACACTGGCCGTCTCGCATTAACCTTCCAGCCTCTCTCCTTCAGTGCCCAGCTAGCCTGTTTTTAAAAGGTCTTTACACAGCTGATAGGCCACCTCTGGACACACCCCTGCCTCAGCAGGTGGTCCCTATCAGCTAATTAGTCCCATGTGCAGCCAGTCCACAGTGGATAAAAACCATGTCACATAAAACACTAAAAACCATGCAATAGAAACAGAATAAAACCATGCAAATAAAACACTCATAAATAAACACTAAAAATCAGAATAAAAACAATATACAAGATAAATACAAATTTCCACTGTGTGACACTGTCATTATATTAATGCTGCTATCCTGTATATATTGTACATACTATTGTTTGAGTACTTACGATTGTTTTTTTTGTACTTTTTATATTTTACATTTATATTTATTATTGAAACTTGCACCAAGGGAGTGGCACTCCAATTTCGTTGTACTCTGTACAATGACAATAAAGGCTATTCTATTCTATATTTAGACTGCAGGGCTTGTTCAGAAATGGTCAGAGCTTTAAGGTGTGGACTTGGCATCAAAGTCCCTCATTAGTCAGATGGACTTTTAAGGCTCTGCTGCTAATGTGTTGTTTGTTGATAACAAATAACACCTTCAAAAATCCTGTGGAGCCTCTGAGTCACCAAATCAGCACAAGACAAGACACACTGACTCATAATTGGACAAATACTATATTATGAATAATGTGGCTGGAAGTTAAACTTTGTGCATGTCAAAAGTACTCAAGTGTTGACTTGTAACACTGTAATGCTTGTAGATCACCATATACAATTAATCTGGCAACAGTATCATTTCCTTGTTTATTCCGTTAATTCATGTCTCGTGCTTGGAGACACCTAATAGAAACATTATGTAATGTATGTAATGCTTTTAAATTAGGACTTGGTAACGTTATTACTGCCCAGTGTTGTCGTTACTCAAAAAAGGGTAATGTGTTACATATTACTCGTTACTTTTCTTTAGCCCTTTCATGCATAGTAGTAACTACTTGGACAGCTATTCAAAGGCTGTTTTCTTGTATTTGTGTCAGTGCTGATGGTATACTTGCACATAAACCACTCTATACCCGCCACCCACTGGTCGTTTAATGTTACTATAGATGTACGACGTGTTTCACTGTAATCATTGTTATTTAAACCTGTCATGCATGAATTATGACAACCTCTTTAGTATTTTATTCATCTTTTATGCCTAAAGATAAAAATACTTAAGTATAGTTCATGCATGAAAGGGTTAAGGTATTGCAAAATATTGCTTAATTACTCGCCTGGGAAAGTAATTTGTTACACTACTCATTACATTACTTTCTCGTTACTCTGTAAAATGGCGTAAAACATATGTTGTCATAGTTACCAGTTAACAATATTACCCCCGAGGCTACAGTTCCACACATCAACACAAATGCCTGTCCTAATGAGGACACGCATACAATCCTTCTTTTAGTTTTTCTAAGCAGAAAACGGACAATCCAAAGCAAAGTTGGAAACCAACCCTAAGAGACTGCAAAGCGATCGCCACACTGATTAGACACATGAACTGGTAGGAATGGAGGATAGGAGCCTGACTGCTCATCACTGCCTTTGTTACTTGTTAAAGTTCAGGTTCTGGCTGCTGATCTGGGGTCAGGGTGCACTCAGCTTTAAAAATCAGCCTTTCCACTTTTGACTAGCTTCTAACCTTCACACACAATCACCAAAACTCGGGGTGTAGTATCTTGCCCATGCAGATTGGAGACTGGAGACTGGAGCCTTCTGATTAGAAGATGACCTGCTCTATCTCCTAAGCTACAGCCACCCTGTTAGCATGGGTTCATCACTATGGGGGTATTTATATCACACACCCTTGTCTGTTCTTATAATGTTTCAACTCCTTATCTATAAGACTGAGGTGTGCAAATGTTCTTTGACCTTCTGCTCTGACCACAATGAGGTGGTCAGACAAGTTAGAGGAGTTCTCAAATCCTTGTCTGAACACTTGCCTCTGTCTGTACGTGCCAGTATTTCAGCACTGACTGCGAGAGTGTGTGCACATAGATTCAGGAATGCAAAGAACAAGCATGTGGTCACAATAATCAGATCTTTTTGTTTTTTTCTCCCTTTTTTAAAAAGAGGGTCTGGCTTTGCATAGCATCCTTTTGTTGGTTTCTAATAATGCCTGCAATCTGGACAACAAAATAAAAGGAGGAGCAGGGGTAGGGATGGCATGGGGGGTTGGGGGTGCGTGATTTTGTTTTGGGGAGGAAGACGGAGGCGGATGTGGCACTGACTATGAATCGCTTTAATTGCTTTTCTTGGCTGAGTGGGAGTAACTGATTGACTTCTGTGGTATGAAGAGGACAGACTTGCTGCCACAAGACTGTGCATTCATGCACGTGTGCACATTTGTGCAACTGATTCCAGTGCTTCTGCAATATTTGGAGATTAGCTTTTGTCTCCCTGCATTTACAGCATATGCATGTAGGGCTGCATGAACATCAGTGTGTGTATTTGTGTGTGTTTATGTGAGTGTAGGAAGTCTGTCAGCTGTGTGTGTGTTTGTCAGAAGCATCTGCTAAGGCACGGGCCAGATGGAGTGTGTATGAGGATTTGGTGTGGAGGCACGAGCTCAATTCTTCCGCCTCCTCCTTCTATTCTGCCTTCTGCTCTGTTGCTCCAATAAAGAGGAGGCCCAGCCGGGGGCCCGACAGATGTGTCAGTTTAACATTGGAGGCCCCTGAAGGAGACAAAAGGAGGCAGGAGACAGCAAAGTGACCGTGCAACTGGCCTGACTGACCTCTGAATTTAGCTATAGATAAACATGCTTCATATGTAGACAGGGATCTGCAGCAGTGACCTGAATTTACATGACTGAAACACCCCGCTAATTCACTTGTTGCTCCTTTTGAACCAAGCAGAGTGGTGCAGAATGTCATCCCAGTGGAAATGAAGAGGTTCCGTGTGTTAAAGGTTCAAACCTATCAATAAAGATGCATTAAAGATACATGTGGTTTAATGTGAATATACCAAATTACATATTGCGAAATACATTAATATTTAATATACTGCCATTTTGGTTAATTGAGCTTTAAAGCCTTCTGCCCCGTTAATCATTCTAAAAAAAGAACAATGCATAATTTTATTCTAAATTGTTGTGCAGATCCATTTTTCAAACTTTGAAATCTAATATAATACTTTACCCCTGTATCATATAGCATATCTTTTGCATAATTACTCTTCAAAAATGTATGGAACAACCAGCTGATAAGAAATCTGAGAGAAAGAAGTTGATGGTTGTTGATTCAAAACAAGGGTCAAAACAAAGAGGTCTATAACAGCATGTAATCTAGATTTAATCTACATGCAACAGCCTTAATAGTGCACTAATCATGTCAGGTTAAGATGACAATGATATTAAATATGACATTCCAAACAGTGTGTAGATTCTTTGCACAAGACAAGTCAGCTCATATTTAGCTAGCATCTGTACTAGTATTTGCTAGAGTTCAGGACTCACATAGCAGCTATGATACAAAAAGATTAGAAAGCATAAAAAAATTAAATAACTAATAAAACACCAGGTTACTGTCAAGGGTGATGTAAGCTAAGTCGAGCAGCAAACATCATGGCTTTCCTGAGACTAAAGCAAGAATGGAATTGCAATCTCAGAGATTTTAATATAACGTTTTTAAATTTCTATAAATGTTGGATCAATATTTACTCAGGGTTTGTCACAAGTCTGTGGCGGCAAACTGAGCCAAATGCAGACACTCAAGGCAGGGACAGGGTTCAAGATTTTAAAAAAAGAAGGAGCTGGAGTTCAAAACCAGAGAACAAGAATCTAAAACCAAACACTGTTCAGGAGGTCGGTAGAAAGACCACATGGAAAGTGGCGGCGACGGAGCAGTTCAGGGGCCGACATCTTGGAAAGTGGTGGCGGCCCAGGCAAAGCAGATCCAGAGGCCAAGCAGGATGTGTGGACGCACTGACCTCTGGCAGAGATGGAGCTGGACCAGGTGACAGCACGGCAGCCACCGGCGGTCGAGCTGGTGGCGGCATAGAAGCTGGAGGAAGGTGGAGCTGCAGGCAACAGCGTGGAGGCAGCGGGTGGATAGACGGACTCACCAGAGCCCCCAGCGGAGACGGACAGCGGCGTGGGAGCCGCAAACGGCTGGGTGGACTCTCCTGGGCCTCCAGAAACACTGACAGACAGAGGAAACAGCTCAGAGGTAACCACAGGTAACACAGCAGTCTCAGAGCTGATAAAAGCAGAAAAACAGTCCACACTAAATATCAACATTAACAGTCTGTGAATGGGCGACCCAAGGAACAGAAAATGCAGCTTTAGGAAGCTGGAAAATGTACAGTTCAGTTTCTTTAGGATCCAGTTTGGGTTCAACAAAAACCTGAGGGTCCTCAGTTTTAACCTTCAGAGTAAAGTTCTCAGTCAAGGAGAAATGGTCTCCAAATGTCCTGCTGTGAGGTTATCAGTCTTGAGAGGAGCACAAGGAAAGCATTCATTTTCACTCACCGTGGTGGACAAACCGTAACCCGAGGCTTGGAAAGCTGGTGTCGGAAGGTCTGTTTCTTCTGAGAGGAGGGAGGCAGCGGACCGGGCTGCTAATCCCCTGGCGGGCCCAGGAGGTCAGCAGCCAAGGCTGGAGGGTGAAGGTGGAGTGTGGTGAGGAGGAACTCCTATACCAAGGGGTGTAGCGACTCCAGTAGAGCTCGAAATGACAAGTTGTGACTAAGAATCTTAGCACAAAAAACCAAAGCAGCTAACATTACTATGTTTGTGGGTTAGTTGCTAGTCTCAAATCTCCTACTCCTGCGTGTATATATACAGTGGACATCTCTGAATCTTGTTTGTAAAGATATGAAGTGGAAGGTCCAATTTTCCCCGATCCTTGCAGTTATAAGCAGATCTATTTTGCGGAAAGCTTTGCTCAGGAACTCAATGCCTTAATTACAACATTTTCATTAGTTTGTGTTTAATTTAATATGATTAACCTTTTAAAAATGTATAATGTCTCATATGGAGGGAAATGTATTTATTGTTGTCTTGTTTGCTTTGGTTCTTGATGATTGTAAATGGATGTGATTCCCTACTCTAGCTGTACACTCTTTTGTTGATTGCAATCATAGAACAAATTCCATTTTAGCCACTGGGGACACACATTATATCAGCATCACATAGATGCTCTCATTATGACTATTATTTTCAGGGTTTATTACGTTTTATATTTCAGTGCTTATTACCTTTCGAGTCTCGGCTGGCCGATCTACTCGTCTATTATCTGCTGTTGTGATGACTGCATTTTCCGTCAGGGATCAATAAAATGAAACCTATCTGATTTTATATTATTTTGCTTCACAGAAGGAGGAACCCCAATGCCAAAGAGTTTACAGCTAACAAGCAGTCTCATGATGCTTTTCAACGCTATGACTCCAAAAAACAAATCTACTGTTGATTTATTCCTCTGTGAAGTGCATATTTCTACTTGTTTGTGAATTCCACCATATTATATTCCCCAGTATTTTACAAGACATACAAATGTAATGAAACATCTGCTTTTGCAAGTGCTGTGTGTTCTTTCACTAAGTCAGATTTAACAATTAATGTTTTGACGGATTGCATCCGTGATCCCTTTCATGTCCCCTGCACACGTTCTTATAACCACTGGCACAAAATCCCTCTTTTACCTCCTTGTTCTGCATATTAACCTCCAAATGAAACTTGTACCCATGTATGTAGTTACACAACCAGTCAACAACCATTTAGCAAAAAAAAAATTATCGTTGCAGGCGGTCCACTGCCATAAACTGGCCAAGCACAAAAAACTTGGATTAAGTATATTTGACTTAGTATAGAAATGTGTGACAAAAGGACCCGAGGCTCACAGCGTTGTTAGTCCAGTGATCTTTTATTTTCAATTGGGGCAGCTTCACAGCAATCCTGATTGGCTCTCTCTTTAGGTCACGGCATCCTACTGAAATAGGGAAGGCAAGACCAGGTGATGTAGAACAGCTGTGTGGGTCAGCCTCCTCTGACACCACACCCTGAACCCACCACTCCACCCCTCCCCTGCAACTGTGCCACAAAATGTCTTGTTATGAATTAAGGGCTCGGTTTTGGTGGGATAGAAACTCATTATTAAAGAGCCTGAAAATAACTGCAAATCTAAAGGACTTGGTTCTATATTAGTGCCAGTTGTAATGGGTTTACTCACTTTTTAAGACCCCCCCCCAAACAATAATACCCAATCATAATGTCTTAAAATGTTATAATGTATTCATTCATTTATGAATCATTTGCCTATAATCACTGTTTAGCTGCAAAGTTCAGTGTCAGTGACAGTGAACCTCCGGAAACAAACTTGTCACGGTCTGGCTGGCAGACCGTGGGGATGTGGGGAAAGGAGGACCCAAAACGCAGACTCTGCGATGCAAACAGTGCTCTTTATTTACAGTGAAAAGGCTGTAAATACAATAACTCCCCGTTGCTCCCTCGAACCCCGTGTGCGTGCTTCCCTCCGATATCTGTGCTCGTGCTCCCCGCTGTTGTGTTTCCGCACCCCCGTGCGTGCTGCCTCTCCGGACCACTCCTCCTCCTGTAGGGAAACCAGAGACGCAGCCGTCAACACTAACCCTCGGCGGGCATATACGCACAGCACAGACCTAAGCTAACACACACTGACTTGGTAAGATAACTCAATGATCCCGCGTCGGTGGGAGCTCCAAGACTCTCCTAAGTAGCTCCCCCGACGAGCCCTGATCAGCGGCAGGTGTGTGGCTTCGGGTGTGGCCAGTCCCTCCGCAGGGCCACACCCCTCAGGCCTGCAGGTGGCCGAGCTCCATCCTCCAGGCACACCCGCAGACATACACACCCATACCTCGCCTAAACATATGAGTGGGACACAGACTAACACAGCACAGAGAAACACACATATGTACACGCACAGAGAAGGGGAAACGACACCAAAAATACATAATAATAATACACAGGTCCATGACTGCCCAGGGATCCTGGGTCGCCCAGTCCCAGGACCCTGACAAAACTGGGCTTAAAAAAATATAAAACTGCTCAATTCTGGGGATCAGAGTTGTTACAGGATTGTGAAGAAGTAAAGTATTAGATGTTACTAGTTACTTTTCTTAAAAGTAATGCAGTTATTTAATTACCTACCAGAGAAAGTAATTCATTACACTTTGTGTAGCATTGATTTTACATTACTCAATTATCAGTTAACAGCATAAACTTTAGGCTACAGTCCCACATGCAAACACAAACCCATATCAGAATGAGGACACAAGATCTTTCTTTTAGTGTGTAAGTGTTTTGAACACAAAACCAGCAACACAAAGAAAAGTTTAAAACTTCAAAGAGACTTCAAAGTGATCGCCATAGTGATTCTACTGTAGAATCATTTTACAGGTAGAAATGGAGGCTACAGTGCTACACGTTTGCCTTTATTACCTGCTAAAGATCATGCTGTTCCCCTTCATCGTCAACCTTCATCATCACTCTGACTTTGGCTAGCTTTGTGTTAGCATGTTGTCTGTGTAGATGCTTGCAAAGAGCCTATGTTGTTTTTGGATTATAAGGCAGCTGTTTCTGCTGCACGCAGTTTGCACTTCCACCATGCTCCTGTCCTTTCATACAATAAAAACAACGTGCAAATCTCCACTCCTCAAATTGTAGTCCACTCCACGCTCATGCACAAAAAAACTAACATTAGCTGATTGTAGCACAACTGCGCAGGAAGAAAAGGGCATCTCTTTAGCCTTTATGCAGATCTCTAGAGAACAACATAACTGTAACTGTAATGTGATTACTGAAGTACACTAGAGTAAAGCCTTACATTAGTAAAGCATTACTGCAAAATGTAATTTCATTACAGTAACGTGTCACGCCTTACACCCATCACTGAGGCGGACCCTTGGTTATGTTTCCTCCCAGAAGCCTGTTTGCTGTGACATCTTTTACTAAAGTTGATCCATGACCCAATTGCCTCAGCCGCAATTTTTAGCTGCTACGCGCAAACAGAAACATCAAACTGTAAAATGTATTTCACTGATAATTTGATCAATCTGATATGCTGCCGACACCAAATTCAACAAGCATTTTCAAGCAATTCCATCTTGGAGTAGAATGTGCATACTGAAACGTGGACAGAAAGCTGAACTGATTTGATTAGACGAGCGTGTGCGACCCACCAACATCACCACTGCAACATGATACGGTTTCAAATAGCCAACCTACAGCGGCAGCTCTGGTGAATGTTAGAGAGAATTAGCTCCCAGTGATTTAGCCTGAGAGCATCTGTTTGTAGATGGGAGTTTGATCTGTGTGTGTGTGTGTGTAGTCTAATTACATGTACTGCTGTGTATGTGACATTTTGCATGCATGGCCGTGTGTGGGGGACTCATGCTGTGCTTACTGTAACCTTTGTTTACCATAAGCACAGGAGACATGCTGTAGGCTGTGACTCTGATGTGGGTTGTTCTGTTTAGCTTCACTGAGTGGGGGACACAATAGGACACTGAGGACATCCCTTTCAATTAAACTGAAAACTTTAACTGCTCTATGTGTGCGTGTGTCCTTTTGTCCTTCAGTGGTTGTGGGAAGCAGTTTATGATTTGTATCTTTGAAGAAATAACATTTATGTTTGATTTAGTTCTCATAATCAAGGTCATTTTGGCTGCTGTGTTGGTCGCTTGTTTGCATACGCATGGAAACATGGCAGCACAGCTAGTGAGTTGCTGGAGAAGGCTTAATTTTGATAGTCAGCGATTGTATTTACTCACATTATAAAGCTGTACATCACTGAAAACTGTATTTTTAAGCACCAGGTATTGATTATAAATGATGACAGTAATTCACAGTTTAAGTACTCTGTAACGAGACATTGACTGCAGTGGTCCTGAGGTGCAAAACATGTCAACATTTCAGAAAACGCTATACTACGAAGCATAAAAAGCATCTTTGACATAAATAAAAATCCAAGTGTGAGCTAATGTGTATCGTAATGCTAGTTTTCAATGCTCTCGGTTAAAGCAGGCTTTTTGCTGCAGGTTCTGTGGGTGCTTACATAAACGGGCGCTTGATTCTTCATTTGATTCCTCTTTCATATCAAATTGACCAATTCAGTGCAAAATGCAACACTGCTGCTGTTGCAAATAAAAAAGAAGGAAAAAGAAAACAAGAGCGACAAGTGCCAAACTGCAGAACATCGGTAATCTTGTGAACTCATGAGCTAATGTATTTATTGGTGTGTTGCAGCTTGTTTCTAAAGTCACAGCTGCACATTTGAGATCTGAATCTTTAAACTGGATACATTTGAACATTAAACTTTACTTATTGTGTTTTGTTATGACACTGTCCCATGAAAATCATTATAGTTTGTTTTCAAATCAAAGTGAAATTGATTTTACTGACTGGATATTTCCTGTGACTGTGGAGTCCATCTGGCATTTGCCATAGAATACCAGAATTTGCAGGTCCACCACTGGCGCCCTGTGCTTTCACAGATGAGAGCAGATTCGCCGTGAGCATATATGACAGGCATGAAGGGTGTGGAGAAGCTGTGGAGAACATTGTGCTGCCTTTAACATCATACACTCTGAGTTGGGAGTCAGTGATGGTCTGCAGAGGCATATCCACGGAGAGATGCATGGGTTGCTACAGGCTAGGCAGCCCTGACTGCCATTAGGTATCTGGATCTAATCCTTGGACCCTGGTGCAGTGGGTCTTGGGTTCCTCCTGGTGCACAGCAATACCCAGTGTCATGTGGCAAGAGTATGCAGGCAGTTCCTGGAGGATGAAGGAATTGATACCACTGATTGGCCCAATGCTCACCTGACCTAATGTATAACCAATAGAAACCCCCTGGGTCATTTTTTCACTTTGATTTTTGGGGCGGTTTTTGAATTCAGCTCTCTGTACATTGATAATTTTCATTTCCATCAAATGACGTGGCATCCTTTCTTTCTTAATATATCACCAAGTCCATATCAGTATAGATATAGATAGTATAGATGGTATAGATATCACACATGATTTTTTTTTTCTTATTAAACTCTTAAGTGTTTTCAAAATTTTCCTTTCATTTTCTATCAGTGTAAATATCTGTAAATTCCAGTGACAATGCAGAGTTTTGTGCTGCTGCAACAAAGACATGGCCTTATTATTATTCTATTAGTAGGAACGTTTCATGCATTAAAATATATTCCGTCAGCAGATAATCTATAGCACACCTAAACTGAAACTACAGGAATCCGAGAAAATGTGTCATTTAAAGCAAAACAATCAACATAACCAGCTGTGGACAAAGTTGTGTTCAACATTAGTCACTATGGTGATCTAAGCAGGTAAAAAGAGAGACACTACTATGACTAAACTATGACTTTTAAGCTCAACATACTTCACTAGCTTGTTAATCTCCCCTTGTAATAATAATACTTCTGGCCGGGTAAATGCAAATGAACTGTGTGCTAATAACAAAATTAATTTGCATTATTATTATAGTATTCTGAGATATCTGGGGGACCAGATGTGTTACTGATGTGTTACTGGTCTGTGTAATAGCCGAATAGATTTATTTCCAAGTAGTTTGAGAAGACCACAAGGCTAAAATGAATTAAAATTAAGTCTGAGTGAAACCTCGTCTTTTAAGGGTCTTGACATACACCAAACATGGAAGGTTTGATGTTATTTTAGCGAATTGTATTTCTTTCTTTGGTTTCAAAATAAACAGTGCAATGACAGTTTTCTGCCAATCACAATAAAGTACTGAGTAAACGCTGCAATTGCGAGAACTATAATCTCCCTAATTTTTAGTTGGAAAGCATTGCTATATATCTTGTGGTAGCATCTATAATCACATCCACTCTCGAAGGAGTTTTGCTTTGCCGCTCTCTGATGTGTCCTGACCATTAAAAGCTCTGTTTATTCTTGCGGATGGGAAGCAGAGTAGGGCCCAAAGTCCTCTGTGTGCCATTCTGTGTGTGTTAGTGCTTTTACAAGTCCCAGTCGCTTGTCATTTGCTGACATCTTAGCGCTCTTCTCTGCTGTGAGCCTAATCACAGAGCTGCTCGGGTAATTATCTTGCAAGCAAGGATAGAGACCAGCTAGCACAGGCAGAATATTTTCCATTCATTCCCCTCTGATGACTGTGTCTTCAAACATCTTTTAACTCTTTTTCATTTTCCCCTCTCGCTCCACTGATGAGGCAGCTACTGAAGTGATTGTGTCATGTCTGAAGGGTGACGCGGTTGTGTAGGTGCATGTGTGTGTAACCCAGATGGAAACACCTTTGTGGTCGGGCCGCACCGTGAGTCAACATGAGATAAGGTGGAGATGTCTTAGAGAGAGTTGTCACTCTGACAGGAAAATAAACACAGACTGACTCGTTTGCACTCTGAGCCCATCTGCACACACACACACACACACACACACACACACACACACACACACACACAAAGGTGCAGATATACAGTCATACACTCCCTCATCCATACTTATGACACAAACAAGGACTGACTTGCTGTTACTCCATTTTTATCAGCCTCACGTACACACACAAACATTCAAAAGCTAGGATAGACTGAAGGCTGTAAAATGAGGTTTAAAGTGATTCAGCCTAATTTTTCTCCCGTTTGACTTTTTTTCTGTCTCAAACCAAGGTCAATCGACACGAATCCAAGTCAACTTCAGAAAATATCATTATTTAAACCTTTCCTCTGTACTGAGAGGCTGTATAAGTTATTAAAATGGACATTGTTGCCATGAGCATGGCTGGCTGTGGACCATAAGGAGATGGTCCAGTATTCCTGGAATGCTGTGTTTTTTCTGTGGCGTTCACTTTTCTAGAGCTTTAGTTAAGCACTTTTGAGGCAAGCAGAAAATTACCAGTGACTCTGGCTCATTACAAGGAATTTAAGAATTATCTGATATCCAGATTTGCTTAAGCAGATGAATTTTTGCAGCAGTTTT
The DNA here is from genome assembly GCF_057382275.1 of Copadichromis virginalis. Lineage (NCBI taxonomy): Eukaryota > Metazoa > Chordata > Actinopteri > Cichliformes > Cichlidae > Copadichromis > Copadichromis virginalis. The sequence continues at coordinate 10,054,578 of NC_140636.1, forward strand.
CACCTCTCACTTTGGCTCCAAGAAGCTTTATTGTGCTTCAAAATTGTCCAAAATGTTTCTGTTTCATAGAGCTTAATGTTTAAGTCTCAACACACAGTGAAGCTGTTACTAATTGAATTAGGAGGTAGAGGTATCTGTTTGGTTTAAGTTTTAACAAACTTTGCCATGTCAAAGTTAGAAAAGAATTCCAGTCAAGTCTCAAACCATTTCAGGACAACTCAAGAAATTGTGCAAGTAAGAGATGTTCGAGACAGTTTGCAAGTAAACAAAAGAACCTACAAGTAAAGCTTGAAGGTTTTCTGTTACACAAAGACAAGTTTTATTCTTGTTCAATTAACTAAAAAAAACTGTGGTCGTTCTAGAAGTCTAACAAACTAACCTAGGAGCAAAAGTGCATTTCAAGATAAATGCCCCAGGAAAGGGATTTCTCCAAAGGATTACGGTAGGCCAAAAACTCAACAGGGAGCCTTTTACAGAGATGAATCATGATTAAATCAAAGCTACTTTCAGAAAAATACCTCAAAGCATCCAAGACCAGTCCAAGTTAAATCATGAGTATTTCATAAGCAATTTTTTAAAGCACTTAGGACAAAGTAAAGGCTGAAACTAAAGTTAACTGAGGCAAGTAAATTAGCATTAGCAAAGGTGTCAAAGTAAGTGAATCACGAACTTGTGAGTCAAATTAAGTTGGTATAAGAAAAGGTTTCTGTATATAATCTATACAAGTCCATGTTAAGTTTAAGTTGTTTCGAGAAAATTACTGTTTGAATTTAAGTCACAAATGAACAAATCTGAGTTGATTGTGAAGGAAAAGATGATCATACACACCAAATTCAAAAGTGTTAAATGTTTTGGTGTTAATAGTCTTCTTGCAAAAGTAGAGTTAATTTTACTCTAAGTAGAGTCACATTCTTTTAATGTAACTCTGAGGTGTAAAATGATAGTAGTTAAAATCGAGTGTTAAAAATGAGTGTTTCTCTGTCAAATCTGGAGGTGTTACAATGGAAACATTAACTCTTGACCTCTTAACTCTGAACTCCTACAGGGGCTATGACACCAACAGAGTAAATTCACAGACTCCGCCCCCAGCACGGCTCCAATCGAAGCTGAAGTGAAGCCGTTTCAGAACATTTTGCTCTACATATTTGAGTTGTTTGCCATGCTTGGTAAGTCATTTTTTCAAAGATTGTTTCAATTATTATTATGAGCTTTTACTTCTGTGGCTCTTTGGAGTTGAGACAAAGCTGTGTGAAAGGCATTAGCCATGTTGCTCGGTGATAGCATAATATTCTGTTTTAGCTAGCTGAAAGGTATTGTTTGCGGGCAAATACCACAGCCTTGAAAAAAAGCTTGCATGTGAATTTTCAGTCAAACTTTTGGTCAAATACACCTAAAACAATGTCTAGAATGTGAAATGTTGGTATAATGGTGCTACTTGAAGCCTGAAAACGATCGCCCATAAAAAAAACGAGCAAACAGCAGTAGCAGACGTCCTGATTGGATTCTACGTTAGCATAGATCCCTCCAGAGTTTTGTGCACACGGTTTAGGTAAAAATTAAAAAGGTTGAGGTTTTACATTTAGTTCAGTATTACCTGTTGCCTGCGTCCTTGTCCTTTGGGAAAATACTTTACACAAGTAATGGCTCAAAGAGGATTCCTTTTTTTTTACTGTGCTGCAATTGTTTACTGGATTATTTGTGCCATTAATTAGTGTCAACTAATTTTTATTCGATCTCCACACAGGATATGCTTGTGAAGATGGAATATGGGGGAGAGCAGAAGTGCGTTGAAGTTCCACAAAGGGATGAATGAAGGACATGCATATTGTATTGAAGAAATAAGTGATGAGAATGCTGTTATTTGCATTTACCATGTCAGACCTTTTGATAAACAAAATTCTAATGAAAGTGAGAACATGTATACTGTTACATCTTTCAGAAAATGTTTTGAAATTGTGGTGCACAGTTCAGAATAAATGTTTTTCAAAAACCATTGCATCTTTTTAGTAAATGTTTATTTCCAAAATAAATTTCTAGAAGTTCAGAACAGTAAAATTCCCGCTTTTTAGAATGAATTAGAAGATAACTCTTACATAGTTAAACTAAAATACTCTTTGAGAGTTAATATATAAACTCTTAACACCAAGTGTTAAATTATCAACTCCAGACAGATTTGGTGTTTAACACTAAATCAGAGTTAACGTACCAACTCTCCAAAAAGAGTTAAATTAACACTCTCTGGTGTGGACCCATATAGACACTTTAATAGTGTTGAAATCAAATCCGACAGTGTTAATTTGGACATGCTGGATTTGCTGTGTAGTGTTTAGGAGTCAGTTCTCAAGTCAAAGTTCAATCACTTATTCTACAGGGTGGGCCATTTATATGGATACACCGTAATAACATGGGAATGGTTGGTGATATTAAAGTCCTGTTTGTGGCACATTAATATATGTGAGGGGGCAAACTCCTCAAGATGGGTGGTGACCATGGGGGCCATTTAGAAGTCGGCCATCTTGGATACAACTTTTGTTTTTCAAAAGGAAGAGGGCCATGTGACACAGACTTATTGGTAATGTCACAAGAAAAACAATGGTGTGCTTGGTTTCAAGGTAACTTTATTCTTTATTCTTTCATTCAGTTATTTACAAGTTTCTCTTTATTCGAAGAGGTTAACACATGAGGAGCGGATCGAAATCGTGTTGATATCTGGTGAACGCTGTAACAGGGTCATTGCAGCAGATTTCAATGCACGACACCCTACGAGACCACCCATCTCCCATGCTACAGCTAGCAAACTGATTGCTAAGTTTCGTGAAACTGGTTCAGTGTTGGTTTTGCCAAAACGTGGATGCAAGAAAACTGTCACTAATGAAGAAACATCAGTGGCTGTCCTAGCTTCATTCGGCAAGAGCCCACAGCGTAGCACTCGCCGCATGTCACTGTTGAGTGGCATTAGTCGAACATCCCTTCGGCGGATATTACCTACTCACAAATGGCACCCTTACAAACTCCAGCTACTGCAGCATCTCAACGAGGATGACCCAGATCGGTGCACAGAATTTGCAGAATGGGCAAAATAAAAATTGGAACAGGACCCTCAATTCACGCAGAAGATTCTGTTCAGTGATGAGGCAAACTTTTATGTGAATGGTGAAGTTAACAAACAAAACCACCACTAACCCACAATGGATGGATCCCTCCAAGACTGTTGGAACAACAAAAGTGATGGTTTGGTGTGGTATATGGTAATTGGTAAATGGTAAATGGCCTGTATTTGTATAGCGCTTTACTTGGTCCTAAGGACCCCAAAGTGCTTTACACTATACACAATCATCCACCCATTCACACACACATTCACACACTGGTGATGGCAAGCTACAGTGTAGCCATAGTCGCCCTGGGGCGCACTGACAGAGGCGATATGGGGTACAACGATAGTGGATCCATTCTCCATCAATGGAAACCTCAAGGCCACTGGATATTTGAAATTGCTACATGATGATGTGTTCCCCTCTTTATGCACTGAAGCTGGACCGTTCCCTGAGTTTTTCCAGCAAGATGGTGCACCACCACATTATGGGTGCCAGGTCCGAGCATTCCTAGATGAACAGTTTCCTGGAAAGTGGATTGGTCGTCGTGGGCCAGTTGAATGGCCCCCAAGGTCTCCCGATCTGACCCCCTTAGACTTTTATCTTTGGGGTCATCTGAAGGCAATTGTCTATGGTGTGAAGATACGAGATGTGCAGCACCTGAAACTACGGATACTGGATGCCTGTGCTGGCATTTCTCCTGCGGTGTTGCTATCAGTGTGTGAAGAGTGGGAGAAGAGGGTTGCATTGACAATCCAACACAATGGGCAGCACACTGAACACGTTTTATAAGTGGTCAGAAACTTGTAAATAACTCGTGAAAGAATAAAGTTACCTTGAAACCAAGCACACCATTGTTTTTCTTGTGACATTACCAATAAGTTTGATATGTCACATGGCCCTCTTCCTATTGAAAAAACAAAAGCTGTATCCAAGATGGCCGACTTCTAAATGGCCACCATGGTCACCACCCATCTTGAGGAGTTTGCCCCCTCACATATATTAATGTGCCACAAACAGGACTTTAATATCACCAACCATTCCCATTTTATTACGGTGTATCCATATAAATGGCCCACCCTGTACAAGGCCTTCAAGACAGATTCAGGACAAAGAACTCAGAAACAGTTGCCAACAGTTAATAACTTGTCAGTTATTAATAATGGCAATAAAAAAAAACGAATTGTAACACAGCATTTGAGCATTTTCCTAAATTAAGATTTGGCAGGCATGCCTAATATAAGCCAAGGTCCATTATCTAGCTGAAAGAGACCACAGGGAATACCATTTATATGAAAAGGGTGTACATGGTCTGCAACAATACTTAGGTAGGTGGTACATGTTGTATGGGGGGGGGGGGGGGGGAGGTGTGGGTTAGACAACAATAACAACTGTTTTAAATATTCTAATTTGGATTCATAACAATAGATATAAGCAAACAGAGTTGGAAGTATCTGGACAATTTGAACATACATATCAATTTGATTTTTGGAGCCAGTCTCAAGTGGGCATGAAAGGAACTGCAGTTTTAAGCCATTTGGAAAAACATGTCACTATGGATACAGAGAAAATGAAGCTTTCTAACATGTTAAACACTATAAAAATGCAAATTTGAAAAGAGTTCTGGTACCTAAACACTAGACAGCAAAAGAAAATAAAACTATATTTCATACTAGAGCTATAACTCTTTTAAACTGGAAACTCTCTAACAATGCTAACAGTTAGAGCACCCTCATTATGAGGCGAAGCTTTGAGGTGGAGAATCTATATGAACGTCATTACTTTTCAAATTACTCGAGTTTCTCAAGTAATCATTTCAGACCAATTTCTCATCTTTGCGTATCTGCACCTGTTGTGCTTTCAAATACTTTCCATGTTTTCAAGCTTATATGAGACTAGAAAGGTTTCATATAATTTAGCATCGTTGCTCAAATGCAGCAGTTTGAGACTGAGACACAGAGCAGATGGGAGCTCTGATTGTGTTATTGTTTGCTCTTCTATAACCATACCTTACTTCCCACTTTCCACTGCTGGAGTACAGGTGAGCTCAGATTGACTCTACAGCCATGTCCTGCTTCTACTGCACACAACAGCTGCAGGCTTCATATATGCACACTTGATATGATAAAAGAAATAATTTGATCTGACCACAACCTGCAAAATCACCATTGGTGCAATAAAGACTCCCAACATGGAACCAGGAAGATTTACCTGGATTAGGAATGAGCTGTAATAGTATTAATATTTTTTACAGTAGCAAATGCTGTAGACAAAAACTGCATAAGGTTGCTATTACTATCGATTTTCTACAGAATAGTTTGGATTTACTCAATTTCCTTTTATTGGTAGAGAACAGTTTTACATGTCAAACAATAGCTACCATTAAACACAACATGCATGTGACCAAAAGCAACAAGTTCATTGCTAACAAGTGCATGAAAATTAGGTATTTTAATTTCAAATTAGGTGCAGGTTGTCATGCTTGAGCAGCAACTGTAAGCCAAAAAATATTTAACCAAATGCCTCCAAAGTGAAAGCAGGATTAAAACAAATAGAATGAACAGAGAATTTTAAAAAGTAGGGGGTATATGGAAGGAGCAAACGTTTCCCAGTAGAACATTGTCCAAAGCATCATGCTGCCTCTGCCAGGGTACCTTCTTCCCATAATTCATCCTGGTGCCAGGTGTTCCCCAGGGAAGTAATGCACATGCAGCCGGCCATCTACGTGTTACTCATCACACCAGGACACCTTCTTCCATTGCTCTTTGGTCCAGTTTTGATGCTCACATGCTCAGTGTCGGTGCAGCATGGGCACCCTGACTGGTCTGAAGCTGTGTAACCACATAAACAACAAACTGTGATGCCCTGTGTATTCTGAAACCTTTATATCAGAACCAGCATTAACTTTTTCTCATATTATGTTACATCTTCCTGAGTTCAACACTTAATCGGATACATATTTATAGTCAATGTAGGAGACGTCCAGTAAAAGAAAAAAAGAAAAAAACAACTGTTTTTCTAGTGCTCAAAGTTTAAGACAAGTGCTAATTCATACTTTTCTTCCTCTAGCAGTTCTTTTTGTACAGGTTCTAGCTGACTTAATGCTCCTTTTAAGAAAAGACCTACATTTCCCTTAACTGCCTGGAATGAGGCCAGAAAACAAAGTACACAGTTACTTTCTGCTCTTTATTCTGGATGCCAAAGATGATTACTGTTTCATCTTAATGTAGTTGCAACATAAATTGGAGGAGACGCCTGCCCAACCCAGTCGTCTGCAAATTATGTTAATACACAATTAATTTGCAAGAGCTGGAGGAAGAGTAGTGTGATTCTGTGATGATTATTTTTCTCAGTACAGCTACAGAATGATAAGTGTTTTTGATGTGTTTGATAATTGCACATTTTTTTTAATTGTATTAAAAAAAAGTTTTACAGAACCCAAAGCAGAAGGTCAGAAGCAAAAGGAAAATGTTGATACTGTTGAGTTAAATCACTAAACCACAATATGACCTCTGTCATGTGCTTTTTCACATGCTGCATTAAAAATTCTTTGCTATGAGTCCTTGCCAAACTTTATCCTCCAATGACCGTTCTTGTTTAATTAAGTCATCATCAGCTGTTCGAACATAACCCAAACTCAGTAAGACTGTTGACCGGCACACAGCTCCTTATAACACTCAAGTAGCTCGTCTGTAAAGCAGTAAACAAAAAGCACAGCAATCCTCCCTCCTCATAATTGACTTACTGTATATGAGCCTTCTGCTGCTGCAGTCTGAAAAACTACTCTGTCACAAACAGTGATTAGGGAAGGCTTCTTTCAAAAAGAGGCAAGCACAGTTTTATACCTGAAACGATGAGTGGTGAAACTGCGTGGCTTTATTAGACAAATATAACAAATTCACACAGCAGACATAATTGATTTAAAGTGCTGCCAAATTAGCATTGATATAAGTCAGAGACTTGGGTTGCATTTGCTCAACACTTGCCATTGAATGTTTTTCGGTCACGCTCTCTTACCAGCAGACCACCCAGCCTTTGCAACCTCCCACAACTAATGGAGCAATCAGAATCTTGGCTGAAATCCTCTAAAGTGAAACGATGGTGCATGTGAGAGGCACGAAATTCCCACAACAAATCTAATTCACTCAAATTTTCTTTAATTGGATAATAAAGGCGATATTTCTTGCTGTGTGGGGAAATACCCTTTCAAATCTTGTCTCGATTATCAAGTCCCACAGGAGGCTGCAGAAGGTCTGAGGTTCAAGGTGGCTCTGGCAAGGGAAGGAGGGCATCTCTAGTTTGATAAGATTATACAGCTCCCTTTGTGTAAATGCTGCACGTGTATCCCTTAAATCTCATGTTTAAATCCATTTTAATGACTCACGTTTAATCCTGCTCACTTATAGACTGGTTTATTGTTTCCTACAGATTTATGTGTCTTTCAGATGTATGTTGATTTATATATCCTGATTATGTTGGTTATACTTGTTTTCTCTTGTCTGATAAACCACTTGTTTAACCCCCTTTAATGAAAAGAATTAATGAGGTATGTTGTGCTTTCTTCCTTTTTTTCAGTTCAGTGGTTAAAAGAGACCAAAGGATTTACAGTGTGTTTGAACTTCATGTCTGTCAGTCGGGCAGAGTTGAAAACTCGTACCACATTTTTCCAGTTTTGAGGGTGCCTGAGTCAACCACTATCTTTGATTTGCTGAAATTCAGAAAGAAATCAGGCATTTTACTCCAATTCTATTTGCAAATCTTGTTAATAATGCTTATCTTATCTAATATAATTGACACCTTTATTGACTGATTGCATAAAACCAACAGAAATAAGAAACCCATCTCAAGGCTATATTCAACAAAAAAAAACAACCAAAGTGAAATCTAAGTGGGTGAAACAATCTGAGGTTTCCATTTCAGAGGATGATTAAAAGAATATCTGTCTGATGCAGCGGAGCTCTACCAGCTCAGGTGCTTGGATGTGCTTTTATAACCCCTAAATAAAAGAATGTGCAGAGGAGCACAGCACAGCGAAAAGTGATTTATTTTGGCGGAAGTGCAGAGAACAGGTAGCAAACCACTACCATGTATTTTGGAGTTGCCTGGTCATTTTTGCCAACTGTGGAAGAGGGGGCATAACAAGGTCAGTACAGCCTGTACTTGAAAGTGAGATGGACTTTCTACACCCATAAATGGTTTAAAAGTGGACTAAATCGACTGAGTCAACTAAATTGGCCAATTAAATAATATTCAAAACATGAAGAAAATTATTTTTTTTTAATTTTTGGGCTAATTACTTTACAAAAAATTGAGAGAAATGCATTAAATTCCCTGTTTTTTATTATTACGTCTTTTATCTACACTGATACTCTGAGTGCATCTATGACCAGCCGTTTCTGTGTCTGTGTTTATACAGCTAAACAAAAAGATTTTAAAAAAATGCTTATAATAATGTCAACAGTTTGTTATAATATCAAATAAATGGTTATAAAACAAAATTACAATGAAAAGCTCAATTAGTCCCGAAGTCAAAATTAATCTTTTATCAAAATTGCATGGCTGCTTAACCAACAGCTGTCGAGATATTAAACAGCCTTATGGCGATGCAGTCAAAGGATCACTCACACATGCTGACAGGGTGATTTTGGCAGCAAGCAAGTACAACCACGCGGAGATCCTTAATGCAGTTAGCAAATTAGCCGTTGTAGGCAGCTAATTTCTCTGTTTACTTTCAGACAGGCTAAATACAATCATTTAAAGTGATTTCCCCAAAATCAGACATTTTTCCTCTAATAAAAGCCATCTGATAGAACTTGTTTGCTTCTACGAGAGATGGAAAAGAGAAAAGTTAGTGTGATGCATAGATCAGCAATACAGCAACACCGATCTGTCTGCATATAGCAGGTATATTTAGCATTTCAGTTTGACTCAGACTGAAATATTTTAACCACTGAAGATGGTCCTCAGATTATAAGTCTAAAACTCAAATTGTTTTTTATTTGAGAATTAACCAAATATAATCCATAGAGTGCAGATAGTAATTGTAACTCCGAAATGACAACACAGGCACGGCTTCTTCAAGACGGGCGCTTCGCTGCATTTATTGAATGCCGTGAAAACTACAAACATAAAACACAAAGGCTTTAAGCGCTTCAGTCTATCAAAAGTAACACTTGTGCTTTAACAACAAAAATTACCTTGTGGCCGCCTGCCACTTCGGAGGTCCTAGAAGAATAGCTTTACAGTCTTGTGCATTCTAAATTAAAACATAAAATAATTAGAACACCATACATTACAAATTTTCACAATATTACAATACAGTTATGGCAAATGACAAATACCTTGTACCGCTGGTAGACTAACCAGGCCTTTGCAGATAGCTCGCTGGACTCCTTAGCGTGATTATTAAACGTGGGCTCACAGCCTATACTATCACGCCCAAACCTCGCGATAATAGCGGTGTAACAAAACTGGTTCTTTGTGACAAGATAAACACACCCTTACAATATTGACCACAGAAACGTACAAGCAAGAACATTTTAACTGCTGGAACCATCTATTAAACTTCTTTATACATAAGCCATTTCTGTGACACTTACAGTAATCTTGGTCTGCTTAATCAGGTAGGTCAAATTAAAATGCAGTGGTTAACTCATAAGTTAATTCGAAGCCCTGTTTTGCTCAGTCCATTGCAGGTGGAAACTGCGCCCGTGGAAAGCCAACATGCTGTTGGTCCCAGCTGACTTCCATTATACAGGGCAGTTTCATTATTTTTTCAGTTAACCAGAAACAAACAAAAATTTTTAAATTATTGTAAACACAAAATGACAGATTTTCTTAACACTGCATCCATAAACCAATCAGATATTATAGTGTGGATTTAGGACAGTGAAGAATCCTTCACATGCAAAGCTAAATAGAACAATATATTTTTAAAAAAAGAAAGGTTCAAATATATCTAATTATGCAGAAAAAAATAAAGAGGAGAAAACCAGTAAACCTTACAGCGTGTGACCCCTGGCAGTGGCTCATTTTGCCAGGCTGGTAATCCAGACTATGTGCATGGCATGTGTTCCTAGGGTCTCTTTTAATGAGATAGTCATGGCCTAGTTAACATCAGGCCCGGGCAGGTCTCATTCCTTATTGAACTCCAGGGACGAGTGCTTGTGAATCCCTCAGCGAGCAGGCCAAGGCGCATCCCTCCCCCCAGTTGCAAATTAGAGCTGATCATTCAGCCACTTTTTACAAGGTGAGTGATTGGCTTTCATCTGCAGGATTACACTATGCCAGAGACCCAGCAGGCAAACACCTCCAAGTAGCTAATAAGCAGATGTGTGAAGAAAAAAAAATGACATTGTGCCGTAACCACATCTGAAGTCAGAAATAACAGAGCAGGGAAAACGATATTTCTTTTTATGACTCACTGCAGGCAGCCTGTCAAAACGTTCAGTTGGCAGATCTCACGTCAGCCAAAACCACAGAAGTGATCTTTGAACACTTGAAATCGCCTCATCCCAAGAATCCCTTTTTCATCCCTTTTTTGTACTTGGCTTTTTTTCATCTATACTGGAAACACCCCTTCCTGAAGAAATTTTAAAAAGTTGCAGTCAAAGAGGACGAAATAACTACATTATACACATTTTAATTATTTGAAAAAATGGTGAGGGGTAGCTTTTTGTGGGGGGTGGGGGTTAGCTAGCTACAGAAAGAGCAGTAATTTAAAGGTTATATGAACATACCAGACAGTTTAGGGCAGCGGAATAGCAACACAGGTTTCAAGGATAACTTTAGTTCCTTTTGATTGTCTTTTTTCGGTCCTTCTTTACTTTGCTCACAGATCAGCAGCTACATGCTTGAAGTTCAGTTTAAGTGCAACAGTTGTTGTAGCAGCCCGAACAGACTTGAGCTGGGGTTGTAGCAGGACACTGCTTGGAATTGGATCAGAGCTCTGTTCTTCTAGCACTGTCTAGAGCAGAGGTGGGGAACTCCAGGCCTCAAGGACCGGTGTCCTGCAGGTTTTAGATATCATCCTGGGTCAAATGATTTTTTCATTACCAGGCCTCTAGAGAATTTCAAGACATGTTGATGAGGTAATTTAGTCATTTAAAGCAGTTGTGTTGGATTAATGACACATCTAAAACCTACAGGACACCGGCCCTTGAGGCCTGGAGTTCCACCACCCCTGGTCTAGCCTCAGTATCTCATTTGTACAGGCTGGAACCATATGCTGGGACTACAGTATGCGGTGGCTCAGCATGCTGCTGCACTTTGCCCACCTGGCATTACACCTTGATTTGGACAGCTCAATGGGCAGTGTGGGCATCACTGCATGGATGATGTTTTGGTTTGTATTCAGATTTCACACACCGACTTCATGTGACTGCTCTTGGGAACCTTGATGCAACAGCTGAACATTCTGCTGAATGCAACAGCAGGATCATGAAGCTAATCTCCAGACATGCCTGTGAAACCTCTCACAGAGGAATTCATAAAATCAAAGCACTTGCATGCAATTTGTCATCTATCTGTAACTTTGCCTACAAGCCCCTGCAAACTTATACACTTCAGCCCTCATTTATAAGGAACAAAGTCCAGTACCGGATAATTTAACTCAAGTCAAATTTAGCAAAGTTCAATATGTAGAATTAAACCAGAATTTCAGTTTTGAATTATGTCTAACTCTCTAACTAAAGAAAATGAGTGGGATTCATTTTCCTCTTCTCCTGTCACGGTCCTGGGTCGGTGACCCAGTGTTTTGTACTTTTACTTTTGATTGTATTACGAAGTATGACTGTTTGTTTTGGTTTCTGTCCTAGTATTTCAGCTTCCTAGTTTTGGTAGTACTTCCTGAGTTATTGTTTTTAGGTTTTGTTATTTGGTTTCCCAGTGTTTATTCTGTGCTCCCTCTTCTCTGCGTTCCTCCTGTCTGTCCATGGTGTTATTTTGTCTGCACATGAGTCTGCGTCTGTTTAGTTCCGTGTCTCGTCTGTCTGTCGTGTACTTCCTGTTGCTTCCTTTGTAGGTCTGTGCCTTATGTCTGTGCGTTCAGCTTCGTGCTCTCCCTGTCTTGTCAGTGTAATCAGCGTCAGCCGTGTCTCCCAGTTGTTTCCTCTCAGCTCTGTTCACCTCTTGTATTTAGTGTCTGCGTCTCCCCCTGCTCGTGGTTGCGTCGTACCCTCACTTCCACTGTGCGTTCTGTTTGCCAACCTGTTTAGTTAGTTTTCTGTTCAGTTTCTTCCCAGCAATAAAACTGAGTATTCTGAGTTACTTCTGCCTCCATGAGTCCTGCATTTTGGGTCCTCTCTTCCTTCCTGCCTGCACACAGCCACGACATCTCCTGGATCGCAATCTGTTTTTAATGCGTATATTATTGAATTGACCAAGTTGCATGGTCAGAGGGAGAATAGAAGCTTTATATCTAACCAATGCACAATCATTTCCTAAACGTACGATCAGTCTTTATAGCTGCCACTAGAAAACTATGGAAAAGCAAATTAAATTCATTTTCAAATACAGTTCTACAAATACTTTTAATCTAAGAATTTTTTTCAGCTGCCATAATAAAAAACTAATTATGAGATGATACTAAGTCATGAATACAAGACAAGTTCTTATTTTTTTTTCCCTTTAGTTAACACACTGTGCTCTATCATGTGCCTAATTCTGACTGCGAGCACACAAATAAGATGTGGCATCTGAGTACTCACAACAATATTTTGTTCCTTCAGCAAGTCACCTAGGCCGTGCTGATTTGAATCACCACTAAAGAGAGGAGAGCCTTTTATCTTTCGGATTATTTGCCTTCCACAGACGTCACAAAAAGTTTGAACAGTGTAAGTCTGGGAGGGGATAAAAGGGAGGAGGATAATGCTTTGGCCTCTTCCTCCCAGATTGCTCTCCCCTTTGAACAGCAGCAGAATCGCTTTAATCACCAAGTACAAAGGCTACTCACAGAACCACACTCTGTTTAATTATTGCTGACACATTACAAGACAGTTACACGTTCTGGTACTGACAGTGCGCGACTCAACTGAATACTCCCCACGAGTGTAGATGGGTACACGGATAGTCCAGGAAACATTATTAAAACTAATTTAATATAGAAACATATTGGAAACAAGCAGCTGACATGCTTTTGCTGCTCAACAAATCGAATCAAATATGAGAGTTTATACCTGCCGGAATAGGCAATTTCATACAGTTGAAATTCCATTGCTTCCCAATATTCAAATCCACTTACCTAGTTCAGATTTGACAGTCTTGTCTTTACATATGGAAAGAGTGAGGTTTCTCCATTTTCATGATGTCTGTGCAGAAGTGGAAAATGAACAGCTGAAACAACAGTTGATTCAAGATGGAAATGACTGTAGTAGAACACATAAACCATGCTCTGCTTATCAGATTTTCAAGTTAATTAAGTGAAATTCTCTGGTTTCACAACAGGAGATGGAGATATTTTCATGACTAGCTTAAAATTAGAAATGTGTTATGCCTTGTCAGATTCTGCCACTAAAGTGTTTTAGTTGATTTTTTTTTAGAACAGCTCAACTGTATGTATATGCAGTCCAGACGACTCTATGGGCAGTGATACACTTTTTCTTCTGCAGGCTCTCTGCTTCAGCAAATTCAATTTTAAGTGTAATTGCATAATATATTAAAGTGCCAAGTTTCAGCTTTAATTTGAGTAGGTGGAGGTTAATATAGAAAGAAATGTCTGCGCCATAACGTCCTTTTAACACCTAATGCCAAGAGTTTAGAGGTCCAAGAGTAATTGGACTGGAAAAGTCAAACACAGTCATCATATTAAAGGGGGTTGTAGAGAACCCTTTTCCACAAAGATATCAGCAGACTGTTTGGATCATCCTTTACTTCAGTCACCTGCAGTGGTTATTTCCGGCGTGTGCACTTCATGGAAAGTAAAGCAGTGTTAAAGCTGCTGCAGAAGTGTAGCTTAACGACGGTTCCCAGGAATTTGTAACCGGCGTGGAAAACTTCAAGGAACTGTCAGATATTGATGTGGAAATTGAATTTTTAGTACTTTTATAAGCCTGACAAGTCTGGCTGCTCAACACCAACCACTATGCCTGACTTGTAGTGCTTGTAGTGCATTTTAATGTTGCGAGCTACAAAAATGTAAATGAGGATAGCAGGAAGCCACCACTACTCCGGTGCAAACAGTTAATGCTGACTGTTGTTGTCCTTGTTCACAGTACCATGCCCCGAAAGTGGCATCAGGATAGTGTGCTTCGGTGTTGTTATGGCATGTCATGCACCAAAGAATGCTTGTAACCTGATGCGTACATAATGGCCAGGCTGAATGGGCTCTCAAGCAGGTTTGTCTCTATAGGTATTGAAGTAGTACAGATTCCCAAATGGCCAAGTTGGAGATTGCTGCAAAAGAGTTGTTCTGCCAAATGTTCTGCCAAAAAGTTAGGGAAAAAAACTCCACTTGTTTGCTGTTTCAGCTTCTTCTATTCATATTCCAGCAGTGAATATTAGATTTTTTGAGTTGCAACAGTTTTCTCTTAGGAGTAGACTTAAGCCGAGTCAGGCATGCCTCAAGCATGAGTGTAAGTGGTTAGTGGACTGTGTTTACGCCAAAGTTCACACAGGCAGTAGCCAACATATCAAGTCTCCTTTTCATCTCTGTATTGCTGTCTGTATGTTTGAGATTACTATCCTTCAGAATGATCAGCTGTTGACATCTGAAGTTTCCATCAAGTTTCCATCATTCATCACTTCAAAAACTCCACTGGAATCTTTCTGCATTTTTGTAAACTGAAGCCTGACCTTTTTGTTTTGTGCACTCCCAGCAGTTTGCATCATCTAAGGTTCTTGAGGGCATCCCTGACCTGTTAAGAGTGCTTTCATCACCACACAAGTACTTCTCTACTCCTCCATGAGACTCATGCTTCTTACTGTATTCAAGACTTACAAGGTCTTGAATAATCAAGCCCCATCTTATCTTAGAGACCTCATAGTACCATATCCCTCCAATAGGGATCTATTGGAGTGATATGGTAATATGAGGTCTTACTTATGAGGTCAGACTGTGGGCTTACTTGTGGTTCCTAGGATATTTAAAAGAAGAATGGGAGGTAAAGCCTTCAGCTTTCAGGCTCCTCTTCTGTGGAACTCTGCTGCAGGTCTCTAAGTCAAACGATCACTGTGGCATTACTGAGAGTTGAAAAACTGTCTAAATTCTTTCATCTGTAATAAAATGATCAGTGTGGCTGCTCTACCAGGTGTAACAATTAAGTTTAACATCCAGACATCCATGAAAACAGAAATTATGAAATTTTAACGGAGTTAGAAGTTAGCAGGAAGTTAGCTCGCAAGCTTCCATCTAAATATAATATACCATGTTCAGACTGAGGGGTTTTGGAAACAAATTAAAACGTACAGCTCTGCTATCACTTCTGACATAAATGAAGACAGGAAAGTAAACAGCAGTGACATTTGTAGGGTTAATGAAGTTTGGCTAGCTGGTATATAATGATGTGCTACGTGATCGTTAGCGACACAGCTATGTTAGCATAATATAAACAGTGAAGCTGGAGGACGAAAGCTAATGAACGGAGGAGTTCTTTCAACTCGATAAAAGTTAACGGGAGGATTCCCGATGGTTAGGGGCAAATGCAATCACATGGCAGGATGCTGTAAACGGACCAAACTTCAGTCAGGAGAACAACTGAGATAATCCATCCATACGAGGTTAGTCATTAATATACTGCAGCATGGGCTGAGCTATAGTTACATGCAAGGTTTTAAAAACTGAGCTTTAAAATGAATAGCGGTAATAAAAACTGAGAGAGGCTGACAGTGATGACTGACTGTTTCTAGGGGCTTGTTGAGATTAAATAGAAGAAGATAAAAAGCATTAAAACATGTTAAAAACACAACAGCCTAGTTAAACGCAGAGTAGTTTGGACCTCAAAGTGACTCTTGTCGTGTCTCCCTCCCCTCGCCTTTAACCAGTTGTGGCAGATATGATAAGAAGCTTAGGTTTCCTTTGAGTGATTGTTCTGAAAGGTGCCCTTTTTTCCTGTTCCCTGATGTCAGTTGCAGAACTCATGCTATTTTGAGCTTTGTTGAAGTCAAACTTTTTTGGACACTTTTTAGTTTTCTTTCTTTTTTTTTTCAACAAGGGATGTCCGTCTCCATTAAAGCGATTCCCCTTCTGTGATAGTGATGTGGGAATTGAACAGGACAGTCGACAGTCTACGCTCTGTCGCTTCATCCCAGGGTTTCTGTTTGGCTCCACACCATCTGAGCAGTGTGTGTGTCTGCGTCTGTCTTTGTCTGAATTTGTGTGTGTGCAGTCATCCTGAGTCTCATTGGGCAACGCCAACATAAAGTGAGGATACATTTAAAGGGTCAGACAGGACTGTGGGTGGAGGAGAGGACAGCCGTGTGCCAACTCTCTGCATGCTGTCAGTACCCATCTAGGTCTAAGACACACACACACAATAAAAACCTCAAAGTACCGTCCAAACACAAACATGCCATAAATACCACACCTTCCAAAGACACACACTCATTTCTACGTCACATAAATAAACATCACAGAAAACACACTCATCACAAAAGACACACACACACCCCTTCAGACCACAAAAACACACCCTCTTCAAGCATAAGACACATGAGCCGTGACAGTGGTGTCGACTCTTTTCACATATCGCCGAAAACGTGACTCAGCTTGTGTGTTTGTTTGTCCACATCGGCACAGTGTCCTGTTTCAGAGCATATCAAGGATTATATGCTTTGATTGTGTTATTTTTCTTATTTTATTGAAAGAAGGTTCATCATGAGACAAAAGAAGTCATGTCTCTTATTATTAAACTGGCCCATTAAACATTTTCTTGTACAATATAATATTTCAAACTTTCAACTAATTTCATATTTTTCAAATTATTATGCAGAAAAAATTCAAAAGGCAAAAAGTCCCACTTTCATAAAGAAATTCATACTTTCTTTAATCTACAGGTAATTTTTCAGAATATGCATTAATCTCACTTTCAACAAGACAAGTGATTGAGTGAATGGGTCTTTTGTGGGAGTATCCTGTCGAAGCTAAGAATCACCCTCCAATACTGAAAAAATTCAGCTAATATGTAAGTGGCAAAAATTGCAATTCCTCTTATGATCTCTCTACAAGTCACTCAGCATCCATACACTGCCATGGTAAAATTAACAGCATTAAAAAAGCATATTTACAGTTGTGTTTTGTGAGGTTTTGTGTTTCAGTGTTCATTCTAGAGTACAGTAGTGGTGTTTTTTGATTTAATTGGCAGTTTTCATGAAAACCTGAAACAAAGACTTCTTGGAGCCTCTTCAACAGTTACCAGCAGCAAACCATTTTATGTCACATCATTTCAATTTCAAATGCTTATAAAGCAAAAACAAAGACGCTCAACAAAAGCTGATACGGGAAGGAGTAGAAACCTACCTGTCAGTGAAAGAAGTCATGTCCCTAATGATAACTGAAACTAAGACACAATTAAAATAGTTGAGTTGGGAAACGCTGCTTGAAGCATCTCAGTCAGATAAATATGTAACTTTAAACATCTTTAAACATTTGTATTTAAACATTTACCCATTTCAAACACGTTTGATACTTTTAATACAGAGAAGTTTAGAATTCAGCACCTAAACAGCAAGAATCTGGTGGAGACCCAAAACGAGGCTAAAATAAATATTCAGATTACCTGAAATCATAGATTTTCACAGAATTTTGATTTTGAAAGCAATTTTTTGGCACCTGGTACAAATATTAATTTACTATAATAAATATATTTCTAACCAAAGACAATGTTATGCTTGTCTGCAAATATCACATTTTTGCATATTAATTTGCCCTGATATGGATTATCTCATAGTCTGTAGGCTTTTTGGTTTAGGGGGGTTGTGAGATTGAGATACTGGTAATCTAAGTTCATAGTGTCATCTGTTGTTTGGTTTTTAACATTATTCCTGGGATTATGAGCTTTTAGTTATGTTTATATTTCAGTACTGTTTGTGTCCAAGACCTCGTTACAACTCTGTGTATATATAATGCGCGTTTCTTTGTCTCATCGTCTGTTAACCCTTCTATTATGTTTGGACCTTAAATATGGACTTTCTTTTTTTCTTTTTCTTTTTTTTTTTAGATAAGACAATGTAAAATTATATAATTATACAATTTAGCCGTAGCAGCAGAACAAAATATTTCATAATGCAATGGTTGGGTGTTGATAGCATCAGGTTTTGTGTATTACACATTGAAATATGTGCAGACCCCACTGTGTGTCTGTGTGGTCTGTTTTTATTAGACAAAATAAAAGCTCACCTTTTGTTCACTCGGTCTGCCTCCTGTGCGTCTGCATGTGGGTCTTTATTACCTTTACTTCGTTACACATTAAGATTTATTATGCCAGTATAACTGATGAAAATGTATTACTTAGCACTTAACATGTTGTATTTTGGTCACAAATGTGAAACAACAACTGTAAAAAAAAAAAACAAAAAAAACAATAATAACACCTAAAAGAAAAAGGACATATCTGAGAATATCTTCCAAGTTACAGTCACGGTATTTTGTGTGTAAGGAAAATGTCCTAAACCTTACCTGAGCTTTAGAGGTAAATGAAGGTAAATAAAGGAAATGCTGTTAATGTGCCTTCTTCCAGTTTACACTGTCAAGTGGAGGCGAAAATAAATATAAGAGAAAACACAAAATAGTAACTAAGTGCTGCTATTACTCTGTCTTTAACAACAAAATTCAGAGCAGCTACATTTTCATCTCCTGCTCTATTTACTAAGATGAGGCGGGGAATTTAGCTTTTATTTTGTTTGTGTACAGAGATTTACTGAGCTAATATATTGGCCACAGGAGTGCTCAGTGCAATAAAAGAAGAATGCAAATACAGCACCTCCACACTCGTGTCTCTTAACCACATGCTGTTATTCGGCAGAGATGGGGCATACAAATATTTAATAAGAAATTTAGAAAGACACAATCCCATAAGAATCTGTGCTCAAGTGTTTTATTTTTGTGTGCTGTAAATAATAAGTGAATAATAATTATTGTCTCTTAATCATGGCACCTGTTAGTGGGTGGGATATATTAGGGAGCAGGTAAAGAGCCGATTTTGGCCAAAATTGGCATGCTTAGGATTTCACCGAGTTTGACAACTGGGTCAGAGTATCTTCAAAACTCCAGCTCTTATTGGGTGTTTAGACTGGGAGACTGTACTGCAGACTGGGAACATCTCTTTCCTTTGGGCAATGTTCTGCTGGGAAACCTTGGGTCCTGCCATCCATGTTGATGCTGTTTTGACAGATACTGCCTACCCAAGCATTGCTGCAGATCATGAACACCCTTTCATGGAAACAGTATTCCCTGATGCCTGTGGCCTCTTTCAGCAGGATAATGCACCCTGTCACAAAGCAAAAGTGGTTCAGGAATGGTTTGAAGAACACAACATCCAGTTTGAGGTGTTGACTTGGCTTCCAAATTCCCCAGATCTCAGTCCAATCAAGCTTCTGCTGGACAAACAAGTCCAACCCACGGAGGCCACCTCAAAACTTACAGGACTTGTTGTTCACATCTTGGTGCAGATACCAAAGCACGCCTTCAGGGATCTAGTGGAGTCCATGCCTCGATGTGTCAGGGCACACGTGGCAGCAAAAAGACGAAAAATACAATATTAGTCTGTGGCCATAATGTTATGGCTGACTGGAGTACGGTCCATATGATTCTTTGCTGCACTCTAAGCTACAAAGTATTTTCTGTGACATTTTATGAAGAATTAAAACGTGAAACAACAACAGAAACATGTTTCCCCTCCTGTTGCCAGTGATTCACAGGTTAAAGAGGGAAATTAAATGATGCACAAATAGCAGTTTGTGTATTCTGTTACTTCTGTTCTGATTACCAAACATGATGAGTTTTTTGCTAGTCTACCGGAACAAAGTTGGATATTTTGTCTACTGCAGCTGCACAGACTTACTAAGGGGTCATTGCATTCCACTCATTTTCATTTCACTCATTTTCTTCCATGTTTTTAGTCCACACATCAGTTATAAAATAAAGTGACATGGTCATCTGTCTCTGGTAGCAATGAACCTACAGAGAATTCTATACTGAATTTGTAGATTCTCTCGGCTTTACAGAGTTCAGTAATGAGTTCATTGTTTAACGATCCAGATACAATTTCATTCATTCTTACTGCTCTCATACAGCCACTGACTCACAGCAGCCAGATGCTTTTAGAGAAAAAGCTCTCAAGAGCCACTATAGCTGCACCTTATTATGGTTACTGCTCAGCAGCAGACAGCTATAGTTAGAGGTGAACATGTTAATATAGTGGAGAGCTAAAGAAGCGGATAAAAAGTGAATCAGTACTGGATCTACGGAGGTTCATCAGATTCCTCAAGTGAACACAGACAGGACAGCATCAGGTCAATAAAAAAGATTGAGTGGAGAAGTGCATTTAAGTTTAAGTACAGAGAAATAACAATTGACAAAATAAGTCGAAGAAATTTCATTGTAATTTTTCTTAATCAGATTATGCTGATACTTCTGTTAGTTCAGCATTTGGATAGATGATCAGACAGGCAGTCAACATTTTACCATTTGGATTTTATCAGATCTAAAAAAAAATGTTTAGTGATTCACTTTGTTGGAACAACTTCATTATATTATTTAACTTAAGTTACACACCACATCTTAATAAGTGAAGCTACAGTTCAACTTCAATTACAATTCAAATATCCTTTATAAAACATATAAGACCTGCAGTGATTTATATGATGGCTGTGTTGCAGAACCCAACATCTATGTGCATACATTTAAAGCCAAAAGGTGAGCGGAGCAGCAGCAAGACCCCCACACAGAACAAAGCACAGCTAACATTCAGAAATAGCATGAATAGCATTTAACAGAGGAGCTGGGCTGGAGGTGGGTTACAATGCAGCTTGTAGAAGCATCAACAACTCTACGCAGGCTGAAGCCACTTAAATAGTAAATAGTTATCAGCCAAACCATCAGCTGATGTGGAGTTACTGAAGTCAGCTGATCTGCCTAGATTGCTGGCTGAAATTGAGTCCCTGACCTCCCTGAATTAATCATATGCCCAAAGTAACAATATATTTATATTAAAAGAATGGGTTAACTCTTAAACTAGTCAATAGTGGGTTAGTTTAAGCCCAGCATATTCTCCTGGTTGTATTTGTTTAACAAGGTCTTCAGTAAAGGAGTTCTGTAATAGTGTAATGATGTGTTTTTGCACTGTGGTGTTAACGCTGTACTTCAATAAACAACATAAATATTTAAGTACTCTTGTCAGGAAACTTTTACACAGATTTGCCATGAGCACATAGGACAAAAATAGGACAAAGTAAACAAAAATAAACAAAAAGTTTCATAATTGTCAGTTTCATCGCTTCAAAATTTCTACAAAACCAACCTTTTTAATGACTGGGCCAAATTTAGTGTGAACAATAATACCCACATACACACACAGTCACAAAGACTCACACGCACACACACACACACCAGGCTGTGAAGGCATGTTTATGAATGATGGATTGCCTGGTGGAGGCAGAGGAGAGGAAACGCTGAATATTCATAATGCCTTTTGAAGCGGACCTCCTCCGGCTACATCAGACATCAGTCATACGGTGAAGGTCGGAGTAAAGCTGACTCACGATAAAATGACCACGTCCACCCCACCCACTCACACACATACACAACCCTCAATCCCCATCAGTCCAACCTTCCACAGTATCCCCCTGCCTCAGTACGCTTGTCCGCTCAGCATGTGACGCATACCATCTGTAGTCAGACAGCGGCAAGCCGGCACACACATGGAGATGACATAGAACACATGCGCGCGCACACACACACACACACACACACACACACACACACGGAAATATACATCCGACATGTGCAATGTAAGCCCACAAGACTGGAATCATGCTTTAATACACATGCCAGGAAACATTCCACATACATGCAAGCATAAGAAAGCAAATACACACAAACATACACAAAATGACTTGCAGACACACAAACACATACACAGGAAGTCAAATCTACATCCACACAAACACACACACATGTCAAATCTCAACTGCCGCTTCATCACTCAGACTCATCTCTCGGTCAGGATTGGTTGATTCAGTTTGGCAAGTCATGTACCGTGAACCGTGATTGGCCGGCTCACGGGAGCATGCTAATCTTGACACATATTGAACCAGCTGGTAGATCCTCTGAATACCAACAAGGTGTGAGGTAGAGGAAGGACATGGAAAGCCTGTGTATTCATATTAAATTTAAATTACTTTTGTCTTGCCTTGGTTTTCTTGGCTGGTTGATCATATTTATTCAGCAATTTAATACTTCTGCATCTTCTACACTTCTCACAGACAGAATATGTGTATATCAGTGGATGGTTTTTTTCTACATATACAGTTTCTTGTTGAAAATTAAAACGTTTTTTAACTCAAGTGGACTCCCTGTTTTAAGAAATTTATTACCCACCGGCTAAATTAGAAAGGAAAAGTCAATAAAATCTATATTCATACTGTCCTGCTGCCAGGTTTCTGGGAACTGGAGTGTCCTGCTGAAATGTCACAGGAGATTTTTTTTTCGAGGAGCTTGTCAAGTGTTTGTTGAAAATTGGCTGCCTCCCCTGAAAAAGATGGAAAATAGAAAACTGTAATTTTGCTGCACTCTCCCTAGCCTCCAAATTCTGTGCGACCCAGACTCAGCAGAAACGCTGCAATCACAGGAAGCGATTACAGGGCAAATCAGGGCATCAGTCATAATCCTGCTTGCCACTGTGCAAGTGCATAGTGTTTTGTCATAGAGACCAGACACTTTTTTTTACATATTGTGCTCGATAACCTGTCAAAGATGTGAATCAGAGAATCCATTTTGGACTTTTAAATGTACTTCAAAAAATTTGCAGGTTGTACTACTAATAAAGACTTCCGCCACAGATATTCATACTACAGTAATGAAGTAATAGATACAGATTTAAATGACAGAAAAGTTGCTATTTTTTCACCAAAGAGCAATTGAAAATTTTGGGATAAAACTCACGTGTATTTCTCACAATTTAGGCGACAGATTTCTTTAATCTTTTGTAGTTTCCTTAATTCTTCGTGCTTTCTGTGTTCTGTTCTCCTCATCGTCCTGTTTGTGTTGTTTTTCAATGTTTTCATGCTTTTTTACTTCCTGTCTCTGTGTTCATTTCTTGGGTGCCCCAGACAATCATCCAGTAACCACTTATTGATTGCTTTTACCTGCCTCTTGTTCCTCCAACTACCTGCGTGTTTATATATAAATGCAAAACCAAATTGTGGACAGCCGTGTGGATTTTATTCTGCCCATACTAACACTAGTAGCATTAGCAATACTGTCCAAATGAACACTGTTAAGTACTCTGTGTGCAATATTGCATAAAGCATGAAGTGCCACATATTTCCATGACATTTAAAATACAGCTTGAATGCTGAACAATGTGAGTTTCAAACAGTTGCTAAATATATTTGCAATAGCTATACAATGTTTAACTACGGAGCCCCGCAGGGGACATGGGAGAAAAAAAAATTAAGACGGACTTTTGCGAGATCTCGCAAAACAAACCCGGGATCTCGCAGGTCAAGACCTACTACAGCCGGGAGGAACACCGCTTTCCCGGCACATCGTGCCTCGACCTCCCGGTCGGCTTCGAGCCGGCGTCCGAAGAATGCGGCTAAAAGTTTTGCGAGATCCCGAGTTAGTTTTGCGAGATCTCGCAAAAGTCCGTCTTAATTTTTTTTTCTCCCATGTCCCCTGCGGGGCTCCGTATTTAACCACCATCCACTAGGTAGCAGATTAAGATTTTGAGTGTTTTTTTAAATTTACTTTTTTAAAACTTTTTTCTTTAATTTTGAATTAAAGAAAATTTACCATTGGTAAATTGGTATGGTACATTCACCAATTTACCATAATGTTATGGTGTCACAAAAACAGATCCAGTGTATGTCAGTCACAGATCTTTAATGAATGAGCAGCATGCAGCTTCATAATCAGATCCACCACTTACTCATCGCATCTGGTTTCATAACAGCAAGGTGGCCGAAAATAGATAAAGCTTCATAACAGGATTTCACAAACCAACAGGCAGCAACATGGTGGCTATGTTCATCTTTTATATTGTCAATAGTATCACCAACACTAACATGACAGATCGTGGAAGTGTGGCCAAAATATCTTTATCATCGCCCGTTATTTGGCCACGGTACAGGTCATCAAGAGTAGCTGAGACACACACACAGATTTTCTTAAGCAGCTTCATTCACCACCTGTTCACAGCACCACGTACTGATTAGCTTTATGTTACATGACAGCTTGTCAAGATGAATGACAACAAACACAGCACATAGAAAGTGGACCAACTAAGAAAGACTGACATATTTTACACTTTTCTTTTCTTTCTGTTCTTGGAGGTTTTTTTTATAAGCAGTGATTAATGTAGCTAAACAATAGCAATTAAATATATACACACCAATTAATTTTCACTCGTTGCTTCAATTTCGATTTGAAATGTAACCAATATGTTGACTAAGTAGTAAAACGTAAAAAACATGGGGCAGAGAGTACAGGTTTGCAATGTTTTTACCCCTTAAAATTTAACTCTGTGTGTGTATGTGTGTGTGTGTGTGTGTCCTTCATGCTGTCCTCACTCAAACATAAGTGCTTGTTTGTGCATATGTGTGTGTGTATGTGTGTGCATATGTGTGTTAGAGAGACAGTAAGCCACATTAATACGACAGCACCTAACTCAGCACACCTGTTTTCCTCCAACAAATTCAATTTGACGCTTCCTCAGCAGAGCATGATGTTCTCGGGCGCGCTCGGCGGTGCCATCTGTGACAGAGCGTGGCACGTTTTCTTCGGCTCTGCCATTCCCACAACTTGTCTTCTGAGGCCTTAGATGTACTGCAGGCTCGGTCAAACATGCAGCAAGGAAAAGGGAGAGCCGAGGAGATGTCAGCGGATCTAATTTGACTTAGGGACACGTTTCCTCCTGTGGGGAAAAAACAGAAACCAGCCTGCCAGTCTGTCAGTCGCCCTGTAGCTCCGCTCGAACGCCTCTGAAGTCATGCAGTGCATCTGCAGAATATTAGAAAGTCCTCTTTGCAAACTGGGCCGCAACCTCTCAGTTTCACCAAATAGACTATTATACTGATTGAACTGAATATCAGCCCAGCCAGTATTTTTGTACTGTTAGCGTTATGGAAGTTGACAACAGACTAAGACCTTTAAAAACCAACTAGTAAATCTGGCATTGTACAGTGTGGTTTTCATTTATTCAGCTGTACAATTATGTTGCCTGTAATTAAGTCTAAATGCTCAATTACCCCAGTGGCTTGGATCATGGTGCTTTTAAAAAGCTTCCAACCAAACTCCCTGAAGTACATAAATCACCTCAAGTGGACAGTTTAGTTTTCCCCTGATGAAATGTTTAATAAAAAATCTAAATAGGGTGTATTCTTTAACCAAGCTAGCAGTTTATGCCATTAGCATGCTAGAATACAAATGACACTTTTAGTTAGTGACCGCTTGTTTTGTTTTTCTTGTCTTTTTTTTGCCTGTCCCGTTTGGTTCTTTTGCCATCAGAATTGTTGTCTAAAGGCAAAGAAAGATGCCCAACGGATTTACTTTACCAAATGGACCATCCCAGCCTTGCCGTATTGGTCTATTTGATTCATCTTTGCTTTTATTGTTTATTTTATTTTCATTTGGTGAACACGGGACAGACTTGACTGGGGAAAAGAAAAGGGAGAAAGAAAGAGGGAATGAAAAAGAGCGGTTGTTCTTGAACGTAGAACAAAACAGTATTTTTCGTCTCGGATCTTTTACCTGTGAGTCAGACAGATAGTAAATTGACAGCAAATAAGTTGCCGAGCTAAGTATGGAGGGGTTTGGGGACATTTTAGCGCTCAGGCTAGTTTTTGTTGCCCATTTCAACATTTATTTATGGTTGAACTCTAACAAATATATTTTTTCTACTTTTTTTTTTTGTTTGTTTTACAACAATGAGCATGAGATCATTGAACAAGTTCTGAATTACGTGTTAATATTAATATTAAGAACCCCTTAATAAATATATGCATAATACATCCATACATAATAGTGTGCATAATACTATATGCTGTGACAACAAGGTCAAAGGGACAACTTGTCCTAAACTGCCATGTGTGCTAAAGTTAGCTAAATCTCAAAGTTAGTTCAATATAAAAGTGGAGTTATTATTTTTGAAATAGAAAAAGAAAGAGAACAACATGAAAGTTTTAAAAAGTGCAAAAGGTAATTGATTTGGGCTTACCTAATCATACTATGATTTTGACCACACGTGGATATAAAATTGACTATAAAGTGTTTAGTCAAGTTTGATTTTAAATATTAAAGTCAACTTTCAGTATGTCCTCCTGAGAGCCAGCCTATTGGTTTATGCTCTCTGTAATGGACTTTTGTTTTTGGTCTGTGTCTTTGACTTATTTAAGCTACCCGTCCATCCTGTCGTCCTTCTCTTTCCCCAACCGGTCGCTGCAGATGGCCCCGCCCCTCCCTGAGCCTGGTTCTGCTGGAGGTTTCTTCCTGTTAAAAAAATTTTTTCCTGCCTACTGTCGACGAAGTGCTTGCTCATAGGGGGTCATATGATTGTTGGGTTTTACTCTGTATGTATTATTGTAGGGTCTGCCTTACAATATGAAGGCGACTGTTGTTGTGATTTGGCGCTGTACAAATAAAACTGAATTGAATTGAGTTGAATCAAATCACATGATAGGGTTGGGCAAGGTTTCACAATGGGTCCATCTGAAACCTTGGCTGATTGTGACCTATACCCGTTTTCACACATTGGCTCGTGTGATTAGGTAGAAGAGCAATAGGGGGTCGATGACCCTCTTGCTGACACTCCCACAGGGCTTAAATCTGGGACTCTCCACCAGTTGCTAGAACTGAAGCTTCTGAGATGAGAGGTGAAACGTCTTCAAGGAAACGAAGTCCAGATGCTTTTCTTTCCAGGCTCCTTAGACTACGATGACCTGGGAACCTTCACAGACATGCCCTAATAAGTCCTGATGTACTAAATAGAGGAGATCCTGGGCTTTCCATTGGTATCTCTTGAGTTTCTGTGGTCTCTTTAGCTCCAAATAGGCACGAAATCACCAAAAAAGTACAGTTGAAAGATTATTTCTTCCTCCGTTCTCAGGAGGATATGCACAACCCAGCGGGTTTACAATAAAATCCATAAAGTGCGCAGATTTCTTATTAAAACACCAAAAGACAGGTTGTAGTTGGTCACCGTTGAGCCCTGGTCCATGGCAGATTAACTCGGTGACTTTTTAAACAAACAGCCAACAACATTACACGCTGTAAAACGTGTGTTTATCATTTGTTCCATGAGCATTTTGTTAGGAAACAAAATTCTGAGGTTTTTTCGGGATAAGTGACTGTTTTGAGGTGTTAGTTGTTTCAAATGTTTCAAATCGCATTGTGAAACTTTTTAAATCATAAAACGACCCGAAAGGATATTATATTAGACTTGTGGCAAATAGAGAGACAAAGCAACAATCGCCTTTGTTATGCTGTTACGAGAATTATGTTTTCAAAGAGTTTGCAAATTACCCTCTTAGCTGTAAAATGGAGCTTCTATTATCTCCATTTAGTGTGTTGTATGCTCCATTTCAGACAAAGAGAAGGAGGGAACGGAGATTGAGAGAGAGAGCGAGAGGGAGGGAGGAGACAGAAAAGGAGAGATTAAACGGACCATTAGACCAAAATGACTCCTGTGAAGAGGGATCAGAAAACAAACAGGGCTTTAGAGAACTGCTGGCAGCGTAAGCAGGAAGCAATTACCATCATTATTATTGTGATCATGTTTACAGTGATTATTTTCTGCCTGCTTACTGCCTCACCGTGATACGGCACGATTGATGAGGGAGGGATGTGCGTTAAATTTGGGGCAACACTTGGAGATCCACTCAGAGCCGAAACGGGACACATCACACTGGAAGCCTCTGGTTAGAGAGCGGGGAGGAACAATGATGTTAAAGAGCAAAGAGTGAATTGTTTCCTGAATGTTTCCACTTTGATTAGTTTAAAAGTTTATTGCTTTGTTGTTCAAATTTGCCCATCTGTAATAGTTACTACTTATGTGATGCTAGTAGGTAGCACTTTGGTGGAGGTTTAATCTATCCTCATTTAGGTCATCTTATTATAACACTCTGCCTCAGCCTCACCAGAAAAGGAAATTAGTGCTACAGCCTTGGAAAATAGCACTGAGTGAAGAGTGTGTGAATAACCGCTACGCTTGCAGCCCAATGTTAACTGATGTAGTGTCAACTTATTTCTGTTTGTATATATAAGTACATAGAAACTGCACAGAAGAGATGCTGGATCCTTTTTGCTCTACACACTCTCCGTTGTGAAGTAGCACAGCATGTAGGTAAACTGCTGTGTGGCAAACAAATGAGGCAGAAAACATTAGCATCTTGAAACAAACTGTTATTGTTTAAGGCCAATTTTGATTTTTTTTTATTAGCCTTTTAAAAAATGAATCTCCATTCAAACAGTTCCTACCACAGCAAACAGGAGGTCTGGGCTTTTTATTTTGCCTTCAAGGAGACAGACTATTGTTTATTTTTCTTTTTATTAGTCTTAACCAATAGTTCCTCAGAATTTTCTTTTAAAGTTTAAGCTTTTTCATGAATTTTCAGTCCAGTCCTTGTGCCTGAGCATTTCTGTATGAACGTTTTTGTTCATTAAGAGACTGAAAACTGAATGAATCAAGTTGACCGACTCAAGGGATAAACCAATGTTGTGTTTACACAAAAGAGAGAACTTTAGGCACTTTGCAGCCTGTTACAAAATCTTCTGTTCCTATTTCTTTAGTTGAATCTACAAAAAACACAGTTTGACTGATTTTTTACTAACAAGGCGATTCCAAAACAGTTACTAGCAAGTAACATCTCAGCATGGTGTGCAGTCCGAATCAAAGAAATGAAATAAATAGAGAACAAAATAAGAAGTAGTAGGCCTAAAAAAAAAATAAAGACAAGGTCTGACAGATGCATCCAGGCCTTCAATTGATCCATCTACTGTTTGCTGAAGCCTCATCAGACATGGACTCAGTGCAAGTAAGGCTGCAAGAAGTCATTGTTACGGAAGGAAGACAGGAAGAAAACACAAATTACCCCAAAATTAGATTGAAAACTCCTTAGGCTACGATGACCTGGATGACTGAGAACCTTCACAGATAGATTGAAAACCAGTGGCATCAGGTCTTATGCAAGGATGAATCAAAATTTGAAATTTTTGGTTCAAGTCATCATCAGTGTAAATAGAGGAGAGATACACTAGTCTGTAAAACATGTTGGGTGCTCTGTCATAATGTGGGAACATTTCAGCTAGTGGTGTTGGTGATCATGTCAAAACTGACTGAATTATGAACGCAGAAACAAATAGCACAGAAACGTGTTGTCAGATTTTCATCCACCATGCTGCACATCTGGAAAGCAGATGGAAAGCTGATAGATAGCAGTTTGATTTCTTTCAGCATGACAGTGATCCCACACACACTGCCAGTAAGAGCATACCTAGTAAAAGTACACATGCACAGGCTTGCCCAGAGCCCAGACAAAATAGCAGGACAAAAAACAGCCAACATGCAAAGAAGAAATACTAAACGTCCTTCAAGTAACCTGGAGAATTAGTCCTAAAGACTACATCTGCCTGAACACAACACAGTCTAAACTAAAAAGAGTTCAGCCTGTGTTGAAGAATAAAAGTGGCCATGCAGAATATTAACTTTCAAGCTCATTAGAATTGTACACACTGTGTTTTTGTCTTATATTTCCAAGTATTTTGTATGTTTGCACACAATCACCTCACCTATTTTGAATTTTTCTTGCAAAGCATAAAGAAAAGATGTGTGGCTAAAGCCTTTTGCACACTGTTGTGCAATCAGTCAGTTGCAATTTTTGTAGTTTTACAGTGCAATGGGATTGTAATGGCATATATAGTCATCAGGCTTATGAATCAAGTAATCTTGAGAGTTTTCTGTTTGCAGGGTGGAGCAGTGGTATGATGCTTAGCGCTGCTTGACTCCACCGGCCTGCAGGAGTCCTTTCTGTGTACAGTTTGCATGTTCTCCTGTTCTCCAAATTGGTCATAGGTGTGAATGTGGGGGTGAATGATCGTCTATCTTTCTTTGTTAGTCTTGTGATAGACTGGCGACTTGCCCAGGGTGTACCCCGCCTTTCACCACATGACAGCTGGGATAGGCTCCACTACCCTACTCCCACCACACCAACACTAAATGGGACAAGTGATTGAGAAGATAGATGGAGTTTTCTATTTGTTTTGGCTGAATATATATTTGATTGCTGGTCTTGATGTAAAGTCTTGTCTGCTGCATCTAAAAAAAAAAGAAAATGTTTTTATTATGGCAGGACTGCCAGTTAGATTAAACGCATTCACTGATTCATCATTAATAAACATATGCTCATAAATACACAGTGGAAAAAAGGAGCGTTCATTAAAAAAAGGGTACATAAATATTTATATTTGCAGTAAATAATTTTGTAACTACATACATCCACATGCATAATGTGAATATGAGTAAAAATGAGTAATATAAGACATAATATGAGATAAATCATACACAGCAAAAGAGAATAAGCACAAGGCAACTGCGTGCACTTTAATAAATAGAGAACAGCGACAAGCACACAAAGCTGTTCAAAGGACATGTTTGCATTTAATTTCAGAGATTTCACACTTTAAAGCAGATTTAAATCATTTTATTCAAAGATTTGACATTTCATTCGTCATTCCCCGGCCGTTAAAAGTGCAGCTCTGCCCCTCAGCTATCTGCTGATGATGACCTCATCAGCCAAAGGTGAAAAATATTTCCACAGCAGGCAATTAGCTCCTTAATGAGAGTGAACCGCTGAGCTGCGTTAGCTGTAGCCATGGTGACCGCAGCCATACTGCATCAGCGGCAGAAGTGGTGGCGGGTCCAACCACACACACGTCAAAGATGGATCTGTATTGCCTTGCCATGGTGATGTTGACAAATGAGCGTCTTTAACTGGGCGGCCTATTAGCCTGCCTGCATTGTCCACTCCTGAATACAAGCCTCCAGCTGATTTCATCTGATTTGTCTGACGTATGGTGGGAGGCTGAAGTACGTCCAGTCTGGTCGATGTTTTATTTTTTTCTCTGCTCTGAATGACTTAATTAACCTTTTTTGTACAAAGTGATAATAGCAGCTCGGGGACCCTCTGCTGCCTCTCCTCTCATCTCCCATTTCCTCTTATTCCTCGATTTTAACATTCACTCTGTTGCTATCTGCTGCTCTCCTTCTCCATCTCCTCCCCTTCTCTCTTTTTTTTTTTCTATCTTCACCACTCCATCCCCCCACCCCATTTCCCTTAGTGGTCTTTCTCTGTACAGCCTGATTGCTCATAATCACTCACAGTCTGTTTCTGTGACTAATAGGCCTATTAGAGTGGGATCGAGGCCGTATGGTCGCCAGGCAGCCGCAGTCACAGTTTCCAGTATTCGCTTCCTTCCCTCCACACATGCTTCTGTGTCTCGTTTGTGTGATTCAAAAGAGAATTTGTGGCTCAGTAGGTTGAGTGTAACATTAACAGGCCAGGATTCACGGTTTGACTGATGCAGTGGACCCAGTGACCCAAAAAGTAGGTGCAGCTTTAGTTGTGTGTTGATGGGATAAAGACTGCACAACCGAGTGCAAACACAGTAAAAGAGCTTCCTTATTTTTAACATGCGGGGCATGAAAGTGAGAAAATACCAAACAATAAATTCTACTTGCCATTGCACTGAATTACCTTAACTGAATATTGAGTTCTTTCAGTCTATTATTTCTGATAGTGTAATTGGAAAGCAGTTTCCAGTGCTAATATCTGTAGAATATCCCCCACAGGACAGGTTTTACTTAATGCTTTTATTTTGAAAAGCATGCGTGCACTATGATGGACTGGATGTCTGCTACATGGGTAAATTTCGTCATGCAGCATTAATATTTAGTGTCTTGTGTTTCAGAAGATAAACACAGTGGCAAGCACGTGGACTAAATGATGCTCCAAGCCCTGTTGGAGTGATGTTGGGACACATGGACCTCTGGAGAAAATTTTGCATGAATATTCTACACAGATGGAAAAGTATAGTAAACAACAGCAAAAAACATGTTGGATTTTTTTGTGCATGGCCCAGGAAACGCATTAGTGTGTGTCTCCATAGTTTTACTTCAGCAGTTTGTTTAAATGTCTTTTCCAAAACGGCAACGATTCAGGTCAAGAAAGCCAAACCACAGAAAAACATTTTCCCAGGACTGGTGTCAAAGAACTTACTGTCATTGAGCTGATTGGAACACAGTTAACACTGGAGATGCATATTTTCACGCTGCTTTGCAACCCGCCCATCTCCTCATGTTGTGACTTAATCTCTGTCAGTGATGCATGCTCTCTTTAATTAAATGGAAAATGGAAAACAACGTTTATTTGACTCGAATGGTTTTGACTGAGTCCTCCTTTTAAACCCTAAACAGCACCAGTTCTAATAAGTAAAATGCATTGCAAATGAACATCTTCTATCTTTTCGTGTACTTCCAGACTGACTGATATCATAGTTATGTTGAGGCCATAAAATGTGTTACATGACTCTTCTGAAGACAGCACTTTAGGAGAATATTGTGTTTTTTGCATGACGACATGATAAGAATCTAATGCGCCTTAAACCTTTGAGCAAGAATGTGTAAGGCTGTATAAATATAGACTTATTAGGTAACAGAGGAAATATGGTGCGATATAGTGACATTGGTCATAAAAAATAGATTAGAATTTAACATGTGCAAGAGCTACTGTGCAGATGTTCTGTGTCTCCATTGGACAGATAAGTACAACTCATGGTAAAATGCCAGCTTGTTTGCAAGAGAGAGAGAGGGTGTGTGTGTGTGTGTTTGTCTGGCGGCAGAGGTCTGAGCATCTCGGCCGCCTAAACACTTCTCCACACATCACATCAGCACACTAAGCTCTTACATAACCATCGCCTGGGGGAGCTTCGCCTCCATGACCGAGACCAGAGGAGAGGAGAGGCTGAGAATTAAAGGGTGGAATAAGATTCACAAATGAGAAAGTAAAGAGAAAGTGACAGAAAGAAATGGAGAGGGAAGAGAGGATGAGAAAAGAAAGAGGACTGACAGATCAGGGAAAGAAAAAACAAACTAGACCGAAAGAGTAAAGGAAAAATAATCGGAAGAAGTATTTGAGTAGTTATGGGCAAAAGAGAAAATGAAATAAAAAATAACAGCAGAGAGCAGGGGAGTCCAAAGAGCAGGGATGACAGTTCAGAAGGTTGGACATCCACAAGGCAAAGCAGAGGACCAGTTCAGGAGGTCAACCCAAATGCAGGGCAGAGCAGAGGGACAATTCAGAGGGTCAACCTGTGGGCAAAGCAGGGTGAAGGGAGTTCTGCAGAGGTCACATTTGTGGCCAACAGTTGACGTTTAACTTAGCAATTAGATAGCAATTGATAAAGATGGTGAGGATTTGCCAGGGGCTGGGTAGGAGGCCAGCAGTGAAGGAGATGGGACACCTCTGAAAGCCGGCAGGTAGCCAGCAATGGGAAAGGAGGTGGGACCCCTCCCCTCCAAGGGGCCAACAGTGAAGAACCTTGGGAGGCTGGGCAGAAAATTGAGCAGAAGTTATAAGGAAAGGACATGTAAATGGAGAGTCCTCTTCACACACTAAGGTTAATTATGGAGTTCCACAGGGTTCAGTGCTAGGACCAATTCTGTTTACAATATACATGTTTCCCTTAGGCAGTATCATCAGAAGGCATAGCATATTTTCACTGCTATTAGCCCCAACTTTATCTATCCATGAACACACACCAATTAGTTAAACTGCAGGAATGTCTTGAAGACATAAAGACCTGGATGAACTCTAATTTTCTGCTTCTTAATTCAGATAAAACTGAGGTTATTTTATTCAGTCCTGAAAATCTTAGAAATATGGTATCTAACCACATTCTTACTCTGGATGGCATTACCTTGGCCTTCAGTAACACTGTGAGGAACCTTGGAGTCCTTTGTGACCAGGATATGTCCTTTAATGCACATATTAAACAAATATGTACTGCAAATATGACTGCTTACTTCCAATTGTGCAATATCTCTGAAATGAAAAATATCCTGTCTCAGAGTGATGCTTAAAAACTAGTTCATGCATTACTTCTAGGCTAGACTACAGTAATTCATTATTATCAGGAAGTCCTTAAAAAAAAACCTGAAAAACCTTCAGTTAATGCTGCAGCAAGAGTCCTGACAGGGACTAGAAAGAGAGAGCATATTTCTGCTGTATTGGCTTCCCTTCATTGGCTCCAATCCTACTCCTCACATACAAGTCCTAAATAATCAGGCCCCATCTTATCTTAATGACCTCATAGTACCATATCACCCCATTAGAGCACTTCGCTCTCGCACTGCAGTCTTATTTCCCAGTTTAGATTAGGGTGACAGACACGAACTCTACTTTCAAGATTAGGCTTAAAACTTTTCTTTTTGCTAAAGCATATAGTTAGGGCTGGATCAGGCGACCCTGAATCCTCCCTTAGTTATGCTGCAATAGATGTAGGCTGCTGGCGGATTCCCATGATGCATTGAGTATTTATTCTTTAGTCACCTGTCTCACTCATTATGTGTTAACAGACCTCTCTGCATTGAATCATACTTGTTATTCATCTCTGGCTCTCTTCTTTTGTCCTGTCTTCCTTCTCTCACCCCAACAGATGAACCAGGCTCAGGAAGGCTTCCCTGAGCCTGGTTCTACCGGAGGTTTCTTCCTCTTAAAAGCAAGTTTTTCCTTCCCACTGTCACCAAAGTGCTTGCTCATAGGGGCTCATATTGTTGGGTTTTTCTCTGTATGTGTTATTGCAGGGTCTACCTTACAATATAAAGCGCCTTGAGGCAACTGTTGTTGTGATTTGGCATTGTACAATTGAATTGAATTGACAAGAACAACGACAAGGACAGGAACTTCTATAGACAGAAGGATTGGCTCAGGGAAAACAGAATCTAATGTGGAGCTTGACTAGAACAGTATGAAACATGTCAGGCCAGACAGCTCTATCACATAGACAGATGACATTGAGGCTGGACCTCAGACTGGGTGTGGATCCTGGTCGGTTGAGCAAAAAAACAGGGAGACCAGTTCATCCAACATGATTAAGATCTGAGGCTGAGGATTTAATGCTGGCTGCTGGGAATCTTTTTTCTTTGCAGGTGGAAAGCAGGTGTGGAGCCAGGATGTTACTGTGAAGAGGAGTGCTGCTGCTGCAGCAGTGGTAAAGGATGTAAAGAATGTTCATGTGGAATACACACATGAAATGTTTGGAAACTGACAGGTAACAAAACACAGCTGAAACTAATTAAGACAAACCAACAGTGAGGCATAAAACAGAAATGACTAACAAAACAAAACAGGAAGTGACTCAGCAGGAAATCACATACAGAAACAAGATACACAACGCAAGAAAAACTAAACATAAAAATTTAATATTAATAAACCCCAAAAACACAAAGCCCAAGTCCTCAAACGTGAATGTTCCACAAAGTTTGCTAAACAAAAAAAGAAGCTAATCAAGAAAGCATAAACTAAAACTTGAGAAGAAAAAAGAAAAAGCCCTTGATAGAAGGAAACTTTAAAACCAAAGTACATATATTTTGGCTTTGTGCATGAGCCATTGGCTATTTATAGTAACTGCTTCCATTGCCTATTGTCGTAGCAAAAAATCTTTATGTAAAAATCATAAAAAATGAAGTAAGTTACAATTTTACCAACTGGGAGATTATTTTTCAACATGTTGAACTGCAATCCTTAACCAGTGTCCTTAAATGTGACTAGCAGGGAGATGTGTGTGACTCGGTCCCCTCCCTGCAAGTTGTGTGGGATTCTCCTTTACAGGAAATTTTGGCTATGGCTGTAATTAACAGAGTTTTATTGTAGCCTATAAATGGAATTCTTAGAAGAGAGGCCTGGTCAGCGTGGTGGGCCAGTTTCAAATGCCCTTCCTTTATACTTACTCATACTGTGAGTTGTGGGAGTATAGATAAAAATATCTTCAGACCCTCTGTACCTCCAGCAAGGCTTCTCGAAATCATGAGTCAGTAACAGAAAATGTTCGTCTGGATCTATATTAGGCCTTTTTTCCAATGCGGACCTTAAAAGGCTGTCTTGGGGTGGGGGGCTGTATATTTTTGCCTAAACTGCTTCTTTGGGATTTTATTCAGGGCAGTTTTCAGTGTAGAATAAACAGACTGAAGTAGGGAGTGGCAAGATTTCAAAACCAACAACAACAAGAAAGATAAAGAACAGAAGACTGCTGAACTCACCATCAGCTGTATAAAATTCACTATATAGGTGGATGTAACAAACAACAAAGGAGCAACCATCTTGGTTCTTTCCTTTGTGGGTGTGGGTTTTTTGCTCTCACTGATCCACAGTGATACAACCTGCATTAATGTGGCTCTATTCCACAGAGTGTCTTTTGTCCTACTTCCCTCCTCTCGCCCACGCCATCATGCCAGATGACAGTCCCTCCCTGAGCCTGGTTCTGCTGGAGGTTGCTTCGTATTAAAAGGGAGTTTTTCCTTCCCACTGTCACCAAAGGTCTTTACCTTACAATCTAAACACTTTGAGGTGACTGTTGTTGTGATTTGGTGTTACACAAGTAAAATTGAATCAAACTTTTATGGCGTGTTACATTCTGGTTAAGGCTGTAACTATTATGGCCCTTGAGAGTCATTTGGATTCTACAAGGAAAGGAATGTTGATCCAAGAAGGAGACCCTTCTCATCCCAAGTTCCTACAGAAGCAAAGCAGCAATCATGATATATGAATTTGACCTACAGAAGAATCATTAGAGAAAGCTGTTTTTTTCCCCCAATCTAACGCGGTGCAATTTTTTCTCCTGTTATGTTCAGAAACATTTTTAAAGTAATCCTGGATCCATTCACACACTTCCCAAACGTACAAACAGAATTCGCCAAACTCTATTAACAAGTTCTTAGATAGTCTGCAGAGTAGTGAACTAGCAGGACCAAAAGCACAGTTTGCTTGTCGGAAGTGATATCATCACATGGACAAAAAGTCCCAGGCAATATCTGATCTCACATCACAATATTGAAAATCTATTATTTGCCAGCAGTAGTAAACAGAATTCTGCACATGAGCTCATTATATCTTCTGAGATCAAACGCAAAGTTCACTCCTTTTCTTTGAGGAGTTCCCCCTGCTACATTTGTCACATCTCCTCCTGCAGAGCTGTCAACAGTCAGTACAGGTGGAGGCGGTAGACAGGCAGATTCACAGAATAAACCCAACAGCCCAAACCTCTTAATTGCGGAATAATTTATGGAGTGTTTATAAAAAGAAGCCGTAGTCTGTTATCAACGGGAGCCCCTGGTAATGAGGCCAGGCAGGAGTGTGAGCAGATGGGAGGATTCTCGCATGATAACTGTGTGTGATGCAAACTCACTAATGACTTACTGTAAAGACAGTGTGACGTGTGCCTCAGTCATTGTTTCTGTGAGAGAGTGTGAAATCATCACTTATGCAGGCAAGTGTGACATCTGCAGAACAGAAGAAAAAAAGAAGAAGCAGACAGCAAGTTTACAATTAAACTTCAACAAATTTGCATCACTTAAAAACGCACGTGTCACACATAAAGCAACGATGGCCCCTGGGCACAGACACGTATACGGGCCCCAGACCTTCTGCTTATTTTGCAGTTCTTCTTTTGCCCCTTTCTAGCTCGTGTAGCCATTTTCACACATGCGGAGCAGTTCTGAATGTTTCTACCCAAAGCCTGAAGGACGTGCGTGTGAGTGTTCAATGCAGTCAGGTCAGATGATAAGTTTTATTTAACCTGTGAGCTGAAGACTACCTCCTGCCGAGTGCTACATGTGAGGAAGGAAAGACTTTCTGGAGTTCATGTGTGAAAACAGCTTTTGTTGTTATTCTGAATCCTGTACAGTCAGAGTCATTTTCATTTTTTTGCACTGTAATATTTTGGGTTTTTGTGGATTTCTTTTTTTGTGTGTGTCCACTATACTCATTGTATATCACTGTATTATAAATGTGTGGTCTATTGAAGTCCTCATTGTGGTCATTTTGAAATTGCTTGTGGGGAATTTTGGTGAATCTGTTTAACATTTCATTTTGCATTTTTATTTCCGATTAACTCTCCAGCAAGAATCATAACTTCAGCCCTGGGACTGGGAGTTTAAGTGCTAGGCCCATGTACACTGACATGCACTGTAACAAAAAATAATTTCCCCCAGGGATCAATAAAGTATTCTGATTCTGATTCTGATTCTGATACACATACATCAGTAATTCACCCATTTCTCTCTCTCTCACACACACACACACACACAAAGAAAAACAAGGGGAGAATAAGAGCCCGATCTTCAAAGGAAACAGTTCAGGTGGAGGAGATGAAGCAACTCAAGGGACTGGCCGGGTGACCAGCATATGAGAAGACATGGTGGTTTGGTAGGAGGCCACTGATGGCTGGGACTCCCAAGAACACAAAGGACAAAGCCATCAGTGAAGAATTTCAGGGGACGGCTGGAAGGCCAGTGATTGAGTCGCTCTGGTGGCCAAGGTGGTGGCTGATGAAGGAGGTGACAGGGCACCTCAGGAGGCTTTGCTGGAGAGAAAAACAAATAAAACCTCTGGGCTCAAAACCCAGGACCATGACAGCTGCTTTATAACTGTATATGAAAGATGGACATAGCCCCTGTGATTTGGATTTCTGGACTCCATATTTTTATTGAGTCAAAGGAGCTTGCAAAGAAAAGCGTCTGGACTTCTTTAAGTTACTTGAAGACGTTTCACCTCTCATCCGAGAAGCTTCTTCAGTTCTAAAGTCAAATGGTGGAGAGTCCCAGATATAAACCTAGTGGGAGTTTCCCCCCACAGAGGGACAAAAGGACCCCCTGATGATCCTCTAATCGCCTGAGCCAAGGTGTGAAATTGGGTGTGGGTCCCAATCAGCCAGAGTTTCGGGTGAGTTCATTGTGAAACCTGGCCCCACCTTATCATGCGAATTCCTGAGATCAGATGGCCCAGGATGTGAGTGGGCGTTAAGGCGTCTGGGAAGGGATCTCAAAACTGGATTATAGATGGCAGAGAGTTGGTGCCGTAAACCCCGCCTCTGTTCAAAGATGGTCGCTCACAGTGGACATAGATGGCTTCTTTCACTCCTCTTTCAAACCATCTGTCCTCTCTGTCCAAAATGTGAACATTGGCATCCTCGAAAGAGTGACCTTTATCCTTAAGATGCAGATGGACTGCTGAGTCTTGTCCTGTGGAGGTGGCTCTGTGGCACAACACAGAAGAGGTGAAACGTCTTCAAGTAACTTAAAGAAGTCCAGACACTTTTCTTTCCAAGCTCCTTTGACTACGATGACCTGGATGACTGAGAACCTTCACAGACATATTTTTATTGAGTTTTTTTATTTTTATTTTTTTTCACCATTCCCATTTTTTGTGCGTGTGTGCCAAAAGCAGCCTTGGTTAAATCTTAGTTACATGGTCCTGCAGACCATAGTAAAGAAACTACAACTCAGAGAGTATGTGGGTGCAGTATTTTACTAGTGACCAAAGCAATCACAGGGAGTTTTCCGGTACAGCACCTTCTTTGCTACCAGTTTTAACAGCCAAGCGTCTCCAGCAATCACACACCAACCAGTCAGGGAATAAATATTTTTCCTGAGTGAATGAAGGATACCAGGTGGTTGCCGGCTTGTGTGACTAAGGCCTACCCAAGCTTACCACTCAATTCTCTCACCCAAATATGATGACCTTTGGCATCAAAAATCTGAAGTGGCAATGGCCAAAACGTTGAGGCTTCAAATTTCTTCTTCTTTTGGCTGTTCCCTTAAGAGGTCACCACATTGGATCATCTGCCACAAGCAGCTGTCCTTTGCTGTCTGGCAATTTCTTCACCTCCACAACACTATTCCCAATACTTTCAGATTACCACATGGTAGAGTTTCCAACTGGCACCCTGCTGGCTAACACCATTGGACTTGATTGTTTTTAGCCTGGGCCCAGCCGATCCCCTATGGAAATCTTATTCTTGATGATTGTGTTAGGAGCAGTGTTGGTCTAGCTACTTGAAAAAAGTAATTAGTAACCAATTACTGATTACTTCTCCAAAAAAGTAATCCTGTTACTTTACTGATGACTTATTTTCAAAAGTAATTAGTTACTGAGTTACTGAGTTACTTATTAAAAACATGATACACAACCTGAATAAGCAATAGACCTTTCAGCTAAAATTTTATTTTTTTCTGCATAATCCATCATATAAAATTGAATCAAATGAAAAAGTCTCTTTTTAAAATTTGCTTTATTAGCTTTAATCTTCTAACTTTATGCACATTGCATCTAGCAAAAAATAAATTATATGGAACAGACTTTCACTTGAAAAAATTTGTCTACATTTAAACCTATTTTCTTAATATTCCAGCATATAAAATAAAATAATGTTTTGTGTTTACACTCACTCTTTCAAACAGATGCAAGTAAAACACAACAGAAAATAAATAAAATCAAAGACTCAGCGTCACTGAGTCCTGTCACTCTTAAATCTATTTTCACCTGTTTAGCAGGAGTGGAGCAGGTGGAGGTTTGCCTGGTGCTGTAGCGGTCATGTCAGTGGGAGGGATGAGGAGATTTCTCTGTGAATTTCACATTCACTTACTGGGTACTTGCTCATAAGTTTAGGGGGGGTTTTCGCTGTGAAAAGAAGTTTTCTTCACACGCAGTGTACAGTGGACGCTAATGTTTTTGTTACTTTTTACGAAATCAAACTCAAAGTAAGGTCAGTACTTTAAACGCTGCACGGTCGTAAACTCTCCCGCACTCCATATTATCCATTGTTGATCTGCACACGTCTGTTACCACGAACGTTGCACGCGCTTACGTCATTGTCATGAGACATTCTCACAAACAAAATCAAAGTTTTGTAACGCAGTAACGCAGCGTGCTTATGGGAAAGTAACAGTAATCTAATTACTTTTTTGCAATAGTAATCCC
This sequence comes from Copadichromis virginalis, assembly GCF_057382275.1. Lineage (NCBI taxonomy): Eukaryota > Metazoa > Chordata > Actinopteri > Cichliformes > Cichlidae > Copadichromis > Copadichromis virginalis. Next base: position 10,095,851 of record NC_140636.1, read on the forward strand.
TTACTTTACTCATTACTTGAAAGAAGTAATCAGATTCCAGTAGCGCATTACTTGTAACACGTTACTGCCCGTCTCTGGTCAGGAGTACACTGGCTTGTGGGCCCTCAGTGGTTGGGTTGTTGAGGCTTCAAATTATGAGTTCCAAAAATCAAAATCAATGTGGCTATCTATAGCTTTTATATGCAATCTTTCATGGACATTCATATTTATTTTTTAAAAATTACTGACTTATGAGGACTTTGATTTAAAAAAGAGATAACCTCACGATGTGAGTGTGTAAACCACACAACCACAAGTGCACGCAAACACATTCGCACAGCTGTTCCTCCGTCTGTACTGTGAGAACTCATACGTGTATTTATGTGCAACTCTGAGGTTTTGCAAACAAGCCTGAAGAACAAAGACTAAAAAATGAATATAAAACTAAAAAAAAACCTCTCTTCACAGAGCCAGTGCACACTCTCACACCCTCACGCACATTTTGTCTACCAGACATATACACACACTAACCAATTCCCTCAATCGGGGAAACACAACTCACAGTGGCACTTGGAGCTAAGTGGTAATTAGCTCTAGAAGGCTCTGACCTGGACCCACAGCATGGACTATTTTTTTAAAAGTGTAATTCAAAGGAGATGTGTGGCTGATTGCCCAGGCATTGAGGGGAAACCTGAGGCAATAAGACAGAACTTGGAGGAAAAGGAGGAGGAAGCAGAAGAGACATAATTTCTCTGCCACCACATCAAACTGTCAGGAATGTCAGGAACATGGTTTTTGTTTCTTTCAAGTGTTATTTTTATTTGTATTATGTGCAATTTGTTAAATGATGTGAACAACACCATGATGGCCAAATAAACATGTCATTCAAAACCATTTCTTTAAGGATCTGGAACACTTTTATTCAAAGAAATGGTTATTGTGTGGGTTTATTGTGAAAGCAGAAATTAAACTGTGCAGGAGTCATTCCGTTGGCAGCTGTTGTTAAGGGACGTGGAGGTATCTGAAATGAAAGCAATCTCACTACAAATCAGAGCGTAACACTAGAGTCACTGAATACATTTTAAAACTTGAAAGAGAAAACAGTGTATTGTAAAGTTCCCATATATTCTCAAGAACCAGACGTTTTGATCTTAGTTTGTCCGTTTATTTGGTAACACGGGCAAACGAGCCGTTAACGCCGGGGAGATGATGACAGCAGCTTAATGGATCACACAAGCCTCTTCAAATCTGATAATGATATCTCTGCATGATGTGACAATGTTTCAGGGAGTAAACGGCGATCAGCCCCCAGCAGCCGATTCACTGCAGGACTCAACCTGTGAGTATGCTTCCCGGTGTGTTTGAAGGATCAAAAACTCTTTTCAGGCACTCTTCCTTTACCGCCATGAATCTCAAACTTGGTTTCATCTGTTTTTTGAACATCCACTTTGAAATGCTGGTCTACCCGAGCCCACCCCGAGTGTTTGGTCTTTTTTTTCCCTCTTAAGAATTGGCTTAAAGACGAAACTCATCATCTGAAGCCACTATGGCTTCACTTTTGTTAAGTGAAGTATTATTACTTTATTTAGCAGCTTCTTTCAATGCAGCTAGTTCATCCATCTGTTCTCTCCCACTTGTCCAATTCAGGGCCCTGGATAGGTCCCCAGTCTCTCACAGGGATAACACAAAGACAGACAACTCTTCACAATCACATTCACACCTGTGGCCAATTTAAAATCATCAGTTAACATAAACAAACTAACTGTGTACCTTTGGCCAGAGTACTGGGAGAGAACCCACTCAGACATGGGAAGAACATGTAAACTGCACACAACAAGGCCCCAGCCTGGTGGACTTGAACCCACAACCTTCCTGCTGTGAAGAAACAGTGCTAACCAGTACACTTTAGATACCAACATACTAGCCATGATTTGATGTAGAGAACATGCCTCTTTGGTCAGTGTTCACTATGATTAGGCTGTATTTATACAGTACTGTTAGTGGAGATGCAGCAGTATTTCTATTGGGTGGAAGTGGCTACAAGGTAGGGTTTTTTAGCATGTATCTGATCACATTCCAATGAGTTTCATGTGAATGCTTCTTCAGTGGAAAGAAATCCGACCTATTGCACAATGGATGAACCATGGTCAATGTTAATAATCCGTTTCGACTTGATTGCTGACATAGAAAAACTGCAGGAGCTGAAAATCGATATAAAACCTGAAAGCAAAGAGAAATTGTCTGATCTAAATCCAATTGAGAACCTTTGGGGATGGATGGCAGGGGAAGTTTACAAAAATGGACAACAGTTCGTCTCCACCACTTGGTGAAATTTTCCCATTCACCTCATGGAAATGCATGCATCAAGCATGCCGCAACGAATTTTTGAAGTGATCAACAATAATGGCGGAGCTACTCATTACTGAGTTCATTTTGGAACTGTAAAATAGCCTGTTTCAGTTTAAGTGTTGTTTTCAATAAATTGCACGCTTAAAAAAGTTTTGTCTCACTCCCATTTCTTCTTGTTGCATGTTGAAGCTCTACTTGGAACCTTGTTAAGATTCCAACCATGCAAAATATGATTTGTTGCTATTTTTCAAGTGGTCTTAAACTTTTGATTGGGACTGTATTAGACAGTAAATAAGAAAAACAAACCTCCAACCCAGGCAGAGAATGGCTTTTTTGGTTTAATTATTGGTAATTTGTTTTAAGCCCCTTTGATTTCAGATTCACTTAACAAATTGTGTAAATCTTCAAACATATATGAACCTAAATGTATTAAGTAAAGTTATCCAAGTGTGGATAATAAGTGATACATAAGAGGAAATAATAAGAGGAAATAAGAATTCTTCTAAATGACAATAAATATTACAAGTCTGAATATGAAGAAATGTATTGCTGTCATATTCACTGTGGATTCTTTTTAGAAATTCATTCATCATTCATTTACAGTTTTGCATTTTTCCTGCTTTCTTTGACCGACATAATTTTGACTCATGGTAATTTTAGTAGAATGTAGTTTACTGTAACTATATCTCAGGGCTGCGAATGCTGTTTTTGGGTCTTTGCAGGCATGAAATCTGGGTGAAAATGAGCAGTTCCTTTAAAAAGTCGGTTTTGGAAAGGCTTTAAAAAGTAAAAACTACTCTTGCGTGAATGCAGGGGACCTCACATTGTCTAAGCCCACAGCATACTGTGCTGGATCCCCAAATCCCTCATGGTAACCCGATTTGGAATAATGGGGTTTTCAAATTATGGCAGGGATAGCAGACAGCAGGGTGAAGAGAAAAATGAAGGGTGAAAGGCAGGTATGTCCTCCAGACTCATTCAAAATATCCAGCTGTGAGAGACAGCTGCTGTGTAGATAAGAGAAAATGATGATCATTACGGGAGGAGGGAGACAGGAGGGCGCGGTGTCAGACACATTTCCTCTGTCAGCGATCAGCTCATTAATCTTCTGGTGACCTTCAGAGGACTAGTCACTTAGTCGGAGAGGAGGAGGAGGAGGAAAGCAGAGAAAGGAGGGACTCGGTATGCCTTTGGTGGTTCTGGGCTAAGGTGTATAACCTGATAACATGGGTTCAAATCCTGTCTGTGACCTTTTGCAAATGTCAGACATCTTCCTCCTGTACCTGTCAGTTCTACCATCATCTATGGATACTACAACAATAAACAAAAAGCACTTTGTTGGTCTTATTTAAAACTAACAAAGACTGTTACTCATCATCTGTTTCTAGTCATTTCAAGTTTACTTTAATGAATGGCACAATCGCAAAACTAGTAAACACAGGACACAATTCAAAAGGAAAGGAAGGGGAATAAGCACAGGAGAGGAGGAAAGGGGAACAAGGGAAAAGGAAATGAAGGGTGAAAAGGAGGAAGAAGGAAAAGTAATGGATGCTAAAAATTGTAAAGAAAGGAAGAGAAATGAAAACAAAAAAAGGGTAGAAGACTAAGAAAAATTAAAGTAAAAGGGATTAAAACTTTAAAGAATTGTCATGCACTAGAGGGACACAAGCTGTCATGGTCTGGTTGGGCACCTGCAGGTCTCAGACAGCAGCTCCTCCTCCTTTAGGCGGAGTCCGGTTGCCCCTCCCTGGCTGACCACCTGTGAGCAATCGTGCCAGCGGTATATCAGACCTGCGCTCTCAACCACTCATCGCCTGAGTATCTGCTATTCCCATGTTAGTTCAGTGGAGCATCCTAAACCTTGTCTTAACGCCGTGTGATGACTGACCTGTCTTTTCTTGTCCTCAGCGATAGCACCCGGAGTGGAGATCTTGTTCCCCTCGCTCCCGTCCTCCTGGACCTGGGCCGCCAGCTGCTTACACAACGTGGCCTGCCGGCCCACCGCTCACCTGCCTGCCTCCCCACGCCTCGACCGCTTCCGGGTTTTCCGCTCCACCTGTCCCCTCCATCTGAAACCAAGTAAGGCAATTCAATTCAACTGCGGAGGATTGTTGGTTGTCTGCTGGATCCCTCTGATCGTGATCTCCTCTTGTTCCAGTGCCCCCGGCCCCTACCTAGTCCTGTTTCTACCTCCCCGCTGTCCCCGCTGTTCAGCCGTCTCCTAGAGGTGTCTAGGTCGCCCTCATTATCACCGACGAATCCTACGCGCCACTAGTGTGGTGGCGTCGCTTTGTGTTTCACCTTTGTTTACCTGTGGGCGGAAATAAATCATTTGTTTTCTGTCACCTCGCTTCCGGGTTGGTTTCTGCGCCTGTGTCCATCCCTGTTCCCTCGTGCCGTTGAGCCGTGACAGTATACTCAGGCCAGTTATATGGACACAGCGGACCCAGCCCGCGTAGCGATCAGTAAGCAGGGGGCTATTATCGGTAGCCACGAACAGACGCTGCAGTACCTACTGGCTCAAGTGCACACACTCACAGACGAGCAGGCTAAAATGCAATCCGACATTCAGTCCCTTCAACCCTCGGCGGAGTCGGAACCCGCCGCCGGTAGCTCAGCGCTGCCCGCCCCGACCGCGCCGTTGCCTCAGCCCGTGGCGGATCCCGAGCCCCAGCGGGGTCACCTGTTTCGCGACGCGGCCTCCCCGGAGCCGGAGCCGTATGCGGGTGACCCAGGGGCCTGTAGCGGTTTTCTGTTACAGTGCGAGCTGGCGTTCGGACGTTCGCCCCGCTCTTTCGTTTCGGACACGGTTCGAGTTTCTTATATAATCGGGAAACTGCGCGACCGAGCCCTGAATTGGGCCGAGGCTTACCTGAGCACACACCCGTTGCCGTCCTGTAGCTACGATGCTTTTCTCGGCGAATTCAAAAGGACTTTTGCCCACCCCGTCTCGGTGGGCAGTGCGGTTCGCCGGCTGTTAAATCTCCGCCAGGGCCGCCGTAGCATCGCGGACTACTTGATCGACTTCCGCACCACCGCAGCGGCAGTCGGCTGGCCCGATAAAGCCCTTCAGGGAGTCTACTCGCAGTCGCTTAACGAGGACATGAAGGATCAGCTAGCGTCCCGTGACGAACCGGTTACCTTCGAGGAGTTAGCCACGCTCTCGCTTCGCATTGACAACAGACTGCGGGAGCGAGAGCGGGAGAGGAACTCCAGTACCCGTCGGCCAGTGCGGCGTGCGTCACCTGTTTACATTCCCCCGTCGCCGCTTCCGGTTCAGCCATCAGCCCCAGTCGCTGGGGAGAGGGCTGACCCGGAACCGGAACCCATGCAGCTTGGGCGATCCCGGTTGTCTCCGCAAGAGAGAGAGAGACGTCGCCGCGCTCGTTCGTGTTTTTACTGCGGTTCCGCGGAGCATTTCATTGCCGCCTGTCCGGAGAAGGGAAAAGGGGACGCCCGCCGGTAAGTCCGGGGATACGGGTGGGCGGTACCTATAGTGATTCTAAGCCCCGCTTCCTGTTGCCGGTTGCGCTCTTGCTCGGCTCCGCAACCCACACGTCCCGGGCGTTAATCGATTCGGGCGCTGAGCAGAGTCTCATTGATATGAAACTAGCCAAGCAACTGAATATTCCCCTGTTCGAGTTGGAGTCTAGCCTCCCAGTTAAAGCACTGGATAACCAAGTTTTCTCCCACATCACTCACCGTACCGCTCCTGTTACTGTAGTCGCCTCAGGCAACCACAGGGAAAGGCTCCCCTTCCTGACGTTCCATTCCTCCAGCATCCCCATCGTCCTTGGTTTCACCTGGCTAAAGCTACATAACCCACATCTGGATTGGGCTGGGCAAAAAGTAATAAGTTGGAGCCCGTTTTGCCATGCCAATTGTCTCGTCTCAGCCCCGCCGTCAGCCGTTGCCGAGCCCGCACGTGACGCGAGTGCTGACGTGGACCTTTCTGTCGTACCGTCAGTGTACCACGATTTGAGGGAGGTGTTTAACAAGGACAAAGCCCAAGCACTGCCCCCGCACAGGCCATATGACTGTTCCATTACGTTGTTACCGGGCTCCCCCCTACCCACGAGCCGCCTTTACAATCTGTCTCATCCTGAGAAGGCAGCCATGGAAAAGTACATAAAGGACTCCCTGGCGGCCGGCATCATCAGACCCTCCTCTTCGCCTGTCGGGGCCGGATTCTTCTTTGTCGGTAAGAAGGACGGCTCGCTCCGTCCCTGTATTGATTACAGGAGGCTTAATGACATAACAGTAAAAAACAAATACCCATTGCCGCTGATCAGTTCCGCCTTTGAGCCGCTTCACGGTGCCACCATTTTTACCAAGTTAGACCTCAGGAATGCATATCACCTCGTCAGAATCAGGGAGGGCGACGAGTGGAAAACCGCTTTTAACACTCATTTGGGGCACTTCGAATATTTAGTGATGCCCTTCGGTCTCACAAACGCCCCGGCGGTCTTTCAAAACCTGGTGAACGATGTCCTGCGAGATTTCCTGGACCGCTTCGTCTTCGTTTATCTCGACGATATTCTGATTTTTTCCAAAGACGTGGTGGAACATCGGGCGCACGTCAGAGCCGTGCTGCAGCGGTTGCTGGAAAACAAATTGTACGTCAAGGCGGAGAAATGCGTGTTCCACTCACCTTCCGTCTCCTTCCTGGGCTACGTCCTCGCGGGGGGGCAGGTGAAGACTGACCCGGCTAAGGTTACGGCAGTCGTGCAGTGGCCCGTACCTGCGTCCCGGCGGCATCTGCAGCGCTTCTTGGGCTTCGCAAACTTCTACCGGCGCTTCGTCAGGAACTACAGCCAGGTAGCAGCGCCGCTGACCCGGCTGACGTCACCGAAGCTCCCTTTTATTTGGAGCCAGGAGGCAGCGTTTACCAAGTTAAAGGCACTGTTTACCTCGGCGCCGGTTTTGGTTCACCCCGACCCCGGGAGACCGTTTATTCTCGAGGTGGATGCATCTGACATCGGGGTGGGGGCGGTGTTATCCCAGCGCTCCGGCACGGCGTCCAAGCTCCATCCGTGCGCCTTTTTCTCCCGTCGTTTATCACCTGCTGAGCGGAATTACGACGTGGGGGATAGGGAACTGTTGGCTGTGAAGCTGGCCTTGGAGGAGTGGCGGCACTATCTCGAGGGGGCGGAGCACCCATTCATAGTGTGGACAGATCACAAGAACTTGACGTACATTCGTGCAGCCAAGAGACTGAACTCACGTCAGGCACGCTGGTCCATGTTTTTCAGTCGCTTTAACTTTTCAATCTCTTACCGCCCAGGGTCCCGCAACGTGAAACCGGATGCCCTTTCCCGACAGTTTGACGCCGCGGGGGAGTCGTCCGCCGTGCCCACCATCCTCCCTGCGAGCGTCAAGGTTGGTTCCCTCACGTGGGAGGTGGAGGAGGACATCCGTCGGGCACTGGAGACCGAGCCGGACCCCGGCACAGGGCCCCCTGACCGCCGCTTTGTCCCTAAGGCGGCCCGCTCCAAAGTGATCGACTGGGTCCACAAGGGGAGATTCTCCTGCCATCCAGGAGGCGCGCGGACGAGTGCCCTCATTAAAAGGTATTTCTGGTGGGGGTCTATTGATAAAGATGTCAAGGAGTATGTGGCCGCCTGCTGTGTTTGTGCTAGGGGCAAATCTAACACGCAACGCCCGGCTGGGTTGCTGCAGCCTCTCTCTATTCCACGGCGCCCCTGGTCGCATATTTCTTTGGATTTCGTTACTGGTCTACCTGTTTCTTCTGGCAAGACCGCGATCCTCACTGTGGTCGACAGGTTTTCCAAAGCAGCTCACTTTGTCGCCCTCGAGAGACTCCCCACATCCACTGAAACCGCTAATCTGCTAGTCGACCATGTGTTTAGGCTGCACGGGATACCCTCGGAGGTCGTCTCAGACAGGGGACCGCAATTTACATCGCAGGTCTGGAGGGCGTTCTGTACATCCCTGGGAGCGAAGCCATGTTTGAGCTCTGGACACCACCCTCAGACTAATGGTCAGACTGAACGCCTCAACCAGGAATTGGAGGCCACTCTCCGCTGCGTCGCTGCCTCCAACCCGGCTTCCTGGTCATCGTTATTGCCGTGGGCGGAGTACGCACACAACTCCCTCACCTCGTCAGCGACGGGTCTCTCGCCTTTTGAGGCCTCTCTCGGCTACCAGCCACCCCTTTTTCCGGAGCGCGAGACCGACCTTGAGGTCCCCTCCGTCCAGCACCATCTGCAACGCTGCCGACGGGTGTGGTCGCGCACCCGCCGGGCCTTGGGCCTGTCCGTCGCCCGCCAGCGCCGCTACGCGGATCGCCGCCGCAAGGCGGCACCTGCCTACGCCCGGGGACAGAAGGTGTGGCTATCCGCCAGAGACATTCCCCTCAGGACGGACTCCCGCAAGTTGGCCCCACGCTTCATCGGTCCTTTTGAGGTGGAGCGGGTGGTTGGCCGCTCCGCGGTCAGGCTAAAGTTGCCCTCCTCGTTACGGGTCCACCCGACCTTCCACGTCTCCCAAGTCAAGCTGGTTGTGGTGAGTCCGTTGTGCCCGCCTCCTGCTGCCCCGCCGCCCGCCCGGCTCATCGGTGGGCATCCTGCCTTCACGGTCCGCCGCATCCTGGATGTACGCCGCCGGGGGAGGGGCAGGCAGTTCCTGGTCGACTGGGAGGGGTACGGGCCGGAGGAGAGGTCCTGGGTTCCCCGGTCCCGGATTCTCGACCCCGCCTTGCTTTCGGCATTCTACAGAGGCCGGTCGCCGAGAGGCGACCCTTGAGGGGGGGGTGGTGTCATGGTCTGGTTGGGCACCTGCAGGTCTCAGACAGCGGCTCCTCCTCCTTTAGGCGGAGTCCGGTTGCCCCTCCCTGGCTGACCACCTGTGAGCAATCGTGCCAGCGGTATATCAGACCTGCGCTCTCAACCACTCATCGCCTGAGTATCTGCTATTCCCATGTTAGTTCAGTGGAGCATCCTAAACCTTGTCTTAACGCCGTGTGATGACTGACCTGTCTTTTCTTGTCCTCAGCGATAGCACCCGGAGTGGAGATCTTGTTCCCCTCGCTCCCGTCCTCCTGGACCTGGGCCGCCAGCTGCTTACACAACGTGGCCTGCCGGCCCACCGCTCACCTGCCTGCCTCCCCACGCCTCGACCGCTTCCGGGTTTTCCGCTCCACCTGTCCCCTCCATCTGAAACCAAGTAAGGCAATTCAATTCAACTGCGGAGGATTATTGGTTGTCTGCTGGATCCCTCTGATCGTGATCTCCTCTTGTTCCTAGTCCTGTTTCTACCTCCCCGCTGTCCCCGCTGTTCAGCCGTCTCCTAGAGGTGTCTAGGTCGCCCTCATTATCACCGACGAATCCTACGCGCCTCTAGTGTGGTGGCGTCGCTTTGTGTTTCACCTTTGTTTACCTGTGGGTGGAAATAAATCATTTGTTTTCTGTCACCTCGCTTCCGGGTTGGTTTCTGCGCCTGTGTCCATCCCTGTTCCCTTGTGCCGTTGAGCCGTGACACAAGCACAGAATGCAGAAGAAAAGGTTTAGACAGTTTACTGAATAACGACAGAGAAAGCAGTAATACTAATGGATTTCCAAGAGGGGATAAGATGCCTTCTCAACACACCAATCTAGAATAGAACAAAGAACAGCCTCCAGCCTAAACAGGACACCAGTAACAAGCCCAACAGCAGTCAGGTGCATAATCAGCAATCTCACACAAGTGAGGGAAGCCAGGTGAGCTCTGCCCCTGAAACACACAAGCAGACCAGTGATACGCAAAGAAAAGAGGACTCAGGAAAGGAAAGGAAAGGTTGGATCCAAATGAAACAAAATTTCAATAAAGACAAAGGGCATAAAGGAAATAAATAAAGAAGGGCAAAAGGCAAAAAAATAAGTAAAAGTAGAGAAATAAGAAAAGGGAAGAGGAGTAATTTAGAAAGGAAGTAAAGAAGAGAGAAATAAAGAACGAGGAATCTTTTTGTAACCTTCAGAGGACAAGTGATTCAGACTGAGAGGATGAGACTGGCGGAGGAAAAACAGAGAGAAGAGGACTCAATAGGCCTTTGGAGGGATCCAGCTAATGTGCATAAACTTAGCTCTATGAGGAGTAGGTGAGGAGGAAAAGAGGAGTAAAGGAAGGAAATGAAAAATAGGAAAAACAAAACAAGAAGAAAATAGGCCAAAGAAGAGAAGTGAAATAAAAGAATAACTTAAAGGAGAAAACAAGAAGTAAAGTCAGGAAAGGGGAAATGCAAAAACAAGAAATGAAGGGGAAGGAATGAAAAGTTAAAGTGCACTGGAAGTAAGAAGAAGGAAGGAAAAAAACTAACAAAAAGCACATGAAGTGAAATCTTAATATATGGAAACATGGAAATATAAGAGGAAAAAGAGAAAAAACTAAGAATATGAACTAAAATAATAAGGAACCCAAGGGGGAAAACTCCTGATGAGTGTTTGTGCAGACAGTTTTGAAGGATGGGACTTTCCTACAGAGATGAAATTTCTATGCCATCATTGCTGACAGGAGACAGATGAGTCACGACAACACCTCTGCAGAGAAAACAGCCAACGGAGCGAATCACAACAACAACAACACCGACCAAAAAAAAAAAAGACATCCAAGGTTAACAGCTCTGTGCAAGCAGCCCTACAAGCAAACCATATCAAAGTATTAGTTCAATACTAATATTAGTGAGGGGGAAGCAGGCGTGAGGCAGGAAACAGCAAGCCGACTACTGCTTTCAATTAGTCACATAATCCTGTTACTTGGCAGTCATTGCTAATGTCATCAAGCCTCTAATAAGTAACCAGTTCTTGGTTCGAAGAACACCAAGGGAGAAGAGAAAACAATACAAAGTTTGAATACAGAGTGCTTTTTTATTCTCTCTGTTTTGGCTTCTTTATCCTCAGACTCAGACTCATCAAGGTCACCTCGATGCTGTCAGACTGGGTTAAAATCAGTCCAAGCTGTACCTTTTTAGCCTCATTTCATCAGAGGCTAGCTTATGGGATGGATGGTATTTGGTATTCTGTCCCCAAGAAGTAAAATAAAAACAAAAAATCAGTAAATTCACAGCACTTGTTTGCTGTGGACAGTAAACGACTAAAATCCATCCATCTATTTTCTGAACTGTTTGTCCAATTTAGGATCAGGGGAGCTGCAGTTTCTCTCAGCTGTCATGGGACAAGAGGCAGGGTACACCCTGTACAGATCGCCAGTCTACTTCAAGACCGCCTGAAACCCTTTACTCCAAATTTCACTGATCATCAGACAGATTGCATCACTATAACTATGCTGCTAGCTTATCTGAAAGTAGTGGAGGAAGTTGTGCTAGATATGCTTAAAGGAGCATGACTTTTGGAAGCTCATAGTGCAAGTCTTAGTGGAGCTGTACAATCATCATCATTAATGTTTCACCAATCTAAAGTCATCTCATAAATGCAAGCAAGTTTGGTTAGCAAGCTACATCTAAAACTGTACATTAGTATTACTAATAAGTGGTGAACCTTCCCCTGAGGTTCTACTAACGATCATGTGTGTTGTTGCATGATCCAGTGGTGTGAAACAAAACATGGATCATTACCATCACCAGGGTCAAGGTGTAAAGCTTCTGCGAGACACTTGCCCCACCCCAATGTGAGCTGTTGAGGTCACAGTTAAGGTATGAGTCGTGGTTGAAACTCCTAAGAAGGAATCTCCAGACTGCATTGTAGGTGGCTGAGAGTTGGTGTTGTAAACCCCTACTACTGTTCAACGATGGTCATTGTCTGTGGGCGTAAATTGCCTCACAGCACACCCTATGCTGTTTAGCTCTGTTTTGGTGTTTTGACCTTGGGATGAACCATCGTTTGTCTGTAGGTGCTGACGGTTGATGCAAGTGCACTGGGATGTCATGCTTGAGTTTCAGACAAACCTGCCACATAAGGGATGACAGTGTTGCTGCATCTGCTGTTCTGCTTTTCCCTTGTTGATGTTTGAAGTTCTTCACTGTGCATCTTCAAAGATTCAGCTGCCAGACAATATGTGGTCACAAACCACAAAGTCCAGTTTTTTTTCCCAAGTACTCAAGACAATTTAAATGATGTAAAGTTGGACATTTTACATCTGTGAAGACTATCTCTGCAAAAACAGCCTCAAGCGGTCATTCAAACAAATTCGGCTTTTGGCACCAGTTCTTTGGCTTAATTTTTCCGCCAAATGCTATTGAATTGATGCATACTTATATCAAACATGGCCATCTAAAAAATCAGGACAGTATAGTACATGTCTATAATCAATTTCCTTGTCATTATTTCTGCTTTTGGTTGTGTTTGATGTTAAAGAGAGTAGATACACCTAATGCAGCACTCTGAGACACACCCTTGTAACAGTCATAATGGTGTGGTGTCTCTTTAAGACAACTTAAGGTAAGGGTTAGTGATGTCACAAGTATGCGCCACTGCCCTCTGTGGAGTGTGAAAGGAAAGTGTTTGCAGACCTTATGTCTGTGTGGTCGTAATTTTTTCTGACTGTCCTTTTTTTTCTACCGCTCCTCTCAACCAATAAGTACAACCCTCGTTACACCCTTTTCCACTAGTATCTACTTGGCTCGACTCAATTCAACCCAACTCGGCTGACTCTACTGGGTTTCCGTTGTTTTCCATTACAATCAAGTACCACCTAAAGTCTGTGGGGTCATTATAGCAATGCTCCGACTCAAACACCAAAACAATGGAGGATGTCGAGGTGGTGGTATACCTGCTGCTCAGTGTATAGGTTTTTGTCAGGCTCAGGGTCCACAGTGTTGTTTTTTAGGCCTTTCCCTCGTTGTTGGGTTTAAAAAAATCGCATGTTTTCATTACCGTGAAAGAGTCAATTTCATGACTCTGCGAGTGACACCACTGACTAGCTAATAGACATATTTAGCCACCAGCTAATTGAAACCCAAAAAACCAAAATGAGTTGAACAGAGTGGTGGTCCCCATCTTTAAGAAAGGGGACCGGAGGGTGTGTTCCAACTACAGGGGGATCACACTCGTCAGCCTCCCTGGGAAAGTCTATGCCAGGGTGCTGGAAAGGAGAGTTCGTCCGTTAGTCGAACCTCGGATACAGGAGGAACAATGCGGTTTTCGTCCTGGTCGCGGAACACTGGACCAGCTCTTTATCCTCTCCAGGATACTTGAGGGTGCATGGGAGTTTGCCCAACCAGTCTACATGTGTTTTGTGGACTTGGAGAAGGCATTCGACCGTGTCCCTCGGGGTGTCCTGTGGGAGGTGTTGCGGGAATATGGGGTGTCTGGCCCATTGCTACGGGCCATTCGATCCCTATACAACCGTTGCAAGAGCTTGGTTCGCATTGCCGGCAATAAATCGGACCCGTTCCCGGTGGGTGATGGGCTCCGCCAGGGCTGCCCTTTGTCTCCGGTTCTGTTCATAATTTTTATGGACAGGATTTCTAGGCACAGCCAAGTGGCGGAGGGCTTTCGCTTTGGTGGCCTCAGAATCTCATCTCTGATTTTTGCAGATGATGTGGTTCTGTTGGCTTCATCGGGTGAGGGCCTCCAGCTCGCACTGGAACGGTTCGCAGCCGAGTGTGAAGCAGCGGGAATGAGGATCAGCACCTCCAAATCTGAGGCCATGGTTCTCAGCCGGAAAAGGGTGGAGTGCCCACTCCGGGTCGGGGATGAGTTCCTGCCCCAAGTGGAGGAGTTCAAGTATCTCGGGGTCTTGTTCGCGAGTGATGGGAGAAGGGAGCCGGAGATCGACAGACGGATTGGGGCTGCAGCTGCAGTAATGCGGACGCTGCACCGGTCCGTCGTGGTGAAGAGGGAGCTGAGTGTAAAAGCGAAGCTCTCAATTTACCGGTCGATCTACGTCCCTACCCTCACCTATGGCCACGAGCTGTGGGTAGTGACCGAAAGAACGAGATCGCGGATACAAGCGGCAGAAATGAGCTTCCTCCGAAGGGTGGCTGGCCTCTCCCTTAGAGATAGGGTGAGAAGTTCGGCCATCCGGGAGGGGCTCAGAGTAGAGCAGCTGCTGCTCCACATCGAAAGGAGCCAGCTGAGGTGGTTCGGGCATCTGACAAGGATGCCCCCTGGGCGCCTCCTGAGTGAGGTGTTCCAGGCATGTCCCACCGGGAGGAGGCCCCGGGGCAGACCCAGGACACGCTGGAGAGATTATATCTCTCGGCTGGCCTGGGAACGCCTTGGTATTCCCCCGGATAGGCTGGAGGAGGTGGCTGGGGAGAGGGAGGTCTGGGCCTCTTTGCTTAGGCTGCTGCCCCCGCGACCCGGCCCCGGACAAAGCGGATGAGGATGGATGGATGGATGGATGGAGTTGAACAGAGCTGAACCTGGTAGGTACTAGAGGAAAAGGGCTAATAGTAGAAGCCCCACCCTCCTGCTGTTCAAACCTTCAGTTTGTAAAGGTTGGTCAATCAAAACAAAATATCTCTGTTTCTTTTAAACAGAGAGTGAACTTAGTAAAAGAAAAAAAAATAATATTTTAAACTGAGTGTCCAAAAATAAAGAATATGGAGCATTATGGGCCCACTTTAAGCAATGGTTATGATGATTGTTCATTCTAAAATATTAAATCAGTTATACATTATTTAATATGTTTGAACAATTATGTATTATTCATGAATGTGTGCATCAGATAAGGTGACCCATGCAATACTTATGAATGCCTATTAGCAGTTGTACTTTCCAGCATCATGTCATGACCTTTAGAAGTTAGTCCAGAGAAGTAGCACTTCAACATATACGACTGCAGTGATAGGGAGACGCAAACTTTTTTTAGTATGTGTTGAAATGGAGTTAACTTACACAGCGCCAAACTTTAAAACCTCTTTGGCCTCGACATGCACTCTCTGAGCTGCTTGGTCACCGGATTACAGTGCAGAAACACTCTGGCACCACAATGTCTTCAGACTTTCTCCATGCTTCTATTCATATTGTCTAATCCAGGCTGCACCGAGGGACATGTGAATTTCCGTGCCTATGCAGCTGAGTGCATTTGCATGGTTTTTTTTTTCTTTTGTGTGTGTGTATGTGTGAGTATACATGTGTGTACATTGTCTCACCACAGTATGTGTTTCTTGTGGATGTGGCCTCGTGGTATTCGGCGCATGCGAGTCTATATTTTTAGATGAAATTCAGACTGCATGCAGCAGCACGTTGAGCTCAGTCATTTTGCGTTTCTGTTCTCTCCACACCCTCCCGTGCCCCTTCGTGAAATATTCATCCGCTTTGGTGAAGTGACACACATCTATTATTCATTCTGCTCCCCTGGTGTCAAGCTACCCATGCAGCTACAGTGCTGTGAAACCTGAAGGGAGCTCTGCTTTGGGCTCCAGCACGCCGCTTTAGCTGGCTTACAGTATGCAACACTTTGCAACACCAGCTATTGTTGTGGGGGGATGGGGGGGATTTGCATAAATTGAATAGGAATTTAGCAATTCAGTGCTTCAGTGCATCACCAAAAAAAATGAGTGGCGTTGAAAGACAAATTGAGTTTAAATCGAAACTGAGATTTTCACCCGTTTTTAAATTATTTTATGATGCCTGTTGTGTTTTCTGCCGTAAAAAGTACAGCAGCTCATTGCAGAGTAGCAGTTACATGTTGACGAATGCCACAGTCTCACTTCACTGTGACGCCCATAAAATGTTTCTTTTACTGCATTTTATTACAGTAACTTTGTGGTGAGGTTGCTTGCTTAGCTATAGTAAGATGAAAGCCTTCCAATATTAGAGAGAAAGCCACAACAATCAGATGACCGCTTTGAAGCAAGCAGTGGGTCAGCAGGAAGAAACTATGTGGGTGATCAGGACAAAGTGGTTGAGAACTGGGCAATTACAGTGACACAGGCTTCTGAATTTAGGGTTTAACACAGACTGTTTTGTCACCATCTGTAATAAATAGCAAACTAATCTTTGTGCCTAACATGGACATCCATCTATCCACTTTCTTGTGCTTATCCATTTCAGGATTGCAATCCTTGGGTGTGAAGTACGGCACATCCTGGACAGGTTGGCAGTCTTTAACAAGAAAGAAATCTTAAATTTTCCAGCAGAATGTTAGCTCATGTACTTTCCAATCACCACTATATCATCCGATGAAACTCCATGATATAGTCAAACAGCCACAGGACATGCAAGTAAATGAAATTTCAGTTGGCCTCAATGCTTTAACATTCACATCAGCAGCCATCATTTCTTGCTTGGCTTCTGTCTCTTTGTATGCTTGTTCGAGATGTTAAAAATTATTTATGTTTGATTTGTTTAAATCAAAATGCAAGTAGGGAACACTGCTAAAATTTCAGGATTCATTATATTAAAATGTTCCAGTTCTGCACTTTGAAACTAAAGGTGAATAAAAGTTGCACTACACCGGCTCTTTTTCTGCTTTTGATGACAAAGTTGGAGGTTGAAGGAGGGTGACTGGGTCTCTGTGAAGGTTGGTGATGTACAGTTTTGCCCCTAAAGAGCCACAGAGGATACAGGTGTTCCATCTGACGCCCCGTGGGACCTGAGACTCTCATCAAGCAAAAAGCTGACAAAACACATCGATAAAAAACACACAGTACAGTATGTTCAGCTCACTTGTTTGACTGAGTGAAGTTGTGAGAGCAAGGCAGCGGTGTTGACAATGAGCACAGAGGTCAAATCCACAGCAGCATGCTCCACTGTCTCCTTGACCATGAAATAACTAACAAAGCTACACTGACAAGTAGAGGTGAGTTTTTATAGCAGTGTCCCAGCCTGATTAGCCTGGCGGTTGGCAACAAGCCTCGGCCTCACTTTTCGTTCAGTAACAACACCAACAGGGATCAGCAAAGGCTGAAAAGCTCTGAATGTTGTCCCCCAAACCTGCCAGCGAGCTACTTCAGTGGCATTTAGATAAACCATTAACGCATGCTGTATGCTTTACTGTTTTAAACCATCTACTGCCTGGTAAAGAACACCTTGTGGCTCATTTAGCGCTTATTATTTTCTGTCTTTTTGAAGGTAAACTCAAAGACAAGTCGCAAGTCACTGGAAACAGTCTCAATCATGGCTTTCTTAATCATTTACAGCAAGTAATTCCCCTGTTCGCTAATGAATAAATGCATAAATAACATCATTTATCAGCATTCTTCTTTCAAAACTGTGCAAAACCGAACATATTGTATATACAGTTGTGGCTGTATATATGTGCATAGAATAACCTAATTGATAAATTGAATTAAAGAAAGTTTTAGGTAGACCACTTATTGATTTTAAGATTTACTGTAGACTCTGTGTCTGTACTGTACTGTGCAAATGTATTCAATCACCCTGGTTAGCTTATATTTTGCTTCCAAGGAGCCAAGCTCTTGTGTTTTTTGAGGTGGAGCAGTAGTTCTCCAGGCTTTCTGAACGTCTTGAACCAGTTTCATGTCTATACATGGCAAACAACTCAGCAGAGAACCAATTAAATCATATCTTTGGGCACTTTCTTATTTTTTTGTATATTTGTCACACCTAAATGTTTGTCATTAGACAAAAAATAACACAAGTAAATAAAAAATGCAGTTTCTAATTTAAGGTGTTTTTTATTAAGGGAAAAAATGTGAAAAAATTATTGACCTAATAACTGTTTGGACCACCGTTAGCAGCAACAATTGCAATCTAGCGTTTGTGATAACCAGAGATGTAACGCATTAATGTAATCTGATTACTTTTTTCAAGTAACGAGTAAGGTAAGGGATTACTATTGCAAAAAGGTAATTAGATTACTGTTGCTTTCCCATAAGCACGCTGCGTTACTGCGTTACTTTTTTGCGAGAGTGTCGCATGACAGTGACGTAAGCGAGTGCGACGTTCGTGGCAACAGCTGTGTGCAGATCAACAATGGATAATATATCAAGTGCGGGAGAGAGTATGAGCGTGCAGCGTTTTAAGTGTGGAAGTACTGACCTTACTTTGAGTTTGATTCCATAAAAAGTGACAAGAACACGCGGATTCTTCAACTGACCGTGGCACACCTGCACCAGGGCAAACCTCCGCCTGCCCCACTGCTGCTTTACAGGTGAAAATAGAGCAACAGGACTGCTGAGTCTTTGAATTTTTTTATTTTCTGCTGTGTTTTATGTGCATTTATTTGAAAGACTGAGTGTAAACACAAAAACCTATTTTATTTTATGTGCTGGAATGTGCAGAAAATAGGTTTAAATGTTAAACAAATTTCTTCCAGTCAAAGAATGTTGCATGTAATTAAATTTTTGCTTGATGCGTAAAGTTAAAAGATTAAAATTGATAAAACAAGTTTTAAAAAGAGACTTTTTCCGTTTGATTACATTTTATATGACGGATTATGCAGAAAAAGTAAAATTGGGCTGAAAGATCTATTGCTTTATTAGTTAGGTTGTAAATCATGTTTTTAAAAAGTAACTAAGTAACGAATTACTTTTGAAAAAAGTAACGGGATTAATTTTGGGGGGAAGTAATCAGTAATTAGTTACTGATTACTTTTTTCAAGTAACTTGACCAACACTGGCGATAACTGGCAATGACTCTTTCACAGCTTTGTGGAGGAATTTGGCAGAATTGTTGTGATTCAGCCACACTGGAAGGTTCACAAGCATGAACCCCCTTTTTAAGGTCAGGCAAAAGCATCTCAATCGGATTCAGTTCAGGACTTTGACCAGGCCAAGTATTCATGCTTCATTTTGTCAAGCAGGTTCTATTCAAGTGATTTCTTGATTCAACAGGTCTGCCAGTATTAAAGCCTGAGTGTGGTTAATTCAGTTAATTCATGATTTAAGAAGAGGAGCAATAACTTTTTTGCACAGAACCAGTAGATTTAGATAACCTGCCTCCCTTAATCAATTAAATCATCATTTAAAAGCTGCATCTTCTGTTTACTCAGATTATCTTTGTCTAATATTAAAAGTTGTTTGATGATCTGAAACATTTAATTGTGATAAATATTGTAACAGCAGTCTGGTGAGTGGCTAGTAGGTCCAGCAGGCATGTGGTGTGGACGTTAGCAGGACAACTCGGAGGCCATTCGGTTAAGTAGAACAACAGACCTTTATTTGTCGTTAGCAACATAAGACCATACAAGCCAGGTCTCCACAGCTCTACTCAGCCCATACATACATGTGTGGGGTTAGGTAGTCACCAGCACTAGCCCGTTACAACGGTATGGTTTCTCTCTGATTGCTCGGCTGTAATGGCTGCCACTGCCCTCACACGCACTAGGAGACTCCCCAACTACTACAATTGTAGGACAACACCCCCTAGCGGTGCTATACCACAATAAAAACGGTTGTTACAATGTGCAAAATACTATGAAAACACAAAGGAGGCAAACACTTTTTCACACCACTGTATTTAGCAGAAGTTGAAAAAACACATCATTTGTTGTCATTTCTGTAGTTAAATCTATGAAAAATGCTCAACATAACACAGTTTGACAGGTATACAATTATATTGTTTTTAGTGATGTTATAGATGTTGTCAAAACTGATTATGAATGTAGAAAAGTGGCATCAGATTTTGATCCACCGTTCTGTATCATCTGGACAGTATGTGATTGTCAGCTGCTTTTTCAGAATGACAATCCCAATTACACTGCTAATATAGTAAATGCATACCTGGATAGGAGAACACACAATGGAACACGTCACGGATTGGCCTCCCCAGAACCTGAACCGCATTGTTAGTGAAGCAGGTTCTAATTACCTGGACAACATAAAACACTCTGTGTTTAAATTCTTTAGTTCAGGTGAGAAAAGAAGCAGAAAAAGGCAGCAGTAGTGAGTATTTCTACAGACTCAATGAAATGCCCTGCTGCTCTTATTCCCTCCAGACTCACTCTCATTCCCAGGGGGGGGATCCGGCCAGTTCACTGCACATTCCATGATAAGAGTTAAGATGACAGCCACAGGAACGTAAACTGCTTCTGTTTGCAGGGAAACATCAATCACGAGCAACAGCCGCCTCACAGGTGGCAATGGCCTCTTGTGACCCCAGAGTTCTTCTATACTTTCTCCCGGTTCCTCCTGTGTGCGTAATAAGTGTATGTGGAGTATTTACACTTAAGGTTTACTTTTTCACAGCTATGAAGGTCCAGTAAGTGCAAGGGTGGGAAATTACTTCCAGTCACAAAGCTGAATGCTGTGAATGTGGCAGATAATAAACGATAGTCTGTATTTATATTGCTGAACCTTTTATTGTGGATGTTTGATTGGTGATAGCCTAAAAATAAAGCACAAGCTTTGCAAAAAAAAAAAAGTGATTTAGTGCTTAAGCTTAATTTACAAATTAATTGGAGTAGTGGCACTTACAGTTGACATATGGTGTCTTAGTGTATGGCTCTGCTTTTAATGTCAACAAAAACCTATCAGGGGTACAGAATCCATTTAAGGACTTCATTTATATTTAAAGAAACAGTGAAGTGTTGTAGTAAGGAAAGTCATAAAGTTTAATGGTAGTATTATTAGTGAAAAAAGCAGGGGTTGCTCCAAAGAAAAACAGTCAGCAGTAGATGAGTACCCTGGTTGCAGCAAGAACTCAAACATAGTCCCTGGTTCCCGTCCTTTGTGACCTGACACTTTCCTCATGATTTCATGGGCTCAATCGGTAATTTTAAGCTATATTAGATAAAACATTAGGTAATTTTGGAAATCATGGTCATTTTTACAAAAAGACAGGATTATCTAGGGTATGCTTCTTAAATAACAACAAGTCTAATTTATGATGCATGCTGCTAGTGTCAGGTTAGGGCTGTGTGCAGGAAGGAGTGGTGGTAAGGAGGACCGAAAGTGCAGACGTTCAGCAGCAAGAGTGTACTTCAAAACAGCTTTAATGCTAAACTCAAACAGTAACAAAACTGCAAATCCAAAATAGACAGACAGACAGACAGACAGACAGACAGACAGACAGAACACACAGCAAGATGAGAGTAGATCACAACACGGACACAGAGAAACACAGGGCTTAAATACACAGAGGGAGCAATCAGGGAATGGGTAACAGGAGGGAAACACAGCTGGGGCAAATCAGGCCTAACGAGACAAGGGGAAGCGAAAATAGGTACATTAACATAAGACATGGACCTTCAAAATAAAACAGGAAACATAACACAGACTGAACTTACAGACACAGACTCACAGGCAGGCAACTACAACAGAGGGAACAGAGACGTGGGACCAGGGCAGACACAGACACTGACTGGACACGGGGATATAGCAGACAGGGGAGACAGCAACTAAGGAATACACAGAGACATAAACCATAAGAAAGAACTCTAACAAAAACCCAAAGACTAGAAATGATAAATAATATATAAACTCAAAGCCCTAGGTCAACGACCCAGGCATCCTAACAGCCAGTGCAGGGTCAGTCATGGTAAAATGAAAGTACATCCTCTATCACATTTTACAAGTTTTACATATCAAGAAATAATAAAAATGGGTCTTAAAATTAAGTAAATACAACATACGATGAAAATCAACAACATATGACATAATAATTTGTCATTATTTATTATTATTATTCAGTATTATTTTTCTGTATGACTTTCACTCTCATATATCTCTTCTTTATAACATTTCCTCGGTTCATTAAGGTTCATTCATTTATGCACAGCTCTCTCTCTCTCTCTTGGGTTTTCTTCAGTCTCTGAGAGTATTGACTTGTATTGTCTGACCTTGGTGTGAATTTTCTGAGATGTCTGTTCCTGGGAAGATGGTCAGTTATCTATAATAGTTTATTGTGAGTAATTTTATTCATTGTAAAATTAAGAATTTCACATTATTTATAATGTAGTCATATTTTTTTCAAAAATAGTCCTTATTTTCAGTATCTAAAGCAATAATATTTCCAAATATACTCAAAATATTCAATGTAAAAAAAATAAAGAAGTACAACAGTTTTACACATATGAAACTGAAATGCCAGCTGTAATAAAATATAGACTTAAACAACCTATTCTGGCTGACACTGGATGACATACATGGTCCGACCTCATATGTTTAACACGTGACCGAAACTAAAGTTCAGAAAGAGTCTGTGAAAACTGAAATACACACTTACTGCTTCCATGGGAATTGAGTAAGGAACTGCCAGGTGCTTCTACTTGATTTTGGTTTGGACATTTTGCTGGTCTGGAGCATTTTGGTGAGCATCAACACAATCCTAACACACAACTAATCACTGCACCGCCCTGTAGCACTAACTGCAATGTAAGAAAATCTATTTTTACTTAATGAATAAATTAGATCAAATATAACAATTATGATTCATGTGTAAAATAACTGTAATATGGATCAAATCTACTGGCAGTGAATCAGTTAGCAGCTGTTTGGCATTCTTGTTGTATTTTCACTGTCCTTGGACAATCCATAGGCTTACCTCCAGTTAATTCAGCTGCTGATTAATCTTTTATTGATTCGCTTACAATTGATTGTAAAGCTTGTTGTTAATCCAGAATGCTGCAGTCAGAGTACCAGAAAGAGAGAGCAGATTTCTCCCATATTAGCATAAGTCCAGCATCTAATTTAAGATTACAGTTTAAGACTGTGTATAAACCTTGTGTATAAACCTTGTAATCTCTGGATCCCCTCCACAGTGTGTCTTTTTTCCTGTTTATCTCCCTTCACCCCCAACAGGTCATGGCAGATGGCTGCCCCTCCCTGAGCCTGGTTCTGGTGGAGGTATTGTGATTTGGAAATAATTTGGAAATAAAAGTAGAAATAAAATAAAATAAATGCAACTGATTTAAATTTAAGATCGCCAGATTAGCTCAAGAGCAGTGCATGGATTAGGTTTCCATGTTGGAGGGACATGCATCTATGTCTTACATCACCAACTGGAATGCAAAGTGTCAATGAAGACATAGGTGAGCAAGTTTGGTTTGGAAGAACTTCACAGGCCTGCACAGAGTCCTGACCTTAACCCAGTATAGCACCTTTGAAATAAATTAGAGTGGAGACTGCAGGCCAGGCTTTCTCATCCAACATCAGTGTCTGACCTCACAAATGTGCTTCTGGAAGAATGGCCAAAAATTCCCATAAATATGCTCCTAAACATTGTGGAAAGCCTTCCTAGAAGAGCTGAAGTTGTCATAGCTGCAAAGGATGAACCGGCATCATATCAAAGCCTATTGATTAAGAATGGGATGTCACTCAAGTTCCTTTATGTGTGTAGGTAGACAAGCAAGTACTTTTAGAGATACAGTATCTATCTGCAAAATTATCTTAGAAATTATATTGCGTGATCTTTTTTAATGCATTTTTACAAATATATTAGGGTAAAATAACAGTTTGTTACATGGTTTTATTGCTGAGCTTTTTGTTGTTTCCACTTGTTCTCCATATTTTCCATTTTCTATGTCAGAAACAAAGGCAATACTTCATTTTTCAGAATGTTACCTGTTGGTTAGGCCATTCTCGATATCATCAGCTATAAATGGAAAATATGTTTCCTCTCCGCAGGGCAAACTCCAGCTTGAGCGCAAATACTGTGAGTTCTTATTGCTACCATTTCCCTTTTCTTTCACTTGGCTTGTCAGTTTGTGATCAGCTGCTGTCAAAAGCTTTTATCACAATTTGCTTTTCATCACAGTTTCACAGTCAGCTCTGTTAAGGTGCGTGTGCAGCGAGGTGCTGTTTATTCGTCCCACATGCTACGCTATAGCACAGAAAAGTCAATAAAGTGGAGAAATCCAGTGTCACCAACAATCAGGTGCAAATCTGCTGCAGCAAGGGTGAAGATTAAATTTATTTTAAAGATAAATGGAGCAGTAACAGAAAGTCTGTATGAATTTTAGTTTCTTTGTGTTGACAATTCTTTCAGTGAGGTTAGCTGTGCATCCTATGGGAACATAAATCTCTCTTTACTGAGATCTTATCTTGCTGTTATTGTCCAAACCCTGAACGGAAGCCTGCAGGAATTTGATGTTTCCCATCATGTTGTCATCAGTGAAAATAACAAGGCTGTCGCAGCTTCTGAGCAGGATAAAAGGAAGCTGAGAGAGGATGTCGAATGAGGAAAGGTGTTAAAACATCCAAAGATTAGCACAAACCTACACAGGACATGAGGCCTCCTAATCCCTGACCTCCCAGGGAATTCTGTGAGACAGCGACAGGGATTTGAGAAGTACCTCAACCTGATTTGGCATTCAGAGAGCCTGACAGGATATAGATAATCATCACTTCCTCTGATGACAGGAAGTCAATCCCATCCATAAAATTTTCCAGCTCAAACTTGGCAATTGTTTCTTTTTCAGCATGACTTCTGAAGTTCCTTGTGCCTTCCTCAGGAAGTCTGGGAAAACACTTTGTCCTGCTTGAATATAGAGGGAAGAGGAAACAATAAATCAAGGAAATTAAAGATCAATTCAGTTCAGTTTTATTTATACAGCACCCAATCACAACAACAGCCACCTTAAGGCGCTTATATTGTACACATCTGGAGAATTTTCACTTGTTCCATTGACAGATTTTTTCACTTACTACAAGACATGTTTGCTTGAAATAAGTGAAACAAATCTGCCAATGGAACAAGTGAAAATTCTCCAGATCCAAGATTCACTGTCTAAAAACAAGTTCATATATCTCACTGAAATGTTACTCTGTAGCTGATTATGTCTTATTTTAAGTGTGATGAGATATTTTGACTAGAAATTAGTCAAATATACTTGGTAAGATTTTGAGTTTTTTCAGTGCATGAAGCAAGATCTTGCACGGAGCTGCAGACTCAAGATGACCACACCAACAGTTCTCACGTTCTCTCCAAGCTTCTTGCAGATGGTCTTGTAGCCAATTCCAGCGTTTTGCAGGTGTACAATCTTGTTCCTGACATCCTTTGGCACATTCAGCAGGAAATCTGTTTTGTTGTTTTGTTAAATAACATGAAGATTTCTTGGATGAATCTATATCTAATCTGTCAAGCACCTAACAGCTGAATTGTTTCATGTTGTTTTAACACTAGTACAGTATGGGTAAGTTTTCGTAAATGGGCCACAACCAGTGACAGTGTACCTTGACTCTGTTATTCAGATTCTGGCCTCTCCTGTGAAACACACTCTGACATTTACATAACTTAACATAACTACACACAAACAACAAACAGGCACAACAACACAAGCCTTTCACTGCTGATGAATGCCTTTTTTCAAAGTCATTCAGGAAATATACTAACTTTCTGAGTTCTGATACTCAAAGTGTCTTTTTCCTTCCTCTTGATTGTGGTTTGTATTCATGTCTGCTGCTCTGGTCACTGAGCACAGACATTTTTCTTTAAAATAAAATAAAAAACACACATCATCAGATTAAATGAGCACCTTTTGTTCTTTTACAAAATCCAACCTTTGGCTTTGTCTAGTGAAGCATCTTGCAGCTGCCCCTGTGGCAGACAGAAAAAAATACTGCACTTCTCAGATTAAAATGACCTTTAACCTCATCTTGCACCTTTGAATAATGGTAACAACTGTATCAGCAGCACAAAACCTATAGTGGCACAAAAGCTGCATTCACAGCCTATGCTTCAAGTAAAAATGATGACCTTTGGCCAGTACATTTGGTCGGACTGCAACAATCACTCCCTTACATTATGTCTCTCTTTAATGTAATGCTGTTTCTAGGACAAAGAACAGCATAGCTAAACTGCAGCATCGTTTAGTAAAAGTGACTGTGGTAACCTTTGACCTCTCTTCTCTCCACTCTTTCTAGGCTGCTGTGATGCTAAGTAGAGCATAACAGGCTGGCTTGACAAGGTGGTAAAGTGACAGCTCTGTCAAATCGAGGCTAACGATTTGATTGCCTGCCCCCCCACAGGCAGGCAATGTGTGGATGTGTTTCATTTCACACAATGAAGAGTAAGAATTAGAAAAAGAGAAGGGGGGAGGAAACTAATTTAGCCATTGTCAGCTACCTGAAGCTTACTGCTTCCGTGCACACCCTCCTGGTGAAACATGAAATATTCATGTCATGCATATTTGGAGGGAAAGCCTTTAAAGACTTCTTTGTACATCCTCCTTCATTACAGCATGAAAACAAAGCTCATTCAACCCCCTCCACGTGCAGATCAACCGCAGGTTTTATTCAGCTTTTTGCCTCCTGCTGATTTTTCACCAAA
Source organism: Copadichromis virginalis (assembly GCF_057382275.1). NCBI lineage: Eukaryota > Metazoa > Chordata > Actinopteri > Cichliformes > Cichlidae > Copadichromis > Copadichromis virginalis. The sequence goes on from NC_140636.1 coordinate 10,122,253, forward strand.
AACAACATGAGATCAGGTTATATCTTTTTAAACCCCGAGTTTCTCTCCTGTGTATAGTCTCCATGAATACCTTAATAGAGTTAGACTCCACTATTACAGGTGACAAAATACCACCCTTCTATCCATTTTTTTTCTCAGCCACATCTCACTGTTGCTGCAGTCAGCAGTCTGCAGCAGACGACATCTTCAGAGACATCACTGACATATTCATTTGTCACCAGACACGCTCATTCACACACCTCAAAGGAAGGCTTCTCACTCACTCAGTCACTCCTGTGTGAGTTACCAGTATAAGGACGGAGCTCTGTTTCCTGTCCTGATACATCAAGCTTATTTCAGAATAGGTTTAGACTTAGATTTATCATAGTCCTTTCAGAAATCCCATTTGTGCTTTGTGGCTTAAAGACATCACAATTAAACACATTAATTACACTAACAACAAGAAAGAGCTGCAGTTGAGTCAAATTACTTCACTGACCTTTGAGAATTATTAAAAATATGATTAATTCGTGTTTTAATACTCCTGCACTGTGTTGTTAGGCTATAGGCAACACAATTCAATTCATTCCAAATGTGTTTATATAGCCCAAAATCACAAAAACATTCACCTGATGGCACTTTATAGAGTAATATAAGAACTGTATAGTATTTGTGAAAACCTCAACAATGAGATGACCCACTATGAGCAAACACTGTCATAAACTAGCTGTGTGATGCAGGCAGGGTTGGACCCAAATGCAGATTTGTCAGGCAGGACTTAACACAAGAACACAGCTTTATTGCTGGACACCAGAAATACAAAACTAACTAAAGTGGGAACACACATGAACTAACGAGGCAGGCAGAACACAGGAGGGCAAATGAAGGAACACAGCTGAACACGATCTAACTAATGAGACAGGGGGAAACAAAACTGACACACACTGAGCGTGGAACACAAGATGTGTGTTAATAGAATCAATCTCTGCACTGAATCATACTTGTTATTAATGTCTGTCTCTCTTCCACAGCATGTCTTTTATCCTGTCTTCCTTCTCTCACACCAACCAATCACAGCAGATGGCCCCGCCCCTCCCTGAGCCTGGTTCTGCCGGATGTTCCTTCCTGTTAAAAGGGAGTTTTTCCTTCCCACTGTTGTCAAAGTGCTTGCTCATAGCGGGTCATATGATTGTTGGGGTTTCTCTCTGTATGTATTATTGTAGGGTCTACCTTACAATATAAAGCGCCTTTAGGCGACTGTTGTTGTGATTTCCTGCTGTATAAATAAAATTGAATTGAATTGTCACAATATAACAGGAAACAGTGAGACATAGACTGTCACGAGCTTGACTACAGGACATGGAACACACAGACATAAAAACATATGACGGACCGGGGAGACGAGATGGAACACAAGGAGGAGAAAATGGGAACAGAAAAGGGAAAGAAGACATAAGGACACACATGCGCACATAAACAGAGACGCACAGAGAGGGACACAGAGGACAGAGACACAAGGTGAACCTAACAAACAAGGAAATGTAAACTCACAGGTGTAATAAGAATTAACTCAGAAATAGCCAGTTGAACTTTAAATAATACATAACAGTCACCAAAACACAAAAAACTCAAAATGCTGGGTCAACCAGCAGAACGACAACAAGCACTTGGTAAGAGTGGAAAGGAAAAGCTCCCTTTTAGCAGGATGAAACCTCTGGGACAACCAGGCTCAGTGAGGGCGAGCCACTTTTATCTACAGACTGAGAAAAATAAGAGAGCAGGACAGGGAGACAGGAAGAAACACAAACTACAGCAGGGAGAAAACAGAAGTCAATGACATGCAGCAGTGGAATATCCTGTGTCTTCAGTTTGCTGAGTCAGGCTTCCAGACACAAACACTCACAGCTTTTCTCTCTTTAATATCTTTACTTTATTGTTTTTTAACATTTTCACAGTCTGGTCCATTGGTTAGAGAAAACAAGCAATTTGATAATTTTATGAAACTGTATATCAATGTCTATTTACAGTACATATTTGTTCTTTATTCAATTACAAGTCAAGAGCCTGCAATTTTACAGAGAGAACCCCAGTTATTTCATTAGAGCAATCACTTAGCTTTAATAAGCGCTGTCCATATTATGAGATTTATGTATGAGATGAGCACAAAAGTAGGTACAGTGGGGCAAAAAAGTATTTAGTCAGCCACCGATTGTGCAATTTCCCCCACTTAAAATGATGACAGAGGTCAGTAATTTGCACCAGAGGTACACTTCAACTGTGAGAGACAGAATGTGAAAAAAAAAATCCATGAATCCACATGGTAGGATTTGTAAAGAATTTATTCGTAAATCAGGGTGGAAAATAAGTATTTGGTCAATAACAAAAATACAACTCAATACTTTGTAACATAACCTTTGTTGGCAATAACAGAGGTCAAACGTTTACTATAGGTCTTTACCAGGTTTGCACACACAGTAGCTGGTATTTTGGCCCATTCCTCCTGCAGATCTTCTCGAGAGCAGTGATGTTTTGGGGCTGTCGCCGAGCAACACGGACTTTCAACTCCCGCCACAGATTTTCTATGGGGTTGAGGTCTGGAGACTGGCTAGGCCACTCCAGGACTTTCAAATGCTTCTTACGGAGCCACTCCTTTGTTGCCCGGGCGGTGTGTTTTGGATCATTGTCATGTTGGAAGACCCAGCCTCGTTTCATCTTCAAAGTTCTCATTGATGGAAAGAGGTTTTGGCTCAAAATCTCACGATACATGGCCCCATTCATTCTGTCCTTAACACGGATCAGTCGTCCTGTCCCCTTGGCAGAAAAACAGCCCCATAGCATGATGTTTCCACCCCCATGCTTCACAGTAGGTATGGTGTTCTTGGGATGCAACTCAGTATTCTTCTTCCTCCAAACACGACGAGTTGAGTTTATACCAAAAAGTTCTACTTTGGTTTCATCTGACCACATGACATTCTCCCAATCCTCTGCTGTATCATCCATGTGCTCTCTGGCAAACTTCAGACGGGCCTGGACATGCACTGGCTTCAGCAGCGGAACACGTCTGGCACTGCGGGATTTGATTCCCTGCCGTTGTAGTGTGTTACTGATGGTGACCTTTGTTACTTTGGTCCCAGCTCTCTGCAGGTCATTCACCAGGTCCCCCCATGTGGTTCTGGGATCTTTGCTCACCGTTCTCATGATCATTTTGACCCCACGGGATGAGATCTTGCGTGGAGCCCCAGATCGAGGGAGATTATCAGTGGTCTTGTATGTCTTCCATTTTCTGATGATTGCTCCCACAGTTGATTTCTTCACACCAAGCTGCTTGCCTATTGTAGATTCACTCTTCCCAGTCTGGTGCAGGTCTACAATACTTTTCCTGGTGTCCTTCGAAAGCTCTTTGGTCTTGGCCATGGCGGAGTTTGGAGTCTGACTGTTTGAGGCTGTGGACAGGTGTCTTTTATACAGATGATGAGTTCAAACAGGTGCCATTCATACAGGTAACGAGTGGGGGACAGAAAAGCTTCTTACAGAAGACGTTACAGGTCTGTGAGAGCCAGAGATTTTCCTTGTTTGAGGTGACCAAATACTTATTTTCCACCCTGATTTACGAATAAATTCTTTACAAATCCTACCATGTGAATTCATGGATTTTTTTTTCACATTCTGTCTCTCACAGTTGAAGTGTACCTCTGGTGCAAATTACTGACCTCTGTCATCATTTTAGGTGGGGGAACTTGCACAATCGGTGGCTGACTAAATACTTTTTTGCCCCACTGTACATGGTATTTTATAGTTTTTAACAGGTATTTTGCTCAGGAAACATAGTTGCCAGACATCATATCAACTGTCTCCAGAACAAATCATTTATGTTTAAATGTGGAAAGGTTAGTGACAGTATGCCAGATTTTCTCTTTTCAAATCAAAAGACAAGCCTTCAGCTGGAAAAACAGTTTCCGGACACTATTTGTCTTTATTGGCAAGGATAGTGGAGCAAGAGAGGAAATACTGAGCAAAGAGAGTCATTGACTTGTGTTGCAAACTGTCTGTCTAGGATTCAGACTGGCAACATATTGCTCACCACATTAGCAGCCATGTTTTCCAGAAAGCATGACGCTGCAAGACAGTCTCTCCTGCAAGAGAAAAATTTTGCTTTAAAAAGAAAGGAGGTCAACACATGTATGCAAACAAATGTACCCATAATTCCACAATACGAAGCGGGTGGCCTTGTGTAGCGGAGGCAGGCATGACCCACATGTCTCAAAGTGCCTTTTACCAGCCAGCAGCACTGACAGACAGCTCACAAGCTACAGCTAATTCTAAGCCATTAGTCTCCCACACATCCATCCAGGCCGGTGTGTTCATTTGGCACAGAGCACCGTTTTATTTACAGAGCAATGGAACCAGTAATTTGGCTTCTGCGTAGCACCGCATACTCTGAGCCACCATCTGGACAATCAACTTTTAAAACCCTTGGGGATCCCTAAAAAAGACATCCACATTGGTCCCTAATGGACATAAATGTCCATTCCCCAAAAAGTGCAATAAAAATCTTATGTATTAATATTTTTTTCCACTTTAAATTGGTCAGTCTTTTAAAACTACTTCTCCCTGAAATATTCATATAAAGTTTTAATTATATTTTCGTTGTTTTAACCCTTTAAATCCCAGTTGTATTACATGAGCGCCCTGTTTTTTTAGCCCCAAAAAACAAAAAAACTAAATATTTTCCAAAAAAAACATTTGAAGTAATATTTGATTGTTATTATAATTAGGCCTTTAGATGGGTCAAAGATTGGCACCAAAATTCATTTTGACCTGCCATTATTTTTTTTGCAGGAGCACATTAAAAAATGCATGCCTAAGGACAATTCCCCAAAAAGTGCAATAAAAATATTAAATATTAATTTTTTTTTTCACTTTAAATTGGTCAGTCTTTTAAAACTACTTCTCCCTGAAATATTCATATAAAGTTTTAATTATATTTTCGTTGTTTTAACCCTTTAAATTACAAAAAAACTAAAAAAAAAAACTAAAAAACTAAATATTTTCCCAAAAAAACATTTGAAGTAATATTTGATTGTTATTATAATTAGGCCTTTAGATGGACTAAAGATTGGCACCAAGAGTCATTTCGATCGCCTTTTATTTTTTTTTTCAGGACCAGAAAATGGTCTCCAGGCGGCAAATGCTCCTCCTCTAGGCCGAAATAAGTGCATGTTGCCGGGGTAAGTCGCGACGATCACCGGGGCACGATCACCGGGGACTGCTTTTTCCAGCCCACACGTCCGATACCACGTGACAACAAATACGTCATTTCCTGTTGACTAAAAAAAAAAATGCACCCTCTCATGGTCCTAGGGACCAAAAAATGGTCCCGCACGATCAGCGGGCGAAGCCGCTGCTGCACACCGGAAATGAGGCTTCATTTCCGGCAGGTCTGTCCAAGCAGCCCGCTGTTTTCCAGCAGAGGTCAAATGTGAAGCAAGGGCGCCACCCGGTGGACAAATAAAAAAATTACAACTCTAAGGCCTGTAGTCCAAAACGAAACCTAAGCTGGAAACCTGACGATCCCTTTGACCGTAATTTTTCTGGCGTGAAAAATAGCGTTTATAATGGGTTTCAATGTGGACATTTTTGTCCAAAGGGACTAAGGTGGATGGATTTCTGTAACTTAGCCATTTTAGGCTGATTTAATGAATTGACACCACAATTAAAAAAAATAAGTAAAAAAAACATTCTTTGACAAATTTGGCTATATTCCACTCAACACAGTGAAGATGGTTTAAAACTAAAAATGAAAAAGACAATAAATGTCCTTAAGAACCCCCTTAATACAAGAATATCCACCTTAACAGTCTGCTCACTTTGGTGTAAAGTCTCCTTGTGAATCACCACACTCAGTTGCTATATTTCAATATAGATGTAAATTCATTCTTCAAGGCCCGGAAGTCTGATGGATCCCAGATTGAGGGGTTACAAAAAGACAAAATGCTGTTAGCTTTGATTAATTTATTCATTTTTAGGGTTGAAAATTTGATTTGATATAATCATACACTACCATCATTGCAGTAATGTAATGAGGAAATAATAAAAATGTAATTCAACACTATTAAGTGTTCTTCCATGTGAATTCTAATTAGGGATTGAGAGAAAGCTCTTGTTTTACATTACCAGCACTGAAACATCGACCCATGATCATACGACAGGCTTACAAACAACAAAGTTGCCAACCCAGATATACTAATGTGTATCACACATATCGACAAGTTTGGTAAATCATCTGAAAGGCTGTATGTAGCAGTCTAAATGTCTTGCAGCTGTAGCCTGTATAGGTTTGAACCTTTGCTAATTTTCATAAATATGTAGGTGTGCTTGGCTTCTCCCTTTATCTCCCAGAAAAGGTTTTGCGGAGGAGTTTGACTTGCCTGCACACTTAAGATGCACACACCACCTCTCTTTTATGTTGGACTTCTTTCTTTGCACATACTTTAGACAATATTGAGCCTCCACATTTGCATTAAAAGATTGCAGATAGAGCTATCCTTCTTCAATCTGAGAGTGCCCCTGCACAAAGGCAGTTTTATACCCAGTACCCACACAATGCCTGTGCTGTACCCCTGAGATGAACTGGAAAGCTGACTGCAAGCCAGGTCTTATAACCCAACATCATTGTGGGCTTAAGTCTATTGTGGCTGAATGGGAGAAAATCCCTCCAGCAGCTTCCAAAAGCTCATTGAAAGCTTGAAAGCAGAAGAGTAGAAACTGTTATAGCTGCAGATTACTGCCTATAGCTTTAAAAGGACATTAAAGGATAACATATGGGTACTTCATTGAATCTCTCGTGTATGTTTTGTTTCAAACAAGTTATTTTATATAGCCAAAATTATCTGTACATATACCTTTGGTTATATAATGTGATTCTACCTACATTTTTCTGGCGTCTTTCCCAGGTCGTTTTGATCCTGCAAAATCTATGGCACATTTGAGAGTTCATATTTCATGCATGCAGAAGCAAGAACAACATTACTCTGCATTCTGGAAAATATTTCAAAGGTATTTTGCTTCACAAGAAGTATTTCAGTGTGTGACTGTTTTCAATCAGTTGTATTTGTGAATATTTTGCAATCGTCAACTGAAGTCTTGATATATAATTCATACCTCTCCACCGAGAGGAAAACATTTTCAGGGGAAGCTCTGTGTCAAAATAAAGCAGGTTTGCTTACTTCCTTCTCACCCAGGAGGTTATCTCACTCAGCCGGCTTAAAATAGAGCAAAGTCAGACTTGGCACCGTGACGCTTCAGGGAAACCAGGAGCTGCTTCAAAACCCTGAATTATACACTGTAGACTGAAATGTGCTTTTTTTCATCTGTGACACAGTTTGGATGTTTGAAATGTTGTCCAAACAAATGAAAAAATCAGACCATCTGAAAACAGATGTACGTTTTCATATTTAGAGCCAGAGTACTGGCAGGGGGTTGTAAATTGACTTTAATGTCTGCTTCCTGCAGAAACACCAGGCTCTTTGAGTTTGTTGAAAAGGTCGTTTGTGGTATACTATACCCACAAGTTCAGCCGCTAGTTAATGTCAATATTAACGCAGATAAATATGTATATGAAAGGAGTCCGACATTAGTCACAGACTCAGTGAAGCTCACTTCTGTTCAATGACAGCGATACTGAGGTGATCTGTTAAGGATATCCAGAACTTTTCTGTTTTTGCCACAGTTAGCTGCTGTTAGCCAGCGTTAGTGCAGTGGTCTTTGAAGTGAATCTAACATTGTTGGACTTGAATACTTAATGAATAAATTGTCATACAATGTGAGAATGTAATCAAAATGTGATTTTTAGGACACTCGAGCCGAGAATTAGCTGGCATACCGTTATGCTAACTAATGCTAGGATAATGTTTGTTGATGTATAGCAGGCACATTGTCAGCTGTCTGGAGACGGGAAGTTTGCATATCTTAGCTGCTGATAATAGTTCGGTACAATATCAAGAATAAATTAGCATGTTTATGCACATTTTCATGTTTTACAGCCCTGTGTCCAGTCCAGGAAATGAGGCTTGAGGTGAAGAGAAAGACGATCAGGCAGAAATGAGGGAGGAAAGAGAGCAGTGGTGAAGGAGGAAACAAACATAATGAGAAAGAGGTGATAAAAATATATGTGTGCAAATGTTAAATGGTAATATTTTTGTAATCTTTAATTTAAAATTAACTTGGATGAGATGTAGCATGTACGTTCTATTCTCTAGCAACATACATGAAAGACAATTAAGCAGAATGGTGATGTCCATCTCAGACACTGTATTCAAGGTGATAGAGCAATATGGCAGCTTCCACAAACCAGTTGTCACTTTTAATGGATTAATTTTAGGTTTCTGAGAATTCATCAGAATGTTAGAAAAGTAATTAACAACTAATCAGTGTATATTTATGAGTACGTAAATCTTTTTTTATTAAACAACCAAAGGAAAAAAAAATTACTGTACTTGTTAATGATAACATTTTGAGATCCACAATAAGTTACAGATACCACAGTGTGTATGTATTTAGTCAAATTCCCAACAGAACAAGGAGTTTCCTTTACAATTTGATGCACTTCTCTATCAGGTATGACTTCACATTTCTGTCATATCTGAATTCTGTTTGCCTTTAACTGTTGCTTTTTTTTGGTTAAATGTTTGTAATAATCCTATTTGATGGATGCTGCTGTTATATCACCGTGGCAGATTTTGTGGATTTTACTGGTTTCTCTGTAAGATTTCCAAAACACAAAAGGTGAGATTTTTCTTTTAATGGGGTTCTGATCTCGTGGCATAAAGCTGACCACAGGGACTTTCTGCCTGGTGAGCCACCGCGCTGTCAGAAATCAGCACTAATTACTGGCAAGCTAAATCTCCCCTCCCCACCAGAAACAACTTAAATCAATTACCCATATTCCAGACGGCTGAGCTCAACCCTCATCCTCTTTCTCACGATCCTGCAAAACTGTGGGAAGACAGTTTGGTCACCCCTCTACCCCATTCCCACCCCATCCCAATCCTGAGGCTTCATTTCTCCCTTCCCATTTCTCCCTTTCTCTTTTTTCTCCTCTGTCCTTGGTGGCTTTTGCAGACAGAGCTATAATCTATACGCTAAGCAAACAGTCCAACTTCTGTTGGAGACACCTATTGTTACTCTGAAAGATTATTAAACTGGTCACACACATCAGGTAGAAGGAGAAAGCAAATACAGTGAGAATGTGTCCTAAGTGACCCCGCAGCTACTTCCAACTTGGCAATTTCTCCACTGTACTCAGTGACTTTCCACAACTTCATTTCTCCAAAGTGAACAATGACAAATAGGTAGGCAGATATTAACCTGATGGCAAACACTGGATGTCAGCCAAATCAGCCACAGCTCATAATGATGGACTATCTTCTGTGACAGCAGCTATATAACAAATAAGTTAATAAAACCTCTAATGAAAATTTATTTCGTTTATACATCTAATTAAGTCATTATTAAAGTCATGTAAAGGTAGAGTCAGTCTATATTGAGGAGCTTGTAATTCTAGGCAGATATCAGCATCCAGCTTTTGTTTTAATGGTGTTTTTACAGCTGGTTTTTCTTTTTTTTGTCTCTGCTTATTTTTGGCTTGAATAAAGCTAAATCTACATTTATACACTCTACAACACTGTAACAAAGTGTAACGTAGGGTCACCAATGTCTGTGCTCACCAAAACAGCGACTTGGCCACTAATGTATGATATGATACTATTCTCCCCATTAGTCTGCACCCATTAATCCTTAAAAACTGACCTTTTTCCCTACAGATTTATTCAGAATCTTAAAATCAAGTATTAGGATTTCACTGTAATTAAACAGATGTGCCTCTGACCTATCACCTTTTCACAAAATTTAAATAGAAATTAGTAAAGCGTGCTGTTGCTGGCATGTTTAAGATCCCCCAAACATCACACTGTAAACTTGTTACAACAACACATGCAATATAAAGACTGCGCTCTCAATCTGCTCCAGAGGTAACACCGCAATTAGCCATACTGTTCCTAATGACTGCACATTTGCACAGCCTCTGTGTCCACTCCTAAGGGGTGCAATCAGTGGGTCTTTTTCATGTGAGTGCCATTAGTGTCAGAGGTGGTTGTAGCAAGTAATTACAGTGCAGTCTGCAGGTATTCTGTTTGTTATGTTGGAATTGTAATGGCTTAGTAGACTTTAAAAGAAAAAGAAAAGATGTGACTGTGAGGTTAAAATACTGAGTTTCAGCTTTAGTTTGGAGGTGTTTACAGGTCTGTGAAAAAAATAGGAAATGTGTCTTTACATCTGACTAATGCAGCTGTGTGAAGGTTAACTCACCACTACAACCCTAATTCTGAAAAAGTTTGGTCACTGCGTAAAACCGAAATTCGAACAGAAGGCAATGATTTGCAAAAATTCATAAACTCATATTTTATTCACAGTCAAGTATAGAAAACATATCAGATGTTGAGCCTTGAACCACTTTAAGGAAATTATTGTCTCATTTTACATTTGATGTTAGCAGCATGTCTCATAAAAACTGGGACTGGCCCATGTTTACCACTGTGTACCATCCCTTTTAACAAGAGTCTGTAAATGTGTGGGAGCTGAGGAGACCAGCTGCTGGACTTTTGGAAGAGGACTGTTCCATTTTTGTCTGATAGAGGACTGTAGCAGCTCAAGATTCCTGATTTTTATTTCTTGTATTTTTCTTTTCTTTCCTTTTGTCAAATGCTTTCTGTTGGTGAAATGTCTGGACTGAAGGCAAGCCAGTTTAGCAGCTGGACTCCTCTACTGCAAAGCCATAGTGTTGTACCAGACGTGGGATGCAGTCGGCTGTACACACGCTTTGGGAGTCAAAGCCAGAGGGTGTGTACAGTCAGGAAACAGTACCTGAAACGTGGCTGACTTTGTCTATGTGGAGCCGTCAAACCTGCAGCCCTGTATAGAACGTCTTTGGGAGGATGACGCAGGTGAGAAGTGGCTCTATGGCTGTTGGTTCTACAGACCCAGTGAAACCTTTCACTTGGCCACACGCAAGTTTCTGGAAAAAGAAGTCTTCAAGAGTGACTACTACAACAAAGTGCAGGGCTTCAGAGCTGAGGACATTTATTTACGAGAATCCCGCTACACTGCCAGGATCAAATTTACATTGTCCTGCTGAAATATTCAAGGCCTTCCTGAAAAAGACATTGTCTCCGTGGGAGCATATGTTGCTGTAAAACCTGTAGATTCCTTCCAGTGATGGTGTTGCCTTTCCAAATATTCAAGCTGCCAATACCAGAGAGACTGGTGCACATCCTCACCATCGCAGATACAGGCTTTTAAACTGAATGCTGATAAAAAGCTGGCTGGTTCCTCTCCTCTTTATTCTAGAGGATTTAGCATCAGTGTTTTCCATAAAGAACTTCAGGAAAATTTCTGGATGATAGAGCTCTACCCTGCTTTTGTGGATGTCACGTTTACAGACAGTGATATCTGGAAGTGTTCCTCGGCCAAAGCTGTGAATTTTTTTATGCAGCACTGCCTCAAAAATCAAAGATCACATTCATGCAGGGCTGTGAAAGGACATCAGATGTCCGACAGCATTAGGAGTTTCTTTCACTGGAACTAAGGAGCTGAGCTGAGCTCCTGAAGAACAACCCCACACCATAATCCCCCTCCACCAAACTTTACACTTGGCTCATTGCAGTCAGACAAATACTCTTCTCCTGATGGCTGCCAAACTCAGACTCATCCATCAGATTGCCAGACAGAAAAGGATGATTTGTCACCCCAGAGAGCACGTCTTCACTGCTCTAGACTCTAGTGGCGTTGTGCTTTACACCACTGAATCCAGCACTTTGCATTGCTCTTGCTGGTGTAAGGCTTGGATGCAGCTGCTCTCTATGCACTGTTCTTGAGCTAATCTGAAGGCTCCATGAAGTTTGGAGGTCTGCAGCAATTGATTCTGCAGAAACGTGCAGACATTTGTGCACCTCAGCATTCACTGACCCCACTCTGTGATTTTACGTGCCTACCACGTTTACTTAGTAGTGAGAAAATTTCAGCACTGGACTTGTTGCACATGTGGCATCCTATCAGAGTACGTGTGGCTGCAATCAAATTTAAAATGAGCTGATATTTTTCATGAAACAGTAAAAAGGTTCAGCTTTTATGTCCTATTGTGAAAAATCATTGCATTGTGTTTTTATTCATATTTTACACAACATCCAACCTTTTTTTGAATTGTACTTAAGCACAGGGCAATGTATACTAACATTGTGCCAGGGAATCCCACACCATTAAATTCTCTTTGAGTAAAAGATTTTGATCAGTTTGAGATTATAATCTACTAGCAGATTTAGTACCAGTTACACTCTACTCATGTTAGCAACTCTGTTTATTAAATTGGAGATTTATTTTGCTTATCCCTGCAGAGGAAAAGTTGTTGCTGCAGCAGAAAAACAGGATTCAGCAGGGAAACCAAACTAGAATAGCAGCATACAAACAGAATGTGAAATAAGCAGGAAAATGGAATATAAACGACCGCTTGGTTATGTAAACACATTGTGCTGAGACTTTCAATATGTTAAGCAGGCTGCGAGGTATGGAAAGAGTATCTACGACTAATAGTTTCGCCTTTACTTTCACATTTTCCTGTTCAGCTGTGTAAAAGTAAAACTCAGGAACGTGGTGGCAAGTATAGTGAGTATAGTGTTGTTAGATATCAGTATATTTCTCTCTGAGTTCTTTGCTGACTATCAGTGTCAGGGAAAATGAAAGTGACAGTCATCATCGTCACCTCCTCCACTGTGCTGAACCTAAGTGAGCTGAAGTTAGTTAATAATATTGTTGTTCTTTAGGGAAGCAGATTTAAACAATCAGGGAGTTTTCAATGTTTTTTTTTTCTATGCATCAGGCCTCTCAGCTGAATCAAGTTTGTAGTGCTGCATGAGAAATTTCAATTATTTGTCATTCTGCTACATGTTGAAATCTTAACCAGGCTTCATGTATGCACAGCTAAGATCTTTAGTAGTGCGATTTCTTTGGGGGAAAGCACTTTACCAGCCCCCCTCCATCTCCAGTCAAAAGTAATTAAAGCCAATACAGCAAATAGTGTTTGGGAGGGATAGTTGTCTTCATAAAAGTAGCTTTTGCAGCTTTTTTCAGCTAACACCAAAGTCGACTGTGATTTCAAAATAAAATGGAAAATAGCAACAAGAAAGTTTTATTATTAACTGTCTGGAGTCGTGCACAAAAACACTGATCTCATATGAGAAAGAGCATTGTACAAGATTTACTGTAGCTGCTCGCATATCAACAACATTAAAGAAGCAACAGGTTGACACTAAGTGTTAACTAAGTAACAGGAGTTAGGTTATTAGTTTAAAAGGTCCTCAAGTATGTCTTAAGTGATTATTAAGAGAATGGCATTCGGGGAAATATTAAGGGATCAACAGTTTATAGAAACATAAACGTTAGCATGTTATTGGCCACCATACTGTTTTACTGTATGGACAAACAGGCATCAATCTACAAGGTTTGTCTGCTACATCAGGCCTAGAATAAAACAGCTGAAGCTGTTTGTAATGAGGCCATCAGTGGCTGGAGTTTGTGGATTGCCAGTCTCAGAGGTAGTCCTAGCCTACACTTGGAGGCAGGACCATGTGTGGGGCTGAGGTCATCCCAGAAATGCCAGTGGGATTTGTGAGCTCTGTGGGTCATGGAAGGTGGATGCTTCTATGTTTCAATCAGAAAGAAAATCATTTTGAAAGTAAAAAAACTGCTGATGAGATATTTGAATTATACATGTTAAGAAAAGTAAAGCTAATTTTAGGCTCCACTGCTGAGTGCCTGTGTTTACATGTGATGACATGGCATGCCGCCGTAGACTTTAACCACGTGTTAGAAATTTTGGCACAAAGGAACCAGAAATACAAAAATGCTTGGGTTGTCGCTCAACATCAAATAAATAAATAAGTCAATCTAATATCATTTAGATGGGTTGACCGCAGTTTAATGATTGACTGAATTTAAAACAGATATGACCGCATAAGCAGCTGTAATCCAAGCAGAAAGTTCCCACTGTGGGAATGCAGCCAAATGCTTATTGGGAAACATTTTTGGAAGCCGTTCCTTCCAGGCAACGCTGCCCGTGTTCACTCTGCATGAACTCTACTGTAATGGAGATGCTGGTTCAAATACAAGACATTTGGCATGGAGGATGTTTACAGACATCCTGGCTAGAAGCTAATTTTTATCCCTTGTTAAAAATAAAAAGCAGACATGTTTCTGTTATTCTGCTGTTTGACTTCATGTGTATTGTGTGTATTTTTCACCAACCTGAGGGCAGAAACACTGAAGTCTTTCCCTTTCCCGTGCAGACAGACCGACAGACAGTGTGGGAGGGGAGCGAGGGGAACAGGGGATGTGGGCGTTGGGTTTACCAGACTGGGGGTCCTGTCTGCAGGGAGATGGGCTATCCATCCAGCAAAGCCCCTGGCATGTTCTATCTATGGCAACACAACAGACACTTCAGAAAACCCCAGATCTGGTATCCTCGCCTCAGACGGCTGCCGGTGTGGGAGGAGGAGGAGAACTTCTGCGTCTTGGCTCTCTGAAGCACCATAAATAACAAATATGTGGGCAGCTTGGAGAAAATCATCCAACCACCAAATTGGAAATAATAACTGTTTTTTATACTTTGTTACTCTATTAGTCTTCTCAGTCTGCTTATTGCCCCCAGTCTGCTGTGTGTCCGTTCAAACTCATACATCCACATTTCCTCTTTGTCTAAGTACCATAGTTGAATTTCTTATCCTGAATGTCCCCTGTGGTTTACGCCACATTATTAGACAGCATTGCACGCTCGATGCCAGTATCTTCACTCGTGTGCCACAATAAGCTACAAAATTGGTTGTCAGAGATATTTTGACCAAGTTCGAGCATTTTGTCTGTGCTGGAATTCCAAAATGCAATGGCCCTTGAGAGTAAAGTGTGCTCTCAATCTCGCTGTTCCCAAATTGTCCCTCCACCGTGTCCAGCCTCACCAGCTGTGCACACACAGAATAACATTTAGTCTGATTTCAACAGCCAGATACATTCTGCTCTAATTAATGGCTGAACCAGGCACCATACCAAGCAGGTAATGTTGTTATTAATAATAACCTAAAATTTCACAACATAAGCTTCAAAGTTAATGAATGAGCCAGAAAATTACCACAAATTCTAGAGTAATTTTCAGATGTAAATTATAACATTCAAATAAATTCAGATGGAATTAAACAAAAAAATGCAGCAGAATTGAACCTCTTAATAATGCAGACATTCATTATCACTATAATCAACACTGAAATCACACCAACACTTAAGCAAGTCAACTGGTAGGGGCAACTGTTGGAATAATAGACACTGAATAAATGCGGAACTGTTGAAGCTGTCATAGGATGCACGCATGGTTGTAAAGCCAAATGCAGACAGTTTGGTCAGGTGGCTTGTCAAACTATGATATACTGTACAAGCTGCTGTTAAGGTTTGTCATCTGTTTTAACAAAATGCACTACAAACACGTTCAGTAAATGTTAAATGTGTTAAAATAGGAAGTGCATGACTTACTGCACTGCAGTAAACTGCATCTGATTGGAACATTGACTGGTTTGGGCTCGTGATTCTGGCGACAGAAAGCTTGCTATCGCTGTGTGTTGGAAGCACTGCCCTGTTTCTGCTCATTTAGCATGTGCAAATTCAAGCACTTTCATAATGTTTGCTTATTTGTATATAGGATGAAGCATTTTTGTGACTTTTCTGATAGGCAGAAAGACCTGAAATGTGACCGAAGGGAAGACAGAATAAGGTCAGAGCAGCCTGAAACAGCCTGAAAAATAAGCAGGCAAACCTGTGCACAAAGCAAGGAGATGGTGGGATTTTTATTAGAGACATAAAGACAAGGATAAGTATACTGAGGTGAAAAAGTGGCTCACTGAAAAAGAATGCCCTCCATCTAGATGCTTAAAAGTGTAAATCAGCTACCAAGTTGACGTATCCGAGTCAAATAGAGTTCACACAATGCAGTATGTCCCACATCAGGAAGGCTTTGCCTTTGTCTTTGTGTTGCTGTATATACAGAAAGTGTAAAAAAAAAAAAAAAGGCTTTTAGGATGATCACAAATGCATACTTTCTTAGGTTAACATTGGTAGTGCCACACTGTAAATGTTATAAATATCCATAATTTAGTACTGCAAATAACAATAAGAATAATGACACACAAAAGTGTCAGTACCAGCTGTGCTGTCTTTGTCTCATCCAGTTGGCATACAACTTCACACAGCACGACTGCAGACACGCCATCTTTCACTAGCAGCTGGAGTAACTCAGGTTCACAGCACTGAACAACTCTCAATGAAGAGTTTTGTAACAGCAGTCACACTCCCATTCCAGCAATATTGAAGTATTAAACAGTTATCATAAACATTATCCTGGCTAGCACACATGCTAATGTTAGTCATTTAACTATTAGCAATTACCTGATTACCACATAAGCCATCTGTGATCATTAAGGTAGCAGCTATGGCTAATAATATTAACATAACATTTATGTGGAAGCTAGGCAGCAGACATTATCAGTCCTGCCCATCTGTAAAGTTATTAGGCAATGTTCATTTAAAGGGAGAAAACAATTATTGGTAGCTAACCTTTGACCGCCAATGAAAATTTGGTGCTCAGTCACAAAAGTCACAGCACTGTTCACTTGCTAGTTCTGACTAATGCTTAATATGCATAATCTTTGATGTACAAACCCAATTTATGAACTTTAGTGTAAAATTTAAGGGTTTGCAAATTTCACAAATTAATACTTTATTCACAATGTAAACCTAAAACATTTTACTGTTTCATGAAAAATCTTAGGTCATTTCTAATTTGATACATCTTTAAAAAAAGTTGGGACATGGATAATTAAAGGCTGGAAAAATAGGTGGATTGAAAAGAAACAGCTGGAAAGACATTTTGAAACTAATTAGGTTCACAGGCAACAGGTTAGTAACATGACTGGGTATAAAAATAGCATCGGAGGGAGGTTTCTCATCAGAGAGAGCTTTACCATTATCTCTGTTGGTGTGGAAATTCAACAGAGATATTGAGATGAGGTGTGAATATCAATCCAGACTTTTCACTTATTTTAAACACATCACGAAAAGAAAAATAAATCAAAGACAACCAAAGACTGGAATCCTATATCTGACAAGAATGGACAACATTCCTCTCCCAATAGTCCAACAACTGGTATACCCATTTATGGACTGTTGTTAAATGAAGAGTGGATTCTACAAACTGGTAAACATGGCGTGTTTTCTTTAGGCGTGCTGCTGCCATCAAACTCAAAATGAGATCATATTTTTAAGAGCATTTTCTCAGTTTAAGTATTCAATATGTCTTAAATGTTTCATTGTGAGTAAAATAAGGGTTTATGAGGTTTTCAGTTTCCACTATTTGAACTACCATAAAGAAGCATATAAACCATATAAAGTCTTGTATTAAAAGCTGGAATTAGGTAATGAAACTTTTGCATAAAAAAATGCATTAACTAATCTAGTGAGAAAATAACAATTTCAGCATTTCATTGTACATCAAAGCCAAGGATGATTGGATAAACAATAATTAATAAACAGAACAGAATTCCTATTACATTTCCTTGTTTTCCAAATATATCCTCACAGCAGGACATGAAATTAACACGGCTTCCAGCACTTGTTTTAATAAATCTCTATTTTTAATTTAAGCTTCTGATTCTATTTAGCAACTAAAATTGCGGTGTTTCATCTCAGTTAGAGGATTTCTTTCGTTTGTTGTGTGTCATACCTTTTTCTCACTGAATGCTGCTGTATCTGCTGATATCCAGCATCACTCACACTCAGTAAAATGCTGCTGACAGACAGAACAGCATTGCATTAATCTCCTGTCATTATCGTTGGCAGTTGGCAACACACAAATTTCAGTTTTTCTTATTTTCCAGACGGTCAACGGTGACGAGACCCAATTATGTCCTAGTTATTACAGGCTCATGACAGGCTGACGAAAATGGAAAGCCGATTCGATTCAGAGATTATCTAGGACTACCTTCATCGATGGATTGATGTGGATGAATGTCCACATCTCACCCATGTGTTTTTATTTGTCCCCTTTGTTCACTGTATTGGAGGCCACGATGAAACCAGATGGTCAGATACAACCAGTCAAAAAGACAAGCACATGGATTCAGACTAAAACACAGGCTGGAGCTTTAATGCTGTAAGTTTGGCAGATTGCCTAATTTCTCATTTTTTCTCTTTAGATTCTCATTTTCTTTATTTTTTCTCTTTCTTTTTACACTAATAATATTTAGGTACCTTCACAGACCTGTAGGCAAAGAACACTGTTTTGGGTGTTAGCTTATAGTGTAGTCTTGTAGACCTGCTGCATTTGGTTGCATGTGGGTAGGTAACCTCAATGAAAAACAAATAATAGGTTGGATTTGTTGAAATGTAACCTTGAAAACATCTACATAAGCTTTTTATTGGTTTTTGCATTTGTAAACAATGACAGGCAAGCACAAAATCTGAGCCAGGAAAAAAGCTAGCTACCATGGAAGCCATTGTTCCCAGTTAGTAGACTGGGCATTAGCTCTCACTGATAAACAACTACTAAATAGATTATGACTGAGTCACCATCCTGAGTAATGGCAAACCCATAACTCAAAGTAACAATTGATGTTTCTGTTAACAGATGGTTGCAACTCAAGGCAACTTATGCAGCTAGCTAGCATCTATGTTTCAAATAATGTTTCACGACTAGCTAAACACTGTTGCCTCAAAGGAAGAGGTTCTGTGAGAGGTTAAAGCTAACCAGTAGGTCTTGAGTTCAAATCCACTGTCTTGCCAGGGCCTTTTCTGTGTGTGTGTGTGTGTCATGTTAATTGGTGATTCTAAATTGGCCTTAGGTGTGAATATGCGTTTAAATGGTTGTCTGTCTTTCTGTGTTCCCTCGGCTCCCACACCCCCACCCAAATAAGTGCCAGGAAGTGTATCAGTACAAATGTAAGGTGGTTTGATTTTATTAGCAACTTAAATAACCTTTTTGTGTATGTTACAATAATGTGATGTCCACAAAGTAAGCAGATTTCACATTTTGCAGCTCTATTGATTGTTAATCACTCAAATAAAAATCAATCCCTTACTGTTTTTCCCACCTTCACTGCCCTGATTGGCTGAGGGACAACTACTGTGTGTCCTGTGCAAAATGACACTGCGGGGATTTTTATTCAATTCAATTCAATTCAGTTTTATTTATACAGCACCACATCGCAACAAGAGTCACCTCAAGGCACTTTCTATTGTAAGGTAGACCCTACAATAAAACATACAGAGAAAAACCCAACAATCATATGACTCCCTGTGAGCAAGCACTTTGGCAACAGTGGGAAGGACAAACTCCCTTGTAATAGGAAGAAACCTCCAGCAGAACCAGGCTCAGGGAGTTGGCCATCTGCCACAACTGGTTGGGGTGAGATGGTGGACCTAAAGTTGATATGCCCTTAACTCATATGTTGCAATCACTCAAAAATTTAAAGGAGCCCCCCTTCAAGTTACTCCAACATGTCAGCTGACAGTGTCACGGCTCTGACTCCTGGTGACTCAGTCACATCACTGCCCGTAGAGCTAAATCGACTAATGTTAAGCAAAAAATTAAACAAAAGAAACAAAATGTGGAAGTTACATTATTCGAGTTTCTCCCTCCCACATTTAAGGTTAGACTAGCCACATTCAGTTATTTATCATCATTATTATTATTATTAAATGTCATCAGCTCCTCTCACCACTGCATTTTTCTCCCTCTTCCTCATTTTTCATCTGTCACTCCCAAGAATAACTCCTCGATTTTCACTGAGTGTCTTTCCTTGTTGTCATTGAGCTTGTTTAAATAGAGTCATGCAGGCTGCTTGTGAGGGGAGCGAGTGGATTCTGATGGGGCCTCCATAGGGAAGTCATGTCTTTCCTGCTGTCATTGCAAACTTTGCACATTGCCACTGCTGTAGTTTGATGTTTGTTAGCCTTCGGGGCCCCTCTGACTCGCCTGGTGGCAAGCAGTGCCTGTATTTGCACTGACTTCCATCTTTAGCAAATAATTATTTAGTACTGGGGAACACCCCAATTAATCTGCTTTGTTTGTTTGTATGGTATTATTTTTCTCCTATAATACTGTGAGACAGTGAATCTTCTCACCACAATTAATTCTACAGTCATTTCGGTATACGCTGTGGTTTGGCACTGGTAGTAGTAAAACTAGTAAAATCGTTTTTGAATGAAGAAAAATGCTCAAAACTGTGACATTTGGTTACTAAATGTCCTGTATTTCATACGTCCTTTCTTCCACATTTCTCAGTTTTTCCACTTTCCTTTCACAAATTTGCTTCCTCTCTGTATCTATCTGTTTATCCCTCCTTCGCTATCTTTACCATCCAAGTCTGCCAGCTCCCATGCAGATCTGAGCTTGGGCAGATGGTCACGAGCGAAAGTGTTTACTTGCACGCGGGCCCTAACAAAACGAGCAGATGCCTGCAGAACTGCAGCTCCCCTCCAGTCACCATGATACTGAAACAGGCCCTGCAGGAGGAGAAAGGAAAGGAATCAAAGAGGAGAGGAGGAGAGTTAGATTAGCACTTAAAGGAAGGAAGGAGTTTGTTTTCTCACACTGAAATGCACGTTATTACATGCTCTTAGTGAGTGCCAAACCTGACTTTATTTAGTTTCTTTTGCATTTTCACGAGTCTGAAATTGTCATCTTGGTTTTCTTTCTTTCTGTGTCTCTTCTAAGCCTGCAGAGATTTCGAGGTTTGCTCTGACAAACACAGATCTTCCAACTTCCCACAGTGCCTGAGCTTTCTAGTCTTTATCATACAGAAGTGTTTTTTCCCCAGGTTGAAAATGTTTGATGATTTTAAGATTCAAATGAGCAAAATTTGATCAAAGCTTACTCTATTTGGCTTTAAAGCTTGTATGGTCACTGCCATTGTGCCCGAACAATGCTGTTGATTGTACCCACTTGGAGAGTTTGAGAAGAATCACTGGGTACAAAGCATTTCACACATCCTGATTATTAGTAATGTTACGCTTCATAAAGTAGCTCTGTGTTCACTGTGTTCACTGCATCATTTCATGTTTGGCACTGATCACCACCTGCACTCATGTATATATCATGTATATATCTATCTATCTACTTAGCACTTTTAATTCTTATTCTTATTTTTATATTTTTATGACAGTATGTTTGCACTGAAGCACCGCAGCAATTTCCTAATGTTGTAAACCTGCTCAACATTTGGCAATAAAACCCTTTCTGATTCTGATTCTGATTCTGGGCGTTGGGTCCATGAGCCTGTTTCTGCTGAAGCGTCATATCAGTGTTAGAAATTTCGAGGTCTTGATTAGTGAAGCTAGCAAGGAAGGCTTATATGAAAATTTAATTTCCTCTGAAGTCTCCACTGGCTGTTTTTTAATATTAGATATTTGGAGAGCAAATGTGACCAAATGAGGCCTTACTGACTTTATTTGTGTGTAAAAAAAATATATATATATATCAGGAAAAATCTTTTTAAAAAATAATTGGGATCTACAGGGAAATTTAATGGGTTCATCTCTGCAAATGTTCTATATTTACACCAATTTTTATAAGCAGTAAACGGGGCGCTAATCTTTGTACCTTTCTAATTGCATTTTACGTTTGGGCTTGTCATAGGAAGTTCCTAGTTACGCTGGTATTTTTATGGTCCACCTGAAACCTGTGCAGTATGTGTAGCAGAAATGGATTATTAGCAGATTTTTGAATTACTGATAGATTAAGATCGTTTATCTTTCACGACTAAAGTTATAACTTCTTAACTATTGTATTTTAGTGGCTTTCATTGTGAAATTAGCTTTGTATTGTTCAATGTCGTTATCAGAACTCCTCCTTACACACAGTGTAAAGTGTTGTCTTGAAGGTATCAACAGTTTTCACGGATTCAAGTTCAGTGGAAGCGAGTTTCACAACCCGGGAGCCAAAACTATCTCCTTTCGTCCATAAACACTAAATACTAAACATCCAAGGTGTGGACACTGAAGCTGTAGAGAGCTACAGGTACATTGGTGGTCATCTGAACAATAAACTGGACTGGACTAACAACTCAAACGCCCTCTGCAGGAAAGAGCAGAGCAGGCTGTACCTGCTGTGGAGGCTCAGGTCTTCTGGAGTGAAGGGCCCACTCCTGAAGACCTTCTATGACTCTGTGGTGGCCTCAGCCATATTTAACTGTGTGGTCTGCTGGGGCGGCAAAATCTCTGCAGGGGACAGGAAGAGACTGAACAGACTGTTCTAGGATGCCCTCTGGACCCAGTGGAGGTGGTGGGTGACAGGAGAATGGTGGCTAAGCTGTCATCCCTGTTGGACAACATCTCCCACCCCATGCAGCAGACTGACAGCGCTGGGCAGCTCCTTCAGTGGCTGCGGCAGCACCCACGATGTGGGACGGAGAGACTCTGCAGGTCTCTGCTGTCAGACTCCACAACAAAGACTTTGCAGTTGACCAAACACGTGCAGACAGACACACACATCCATACATGTGCAATACCACTAAGTGTAATTTTTCTGACAACATAGTATTTTATTCTATTGTATATAGTGTGTTATTCTTTTATCTTATTCTATTCAATTGTTTTTCTTTATTTTTGCTGCTGTAACTTTGCACTGTCCACTTTCTGCTGTGACACAACAAATTTCCCAGGTGTGGGACTAATAAAGGTTTATTTTATCTTATCTTATCCTAGACTGAGGTAACAAACAAGCATATATCAATTGACCACCAAGACCTAGTAGTTAAATATCAGTATAGAGAATTCACTAACAATTTTACCATGAAGAGCTCTGAAAGTGATCACCAAAACCTTAAGCTGAACCCTAAGAGGACTGCACTGATGTCACATGGGACTTTTTAGGGACAAGATAACAACTTGTTTATCAAAACTGAAGGCCTGATCAAAAGCAACACTAAAGAACAAACGATGAAATGGATCCAGGATTCTCAATCACTGTGGGCGCATGCGATTGTAAAAATATTGTTGGCTGTTCGCTCCTCAGACTTCTATATGCATGCGCCTCTGTGTTGTCCTTACGAATGATACATTCTGGACATCATCTACATAACATGAGATCTGAGGATGTGAACAAGTATATAGCATATAGTAAGTTACTGTTGCTTACATATCTTTTTAGGAAAGGGGAGTTGAACAAGTTGTGTGAAACTCTAAAGTTGTGTTGTGCTGGACAGCTGCATGCTTGGAGGTGAACACGTGAACTGTCCTGATGAGTTAAACACTACTCCTACATAATTAGAGTAATCTTTCAGAGATGTTCAGATAGTGAAGATACAGCTGCTGTCACTTGTCTCTCTGTCTTGCCATCATCTTATCACACGCACACACACACACCTCTTCAAACAAACAAAAAAAATACATGTGCCCAGCTCCCATCATCGTTTGCTGTGGTGATCCTAACCAGTTCCTCTCTGTAATCATGTTGATTGGCACCCACGGCAGAGCCTTTGATTAATGCTACAAATCATCGTTAGCGATGCAGGAGTTGCACATTCGAAAGGCACGCGTTCAGATTTAGTTGTGAGTGGAACCTTCTCCCCACATCCGCCCACCCCCCGCCACCAATTACTCCAGTCTGAATGTTGGTGTGGGATGCTACATAGAAGTGACTTTAATGAACCACTAAAAATAGATTTCATTTTTGGTTGGCGTAGAGGGATTAATTTGCTTCTGAGAACAGCGAAGAAGGAGCGTGGATCAGAATGTCCTTGAGAAAACATTCACATCTACAAGTTTATGGAAATGCTTGCAGGGGCGAATCGTACTGCTTATAGATTATTTTGCCTCCTTTTTTTCTTGTTATCGATTCCTCACTGAGAAACTTTGTCAGCTGCATGAAACCTTTGGCAGCTTTCAAGCTTTGGGACAAAGCGGAGGGAAGCGTTCTGATTGACATCTTTCAAACACCCACTTGATATTTATTGTGAAATGACCCGTTTAATCTCCACAACACTTACACCTACATATTATTTTAGATTGTTAATACCATATGTGGGTCAGGTTCAAGACGAGCGAGTCAGTGCAGTCTCCCCCTGGCTGTTGGCATAAAAACATAATGATAATAATAATAATGACATCAAATTAGCCTTTCAAAAGTAGAGTTAGTTGATTTTCTTCTCTCTTGTTGCCTTGAGAGAAGCACCCAGTGGCTATCCAATTCCCTCTACTCGCCTGATTTATGAAGCAGACTTTGTGCAGAATATTCATTAGCAGCCATAAATATCCTCCTCCTGAATATTCATAAATCCGGGGAGAACACGAGAGAATAAGACTAAGGTAATTGTCTAAAGTCTATCTTTCTCCAGAGCCTTGGTGTTTTCCTGCACAGCTTATCTGATGCATCTTAGTCAGCTTGCTGCTAACTCTTGTTTTGCACCATAGATCATCTCTTAAGAGTAAAATTCATTTGAAATTTAAAAAAAGATATAAAATATTCAAGATGAATCAATCAATGTAAAGGCTACCTCAGACTTCAGGGCTTATGTACTTCAAAACAAGAGCATTCATTTCTAACGGCTCGATGTTAGAAATCCTGGAAGAAAAATTCAAAATCAGCCGCTCATCTCTCCTGTTAGGAGCTGCTCTTTTTCAGTCTTTAAATTTACTGAAGCAGCACTCCTTCTGTATCTGTACATGTGAGCGTTTGTTAACAGTGTGCGCAACTCTGTATCATTTCTCTGCAAGTTACCAATTAAGCAAAAAGAAAGTGCTGAGTGCAGATCTGGAGGAGGGTGATGTCAAAACAACCGTAATGAGAACCTTCTCCTCGGGACTGCTAGCCAATCAGAGAGCTCCCTAGGTAGATATTAAAATGATGTCAGCTGGGCCTGGTCTCCGCTGTGAGGCTGAGCCACAGCTTAATAATCTCACCACTTTAAACCTGTTTCCAGTGATGAAATGAATTCCTCTGTTTGCATCAGCGCCTGTCAGTCTGGATTTTGGGTTGTTTGGGTTTTTTTGCTTTAGTACTTTCACATAATTTCAGATTTGCATCCACAAAGAAACGTAGCAGGTGCTCACAGGGAGCGCTAACGCAGTGTAAGATATGATGAATAATGCACTCAGTCACTGTACCGTAAATGCAGCATGTGCGCATTTAATATTCCTCAGAGATGAGTATCTGAGTAAAGTGACATACTCGTGCTACGTCTGCAAAATGAAACAAACAGCGACTGATACTGATACTTTGTGGGGGGGGTTACTGAAAACAGCCAATCCGATGATCAGTTGAAACTTTTATCTCACGATCCGCCCAGTGCTTATGGTGTTCCTGATGATTGTAGACACTGCTCACCCCACACATGCCTTATAATCATGCACCAGAGCAACTAAGGCAAAAGCAGCTGGTGAACAATATGTCGGTGGCAGCTGGTGGTGATATTGGGTGGGTGGGCTAACAAATGCATTATATACCCTTCGGTGGTTCACACTGTCATAGCAACACCTTGTCATTGCACTGAAACAAGACAACAGAGAACTGCCTGGGATGATCTGAGGTTAAAAACTCTCTCACACACACAGACATGCATCTTTCGGCTAGTTCTTTCCGTCCACACTGCCATGTCTCATTTTCTGAACCATAAAAAAGCAAGAATGATGGTATTATGGCTGAATGATCGGAATGCTGCAATGTCCAAAAAATCAACTCCAGTCCTGCAACTGCAGCGCGGGATGCATTACAAATTGCTAAGAATTGCCAGTAAATTCAATTCAATTCAATTTTATTTATATAGCGCCAAATCACAACAAAAGTCACCTCAAGGCGCTTCATAGATAGACAAAATCCTGTTACACCCCGGCCTAGGCAACCGGGGTGCAACGTAGAAAAACAAAGATAAGGAAAATAAAACCACGAAGGCTCTCCACCAAAATCCCAAAACGAAAATATCCCATGACGAAAGTATTAACAAAAACATTCACAACTATTTACAACAGACTATTTACAACAAAACACCAAACTATTTACAACACGGGGGAGATCGCGACCATGACACACTGAAACACAGGGTTTAAATACATAGAGGGAGCAATCAGGAAATGGACCACAGGAGGGAAACACAGCCGGGGCAAATTAGAACTGACGAGACAGGGAAAATGTAAACTGAACACACTAAGATAACACAGACTTTCAAAGTAAAGCAGGAAATACATAAGTCATGCAAAAACAAAACACTGACACACCGAAACGTAACAAATCCCAACAATCATATGACCCCCTATGAGCAAGCACTTTGGCGACAGTGGGAAGGAAAAACTCCCTTTTAACAGGAAGAAACCTCCGGCAGAACCAGGCTCAGGGAGGGGCGGGGCCATCTGCTGCGACCGGTTGGGGTGAGAGAAGGAAGACAGGATAAAGACATGCTGTGGAAGAGAGACAGAGGTTAATAACAGATATGATTCAATGCAGAGAGGTCTATTAACACATAGTGAGCGAGAAAGGTGACTGGAAAGGAAAAACTCAATGCATCATGGGAATCCCCCGGCAGCCTACGTCTATTGCAGCATAACTAAGGGAGGATTCAGGGTCACCTGGTCCAGCCCTAACTATATGCTTTAGCAAAAAGGAAAGTTTTAAGCCTAATCTTAAAAGTAGAGATAGTGTCTGTCTCCCGAATCCAAACTGGAAGCTGGTTCCACAGAAGAGGGGCCTGAAAACTGAAGGCTCTGTCTCCCATTCTACTTTTAAATACTCTAGGAACAACAAGTAGGCCTGCAGAGCGAGAGCGAAGTGCTCTAATAGGGTGATATGGTACTACAAGGTCATTAAGATAAGATGGGGCCTGATTATTTAAGACCTTGTATGTGAGGAGCAGGATTTTGAATTCAATTCTGGATTTAACAGGAAGCCAATGAAGGGAAGCCAAAACAGGAGAAATATGCTCTCTCTTTCTAGTCCCTGTCAGGACTCTTGCTGCAGCATTTTGGATTAGCTGAAGGCTTTTCAGTGAGTTTTTTGGACATCCTGATAATAATGAATTACAGTAGTCCAGCCTGGAAGTAATAAAAGCATGAACTAGTTTTTCAGCGTCACTCTGAGACAGGATATTTCTAATTTTAGAGATGTTGCGCAAATGGAAGAACGCAGTCTTACATATTTGTTTAATATGTGCGTTGAAGGACATGTCCTGGTCAAAAATGACTCCAAGGTTCCTCACAGTGTTACTGGAGGCCAAGGTAATGCCATCCAGAGTAAGAATCTGGTTAGATACCATATTTCTAAGCTTTTCAGGGCCGAGTACAATAACCTCAGTTTTATCTGAATTAAGAAGCAAAAAGTTAGCGGCCATCCAGGTCTTTATGTCTTTAAGACATTCCTGCAGTTTAACTAATTGGTGTGTGTTATCTGGCTTCATGGACAGATAGAGCTGGGTGTCATCTGCATAGCAGTGAAAATGTATGCTATGTCTTCTAATGATGCTGCCTAAGGGAAGCATGTATAATGTAAACAGAATTGGTCCTAGCACTGAACCCTGTGGAACTCCATAATATAATACTCCAACTGCTTTATCGCAACTATTTTCTAAACATATTGAGTCAAACATTATGTGCTAA
Source organism: Copadichromis virginalis (assembly GCF_057382275.1). Taxonomy (NCBI): domain Eukaryota; kingdom Metazoa; phylum Chordata; class Actinopteri; order Cichliformes; family Cichlidae; genus Copadichromis; species Copadichromis virginalis. The sequence continues at coordinate 10,149,955 of NC_140636.1, forward strand.
TTTATAAAAATTAGGATAAACATGTCCAGTTAATCATGTTTTATTTGAAACTACAGCGTTGGCTTACGACTATTGTGCAAGAAAAGACAGAGGAGAAAACTTCCACTCTCTAAAAGAAACATGGCAGCACAGTTTAGGTTTGCAAAGCTGTATCTGAACAAACCATAAGACAAGTCCTCTGGACAGATGGGAGGAAATGTGTCACAGTCCAGGTGAGCTGCTGGGAAATTTCCACTGAATCCATGTTGTCCCGGAGCTAATCTGGAGCAATCTATTAAGGATATTAAAGACCAGCATTGCTGTCTCTTCACTGCCAGTTTTTTCAAATTACCCACGTTGGTAACAGGCTCTCACACTTCATGCTTTTCTTGCAAAATCTAATACTTATCTCATTTTTCTTATGCTACAGTTCTCTGGTCACATCACAGATCTACTCTTTGGCTCAGCTCACCACTCGGACACTGTCACTGTGAGCATGTTCGAATGTTTGTCCAATCCAAATATAATTTTCCTCGAGCTAAGTGCAACTATTTGGTGGAAGTTTTTTTCATAAAAATATTTAAAATTGTAGCCTTTCTTTTTTGCCTTTAAAAACAATTTAATGTATTTATAGCAAATAAGTGCTCTCCATCGATACACTTCTAGATACACTTCTGCCACAGCTTATGATTAATGGAGATGACTTCACTGCATTATATAAAACAATGTCAACAAGTGCAGTGTTGTATGCATTTTACATTTTAATTTTAATAAGGCCGGACAGTAAATTCTTAAATAAACAAAGTTTTCTCTTTAGACAGTGTGTGTGTGTGTGTGTGTGTGTGTGTGTGTGTGTGTGTGTGTGTGTGTGTGTGTGTGTGTGTGTGTGTGTGTAGTTTCTCTAGTACTTTGCTTTGTGCATCATATTCCATCTAAAGCTTGAGCTTCATGACTAATTACTGAGTAAATAATGTAAACCCAAACAGAGACAGCTGGGAGTCTAGGGTGCTCATTAGGGTGAGTGGCACCGCTGAATGAAGTCTATGAACGTGACCCGTGATCACTCAAATCAAGTTGCTGGTGCGCCAATCAGAGCAAAGGCAGATTGTATTTACTCTTAAATGATTTGGTGGAGTTTAGATTTTTTTTGAGAGAGAGAGAAAGGAGGACAGAAAAATATTAACTGTCACGGTACTGGGCCATGAGGCCCAGGGTTTAAGTTCTAATGCATATTTTTGTATCCACATGTGTAGTTTAACGCATCTAGTTGTTTTCTAGTTTGTAGTTTAGTCCTTGGTTTCTTAGTCCCTTATGTCATCTCCCTGTACTCAGTCTCCCTGGTTCGTGCGTCTACATGTCATGTTTCATGTCTATGTGGTTATGTTAAGTTCATGTCATGTTTTATCTCCATGTCTATGTCTCCGTGTTTCCTGTTTTATTTTGTAAGAGTCTGGTGTTCTTTGTTCATTGTAGTTAGTGTTACTCTCCCCTGTATTGTCATTATGTTTCCTTCTAGTATTGTCTTGTCTCGGATGGACTGTGATTTCAGAACGCTAAAACACAAAGCAAACATTTAGTAGAACTTCACAAAGCTCATAGCATGGCTGCTGATTGTTACTGAGGACAGAAATGAAAGTCTAACATCTTATTTTTTTGGCTGTAAGCACACTGAAGCAGAACTGTGTTCATAACTGTCCTTGTTTATTGGAAATGTCTAGATTTCTGGCAGCAGCATTAAGCTTGAGTTAGCACAATGCTTCAGTTTGTATGAATTTAGAGGGAAAAGTACTTGTTTGTGTGGCAGAAGGTTCTAGTTTTAAGAACAAAGTTGGCTTTTTTTGTCTACGGTATTATTTTCTTATTTGTGTTCATTTCAGTCTTCTACAGTCAAATAGTCTGAGAATGGATTATCTCTTTAATTGAATTTGCACAATTTCTAAATATTGCAAGTCACATTCATTTTTATCATTGACATATCACTGGCTATAAACACCCTCTGTTAGACCACCAGCTCTTTTGCTCAGAGCTGCCAATCTCCCACCCTTGCTCTCTCTCTCTTCTCTAAAGCCTCTCCTTGTCCTCATTAACTCCTCAGACACACTCCTCATCCTTCCTCCTCTCACATGCAGGATCATCACAGGAGTTTTAGCATCAGAGGAGCGAATGCCAAGTCCTCGTCTGCTGAACCCTGCAGGGTGGCAGTTTATTAAACCATCCTTCCTACAAAAAGTGAAACACAGAAACCCAACAAGCCTTGAGTGCTGCGTAAATCAGTCCACATTGAGAGCGAGGGAGAGAGAGACGGGGTGAAACCCGCTTTAAAAGACGAGGGGGATAAAATAAGTAATGGCTCAGGAGGTGAGCAGGAAAAGCCCCACAGCGAAGGCCTGATGGGCACCAGCAGGAGGAGCGGGTGGGATTTCATCGCAAGTTGTGGCACCGCGTGTGATTCGGTTTGTTAACTTATTCTGTCTGCAGATGATTTGTTATTGTACACGCCAGTGGTCTGTGTTTATGCAATCAAATCAGTGCCAACTTTGAGCCATTTATCAGGCAAAAGATGATGTTTTTATTGTTCAACTCCAACCTTCTGTAGCCCAGGGCTAGCTTAGACGTTTATGTTGTTTCCTTTATTGCACAGTTAAACAGAAAAAAATACTTAAAGGAACCAACAGAGAAACAACAATAATCTGAAGTTTTTTATATATATTTGTGAGTGTGTGTGTGTGTGTGGGGGGGGGGGGGGGGTCTTAACAAAGGCAAAGTTTTCATAAATAAAAAACAAACAAACTATTTATACACCAAATGCACTATTTTTCCTCTTCACTTTGGTCCAGAATAGATGGTGTGAGGTAGATTTTTGCAGCTTGTTTGCTAAAAACATGCATCTACTGGTGCTGGAGACAAGGATAATGTATATTTTATTTATCCCCATGGGGAAATTCCTCTTTGCATTTAACCCATTCACTCAATGAAGCGGTGGGACACCAATCTAGCGCCCAGGGAGCTGTGTGTACCTTGCTCAGGGGTACCTCAGGGTAGCCGTTCAGTGGACTCGAACCCCGACCTTCTGATCATGGGGCTACTGAGCTATCCCTGCCCCACAGGAGAAAGATGTAAATGTAAATAATAAGTAAAAATGTAAGTAAGAAATTATTCTTAAAAAAAATCAAGAAAACCGACACTGTAAAGATTTTGATTAGTTAAATTAAAGCTTAATGAAAGCTTTTAGTAGCATAAACATCACTATTCTCAAAAGGAAGCAGGGTTATTGCAGTGCCACTACGATAATAAAGTCATTCAGCTCCACTAACGGACCAGTCAGAACTGCCAAGCAGACACTATCTGGCCCTCAGGCTTTATCTCTCCCATATGTCGGGTGTCATCTCTACCTATGAGCCCCATGGCAGATCTTCTACAGGCTGACAGGATCAACAGGCTCCAGCAGCGGGGAGTCTCATCGCTGACGGCAAGGAGTTGGGCTTCATGGTCTGAATGTGAGACAGGATTGGCCCTGAGCAAATATCTCGATTTGATCTCAGGCATGAATATTGAACAACAGCGAATTCCCGTAAGACTAAATTCTCTGGATTAAAGGCGCTGTCACAGAAAGCACTCTGTGGAAACCTGCTAGTGAAGTCTGTGAGGGTTTATATAAAAAGGGCAGACTAAAAGATGTTAAGCTGTGTCAGCATTTAACAAGCAGTGATCACATGATATATTTATTCATTAAACACAAACTTGACCGTTTTTAAGTCTTCCCAACAGATTTCTGTGGAGACTCACACAGTGTCACAAGCCAGTCACATCCTGTCCTAAAAGTAAGTTAGAGGCTCACTGCAGTCAACTCTGGCTGGACAAAGGCTGATCTTTGGCCAAACCACAATTCTGTGGATATCTTATATCATCATGCTGTCAGCAGAGATGAATTATCACCTCAGCTCCCAATAAACAGTTTCACTGTTGTGTTGTAAACAATCTGATTTTCCTGAGCCCTAAAATAGTGTTCTGGCCCTTGGGCGGGTCTCTAATGCCCCCTTGCCCAGTCCCTTCCTCTTAACACAATGTCCCTGATAGAAGATTGCTCCGGGCACTCAGGTAGGGAAAGCGAGATTGTTAACTGATGACACAGCGGCGCAGCATCCTGCTCGGCAGCGCGTGTGAACCTCTGTGGTCATTGTCTGGAAAACAATCCATGCAGAAACTGGAGGGTGGAGTGATGAGGCTCGCTGCAGAGTCCAAACAGCCAGCTATTCTCCGCAGTGTCAAAACAAGGTCATGTGGACGCAGCTCATAACACATCATTCCCACGCAAACAGGGGAGTGTGCAGCAGTGCACCGAGCTGCAGAGCAACCGGCCGCCAGGGGATGAATGATTTATCTGCTGAGAGAGACTCATACAGGCAGCTAATGGAGCTGGATGTACAGCTGCAGAGGATAAAGGGAGCAGGGGAGTAACGACAGACAGAAACAGGAAGCTGAAACAGGAGGAGACTCTCACTTCTTTCTACTTTATCATGTCAGGCTAACAGGCCAGACAGCTGACACATGCTTTTGTCCATAAGTGTGTCTGTTTGTGTGTCAGACTGTGTCAGCAGAGAGAACAAATACGCATTGTTGATGATTTGGGTTTGGTTTTTGTTCATGTGCGTGTCTGTGTTCAAAAGTACAAACTCAAATGATCATTTTCTGTCCTAGCTTTTTCTGTTTTTATGATCACGACAGCTGAGTACGCTTGACAATGGACCAGTCTGACATTTCATCTGCTGGTCCTATTTTCCATCTGTCCTTTATACTTTATAGTCGGATATACTTTCAACTGTTGAGCAGAGACTGTTTGCCTTCAGAGTAAAAGTTGTGCCTTTTGAAACATGTTGGTGCAGCTTTCTGTGAGACCGTGATCACTGACTCGTCCACTTGAATTGTAAATTGACTAAAGAGCATAAACATGATGACCCACTGCATCAAAGATTGTAACAAAGGCTCTCTGTTGTGAATATTACATTCATAATATCCTAGCAGAAAAAGTTATGTTGCCAGTGTTAAGTGACTGTGTTGTATCTGCATGCTTTAGAAATATAAAAACAAGTTGCTGAGATTGTAGCAGTATAACGAGAACCTAACCAGACATATATTTTATTTAACTCAATTTAATTCAGTGGACAGTAACAAAGTATCGATCCAATACCAATATTAGTTCTGATATCGATACTATTAATATTTAGATCAGTCTGCCCACCTCTAATAAACGCACAGAATAGAATTTATGGAATTTTTATTTTATTAGTGGTGAAAAAAAAACAAAATCAAACAAAATACATATTCATATGACTGCTTGTAAACTCATGAAAATACATGAGCTGGTATAGCAAAAAGACGTTGATCAAAGAAAATAACACAGTGCATATGGATAATCAGAGTAACTGCAGACACATGCAGCTTTATACTGCTGAGGTTTTATAACCTTTGTTCTCAAGGGCACTACTGTGAGCATCAACCACAAGTGATCGAGGAGAGAATGGGGCAGCAGGAGGGTGGAGAAGCAGGGGAGTGGAGAGGATGGATGGAGTGAGAGAGACAGGCCATCAGAGCCAGCGGTTCTTTAATGAACATCCATCTGCTATGACCTACAATTAAATAAACTGCAGAGAATGGATTGGATATAAGTCCAGCATGTACACTGGACTTTTATATAGGAACACTTCCAATCAGAGCAAAGACTTAGCTCAGCTGAACTCATTGGATATGATCTGGTCAGTTAAGTAGCAGAGCGGGGTTGTTAACTGGTTTCAGTTGCTTTGGTTTTAATGACATTACCCTCTCCTCTTTCCTGCTGTTTTCACTAGTTTTGCATTTGGTTAGGGTCAGTGTTACTACTGGTAGCATAAGGAGATATCTGGACTCTACAGAGGTTGCACGGGTAGTTCAAATGCTCCACGATGGCACATCAATTTGTGCCATTGGCAGAAGCTTTGTTGTCTCCCAGCACGGTCTCATGAGCACGGAGGAGATTCCAGGAGACAGGCGCTTACTCTAGGAAAGCTGGACACAGCTATTGAAGGCCCTTAACCCATCAGCGGGACCTGTAGCCGCTGTAGCTCAGGAGGTAGAGCAGGTCATTTTCTAATCAGGTTGGTGGTTCAATCCCCGGCTGCTCCAGTCTGTATGTCAAATATTCTTGGGCGATCGAAAGCACTTATGTGAATGAAGCAGGTTGTACAAAACACTTTGAGCGCTCAGGTAGTGTAGAAACACTCTATATAAGAACCAGTCCATTTATCATTTCCCTTGAGGAAAGAGGAATAGGATGAAGGCAGCACAAGCAACTGGTGTAAACGTCTCTGACCAGACAATCAGTCCTCCTCTGCTCACTTCCAACCATCGTGGGTTGGGATTTAGCATAGAGTACCAGAATTGGCATCTTGGAGGATGAAGATATTTGACATGAGCTAAGGTGTAAAACCATGTGCGTGAGGCCACTGAGGTCACCCAAGACAATCTGGGTTGAACCACCTAAGAAGGGATCTCAGAACTGCATTGTAGAAAGCTGATAGCTGGTGTCATTAGCTACAACTTCTGTCCAATGATGGTCATTCACAGTGGATGTTGATGACCTCCTTTAACCATCGAGCTTCTCAGTCCAAAATGCAAACACTGGTATCCTCGAAAGAGTTTCCTTCTCCTTTAAATGCAGGTGTACAGCTGAGTCTTTGCCTATAGAGATGGCTCTTCTATATTGTGCTGTGTATTTGTGGAGTGGCTGCATCACCAGTCCTTTTCTGCACTGCCATATACATACACATACATACAGCAAGTTGTCTTTTTCTACTGCAGTGAGCTTTACTGGTTCAAATCCTCACACAGCTGATAAACTTCAGGCAAGGAAAAAAAATGGCTTCGTCCTTGGTCTGTAAAGTATAGAAATCTCATTTTAGCATTCAGCACCTGTGTGTTGTGCTGTTTGTAGCCGTGCAAATACTGCTGAGTCCTCTCTGAACTGGAGACACCACTGACCAGTAGAAAAATAATGGCCCATGGTGAACTGGCAGCATTAACAGGCCATGAGGTTGGCAATAGTGCAGCAGGCTCGTGATGAGTTTGGCAGACACAGAGGGCTTTGAAAAGTAAAACAAAGTACCCTCATAAAAATGTTAGGAATTTCTTCCAAAAATAGAACGATTTATAGAGCATCATTAGTTACGGATGATAAATGTAAATGACATGTTGAATCTCTGACAAATAGAAAACATTTTATAGAAGCAGTTTAGTGGTTTAGTAACCTTTTCTAATAGAAATTGTGTCTTTTTGCAGTAATTTGTGTACTTGCTAATGGTTATTGCCGTACAGGGCAGCACATATTTACTGGTCCTGGCCCAGTAGTGCATGCACAATGTCCTCTGAAAATGAACAGCATACAAATTGAAACAAAGCTAATTTAACAAAGCACGCTGTGACACAGACAGAGCACAGATTTTTGTAGCTTAAGCTGGGCGACTTCAATTAGTTTTATAGTGTGTTTGATACAATGCATAATACATGTAATTCAACTGAGAAATCTACATATGCAAATGAAAAAAATTCAATGCAAGCTATAAGTTGAAAAGTTGAAAATGTGTCATAGCTGTATTTTAGCTGTCACTAACAAAGTCATAAGAGAATAATGTCATATTAAAAATCCCCGTAAATCATTCCCTATATGTTCTCTATACAAACCATGGCATTAAGAAACATAGCTTTAATTATTATTATTATCTGGTCTTTATGTGATGACGTATGAAGCCTACTTACGGATCCAAACTATTCTGCGTTTATTAAGGCTGTAATGTTTTTAACATGTTTTAATGCTTTTTATCTTGTTTTATTTAATCTGAACAAGCAGTGATCTCTGTCGGCCTCTCTCAGTTTTTATTACCACAGTTATTTTAAAGCTCAGTTTTTAAAACCTTACAGTGTAACTACAACCCAGCCCATGCAGCATCGTTGTTCTCCTGACTGAAGTTTGGTTGCGATTGCATTTGTCCCTAACCATCAGGAACCCTCACGCTAACGTTTATCAAGTAGAAAAAGGTTAGCGTTCATCCTCCAGCTTCACTGTGCTAATGTGTTTATATTATGCTACTCATAGCTGTGTAGCTAGCTGCCACGTAGCACATCATTACATACCAGCTAGCCCAACTTCAGTAACCCTACAAACGTCACTGCTGTTTAGTTTTCTGTCTTCATTTATGCCAGAAGTGATAGCAGAGCCGTACGTTTTCATATGATCATAAATCCCTCATTCAGAACATGGAATATTAGGTTTAGATGGAAACTAGCGAGATAACTTCCTGCTAACTTCTAACTCTGTTAAATTTTATAAATTCTGTTTTCATGGATGCCTGGATGTTAAACTTAACTTGTTTTACCTTGTAGAGCAGCCACACTGATCATTTTATTAAAGGTGAAAGAATTTAGACAGTTTTTAACTCTAGGTGATGCCACAGTGTTTGTTTGACTTTGGGACCTGAGGCAGAGTTTGGACCCGGCCAGAAACGGCTAATGACAATCTATTGACCTTCAAGGAGAGGTCAGGGGTGACATGTGACATGATATTTTAAATCTTTATATGGTCAAAGGAGCTTGCAAAGAAAAGCGTCTGGACTTCTTTAAGTTGCTTGAAGACGTTTCACCTCTCATCCGAGAAGCTTCTTCAGTTCTAAGGTCAAATGGTGGAGAGTCCCAGATATAAACCTAGTGGGAGTTTCCCCCCACAGAGGGACAAAAGGACCCCCTGATCATCCTCTAATCGCCTGAGCCAAGGTGTGAAACTGGGTGTGGGTCCCAATCAGCCAGAGTTTCGGGTGTGTTCATTGTGAAACCTGGCCCCACCTTATCATGCGAATTCCTGAGGTCAGATGGCCCAGGATGTGAGTGGGCGTTAAGGCGTCTGGGAAGGGATCTCAAAACTGGATTATAGATGGCAGAGAGTTGGTGTCGTAAACCCCCGCCTCTGCTCAAAGATGGTCGCTCACAGTGGACATAGATGGCTTCTTTCACTCCTCTTTCAAACCATCTGTCCTCTCTGTCCAAAATGTGAACATTGGCATCCTCGAAAGAGTGACCTTTATCCTTAAGATGCAGATGGACAGCTGAGTCTTGTCCTGTGGAGGCTTTCTTTGCAAGCTCCTTTGACTACGATGACCTGGATGACTGAGAACCTTCACAGACAAATCTTTATATGGTACTTTCTATTACTGACAATACACAGCACACTGCTAAGAATTATAGTTTTTAATTTATAAGGCTTTTTGTCAATTTTCCACCAATAAAACATTAGTTGACCTTGAACACTTTGGTGGGTGTAAGCCAAATTTTAATGAATCGTTAACATGACTCCACTCTTGTACTTGTGACCTTTGTGTGTGAGCCTTCAAAGGCAGAGGACTTTTGTGGCTCCAGTATTGCTGCACCTTAAGACTACAGTGACTTTTTTTTTGTCCGCCAGTGCATTAATTATAATATTTTTTAACAGACTTGTGCATGTACAAGCCGAGGCAGTTTGCTTTATTCCTTGCAGTACCCGAGGGCTTGTCTCATAGCAACACAGTCAACAATGCAACACCTGTGCCCAAACAGCTGAACCGAACGCCTGCTAGATTACATTGTGTCATCACAACTTGGCAGCACATTACCAGTCAGCTTTTGAACACCTGAAGCTGGTGTGCTCGCTTGACGTTGATATGTTGCTGCCCCACAACAGACACAACCACAAAATGCAGACTTGTTCCACTGTATTTGCGGAGAGCAGCCATCCACAGCTAATTAGACAGCTTCCAAGATGTTGTCAAACTTTGAGTTGCTTAGCAACAAGGATGATGAAGCACACCTTTAGCCCTTTGAGCTCACTGATGACTGACGCTCACAGCTGAAGACGTGTGTTGGAGCAGAAGAACAAAGATGTGGGCCGATCACACAGCCCGATCTGAAGAGAAGGAGAGAGGAACAAAAATCCCTCTCGTGGTCTTTTTAATCTCCATCATGTTGCCGCTGATCAGGCGCCAGGTGGTCAACCTGCTCGCTCTCTCTCCCTTTGTCTTTTTCTGTCTCTTTCAGTTTTATTCAGACTTGATCACTCTCCCCCATCATTGCCTCACACACACACACACACACACACACACACACACGGGTTACACAGAAACCACAGCAGAAAGAAGATGTATAACTTTTGCATGCAATTTGTGCAAGAAAAGTGTGTACAGTTGCACACAACTCATCTACACACCAATATGTATATGCAAAAAGAGCAAAGGCACACACAGGTGCAAAGAGACACGCACGCAGGTGGGCTGTAGCATGGCTCCTACCCTGTAATTAAATTCTGTGTCTCCCACCTGTGTTACAGAAGCAGATCTGACTGAAGGTAATTACAGGGCTGCAATGAAACAAAACAACAGAGGGTGCACGCACACACACTTGCACACGAGCCACCTAAACCTCTTATGAGACACCACAAAAGAGGGTACACACGCTCAGGCAGATGCAGGCACACTGCTACAGAGTCTAACCACACACACACACATTCACAGCAGCTATAAATGAACACAGCAGGAGGCTTACATCATACTGCTCTGTGTTTCCCAGCAGGGTTTCACTGTAAATCTGCTGCCTGTCATATGTTTTGATGTCCTGCTGCTCTTTATATGCGACATCCTTCTATTACTGAATCATCCCAAGTGCTTTTACACTCATCACACACACAGTTAACCGTGTCCAGAGAATTTCTGTTTCTGTGCACTGCAAAGACACATTTATACATTTACAAGTTCTCTATCCCACTCGATTCAGAACTACAGTGGGAGAAATAATTATTTGATCTTTGCTGAATTTATAAGTTTGTGCACTTACAGAGAAATGAACAGTCTCTCATTTTTATGGTAGTTTCATTTTAATGGAGGACAGAATATCAACCAAAACAATTGAATTCAGTTTCACTTATATAGCATCAAATCACAACAAAAGTGACTTCAAGGTGCTGTATTCTCTGTATTATTATAAAGTAAAGACCCTAAAATAATAAAGAGAAAACCCCAACAATCAGACAACCTCCTATAAGGAAGCACTTGGTGACATTGGGAAGGAAAAACTCCCTTTTAGCAGGAAGAAACCTCCATCACAACCAGGCTCAAGGAGGGAAAGCCATCTGCCAAGACAAGCTGAGGTGGAGAGCCAGAGATTATTAACACATACCACAGAAGTTATAAATTATTGAATGTCACTGAGTGAGTACTGAGTAAGTAGTGAGTTAGTATTTGCTTCCCAAGCAAAACATGACTAAGTCCTTGTTGGCGATCACAGCAGTAAATGTTTCTTGGTCTTCAGGTTTGCAAACATCTCAGCAGGGATTTAGTCCTCTCCTCTTTACAGAAACTCTCTGAATCCTTCAGGTTTATGGGCTCCCTCCACAGATTATCCATAGGGCTGATGCCACTGCTTCTTATTCAGCCACTCCTGTATTACCCCATCCTGACTGTTTTGACTGAGGGATGGAGCTTCTTATAGATTTTAGCGTCCCTGGCCCCGTCCATTGGCCCCTCAAAGCGTTGACGTTGTCCTGTACCCTTAGCCGAATAACAGCCCAAAAGCTTGGCTCTAGTGTTGGGGTTTCTCTTTCTCCAAACACAGCAGGTCAAATTGATTGCAACGAGCGGGATTTTGGCTTCATCTGACAGCAACACTTTCTCCCAAGCCTTCTCTGAATCACGTAGATGTTCACCGGCAAACTTAATATGGGCCTGCAGATGCGCTATCAGTGTGGAGACTGTGGTCCCAACTGCCTGAAGATCATTAATAAGCTCCTCCCATGTAGTTTTGGGATAATCCAGCACCTTTCTCGCGATCATCCTCACCTCGTGAGGTACGCTCTTGCATGGAGCTTGGTCTCTTTGGTCTTCCCATCGTGGTGGAGAAGTTGAAATGGAAGAAATTGACTCTGTGGACATCTCTTCTCTACACACAATAAGAGTTGACATCAGGAGTATCTGTAACTGATACACCGATTGATTGATCTGTGCCCCATGGACGCACAGAAAAACAGGATCAGATGTAAAAGTTTAACTTGATGTCTAGACCCACCAAATCAATGTTACACAAATTAGATTGCAAGTTTCGCTGACTTTGCCACACACTGTTTTTGTCTCTGCTCTCTCACACGCTTTCTAATAAGTTTATCTTCTTCTATCAGTGCTCTCCGATTTTAAGCCGCGCAGATGCACGTGCCAGCCCAATTGTACGTGAACGAGATGTGCATGTATATTTAGTGCAATAGCTCAGCTCTATGTGTGTTTGTATATTAGGTGTCTCAGTTTGTGTGTGTGATGGCTGTCGTGGGAGTTGTCTGAACAGATGGGGGTTTGGTTATTCCTTAATGAATTCAATTACAGAGATGGGACCGTACATCAAAACTGAGCTCCCAGCAGAGCACCAGACTCATCTGTGGCCGTAGAGATTTGGAGCCTCCTGCTCCTCCTCCACGTGTTTACCGAGTCGAACGTTGATCCAAAAAACGTCAAGGATTTATGTTTGGGAACCGGGGGACGACAGGAGCTCGGCGCTCTGTTGCGGCGAATTCAGCTCAGCTGTGGCGCCAAGAGGCTGGACGGCTCCACAGCCAAGACTAATTTCTTCATTTTCTATGCTGTTCAGACTGAATTGGTTCAGCACTCTCTCTCTGTAGCACTCAGCAGTGAGCCGAGGAGGGTTATTTCAGTGTCACATGGCGCCATTTTCCCCGGCTATATTTCTCAAACGGTAGCCATGGCCACTTCCACATTGTGCATCCTTTTCTCTTTTTTTTTGTAAATCCCGCTGTGGGTGAAGTCTGTTCACACTCAGACCGACTGCCTAAGTGGCTTATTATTAAAGCAAGTTTTAGGACATTTGCTAGAGTTTCTCAATAGCGTCTGAAATGGCTGGAAAAAACAGCAGACTTTAACTTTGCAGACTCTTCCTCTTCCAGCAGCGACAGGCACATCTGGGCTGTAGTGAATCTCCAGTCTTTACTGTATAGATTTTTTTAAAGTCAGAAGACTGGAGGAGACTGTCATTTTCAAAATTTCAGTCACAAAAATAAGGCGCCAACGCGGATTTAGAGCGAAGCGCTGTGTTTGATAAGAAGTACCCCTAATTGGCCTTCTTCGTCCTGAAACAGCTTTTATTTTCTGTCTAAACTGACAGTTTACAGTACACAGGAAAAACTGCTTTGACTTTAGGTTTCTAAGCCACTCACCAACTTAGTCTCAGCAGATGAGTTGATGTCAGTATCAGCTTACATACCTGATGGCTCAGTTAATACCCTGGCCATTTCATATAAGGCACATTATTTAAGCGGCTTTAGCCTGCCCGCATACTGTAAACCTACAGACCACTGTGCATCTCCACCATCCATCCCCGCCATAATAATCTTATATCTGTAGCCATCGATGCCTCAGCAGTCTGTGCTGGAGCTCCTGCTTGTTTTGGTGTGAATGCCTTTGTATCTAGGGCAATGCAAATGCTGCATTTATGTTGTCACACAGTCAAAAACATTAAAAGAAAAGAGAGATGGGAAATGATAAGAACGGCTCTACTTTGAATCAAGTTAAACCAGAGAAGGATTTGTCCTTCAGCTCCCTCTGGACCACTGCACTAGGAACATCTCCCTGCCCCCCTTAAGCTACCTGTCAGGAGCATTCATCCAGATGATGGCAGAGAAAACAGCCACAGAGGGTAACGTGAATATGTCTATGTATTTACTACACAATAGACGTCGCCCGCTGCAGAATGAGGAAGGTTAGCGAAGAGCCCGGCTACAAGAGAGAGCAGGAAAGTGAAAGCTCTAAGCTAAGGTCCCGGGAAATAATTGGGGTGAGGAAGGCAATCCGGAGGAAGGTTGTGGTGTTATAGGAGGGATGCAGAGCGGGTGCGGGGGGTGAGTTTGATATGCTGATGCAGGAAAACGCAGTGCGGTGAAGGGGGGTTGGGGGATTTTTTGAGGGAAGGAAGGGTGGGATTATTAGGAAAATGGCTCTGGCGAGAAACAAGGCAGACTGGTCCAGGCCTGGAAAAAGGAAAGAGAGTTTGTCCGTTCCCGTGCTTCTGTCTTTGTGAGGACCAGCTTCAGTTTTTTGTCCTTGACAGTATGAACACTTTTAGAAACAAAGCGAGAACATTATTGCAATTTAAAGTTATCTTCAGGGGAGTAAACATCTGCTTGCAAAGTGAGTATATAGTTTTAGAAAGGTTTGGAAAACTGAGGGCAACGTACCATCAGAGATGAGGAGGTGAGCACATTTTCTGAAGCGTGATAGTTTAAAACCCAGAATATTTTTTAAACAGTTCTAGAAATTAAAGATAATTATTTTGGTAAAATGTACTTTACTTTCAACCAGTGAAAACTTTGTTAACCAATAGTTTAGAGATCAGCTCAGAACCAATTAAGCTGTGTAAAGAGGCGGGACGAGTTTGGAGCTCATCCAATCAGAAGTGACACCTTGAGTCTGTTCGTATGGAAACTTCTCACATTTGATGTCAAAGAAAATAAGACGCTTTGTAAAAAGTGTGGAGCAATTTTCACCGGTACTGCTGTGTGATACTGTAGATTGCCAAGTACATGCAGGGCCAGTATTGCCAATACCAACACCGATGCCAATGCTTTTAACCTACAAAGGCAGCTTATAAAGTGAGAGAAGTGTTTCACGATTTATGAGATGAATCATCATCAATTTGTAAATTCTGAACACATTTTAACGACTACTGAATCCCTGTGATTTTTACTTTGAAAAAAGAACCAAAATATTGATGCTATCACGCTAGTATGAATCCAGTACAACTCCCAGGGTTGGTATCGATATTTAGGTGTTTCGGACCTAAATATCGATACGAACACAACAAAGTTTTACACTTTATACTGCAGTCAACAGAATCTTAGATGCTTAAATTATTCTAGTTTAACTATTTTAACTAAAACTAACAATTTTAGCCCAAAGAGTAAAACTAAGTCAAAATTACCACTTGATTTAACGAGGCGAGGCGTGGATAAGTCGATATGAAAGTTGCAGATGGGGTTAGGTTTGTTGTGATGTGGGAATGCATTATGTAAATCATGGGTCCCCACAAGTGCAGCAGAATATTATTTGTCTGGGAGGCTGGCTCACCTAGTAAAGGTGCCTTTGAGTCGAACACCAACACACAGTCAGACACAAACATACACACACACACAGCCTCCAGGGAGAAGTTAGCTCAGTGGCTAAACTGCAGCTGTCAGAGGGAGAAGACAGGAGCAAATAAAAAGGAGGGGGCATAGTATGAGATGAAGAAAGCAATGAAGGAGAGGGGTAAAAGCGAGTGAGTGATGGGGCATTAAAAAGAAGAGTTACCGACGGAGGGATGAAATGCGATGGAGAAAAATGAGAAAGAAATGATGATGGGCTTTTAAAAAGACTGGAGAGAAAAGGTGGAGGTGGAGGGGGGAAGGAGAGGTGAAGAAAGTGGATAGAGAATAAAGTAGAGTGGGGGCATTAGAGAAATTACAAATGGAGGGATGGTTAAGAGAGAAAACATTAGGGGTTTGGTAAATAAAGGAGGAATATTTCTTTAAAAAGCAGGACCGATGTCAGTTAAAATAATGGAAAGAAGGGAAGCACTGAATACTAAATAGGAAAGCAAATTATAGAGGGATGATAGGGCAGGGAATAGAGGAGGGAGTAATATTAGAGAGCTGGTCAGCCCTGCGTGTCACAGGTCTGTGGCTCAAAGAACCGACTGGAATCGCTGCCATCTGTGGATTCACTTGTGAAGGCCGACCACTGTGGGAACACAGCGTCCCAGACTAAAAGAGCTATCCCAGTGCACTCGCTCTATTGCACCATCAACTTTTATTTAACCACCTCTGTCAGGGGCATAAACTGCTCCACAAAAGACGAATGGTTAGAAGGCTTTTATGAGACAGTAGTAGATGGAAGATATTTGTCTTATGAATAAACTGTGTGAACTTACTGTCCCGTTGCTGAACAAGCTAATGAGCTGTTTCTACCTCGTACCGCCCCCCCCTTAATATTCCATTGTTATGAATGCAAGATGTGCAGTCCTGAGGACACAGTGTCAGGGGGTGTAAGAAAGAAAATGGAGAGCTGATATGACTGCCTCCAGACAGCATATTCCTGGCTTGCCAGCATGCTTGGGTTTGCTCACATGTTATGAGCGTTTGCTGGTGTGTGCGCGGCCTTCAAGGTCAAGTCAAGTTCATTTTAGCTCAGAGCATTTCCCTTTAAATGTGTTTAATATTTAACATAGCAGTTTGAAGGGATCAAGTAAAACAAGGAGCGCTCCAAGTGTGCAAACTTCCACTAAGGCAGGTTTTTTATTTTAAGGGAATCATGTTGTGTTTTGTATATATTCATTTTGCTGTTTTTGGTCTTTTTAAATGTACTTTAAGAAGTTTGTAGTTAAAAAAAAGTGCAAAGTGCAGGTTTTTGTTGTTTGCCCTGTTGAAACCCATTTTAATATATTTGCCATGACTTTGAGTTTGAGTATTAGCATTTATGTCACTGTGTAGGAAAATTCATTTAAATGTTTAAATGTAATAAATATGTTAAACTTTGATATTTTGACCTTCAGATCTATTTACTTTGAAGAAGAGGTCAAAGGTCAAATGTGACATGATCTTTAATATGGTACTTTCTATATGTTGACAATACAGCACACACTTGTAAGAATCATAGTTTCTAAGTTATAAGGTTTTTTTTGTTAATTTTGACCAATAAATCATTGAATTGAAGTCCTTGATAGACATAACAATGGCTGAATAATGGATTGTTGACATGACCACAATCTATACTCCTAAAAAATGTGATCAGAATTCATTCAAACCTTTTTGCTATCGTGTTTAGAGATAGAATGACGAACAAACTGCTTGGCGGAGTTTCAAAGGCGCATCTTCCATTCAGCTTTGCAAAAACATAAACATGGGGTCACCACAGCAGGTAGCGCCACACATTTTTTCCCTTGTTAGGCAAATGTAAACACCACAGACATTTAAAATGATTTTGGAAAACAAAACGTCGTACGAAACGAAAGTCAGAGAAAGAATGTGATCATTCCTCTGATATCAACAACCTCATTTTCTTGAATTTCTACAACAGAGGAGGAGAGTGTAAAGAAATCTGCAAGACACATTATTAGGAAATACACCAAGTTTAGAAAAAAAAACAAGACTCATCCTTTGAGGAGAGAGATCAGATAAGATTGGAATACAGGAAACAGGAGAGAAAAGAAGGAAAGACGAGAAGTAGGTCAGACAAAAAGAAGGAGAGGTGCTGGGAAAAGGAGAAGAAGGAAAAGGGATGGAAGTTGTTTAGACAAAGAGAGTGTGAGATTAAGGTGAAGATGAGAGAGTAGTGAGAAAGGAAAGTGAGACACCGGAAAAAGCAGCTAAGGAAAAAAACTGCTTGTGCTTCTTTCTTTGTACTGACGGAAACGGGAAGAGCAGAGAGGAAGTTTAGGGAAGGAAAGACGAGCTTCTCTTTTTTTTTAAATCCCGAGTTTTTCCTCAAGTCACGCTTACAGAGAATTTTGCTCACGAGAATTACAATAAATAAATAAATAAATCTGTTTAATCAGCTCACACAAGGGACAGTTTTCACTGGCAGAAGGAATCCTTTTCCCATTCGCTCGCTCGCTGCGGAAAAGGTGAAAAAGGTCGCAGACACTGCAAAAGCAGCACGCTTTATTCTTATTCCTCCTACCTCCCTCACTCAGCTGCGGCGTAAAGGTTAGAGCAAAAGTTTGGTGTCGGAGGAAGATTAAGTTTCAGTAAAACTTTTAAGTGCAGAGGGGGGAGCTGGCAAATACTGAAAAGCTGTGTAGGTACAGTCGGCCCTTGGGGAGAGAACAAGCAGGCAAGAGGGAGTGGGTGGAAAACCAAGAGGGGGGCCTTAGAAAGCTGACCTGACAGCACAATTACATAGCATCATAAAGCATGAAATTATTTTCCAGAGCGTCTTAGGAGAAAAGTCGACCTGAAAAGGGACACTGGTGGAGGGTCACATAGAGTGTAATTTAATAGTTTTGTCAAATGTTTCTGCTCCAAAAGGCCTGCGGCGCCCTTCTGTTTCAACTTAGCTTCAGATGTTGGTGAGTATCGACAGGATGGTAATTCCCCAAGACGGCTCAGGGCTTACTTGTGACATTTTCACGCCGTATAATAATCTGTTAATAGGACTCATTTAGATGCACTCCAAATTAACTGGGCGTAGAAAATTGAATCTCTGGATGTTTTTTTTTCTTTGTTAGTTTTAAAACAAGGTCATTAACCACTAACTTTTACAGAGCGACATTTAACTGAGGATAATTAAAGGTCAGGAAATATTAAAAGACAAGCTTCAGTCAGTGATCCTCGTTTATGCGGCTTCATCGTTTTAAAGAAGGTTACAGCCGAGGCCAGTCGCACGAAATTAAAACAAATGATGGTACACTGTGAGGTATATCAAGAAGTCCTTGGGGGGGGGGGGGGTTTCTTAACCTGATTTTCTCCTTGTGGGTTATTAAACTTTCATGAGATCTCATCTTATTCATTTCGTTTTGGAAATTAACTTGCCAGCTCTGAAATATGAAGGTTCCTAATGTTTTAAGGTTTCCCAGATATGATCTGTTATTTAAACTGAGAAACATGCCCGTTTTCAAACTAACAATATCTGTTTAAAAACTTAATTACTGAAGAAATCGCATTAAGATTCAATTCCATTGAGTTTTATTTATATAGAGCCAAATTACAACAGTAGTCACCTCGTGGCAGTTTATGTTGTAAAGTAAAGAGAGAAAATGCCAACTGTCAGATGAACCTCTTTGAGCCAGCACTTGGCCACAGTGGGAAGAAAAAACTTCCTTTTAACAGGAAGAAACCTCCAGCAGAACCCGGCTCGGGGACGGGCGGACAGTTGGTGGTGATGGGACGGACACGGGATCAGCTCTGCCAGCCATTCTGGAGACTGAACATGACGTAGCCACGGCCGGTTGTTTTATGGTCCTTTCCTCTGCTCTCAGTTTGGCCATGTCCTACACTCTGTGTATGAAACTCCTCCCTTTTCCACACGGAGAGCAGCTGAGTCGACAGCAAAGGACAGTGGCGAAGACAACTCCTTAAGGTAGTTAAGTTTCCAACAATTTATCCAAAACCTCTTCAAGGAAGCACAAAATAAAGCCCTGTACAGGGTGTACCCCGCCTCCCGCCCTATAGCAGCCTATCCCAGCTCCCAGAGGGAGAGAAGTGACCCGTCACCAGTCAGTCCCATGGCTAACACATTATCCACTCATTTCCTTACAGTCTTATGCAGTTCATGTAATTGACATTTATCTTATTAAGTCAATATGTTGATTGTTAGTTTTGACTTTGAGCACCAAGTTGTTGGTTTGTTCTGCCCCAAAACATGATCATGATTTTAAATATCTTATGCATAGAGTTTGGTGACTACATCAGGCAGTTTTTCTTTATTTTCCCTGGGTCAGCTCATATTTCTGCATGCACATCGACTTAAAAGAAACAATAGTTGCAAAAAATACCATAAATGGGTCTACAACAAAAGCATGAATCCCATAAAGCCGCATAACACTCACAGCTTTGTAAGGCAAAGAAATGTTTGCCTCAAAAGGAAACAGCGTGGTGTGTAGAGGCTTCAGCATACATCATCTGATTGTAAAGTGCCGCCTCTGTTTCAGATTTCCTCCCACTCTGATGAGTGACTCATCTTTCCATAGAATATCTTCACACGCACCAAGAGATAGGTTACTCAATGTCTCAGGCAACAACAATGCCTTCAGAAAACTGCAAGAATCCATAGACTTCAAGTGATCCAGCAGTACCAGTGAACCTCCTTATCTAATGAAAAGCTGTCTTGATGCTGGATTGCGCCTGATCTAATGCAGGCGTCTGTTATAAAAGTTCAAGCTGAGTTCAATTCCACATAGAAATAGTGAAACAAAGACTGAAAAAGTTCATAACGACCAAGGGATTTAAAACAAATGCTCAGTGCAAAAGAAGAGAAGTATATAAAAAATACACAAAGGCCACAGCGCTGAGTAAATAAAAGAATAACATTCACTCAACAAAATCATATAACATATACACATAGACATATAAGCCTTAACAATAGCTCAACACAGTGAGGCTGTGCCTGCATGATGCTCATGGTTAAGCAATCAAGCCTCAAGTTGTTTGTCAAGAGTCAAAGTCAATCATGATCATTTGAACTAACGTCACTCTGAGTAAAATCCCAGTTCACTGCAAGTCAACAAGAGGAGTCCAAGTCAAATTCGTTCCAAGACAACAGAAGCAAACGAGCACGTTTAAAATAACGCTGTAGGTTCTGTTTATCTCTAAAGTTCCTACCAAGTGGAGTACAAAGGCAGCCGTGTTGTAGTGACGCTTTGTTAACATTGTGCAAAGCTTGCCGTAGAACCTTCTCTCTTCCTTCCATAGCCATTTGACAGCTTAACAGCGTTGGGCCACTTTAATTTTGACTTCACTTTCTCAGTGGGTGTTGCGCTCATGTTCATTTCTCTCCCCCGAGTGATTTTCTCTGACAGCACTATCAGGCTCGTCTTTTTCAGCTCATTTTCTGTGACAGCTGTAATTTTTGGTCTGTTTGATTTGATTTATCTGGATGTTCTCCCTGCTTCATTTCAGAGCTAAAGATGCCAGAAGAAGCCACAAAGTTGTTTTCACTTGTCCTGAATTTATTTCCTACATAGCAGCAAAAACAGCAGCAACAAAAAAAGCTTACAGAAGGCCTCAGAAACACTTCCAGATTAAACTGGGCTAAGGAAGCGTGTTAAAGGTTGACTAATCTGAAAGAATCGCAATAAATGGACATGAAAATAGTTGCTAGCCTAACAACATTAAGCCTTCAAACAAACATATCTGAAGTCGCTAGTTAATGATGATAAGACAGCCTTCACTTGTATTTAGACCAGGGGTGGGGAACTCCAGTCCTCAAGGGCCAGTGTCCTGCAGGCTTTAGATTACCCTGGGCCAACACACCCAGGCCTCTGGAGAACTTCAAGACATGCTGAGGAAGTAATTTAACCATTTAAATCAGCTGTGTTAGATCAAGGACACATCTAAAACCTGCAGGACACCGGCCCTCAAGGCCGAGAGAGTTCCCCCGCTCCTGATTTAGAACAATACAGTACTCAATGTATGGGGGAAAATTATAGGTAGAATATGATGTGCAAAGAGCTTGTACCAAGTCCAGTGTGCGATGGTATTGCAGCCTGAGTAAAGAAGTGTGTTACTGTAACACCTAACAATTGACTACAGCTGCTAGCTTCTTGTTGTGGCATTAAAAGGATTTGCTACCTCAAAGCACATTGTGCGCTGTCGGTCCTGCGTGCTCCACAACAACATTCAATATTTAGTATTTACTGTTATTTACTAGATTAATGCGATGGTGCTGTGTTTATTATTTTGCTCTTTTTTCTCTCAACAGGTGATCTGGGAGATTTGTTTTTCTTTTAAGTGTCCTTTTTCACTGTCCCTCTATTTTTTCTTTTCTTTTATCTTTCTTTCTCCCTTTCCTATCCCCCGGCCATGTCTGTTCCGTCTGTAACAATAAATAAAAAATAAAATAAATAATAAGGTTGATCAAATGGACCAATACAGCAAGGTTGTGATGATCCACTTGTTAAAGTAAATCCGTCGGGTATCTTTGCTGGCCTTCGGACATAAAGTCTGACGGCTAAAGAACCAAACGGGACAGGCCAAAAAAAACAGAAGGATTTGCTTGACAGCGATCATTGGACTTCCCAATACATGGAACAATGAGAAAGTCCAACTCAGTGAAGATCCAAGAAAGAAAACTATAGATTTACACAAGTTGGTAAAGTTTCTTTAGCCATTTCTGGAGAATGCAGATTCCAGAATCATCAGTTTAAACAACTGTACATAAGTAGAAGTTACAACTTTGCAAAGGTCTGGAAGAAGACCTAAACCATCACCCTTACATAAGAGGCTAATGAAGTTTTATTATCAGTCAAGTGAAAGATTGAGCTTTTAGCCACAATGACAAGGAGTGTTTCCAGGAAAGGTGAAGATTTCAAACCTAAGAAAACTGTCCCGACTGATTCCGATGCTTCAACTTCACCTTAAATCAACAACTAGATGAATGAAACTTGGACACAAGTGTTCCAACAGGATCCAGTGATCCTGAACGCATATCAAAGCTGGTTTTGGAATGCTTAAGAAATGGCCTTCCCAAAGCCCTGACGTCAACCGTACTTTGAAATGATGTGGACTAAACAACCAATACAAATCTACCAATTCTGGTAAGAAGAGTGGTCAAATATTGATGGTAACAGAAGGTGCCCGGCCAAAGTGCAAGTGACCCTGTGTAGATTACAGAAAGCTGAAACAATTCTTGTTATTTAAAGTCATTAAAGATAAATGCTGGAAAAAAGGAATCATAAGAATCCCCAAATTCTCACGATGAGTGTATTTAAACATGTGACCACAACTGCATGTTAGCAAGGCTCCTCAAACACCAACAGACAGTAATGCCAGGCATATGGTCATCTGTTCGTTAACAATTAATTTTTTGTTGTAGTCTGGAACTTTTGAAAGTCACCAGGTCACCCAAAGGTAGCAAAACAGGGCTGTTTACCACCATTAAGTTCCTCAAGCAATAATCCCCTGTATGCACAGCTGTGTTTTTGAGGTTGCTGCGGGTTGGTGGGTGTTTCAGACGTTATCCAACAGAAAAACACCTCAACAGCATGTCTGCTGCATGCTGTTGCACAATGTTATACAAACATGTCATTAAGATAGAAACTTTATACTGTTTTCAGGTCTGAACACGACCTGGGTTTTTACTCCAGCCACCTTTAGTTGTTGCTCTTTGTGGATCTGTCTGCCTTCAGGTTTGACTGCAGTGAGTTAAAGGCATGCATGCTGTATGTTTTGGGTCATTCATTTGAACAATGAAGCTCTCACTGTTTCTGAAGTTTAGAGATCACTTTATTCATAGCATCAATAAATACTGGAAATGAAAGCACGCAGATCACAGTTATTCTATGTTTGGCAGATGATGTGGTGTACTGTGGATCATGAACTACTCCTTCATCACACGTTGGTGCAAGTTCATTTTGATTTCATCTGTCCAAAGAAGCTTGTTCCATCATTGCACAAGACTCTTTTAAAATGTATTTTCTAGCAGTCTTATCTTTCTGGAGATCAGATTTTTGCATCTTGAGGTAAGCCGTGTTTTGTGGACATTCAAAACATTTGCTTCACTTCAACTGTACTGTATGCATATGTTCTCACAAACATTTATTAATTTCAACGCAAATTTTTGGATTATACCATAGAGTTTTATTTCCTAAGTTTGTCATGAAATAATGACAAAATTACAAACACATTTTTCCATGAACGTGTTCATCAAACATTAGTCCAGATACGTTTGAGCCTGTGAAAACCAGCTCTAATTTTAAGTGGTTAGTGAAATATTTTGTTCATTCCTTTAATTTAAAAGGCTGAAAGACAAATCCATTGTAGTGTAGAAAGGCAAAATGACAAAAATAATGACTGTATTATGGAGGGAACACAGTGGACTCAAAGAACATCTCAGGACAGAAACAGCAGATGCGATGTGGAGAAAGCATTTACATCGTCACTTGACATTTCTCAAAAACCAGACAAAAAAACAAAACAAAAAACATTTTTGGATCCATTTAGTGCATTTTTACTGCAGCAGTAAAGGTACACAACATTAGGCAGATGTAACATGAAGACTCAGCAGCAGCAGCAATCAGTCAGGGTGAACCAGGATGCATCATTAAATACTGTTATGTGGATACAGTGAAAAGGCCACAGTCTGCTTCACTCATCATTTCAACACAAAATTCATTAAAAAAAAAACCCAAAAAAAACAGACGTCACTCTGGCTGAACTCCCTTATTCATTTGGAAAATATAATCTTGCAGAAATACCTCTGTAGTCTGCAACAGGAATAAGGAATACAAGGAAAATCAGATGATACCATCTCATGTGTTAATTATAGATAACCAAATAAATCAATAAATAATTAAGACAAGTACAAACCAAATCGACAGCAAAATCAAAACAAATCCAAATATTGTATTCCTTTAACCAACTCCATTTTAAATTAAAATGACATCCTTACTCGCACATAACCCATAACCTAGCTCAAACATATTGAAGGCAACGTGTATGTAATACTGGGTTTAAGCAGACAGCACGCGTCTGTCTGCTAAATCGATAAGGCATTCAGAAAACCGATGTTAGCTTGGCAAATACTGATGATTGATCTCACGCTACCTGCTTGTTTTTCCAAGGATGCTATAGTTGAGAGGAAGTGACGCGCGGTCAAGTGTTAAGAATTCAAAGTGTAGCTTTAAGCAGACTAGGTTATGCAGTGATCCGTTTATTTTTGCTGTGTTGTAACATCTGAGGGACTCATTTGTGAACATTCATCCATTCAACATCACCGCTGCTTTGGTATTTGCAGGTCAGGAGAAACACACTTTTCAAACTGGGCTCAGTTTAGGTAAAGTAGTTACAACTTTTTATAACAGGTCTACATTCACGACTGTTGTTCCAGCAGCATTTAAAGTTACCACCAAACACCTCAAGATTAACTCAGAGGTTTGATGCCCATATCCTGACAGGTAGAGTGGTTTTGGTAGGCCCTGGAAGTTAGTGGTTTAATGCTCTGACTGGTCTTTACAATGCATTCAAGCGTAGACTAGCTGTCCTTCTACTGCAGTTAATGTATCCACGAATCTGTTCACTGTACTATCAGCCGAACTGACTGAAGTCAAGGACGTCCAGTTTCACTGTCAGGCAAAACAAGCAAGCAAGTGCTGGCAAGTGTCTACCAGCTTACAAATCAGAAGAACCTTTTGACTTCATTGATTCATTTGATTCATTTACAAGTTGCTGCAGGTCCTCTGCTTTAGCCCAAATATCTAAGCCAGTTCTTACTG
This sequence comes from Copadichromis virginalis, assembly GCF_057382275.1. Taxonomy (NCBI): domain Eukaryota; kingdom Metazoa; phylum Chordata; class Actinopteri; order Cichliformes; family Cichlidae; genus Copadichromis; species Copadichromis virginalis. The sequence goes on from NC_140636.1 coordinate 10,174,942, forward strand.
GAAGCACAACCCTTGATTGCGCAGTGTGAGCACTACAGTCTGCCAGTGTCCTGCACTGATAAATACATATGCACCACTCACTTCCACCTAACCATCTCTGGTAGCATTCAGTAAGTATGTCTTCCCAGGTCAGTCCAGCTGGGACACCAAATGGAATGAGGAGCTTAATTATTATTTATTCGCACACATTTATTCCTGATGGGAATTTCCCATTCAGCTCGCCATTACAGCTTCCACCATCTGTAGCTGCAGCCACTTAGTGTCCCGTAGTAAACATTTGATTCTTTTGGGAATTCAAAACTGTCCACACTAGTTGAGGATAGCAACCGAGAGGGACTGCCGCTAGAATCCATCGTCGTAATCTCCGTCACAGCCGTAATCTGGAGGGTGGGGGAGAAATAGAGGGTTTAGATACACTGAATGAAGAATGATGACTTGGTGTTGAAATCTGCGGTACGCACTCTGAAAATCACATAAAATGTGTCAGTGGAGACAAGTTGGTAAGATTTTAATGAAGACGTATAAAGGAACTTTATTTGGACTGTATATTTTGCATAACAACAGGGAATCCTTCCCTTCCTTTCTTATCCTAATGGCCTGGAGCCAAAATGGATTTCTGAGATGCAAGTAAATAAAATGTTCTCAGATCTCTGGGAAACTGCAGTCAGCTGGTGGTATCTCTAGTCAGAATGAAATGATTGAACTTCTGCAGCAGCCTCCGAGATGCATGCTCATCCATAAAGACTTCCTGGTGTGTGCCAAAACTCTGCGAACAGCCAAGTTTTAATTTCTTCTACTGCTAATGCTACTCTTCCAGTGTGATCCGGCAACACTGCTCTGGCAAAAATACAACTTTTATGACAGTTTGAACTTTAACACTGAGGTTGCAACCTCATTTTTTGTCCAACCCACACAGATTAGAGACATAAGTTTCAGCGTAAAAAGGTAAGTGGAAGTAAAAGATCAAGCAAAAGTTTGGTAACAAAAATTGCAGTTCCTCTAATGACCACTTGAGGCTGGCTCTAAAAGGAGGCATTCTCTAGTGACTTCTACATCAAAATGTAAAAATCAACATGTTTGAAGCCTGGAACGAAACCATTTTGGTTTCTGGTGTCATCTTCAGTGCATTCATTTGGCTCAACGTCCCCACGTTGAGCCCCCAGCCTCGTCCAGCTTCAGAGGCTGGACAAGGCTGACCCTGACCTTCTGGCCAAGAATAAACAAAGAGCCCCCCTACAGGAATCAATTAAATAGCTCAGGACTTTTTTTACTGCAGCAGAGTCAGACCTTAAAGTTTAACAGCCTGAGACATAAAGCGAAGAAATGTAATCTTACCGAGGGCTCATTAAAACGTGCCGGGAGTCCGAGCAGAAAGAGAGCCAAGACCCAGAGAGACAGATTCATTAAAAGAAAGAAAAAAACGATTCCAACTGTTTCACAGTCCAGACACATTTAGTCTTACTGAGAAGTGACAAAGCAGTCTGCCACTCAAAGTGTCAACTAGAGTCAAACGTTAAGATGAGAAATTGCACTGAGGAATTCTCACTTCCATCAGCGTTTCATCATTTCCCTCCATGTTTACAGAGCCGCCTGGCTCCTGACTTTAATTCGCTTTTTATCAGTTCAGTGTGATTTCTCATTAAGTTATTCTCAACAATTAACCAAAAACATTTTTAATGTGAAAGTTATTGTTAGCATAGATGCAGCAGAGCAAACTACACAAAGTGGTTAGAGGCATGCATCTTTATTGTGACGATGTGTTGACTTAAAGCTAAAAAGCTGCAAAAAGTTACTCAGACGTAGTAAATGGAGACAACAGTAACTGAGTCATTTACTCAGACAATAGTTTTATGTGATTATAATCACTATTTCATGCCTGTGAGGTAACCAGACCTCCTTACTCCAGCCACCTGGGGGTCTCCTCCCGGCTGGACGTGCCTGAAACACTTTCTCTAGGAAGCATCCAGGAGGCCCAAAGCACCTTAAATGCCTGCTTTGATGCAGAGGAGTGCCAGCTCTACTCTGAGACCCTCTCGAGTGACCAAGCTCCTCCACCTATTGTTAAGGCCGAACCCCGATGGCCCGTGGGGAAAGCTCATTTCTGCCCTTTGTATTGACGATCTCATCATTCTGTCACTACCCAGCTCAGGCTATCGCCGAGGTTTTTCACTCACACCGCTTTACCTCAAAGTCCAGCAACAGCCTGTAAATCTCCGGCTCCCTTCTTCTGTCACTTGTGAATAAAACCCAGAGATACCTGAGCTCCTTAACATACTCAACAAACATATACTTAGACAAAAGCGATGTGGTACAGCATGGATTTGCTTTCATCAAGAAGCCAAATGAAATCATACTAATGCTCAAAAGATGAAACTGTTCAACCAGAAAGGTGTGCATGAAAATAAAATGTAGTTGGATTTGTTACTTTTGGATATTAAATAGGTTGTTTATGCAGAAAGCTGTAGCCTCAGTCAGCCTACACATTTCAGTCAGAAGATAGCAGACAGGTTAAACCCACCATTGCTGCCCAGCATCTCCAAGGCACTGACACAAGTCTCGTCCTCCTCATCCTCTTCCTCATCACCGGGGACGTCGTCATACACAACTGGCCCGCTCTCCACCACCACCCCGCTGGCAGGGGCTTCAACGGGCAGCGGCAGGGGGTTGGAGCTGCCGATCTGTACAAACAGGAAATATTGTTGCTTGTGAGCAGACATGCATCGTTGAGTATTTTTAATATTTTCCTCGGCAGGACACAAGTTCGCCCTCGGGAAATCTAAGCCAGATCTGATCTCGTATGCCCCACTTCCTTTAAAATGAAAAAATAACAAACAGCGTAGTATCTGTGATGGTGTGGAGGTGTGGAGCTGTAGGGCAGGTGGAGGGTACGCGCCATGGTGAGAGGTTTCATTTGCCGCACTTCTCCACATATGACTAAATACAGCATCGGAGCGCGACCACAACCTTATCTTACAACAAGTTATTACCTCATTTTAGATTCTGCCTTTCTTTTTTTTTTTAAATCTGCATAGTCTACACTGCACTCGGTATCATATGAAAGGATGAGAAATTAATCAGAGCCTCGGGGTAAAAACACCCTTCAAAGTTCATAAAAAAACAGAAGCCTGTGAAATTAAAAGTGAAGGGCTAAGGGTGAGCATGAGGGACAAAAATGTAATTAGAGTGCCCTTTCTTTTTTTTCACTGCTTTTCACATTGTCTGGGTTGAGCTGTCACATGTTTTGTGCATAGATGTGATAAATTCCCCTCGAGGGCAACTGCAGGTGACTCTGAACCGGCGGAGTCTTTCCAGTCGCACGCTGGGAGACAAAAACAGAGTTGTTTTTGATCAGAAATCAACCCACCTGAAACTGCAGGAAATGTAGGCAGCGTGACGGCAGCAGCAGGAGAAAGTAAACAAGTGGTATAGGTGGGAAAAAAAAAAAGGACTCGGTGGAAGGAAAGGACTCTGAGGGGACCATTTTCCAGGTGTGGAATCGATGATGAAACAAATGTCAGCAGTACAAATGTAGAGCTGTCTGCCTTCATGACCCATCAAGCAACCCCACTCAAAAAAAGGAAAACAAATCAAACCAGAGATTAAATATGTATAAACTGTAAACTGCACTCAGCACTCCCTGACAGCAGCAGTCTCCTCCAGCAGAACAAACACTACTCAAGGTTAACCCAAGTAACACTGGGAAAAAGCCACCAGATCCTACTTCAAAGCATTCGTGGAATGCTCTAGAATAGTGGTGTCAAACCTAAGGTCTGTGGGCCAAAATTGCCCCTAAAAGGGTTCCAATATGGCCCACTGGATGTCTTTGAACAATGTGAAAGTGGGCACATTTTGGACTTCTAAGTTTGTTGTCATGTAAAATGAATTTGACATTCCTGCTCAAGATCAAGTCCCCACCTCTCAATGCAAAGGAGCCATTCTGCTGCCAACATTGTCCTGCTATACTGGGATGCAGACACGCCCAGAGGTATGACAGGGAGCTGCACAGTGTTAGGCAGGTAATGGTTGATCAGTGCATTTATGGAGAATGGCTGTTATTGATTTTTGCTTTTTGTGCATGAGGCAAGAGTTAAAAAACAACTTTTTAAGCTTCCTGTTGTAGCTGGATAAGCAGAACTGCAGTTTATGGTGGCTTTTCAAGCTTCAACAAGCAGCACTTGCAAACAGATGAAACTCAAGCAAAACCAACCAAACTGAAAACAAAGCTGCAGCATTTAGGAAAATAAGAAAAGTTACGAGCAGAAAACACAACTGGATATTAAAACGTGCTGACCACGGTCCAGCAGGGGAACCTCTGCTTCGTCCATCCATACCTAATAAGCCACCAACCACTGGAAGTTAAGTGATGACTTGGTCCAGATGTTTGGTATACAGCTTCATGTCGCTGATGTCAGTGTGTCAAAATGACCCTACGGTAGTAGAAACAAATTAAACTCCGGTACACATACTACGCTCCGTGTCGATATATTCAACCCTGTAAGACAAAGAAAATTTCCCCTTGGAAAACACTGGAGTACCTCCAGTCTCATTCTGAACAATCACATCTTCACTCCAATCTGAGTTTTATTTATTTTGCTTAGTGATGAAAAGTACAGATATCAAACAGACTATTGCACCAGGGAGGCCAGATGTGCATGGGTATTATATTTTTTTCTGCTTTCCAGCCTGCCATAAGCTAGACAATAATACAACGTCTAAAATCAAGTCTCGCTTTTTTGCTGCAAATGTCTTTAAAATAAAAAAAATGTTGTTTAGAGGGAACTCATGCAGTTGTATAACTGCAGCTACAAGGGAACCTACACATTATTGCCTTCCTTTGAGCCAGGGCTAATTATAAAGCTGGAGCAGAGGCAGGTGGAGGGTCCACAGTGTGACGGAGAGACATTTCTTTTCTCCTCAGCTAAAACCTGTAGGAGTTCCTGCTGGGCCTTTCATTCCTGCCTTCTTTCTCCCCCTTCAATTTTCATTTCCTCCTCCATCCTTCCTTGCTTGCTTTCCTCCCACCTTTCTTTTATTTCACATCTCGTCTGTTTTGCTTCATTTAAAATAATAATAATAATTCTACCCACATCCTTTCTCGCTTTTTCCATCTCTCCGATTGTTCCTTTATGCACTGCTTCTTCTCTTGGCTTAGACTTGTGCTTTTTCCATCCTCAGATTTGGATAAATACCAAATGATTGTACAATAAATTAAAAAAATAAATAAATCCAGTGCAAAAACATTCTGCTATCCCTTCCTTTCCCTTCTCTGCTTCTCTTTTGTTTCCTCTTATTCCTCACAGTGGAAACCAGCTGGCTTTAACCTCACCAGCTCATTAGCTGCCGCTGAACAGCAGTCATAATGTGGGGGAAATAAAAAAATACTTAAAAAGAAAACATAACGACATAAAAACGGTGCTCCAGACTAATTAGGAGGTGAGAGCTGTTAAATGGGTCAGGATGAGAGGAGAGGAAGCTGTGACGAGGGACAGACACGAAGTTTCTTTGTGTTGGTGTGAACTATTCAGCACTGCTGCTCATAATTACACAGAGATAATGTTCCACTACAAATATCATGTTGCATGTTCAAAGCAAGCTCTCCAGCGGTCGAATATCTACTATTTTAGCTTACTTTAAGCTTCAGCCCTCTAACAAGGGAATTGGTTGTTAGGAGCGAGAAAGCAACCGGGGAATACGAGCGCTCAGAAGGTTTTATTGGTGTGAAGATGTAGACATCTGATAGCCTGGAGTTACTCATGCACAAGACAGCAGGAAAAAAAAGAGTTAAAGGGAACAAACCACAGTGTGGAATAAGAGTTCTGGATAATGCCAGCCACTACATCTACATCCCCGTTTCCAAAATAGTAGCAAAGCTTTCTAAAAAGTAACTAAAAATTAATTCCATGACTTGCAAATTCTGTAACTGAATTTAATCAAGTTGCAGACATTTAGTCAGAGCTATTTAATTATTTTTAGAAAAATGGACACATTTCAAAGTTGGGCCGGGACCACAAAGAAAGAAAGAGAAGGAAAAAGCTGTGCAATGCTGAGAACAGATGGAGAAAACATGGAACATCTTACGAATAATTCCACCAATTAGTAACATGCTTGAATTTAAAAAGAGCGTTTGAGACACGCTCAGTTGTTCTGAAGTAAAGAAGGGCAGGAGTTTACCGCTCCTTGATGAACTGCATGTGCAGATTCTTCAGATTATTATTGTACAATCAATTTGCAGATTTCATCATTAACAGATTCCGAGATTCTAGAGAAATTCATGTATGCAAGGGACAAAACAAAAAAACATTCCTTGGTCCAGCCATGGACAATGGATACAATCATGACTTTGTAGTGGAAATCACTTCATGTGTGGAGTGGACTGAGGTCTATAAAAATGTGAAACTTTTAACGATACTTAGTTCAAAAGTTACCTCGTATTAATGCTTGTTTTTGTGTAAAGGTGCATTAGTGCACATGGCATGGAGAATGTGTAACACTACACTGATCAGGCCTAACATTATGACCAGCTGCCTAATAATGTGTTGGTCCTGGTCTGCAGCTATGCAGCCCCACATACAACAAACTGCAATCCACTCTGTATTCTGACGACTTCCTGTCACTACCAGCATTAACGTTATTGGTAATTTGAGCTACAGTGGCTCATCAGCTGGATCGGATCACACAGCAAGATCCTACAAACAATCAGTCGCTCAACAATCAAAACTTTATAATTGTTTGTTAGACTGAGAGTATCCAGGTTAATGACATTTAATAGACCACTTAAATTTGTTTGCATTATTAGCATCCATGTGTGAATTAGTGTGGATGGGTAAAGGAAGGGTAAATGGACGGATACTTTTATAGTCCTATTTACTCTAACTGAGCACTTAAAGCTCTTTTTACTACAAGTCTCATTCACCCAATCAAATTGGGGTTCACTATCATGCCCAACGATACTTCAACACACAGACTGAAGTAACCATTGATCTTCTCATTGGTAGACAGCTCGCTCTGAGCCACAACCATGCCGATCAAGCAGAGGTTTTGCATATTTTCATCTTTCTGCATCAATTTTATCACAGTAAAGGTGTTTTCCTGGGGTGAGGGAGCAGGTCGCTGTGTTTCTGCAGGATGAGCTAAAATTGGTGCACATCATGAACTTTATCGCTGTCCGGAAAGCTTCATTGAGAATACTTCAAATACATTCGGCCATCACTTGCCAAAATTATTGCTTGCATAAGCAGGCTATATCTGCAACACCAGCGAGGCTGTGCACAGCTCAAAGCCCTTCCTCCTGTGACCTCATCACCCTTTTGAGATTTCTAAGCTTCTTTGAAAATCCCCACATCTCTTAACTGCGCTGCCTTCTGCCTCCTCCAGCCTGATGCTCAGCCTAAACATGAGTAGACAAATAGGGGAAAGGGCAGAGAAGAACAGCTGCGCCAGTTTCAAGTTCTCTGTAGTAAACTGATCATTTCCTCCCTCGACTGGCTTTAAAAAAAGGAAAAACTGTACAGACTAATTGCTGGGTCGCTGGAGAGGGTGATGGAAATTGGTTACTGTAAGGCAACGAACAGAAACAGAACAGGTTGGCAAGTAGAGCTCAAAGAACACATCGCTTTTCAATCTGGCCCTGTTGCTGGAATCAAATGCCAACATTACATAACATGAGCTGCGAGCTATGAGCAGCCGCAGCCAATGGCGACGGCCGTTTGCTTCCAGTTCCCAAGGGAAGGTGAGGGGGGGTTGCTAAGTAACAAGCCTTGTTGACCCAGCCCCTTGTGGCAATGTTTTCTTCCTAGCTGACAGAGCCTGAGCTCCCTGAGCTACTCTATTCAGGGCTGCCAGCAGCACATCATGGCGAGGGAGACAAAGGCTGTGAGGAGGAGAGGAGAGGGGGGAGACGAAGGGATTGGAAGGAATGTGGAGGAAAGAGAGGAAATATGAAAAGAAGAGCGATGGGAAAAAAGAGGACAGCAGCAGAGTGAGGCAATAACGGGAAGAGATGAGGAAAGAGAAAGCAGGCAGAGATTTGCAGGACTTGGGGGGGAAAAGAAAAGTTGGGAGATTTTAAAAAGCAGATGATTCGCTGGCATGTTTTTCACCAAGTTTTAACGGCAACTTACAGTTTCAGTGATATCGTTAATTCCCCTCAACTTAGTTGTTTTTAACATCATTAACACCACAAGAGCCACAAATATGACAAATTCACTCAAAAGCTTTTTGGGTTGTTTTTTTCCCCACATTAAATAACTTCACTTTATTTCTATAAAGTCTTCAAATATGGGACACAAACCAGCATGCACTCTCTCAACAGCATGTGTGACTGTGTTTACTGCTGGTTTCTTAACAGAAGTGTTTTATTTAACATCAATCTCAATAACATGTTTGCTAAATAATCTTAAAAGTTGGACAAAAATAATAATAGTGTTTCTTTTTTTTCAGCCAAAAATATTACAGAGCTTTTTATACAGTTACAAGTATTTGACCCCCTGCTGAATTTATAAGTTTGCTCACTTCCAAACAAATGAACAGTTTCTAGCTTTGATTGTAGTTTTATGTTAATGGACACAGAATATCAACCAAAAAATAAATTAAAAAATACAAAACACACATTACATAAAAGTTACAAAGTGATTTGCGTGACTTTGAGTGAAATACGTGAATACCAGGAAGAATTCTGACACTACCATGTGACGACTACCATCTATCAATTAATGCAACGAGCAACGAGCTGAGATCAGGAGTACCTGATCTCAGCTCGTTGCATGTATAAAGCACACTTGTCCAAAGAAACAGTTTATCCATCCCAGTTCCATCCCAAAAGGACGTCAGGGACAAGATCGTCGGCCTGCACGATGCCTGAACGGCATGGAAATGGAAGAAATATAAAAATGACCATCAGCCCCCCTCGCTCTGGAGCTCCATGCATGATCTTGATGTGAGGATGATCATGAGAAAGGTGGTGGATCAGCACAGAACTACACGGTTGGAGCTTGTTAATGACCTGAAGGCAGTTGGGACCACAGTCACTAAGAACACCACTGGTAACACACACTGCTAAGTGTACAGGATGGCTGCACCGCATAGATTGGCCAAGACGCGGGGCCACGTACCATAAAGTCTTGAACGAGAGCCACCTTCCCTCAGCCAGAACACTGAAGATGGGTCATGGACGGGTCTTCCAGCATGACGATGACCCAAAATATAATGCAAAGGCAAAAAAGAAGTGGCTAAAGAAGCACATTAAGGTTATGGAGTGGCCTAGCATGTCTCCAGACTCGGTACTATACAGTGGGGCAAAAAAGTATTTAGTCAGCCACCGATTGTGCAAGTTCCCCCACCTAAAATGATGACAGAGGTCAGTAATTTGCACCAGAGATACACTTCAACTGTGAGAGACAGAATGTGAAAAAAAAATCCATGAATTCACATGGTAGGATTTGTAAAGAATTTATTCGTAAATTAGGGTGGAAAATAAGTATTTGGTCACCTCAAACAAGGAAAATCTCTGGCTCTCACAGACCTGTAACGTCTTCTGTAAGAAGCTTTTCTGTCCCCCCCACTCGTTACCTGTATGAATGGCACCTGTTTGAACTCATCATCTGTATAAAAGACACCTGTCCACAGCCTCAAACAGTCAGACTCCAAACTCCGCCATGGCCAAGACCAAAGAGCTTTCGAAGGACACCAGGAAAAGTATTGTAGACCTGCACCAGACTGGGAAGAGTGAATCTACAATAGGCAAGCAGCTTGGTGTGAAAAATTCAACTGTGGGAGCAATCATCAGAAAATGGAAGACATACAAGACCACTGATAATCTCCCTCGATCTGGGGCTCCACGCAAGGTCTCATCCCGTGGGGTCAAAATGATCATGAGAACGGTGAGCAAAGATCCCAGAACCACACGGGGGGACCTGGTGAATGACCTGCAGAGAGCTGGGACCAAAGTAACAAAGGTCACCATCAGTAACACACTACAACGGCAGGGAATCAAATCCCGCAGTGCCAGACGTGTTCCGCTGCTGAAGCCAGTGCATGTCCAGGCCCGTCTGAAGTTTGCCAGAGAGCACATGGATGATACAGCAGAGGATTGGGAGAATGTCATGTGGTCAGATGAAACCAAAGTAGAACTTTTTGGTATAAACTCAACTCGTCGTGTTTGGAGGAAGAAGAATACTGAGTTGCATCCCAAGAACACCATACCTACTGTGAAGCATGAGGGTGGAAACATCATGCTATGGGGCTGTTTTTCTGCCAAGGGGACAGGACGACTGATCCGTGTTAAGGACAGAATGAATGGGGCCATGTATCATGAGATTTTGAGCCAAAACCTCCTTCCATCAGTGAGAACTTTGAAGATGAAACGAGGCTGGGTCTTCCAACATGACAATGATCCAAAACACACGGCCCGGCCAACAAAGGAGTGGCTCCGTAAGAAGCATTTGAAAGTCCTGGAGTGGCCTAGCCAGTCTCCAGACCTCAACCCCATAGAAAATCTGTGGCGGGAGTTGAAAGTCCGTGTTGCTCGGCGACAGCCCCAAAACATCACTGCTCTCGAGAAGATCTGCATGGAAGAATGGGCCAAAATACCAGCTACTGTGTGTGCAAACCTGGTAAAGACCTATAGTAAACGTTGGACCTCTGTTATTGCCAACAAAGGTTATGTTACAAAGTATTGAGTTGTATTTTTGTTATTGACCAAATACTTATTTTCCACCCTGATTTACGAATAAGTTCTTTACAAATCCTACCATGTGGATTCATGGATTTTTTTTTTCACATTCTGTCTCTCACAGTTGAAGTGTACCTCTGGTGCAAATTACTGACCTCTGTCATCATTTTAGGTGGGGGAACTTGCACAATCGGTGGCTGACTAAATACTTTTTTGCCCCACTGTAGATAATCTGTGGAGGGAGCTGAAACTTTGATGTGGCTAGCAGCAGCCAAGAAGCTTAAAGGACAGAGTTTCAGTAAAGAGGAGACGACCAAAATCTCTCCTGAGATGTTTGCAAACCTGGTGATCAACAACAAGAAAGCTCCTACCGCTGTGCTTGCAAACAAGGGTTTCTCCAACAAGTACCAAGTCAGTTCCTATGAGCTCATTAACTCACTACTTAAATTCTGATGTGGGTCAGTCTTTGGTGTTAAATCCCAACAACACTGTGGATCTTCTAACCCGGGATATTCCTCGGCAATTACCAATCATCAACAGTTCTGCTACTCGCAGGCCACAGCAAGGAGTGAGGAGATGGAACTGCCAGGAGCCGAGACGCGCTGCTCTAAAACCAGGTATTTTCTAATGGAGGAGCTCACATTTTATACTTATGATTCCACTGACAGAATTTCTCATCCACATAATCCTGTAAATGGTCCGACTGTCAGTCAGCTGATCTCAACTATATTAAAAAAAAAAAAAAACTGACATTTTTACTTCCCAAACCCTGCATGTCAAGTCAAACTCCTGCTGCTTCTCTACAGAGTGGTTAAAAAAGAGAAACACGGAAAAAGCTGTGAAAAGAGAGAAATAAATTATATAAGAAATGAGAATGACAAGGGATTAAAAGACTGTTAGGGAAGTGTAAAATGAGATATGGAAAAAAGTAAGGAAGAAGAAGTCAAGAAAGCTACATTTAAGACTTTGAAACTAGTAACACTACCCTCGACTGAAATGAAGTCCAATTTAAATCAAATTAAAAATCAAAGCAGAAGAGACTGCCCCATTTCTGAATGGAAAGCTATGAAGCTATAAATGGTCAGAACGAGGACATTTGGAAACTAACTGTTCAAAGCCAAGAAGTCTAACTAGGTTTAGTAAAGGAGATAAGACACATTAGCGAAAGTAAACTCCTTCTGTGTGGACTGATTGGAAACTGGCCAACAAAAGCCTACTGTATCACTGCAGTGTGATAAAAAAAACCAACAAAAAAAAACCCTGAAGCTGCTGTTTAAGACATTTTTATGTTCAAGTTTAAGGCTATATTTATTTTAAGAGTCTGTCAAAAAATTTTTTTAGAAGCAGTCAATGCCCGGGAGAAAGAAAGAGTGAAGGAGGAGTAATATAGCAAGGCCAAACAAAGACACAGAGCGGTTCACCTCTCACACATTTATTGCTGCCTGCTCTGCAGAAATCAGCAATCAGCTTTTATTGGCTGAGCAGGAGAGCTTGACACAGACTTACAATAAGTCTGCTACAGTCAAAGGTTCATGGTAGTTTGGTTATTGTCAAACAAACATAAAAAGACCAAAATCAACAATAAATGTATCCAACCAACAACAACTGCGTGGCTATGTGAAGCCTAATTTATATCACTCCTCTGATTAATTCAGGCTCTCTGCAGATTTACATCGTATTCTGTGTCACAGTGCATCTGCATCTTAATATGCACTGCTCAAACAAAAGCCAAAAAGAACAAGAACCAGATATCTATACTGATATGAACCGGGTAATGTGTTAGGAACACAAGGACGCCATGTCGTTTGATGGAAATGAAAACGATAAACCCACAGAGGACTGATTTCAAAATAAACTAGTCAAGCTAGTCCATTTTGACGATATAGTACTCGATATTCTGCTTGGCTCCCACATGCTTGTATGCATGGCTGACAACATCGGGGCATCCTCCTAATGACATGATGAGTCCAGAGCATCACTGAGCTCCTGGACACTCTGAGGGGTAACCTGGCAGCATCGGATGGAGCAAAACATAATGTCTATTGGGTTGAGTTGCGTTTCTATTGGTCAGGTGACTACCTAATGGCAGTCAGGGTTCTGTTGCCTAGTTTATAGAGGTTATGTGCCCCCTTAGCTATGGCTTCTTCAGACCCCTTCACATGTCTGTCACATGTTTAGGGTGAACTTGCTGTCACCTGTTAAAGAACAGATGGTAGACCTGCCAGTTCTGGTATTCTATGGCAAATGCAAATCAGGCACCGCGGTGCTGAGCAGTGAGCACAGGGCCAACTAGAGCAGGGGTCTCCAACTCAGTCCTTGAGCGCTACGGTCCTACAGCTTTTAGATGCACCCCCACTCCAACACAGCTGAATCAAATGAAAAGCATCTCTCGAGGACTGGAGTTGGAGACCCCTGCACTAGAGGTTGTACCGCTGGGCCCTCAGGCCACCTTCATGAAGTCTGTTCCCGATTGTTTGGTCAGAGACACTCACACCAGTGACCTGCTAGAGGTACTTTTGTAGCTCCCAGTGCTGATGCAAGCTGCTGATGGGTTAAAGGCCTTCTATGGCCCTGTCCAGCTGTCCTAGAGTAACTGCCTGTCTCCTGGCATCTAAGCCATGCTCTTCAGACTGTTCTGGGAGACAGAGTAAAACTTCTGAAAATGTCACTTATTAATGTGCCGTCATGGAGAAGTTGGACTACCTGTGGAACCTCTGTAAGGTCCAGGTATTGTCTAATGTTACCAGCAGTGACACTGACTCGAGCCAAATGCAAAACAAGTGAAAACAGTCAGAAAAGATCAGGAAGGGAAAATGTCAGTGGCCTCCACCCTTAAAACCATTCCTGTTTCGGGTTTGTCTCTTCGTTGCTCCTCTAGTGCACCTGCTGTTAATGTCATTAAAACTAAAGCAGTTAAAACCAATCAACAACCCCCTCTGCTACTTAAATGACCAGATTTTTTCACCCTCACAAGCTATGGTGATCACCTTGAATACACAAATAAGGACCAGACCTTCTGCTTCACTGAGGTTAGTGACACATTTATAAATAATCACTTATCATTATATGTAATAGGAAATTCAATTGAGAAACCAATTATGACAAACCATGTGAAAGAAGCAGGATAAATCCAGGTACTTTCTCATTCTACATCACAAATTCAATTTGTTATAAAGCTTTCCTGCTCACTGATTTGCAGCATCACCCACAGTGCAGTACAACTCAGAGGTATTCATTTGGCAGCAGTGGTTGTCGTCCCCCCCCACCCTGTGAAAAAATGTTAAAAATTGCTCAATGTTAAGTTGCAAGCCTTATTATTGCCTAACCCGCTTCCCTGTTGGTTCACATAGACTTCACAGGAAAAGCCTTTTTTTATGAAGTAAAGCAGTGATGACAAGACTGGACCATCAATCTGGTTACTTTATCACTTTCACTGTAAGGAATATCAAGGCTGCTCTTCCCCTTGAAAATACTCTTATTCACACAGCACAGTCAAAATACAGTGAAGCAAAGGAAGACTGAACCTGAGTGAGTGTGTTAAAGTAAACGTGAGAAGTTAACCGACTGATCGACATGGTGACTGAGGTGTCGTGCATTTTAGGAGAAGCGGGGCAGCGAGTGTTGTAGTGCACAAGAGTGTCGGAGAGGAAGAGCAGATGCAGTGAAGATGAATGGAAGCTTACCTGCTCCGTGGCCAGCTTTTTGTTGGGCTGTCCGCTGATGAATGGCTGTAGCCTGCAACACAGACAGCAACATCATCACACTTAGCCTTCTTTATTTTCTTTAGCTCATTTGTTTTATTACTGTTTAACATAAGTCCTACTAATCATAGTGAGGCAGAGGAGCTAGCTTGTATTTGACACATTGCTAACATGAAACATTTTCTATGTATTCTAGGTTCTTTTGTGAATAAAATCGGGTTAATGATATTTGCGGTTTCACAGCATCCCAGCTTCTTTTGGAACTGGGTTGTAAACGTGCTTCTTAAGTGGAATCATTGACTCTATCTCCTTGGTGTTGTAACTAGATTATTTGATGTTATATGGCACCCCATAAACAGCAGCTTCCACAACAACCAAACCAACCAACACATCTGGACTTCGTTCACACAGTCTGTGTGTGCAACCAGCAATATTCATCAGTACTGGACAAACACTGTCCCTGTAGGTCTTTACCTTACAATATAAAGTGCCTTAAGGTGACTGTTGTTGCGATTTAGTGCTTTATAAATAAAACTGAAATGAACTGAACAGCACAGCAGTCCTACAGTGAAGCAAACACATTGCCTACAAAGGTTACAGACTAATGGGCTCCCCTTTGTTTTAACAGTGCTGAACAGCAAACACTGAAATGACATAAAATACTTAAAATTAACCTTGATTTTTAACAGCGGCTGGGCTTTATGACCTTGAAGTTGCACGACTGTAGAAAATGAGTTCCATTACTCAAACTGAAGCACAATCTGAAATGCCAGTGAGTCTACAAGAGGATTAAATGTGCGGATTTTATGAACCCCTAAAAGCCTGAAAGTAAGATATTCATTATTTTTCCAGACATTAGAAGATAATAAAATCTTCTATTCTGAGGCCAGTTCAGATTACATTTCACTGTTAACCTCAGCAGCGAGGACACCGTCTGCCTGCTTCTGCTCAGCTTCGTTTCTTTCTTCCACCGCATTCGTGTCCTCTCTCTTTGTCCCTGATTGGCTAACAGATTCACATACCCGTTTATCTTCAGTAAGCTCATGTTAGCAAGGTGTTACCTAAACATACCCAGTATAGTAACATTTTCCCACAAGTACAAGCTAGTGGTGAAGGGATTCGGTGTTGTTGTTGACATTTTACAGTTTAAGCCAATGTGCTGGAGAGCATGTAAAAGCACACTGCTAGCATGACTAATAATAAAGGACCTCCTTTGTGCTCCACTAAATAATCAGGACTTTTACAGTCAATTTAAGCAGAACAGGAACAAGGGAAATCGAGCTATCACAGCAGCCTTCTGGGGATGAAATAATGGCTGATATAATCATTAATAAAAATTGTAATGACAATAGCTCCTGCTGATACCAGTTCCTGCTCATTGTTGCCATTTGGACAGATGGGACAGCAGAACATTGCTGTATGTCGGATGGCTCTTTGCAACCACTCTTACAGAAAAAAAAGCACATTTTATTTGTACTTGACGCTGATGCAGCATTTAACTCTTGACACAACACAGGTAGAGCATTGTATTATCTTAGTGCAGCTGGTCTCTGTTGGCTTCAGGGCGACTAGCTCACATTTCTAGGCAACTGCGATAAAAAAAAGGAAAAGAAAAAAAAATGGTGTGAATGAGAAATGAGCCCAAACTGTGAGTGACAGGCAGAGCGACTGTCTGTCTCTGTGAGTGCAATCTCTTCCTAGACAGTCGCGGAGATAATCAGCAATGAACGCACCACTGGCAGTAATTCCTAAGCAGCCGTCCCACCACCCCACTGGCTGGAATTAGCATTGTTCCCGAGGCTCCCCACCCCCATTTTCTGCCCACCCGGCCCGGCGCTGAGCTCTCCCTAGAGGCTTACAGTAAAGTGCTCAAATCTCACTGATAAGACGCAGAGCGCGAGTGAGCTTTTAATTAATCTGCTTTAACCGGGGGGAAAGGGGAGGAGGGGTAAAAGTGAATGTGGCATCTTCACCCCCCAACATCATCATTCCCCCCACCTCCTCCTTTCTCAAAGCTCATTATAAAATCCCAGCCAGGCCGGCGAAATGCTCCCCGCTGAGAGAACTATTTAGGGCCCCGTATATGTGCTAGACAAGACTGGCTCCCATGAGCCCTGACCTGGACACTGTGGAAAGAGGGAGGGACGGTGGAACCATGAGAGGAAGTGATGTCGTTAGGCAACAGGCAGTGGAAGGGGGCAAAAGGGTGAGAAGAAGAAGAAGGGATAGAGGGCAAAACAGCACGGGAGCGAATGAGGAAAAAGATTGGGTGAGGGCATGGGGAGGCATGGAGGGGGAACGCGGGGGAAGCCTGAAGAGAAGGAAGGTGCTTGGATTAAGAGAACAAAGGAAAACAATATTAAAGAATAAGATCAGCTAATAGCAGAAAGAGAAAAGCAGAAAGGAAGAAAAGAGCGCACAGAAATATCAGAATGGGAAGAAGAAGAAAAACTGAGACTCAGGATTGTTGACTGATTATTCCAAGGTTGTTCCTCACAGAACTAAGGCAGTAGTTCCTCCAGATAAACAGTCTTAATTAGCTAACCTTTGTTGTGTTGTGCTGCTAAGTGAAACCAAACACAAATTAGCTGAATCAGCTGCAACAGTTCTACATAATGGAGTTTAATTCTACGTAGCAGCCAGTCGTGGTGCATTCGTAGCTAGTGTGCCAGCTGTTTGAAGACGAGTGTGTCGTTCTTTTCAGCAGGTTTCTCAGTCGCTCATAATCACATTTGGAAGATATGCCGTGCATACTGATAGGAAAAAGAAAAAGGAGTGAAAGGTGTGAACATTTTACCTTTGGTAATAAATTTGTAAACTAAGACAATGACAAATGTTTCCCTGATTTAAAGCCATTGTGAGTGAGTGAATGAATAAGCCAGGGTGTTAACGGGGTAACACCCTGGGGATGTTTGTCAGTGTTTTGACACTTTACATAACACATGGAATACCTTTTCATGAGCTTGATATTTTTGTAAATAGGAAAAAAAATCTAATTTTAAATCGGTGCTCTGGCTGACATCAAACCACTTCCTGTAATTGCAACAGTTAGAGCGACTGATAGCGAGTGGGGTCAAAGGTTAGAGTCACAGGGCTATGAGAACACCAATGCTCCTCGAATGAACAGATAAAGACAATTTAACTGAGGTCAATGAAGGTTAAAAGAGTCGAGTAAGTGCTGTGGAAACAGCAGTTTTAACCTCTCCAGTGCCGATACCGCTCTCAGCTCTTCCACCACTTTGACTGAGACTAAAATATCTTGTCAGTGGTTGATAGACCACCATGAAATTTATAAAGAAAACCATGTTACCCCAAGAGGCTGTCAACTTGAAACATCTCCACAGCGTTAAGACTGATTGTCACAACATGTGCTGTCAAAAAACCCCAAAGACAACACAAAGACCAAAAGCAAGATTCCCCATCAGCTGTACTTAGACTTAGTGTTTGATAATCGCCAAATGATAGAACATCCAAATATTAAACTATGATCCCAGGAAAAAAAACAGATGTGACACTGCATCTCTGATGTAGTTTTGCATACAACTCATTTAAAATTAACACTCCAAAAACCAGAGGCTTTGATTTTGGAGCTGTAAAAATAAGTCAGTATGATAATAACTTGTGTGTTATGTAGAGTAAATATTATGTTATCAGAAATAAAAGTATGTATATTGTTCTTAATGTTTATATCAATGAAGAATCTGGATAAATATTAACTGATACGTTATGGAGAAGGAGTGGACTAAAAGTAAGTGGGCAGTTCTTTCCACTCATTTTAGACACGTAGGCTGTCTCAGGACAGGGTTAGTGAAATTGGAGTGTAGTTTTCTTTATTTTTTATAGCAGTTTTATCATTTTTCCCTAAATGACTTTGCATGCTACCTGCATAAGCAAAATAAATTTGTCCAGGTCACTTTTTTGAGTTATGACATTATTTATTTCAGCATTATGGCCTCACTTATTTCTTAAAATAGCTTATTTTAATGATCATGTATTTGTCTTTTTTAGGATATAATAAAACACATTTTGGAAATGATACCTCTGCCTGTATGTCTTTGGGTACATTTAAAAAGTAGTACTGTGCAATACTACAAGTTCTACTATTGATTTGTGCGACTGATAACAATACTTGCTAATGTAGGGGAGAGCAGTGTGTCATGACTTTGCAAATTCTGAACACATTTTAATAAAATACATTTATAATATAGTTTATAATCAGTGTTGGGCAAGTTACTTTGAAAAAGTAATTAGTTATAGTTACTAGTTACTTCTTCAAAAAAGTAACTGAGTTAATATTCTAAAAGTAATTAATTACTCAAAAAGTAACCATTGTGTTACTTTAAAAAAAGTTTAACCCTCTGGGGTCCAGGGTATAATTGGCAATTTTTAAGTACTTTTGATGTTTCCTCTACATTTCACCTTTAAAAACAGTTTATTTGCCTTGTTTGGTATCATCCTTTTCAGCACAACCTCACGTGTCTGAATTTACAGTTATGTTTTCATTTTGACATACTGTATTAACACAATTTATCTAAAATCAGACAAAAAACATAAAATCAGAGTAGAAAAAGTTATATTTTTTACTGTAACAACCACTAAACATGTTTAATGAATCATATTTCATAACTTTAAATGCAAATATAAATTGTCAATTTTAAAATCCTGTGCACAAGTTTTGCAAAAAACAAACTTATTTGCATCCATTTACCTTTTACCTTGATTTTTTTAAATAACCATTTCAAACTATTTACAGAACAATCTGTTCTGCATTCAATCAGTTGCCACACAAATTATTTGTGCCACTCCAAATATTTCTGTCCACTATAAAGGAGAACATCACAGCCTGATACCTGCAGGTCTGACAGCAGCAGGTGTATCACTCCTGTTTCTACCTGGAGACAGCAGTCGCCTCATTGTTCTGACACACAACATAAAACTATCCACAACACTACACACTAACTACACAAGACAACACATGAACTACACACTCCAAACACGCTAAACGTCACAAATCTCTCACATCTCAAAACTCTCTTTTTCTGCTGTCTCTCTCTTGCCTTCACTCCTAAAACTTCTGTTTTTGTTTGGGGTTTTTTTTGCTCATAAGCAGAGAGTGCTCGCTGCGCTGTCCTTAGACAGTAAACGTGACGAAACTATTGAGGAAAAAACGGTGCGTATATATTGTTTATCATGACTCTGGTTTTACGTGGCCTATCAACACAATTTAAAAACTGGTAAATATCACCTTGTTGCTTTATCTTTAAGTGGTCATGTGATTGGCTTAACACGACTACTTTATTCTCCCTCAGTCAAACAGCAGCACTCATGTGATTGTTTTGCCCCCTTAGCTCCAGGTGTTGTGCTAGACAGTGATCGTGATTGCCGTCCACGGGAGCGCGCAGCTGCTTAAAGCTGTAGCGTCCAGATTACTTACAGCTACTTCCGTGCAACTGATATAAGATGAGGCTGAACACAGCTTCAACTGTCTGTTTATTGAAAAATAAATGGTTCGATTACTGGCTCCTCCAGTCTGCATGCCAAATATCCTTGGGCAAGATACTAACCCCAAATTGCCCTCCGATGCGTTCATCGGAGTGTGAATGTGTGTGAATGTTTATTAGTTGCACTTGTGTTTAGAAGTGCTTGTATGAGTGTGTGTGAATGGGTGAATGAGGCATGTTGTATAGAGCGCTTTGAGTACTCCGGGAGAGTAGAAAAGCGCTATATAAGAATCATTTACCATTAGTTGTAACGATAGGAATAGTAATTAGTTAGATTACTCGTTACTGAAAAAAGTAACGCCGTTATTCCCATCACTGTTCATCAGCTTTTCATTTATTTTGAAACTTTTTTTTTAGACCTGGAACATAAACGTGTCTGTCTCTGAAGCACTGAGGGGCAACTTCTGTTGCTTAAATGTGAAATAAAGCTATAAATAAAATAGACGTGACAGTCAACACAAATGGTTCAGATTTTTCAGAATGCGTGTGTCACATATCCTTTTTATTTTAAGAAAACTAACTTTTAACACAATTCAGGGTTAAAAGTTACAACCACAGCATTGGTATCAATAGTATCAATATTCAGATTGATCCACCGATCTCTATCAAAAAGTAATCTATGTGGAGTGATGTGCTGGAGTGCATGTCAATGACCATGACATACACTTCATCTGACACTTTAAGCACTTGCTATTGTAACTATGCAGATAACTTCTATAACTTCTGTTGCATGTCATAATTTTTGGATTAGTAAGTTTGACGTAGTGACTGATTTTTTGTTGTTGTTGTCACAAACACTGATTATTCATGAACAGCTTTTAGTGAAAGTTTTGTCATGTATGTCGGGAGAAAATCGGACAAACTGGTCCTTTAAAAACCTTCAAATTTGCAACCGCACATGAGCTAAATAAAACTGTGCGGTTGAATTGAATCTGATTCTTCCTCTTGTACACTATTACAAATGTTTTCATTTCAAATTCATACAGAGAGTCTCAGGAGTGCCTTACACTGAGTCAGATTTCCTAATGAAACCCGTTGCTGCGAGTGGAGTTAAACAGTCTGATGGCGTGTGGGACAAAGGAGTTTTTAAGTCTGTTAGTTCTTGTCTTGGGGAGAAGCAACCTGTCACTGAACAGACTCTTCTGATTGTTTATGGTGTGTATAAAGTCAAAATACACACTCGCTCCATTACCACATTCGCTTCCCCCATGATTTCATTTCCTACAGCGGAGCCATTTTCATTTTGCAATAACTCTGCTCGTCATTAGAGCTTCTAATCATTCTGCAGTATGTCGTCTCTCTTCTCGTTTCCATTGTGTGCCGGCGTTCGCGGGACATTTGTTGTTGTTTTGCTCGTTAGCATCGAGGAGGGATGTTTCTACGAGCCTCTGCTTTTTAAATTGAGATGATTGCACCCGTTTGTTTTTTTTGCGTTCGGATCAACTTCCATTTCTCCGCAAATGAACTGAGGCAAAACCAATATAAGGGAATAATTTCACTATTGGTACAATAATCCAATCAATAAGATAACAAAGAGGAAGGATGGAGGCGAGGAGGGGAGATAATCTGCAAACTGGGGGTTGAATAAAATTAGTTCTGCGATGAGCGCGGATGTAAATAAAAGATGATAATAATCTGAGCTTCCAACTCGATTTTCCAGCTGGGGACTAGATCCTTGGAGACGCACGCGCGCACGCGCGCACACACGCACACACACACATACACACACACACACACACACACTCCTTCAGCTCTTCGGCACAATTAAATCAGGCATAATCACCCACACATATACACACACAAGAAACTGCAGTGCCCACTCATACTTTCCCAGACACACAAATACAGACGCACAATACAGCCTCACACACACTCCCCCACAAAGAGTGTGTGCCTGTGATTCGTGTCCATTCAGGCTGCAGTGCATTGTGGGCCGGTGTGCAGCTTGGCAAGAGGAGACACAGACTCAGCCAAAAGAACTGATTGTGTTTTCTTCTCTGGCCAGTCCATCCAGCACTAACCCCATTACACACACACACACACACACACACAGTACCTGGTACTGCAGATTCAAAAGGGTGAAGGGTTATATAGATGGCTGTTTATATGCAAAGACACGAAGGAAGAAGCACAATACAATCCTGAAAATCTGCATACCGTCAAACACACAATCAGCCGCTGTAACACACAACTGCAGAATCTGTACTTCTGTACAAACAGCAGTGTGAAGTAACTCAGATATTTTCCATCAAATGTGACAAAATTGTATTTTTCCTGGAGGGCATACGAACACCAGGACCGGGTAACTGGTCTGATCTACCCTAAACTTAGGTTTAATACAGCACGTGTTTCTCTGTCTGCAAACACACTTAAGGGTCATTTACTTTGCTACAAGTTATGGATGTAACATGGTTAAACCGGACAATATGATCCACAGGAAGATACCACAGAACTATATGTTCAGAGGTCCAGTCGATACTTTCTAACTCTTCTAACGCTACTAACTCTTTCACCCATAAAACAGACATTTGACAACCTCTGCTGTGCCACTGATAATGAGTTTTGACACCTCAATATATCAACAAAGATTTGGTTTGACAAATAGAATAATTTTATGCGGGTTTTTCCAAGGGTAGCTGCTTAGGCAAAGACCACCCTCGCTAACATACCCTCGCTAACATCTGATGCACACCCAGTCACTGTCCCAATAGCAGGCCTGAAACATGAAAGAAACCGCTCAGTTCAGAAAAGAGTTTTAAGGGTCATTCTAGGCTTCAATCAGACATTCAGCTGAACTCTCTTCAGGCACAATAACGAGGAGTGCTGCAAAAGATGATCTCGCCCACAATGAGATCTGATCTCATCTTCAAGGAATCGGTCCAGGATTACAGAGGACAGTGAGGTAACCTTAGCTCTGTCCAAATATCAAACAGATCTGTAGCTCGTGAACATTACAGGCTCTAATTGAATAATGAACCATCTTGTGTGCTATCCTTCGTTCCTGCTGGTGGTTCCTTCAATCGCTCGCCTCAAAGTTGGGATTAGTTTAACTTGGGCTGAATAACAGTTGATACTGCAGGTGATAAGATACCATGTTCTGATCCTTAAATCTACAGACAAACTGTAGGAAATTCTCCAAGTTTTCAAGAACACGCTTCCAAACGACCTCAAAATTCTCAGCCAACCACTGCTGATGAAAGGCAAAGTGGGCTCATTCCACAGTAATGAGATTTTTCTTAATAACTTCATGAAGTTAATCATATGTAGGACCTAGTAATGACATTACTTTCTTCATTTCACTTTTACAATCTGACACGCTGCTGCAGCTATGTTAGATGAAACAAAGTAAAAATGTGATTGCATTTGTAAAAACATCATCAGTAACTTGGTCTATGAAACTGAAAATACTGACTTTTCAGTCTTGGTATGGTTCAAACTCCCCAAAAACACTGGACCTTTCCCATTTTATTTCCCAACATTGCTCATCTTTAACAAATGGTTGCACATCATGTCATAATTAACTTGGGAAATTAAGTTGTGCGACTGCTTTCACAACTTTGAGCCTTCTGCAAGTGAGACCTTTGATACAAGTTTACTTTGGCTGGCTAAAGTAAAGACAAGACTATAAATGATGCAACAAAAAAAACAAACAGGCACATGAGGTCCGTACTGAAGTCTGTCATGTCAAATAACAAGCAAGGTTCAGAAGGAGCTCAACGCTTAACAGCAAGAAACAGATGAAGAACATCGTCACAGACTTTTTCGTTTGTATTGTGCATTGCAACAATGCTGCGTGGATGTTCCTGGTGAAATTAGCGCCTTCATTTTTGGGGGATTTCCATCAGTTTCTTAATGCACTTGTGAAAGCTGGTACACACACACACAGAAACATGCACACACAGGGCCGCATTTAATAACCCACTAACCCATCCGTGGCCATTTGATGAGAGCTGTGACATTTCTCCAGATGGATGGGATTTCTGGGTCAGTTAGCACCCAGCTGCTTACTGTGGCGCTGGGCTCTTCCTTTGCAGATATTCTGGGGGAGCATGACCAGTCTTGTGAACAGAGATTAGAGATTCAGCGAGACGGGTGGCTGTTAACGGCTGTGGGCTAAACGCACACACACATATTAATGAGAGTTGTGTGACAAGAAAGCCATGCAGCCCAGCTTTTGGTGGAGGAACAAGGAAGGAGTGCGAGTAATTTTGAGTTGGCCTTTTAATGAGAATGTATTTTGATTTTCAGGCTCATGATAAATAAGTTTAAGTTTGATATTTTAGTTTGGTTTTCTTTTAAAATTATTTGCACCACAAATGTTTAATTCACACATAAAAATTAATTAAATTTTTTTATGTCGATTTTAAATTTCAACAGAAATGTAGAAAAACATGGAAAAGTTGTATGTAGTTTTTTAATTTCTTTATTTAACCAGATAAAGGATTAAGAAAACCTCCTATATTATACCAACCTGACCACATAAACAATAGAGGTTAGACCTCAGCCAGAAACAGAAACATCTGCTCTTTTTATTGAAGTGCTCTTGAGCAATAGTTCTCCAGGCTCTTACACTCATTTTCAGTCAGTACTTAAACCTGACCATTTTCGTTTGTAAGGCCACTTAGCACTGACCTATGAATGATTCGAGCATAAATCAGAAGAAGATGGGCCTCCAGTGCTGAGAAGTGAAATTTGGGTATTTTATTAGCACAAATCACATCATCACAGTAAATGGACCCAGCTTGCTAACAAATTTTGACAGCTTCATCAAGTTGTTTCTTAGCAAAACAAACAGCAGACAATGAACTTCACCAATCATACAAACAAGCTGCATACGAATGCAGGTCATCGATTAGACTTCAGACTAAAACTATGAGTTAGAATATTAAAATATTACTACTTTTGTTAACAAAATGAACTTGGAGTGTACCGTGAGGTGTCACGGTGTTATGAAGCAGGGACACTGAGTGCGTGCTTCTTCAAAGGCTGCTAGTTTGACCAGAGGGAGGATCACAGTCTTCCACGCCACTAATCACACAAATGGGGAGGATCACAAGCTATTAACCCCCATCTACACAAACAGATCAGTCATAAGTCTGAAAGATCAAAGAGTTAACAGCAGCAACACACTCAAAGCCAGACCTTGTGGCGACAAAGTCACGCTCGTTTTCTAAAATAAACTCTAGATGATTTTTATCCCGTGCACACTTTGGTACTTAAATTACATGATTTGACATGATGCTTAAATTACATTTCTCGCCTCACAGTCATTTCTCACGTGACTGCCGACTCTCCTGTGTGACGGTGCAGCTCGAGCAGTGAAAATGCCCTTTCACCTCCAACAGAAGAGTTCTCACTCAGATCTAAAAGATTACAGTGCAAATAAAATAAAGTCAAATCTCCAAGCCAGAAAAGCCTCTGCATAGAAAACAGATTATACCCAACTCTGCTGCACAACGTGTCATTACGTCAGCTCGGAAGTCAACTACGGTCTGTTAGAAGAAAGAAAGTATAGTGAAAGAAAACAAACAAGTGAAAGGTAGCCGAACTAATTGCAGGCTTTGATGCATCCAACTTCACAGGACGTAATTAGGGGAAAGTTGTCTAAACACTTTTCTGTTCTCTTTGAACTACAGCACAGCGCAGCTCTTTATACCACAGAAATAATGCCATGAATGTCTTTGAAAGTAAACTAAACAAACAGAGGAACCTTGATGGGATGAAACTAACTAAACTCATAAATGAAGGATGAAACTAATAAGAAACCAAAGGCAAACACAGAATATAGAGAAGATTCAAAACCGACATAAAATATTCTTAATGAAAACTGATGTAGATATATTTCCAATATTAAATATGGACAAACATCAGTGTTCTTTCACATCTATGTAGTGTTTGTGGTCGCCTCTATAAAGGATTGGCCTTCACAGATCAGTGGAGAACAACTTGACTAGCCTTGACCCCATCGACCCACCTTTGGCCGGCTTAACTGCCTGAGGTATCCCCGCAGAGGTGTGGACTCGAGTCACATGACTTGGACTCGAGTCAGACTCGAGTCATTAATTTTATGACTTTAGACTTGACTTGAAAAAATGTTCTAAGACTTGTGACTTGACTTGGACTTTTACACCAATGACTTGGGACTTGAATTGGACTTGAACCGGTTTACTTGAAAAGACTTGATATTTTACCCCAAATATAAAATTTAACATGCATATTATATAGAGATTGAAAATGTGACGTCATTCATAGGGATGGGTATTGATAAGATTTTAACGATTCCGATTCCATTTTCGATTCTGTTTAACGATTCGATTCCTTATCGATTCTCTTATCGATTCTTTTTTTTTTTTTAAAAAGGAGAACACTAAAGTCGATTAGCTTAGAACTGTGTTTTATATCTTCTCTTTGAACAAGATAGAAATTTAGGAGTAACATGACCTTACAAACCCAACAGTGAGATCTTAAGAGAGCCACAGCCTACAGCTCTTCAATGGGGTGTCACAGGGTCCCCAGGAAAAAAAATGTATATGTAAAATAATAAAATAAATATTCTCCTGTAGCAATAACAAAGTTTAACATAAATTATTCTGTAGCAATTACACAAGAATATCCAGTAATGTCCTGCCTACAATTAAACACATTCACTTACCAAAGTGAAATCGGGGGCATCTGCTGTGGCAAATGGGTGCAAGCCTTTGACCACAAACTTAGACACTGCTCGGTGACATTCGTCTATCCTGGCCTGAAAGGAGACGCTACCGGTAGACTGCAGCGAGAACTGCCAGCATCTGAGCCAGCCAGACTCTGTCTCTCTCATCATGGTTATCTAAATGCAACGCACAGTAATAGCAGGTTTTGTAATAAGGTAAATCGCGCTAACATAATATGCAATGCTAATTGATTAGTTACCTGCAGTATTAACGGGAGAGGACGTGGAAACGCTACCGCTGCTGCTGGGTTGAGCTTCGCTAGTCCGGAGCGGATCAAAAACACGACATTCGTTGAAAGCAATCGCGTGTTTTTTGAGCAAATGCTTTTGCATATTCGTAGTGTTTCCTCCCTTTGATGAAATCTCTACTTTGCAAGTATTGCACGTTGCCCTGTTGTCATCCTTTCTCATAAAGTGTAACCAAACTTTTGAGCGTTTGTGCCACTCAGGCGCCATGTTTCCTACTGGGTAAAAGACGCTACTCAACGTGATGACTTCATTCGGGGCGACTGGAATCGATAAGGGAATCGTTTTTAAAAGTGGCAAACGATTCCAAGGAATTGAAACAGTGGGAACCGGTTCTCAACAAGAACCGGTTTTCGATACCCATCCCTAGTCATTCACGGGTAGAACCGCAAAGGATTCTGGGAACTCGTGGCAAGCGGTACTAGTGCACGCAGGCTTTCAATTAAAATCAGTTATACAGCGATAAAAAGAAACACAAAAATGTCAAGAAGCCGTTGTATTATTAACTGCAATAGCCGGTCGCATGACAGCCACGGGAAGCCGACGGGTAAAGAGATCGGTTGTTATCGGATTACGTCGCTGAGGAGAAATTGTTCGAGCCATGTTTCCGAAGTAACAAAGAGGCGACTGGATTGCAGCCATTCAAAGATCAAATATAACGTCCCAGAACACTCCAGCTCACAGGTTAGTCTGCTCCAAGCATTTACACGAAGGTCAGTCTGCTGTTGTAGTTAATACGTCATTTTTCTTAACATAATTGGTGATATAGGTTACAAGCAAGTCTGGCGCTGAACAGAAATTGTCGCGCTATGCTCCTTTGTTTGTTGTGCATAAATAGTGAATTGTCCTGACACAATATTGCGTTTCGCTTCTGTTATTATGGTACATTGACAAAAACATATACTTTTATTCACAGGATAAAACAGTTGTTTTGTATCACTAATTGCCCAGTACGATTACAGCATACAGTATTATTGTCACTGCTACATTTCTGTGATGCTACCAGAAATTATTTCCACTACTAATTAATTACCATTGAGCTCAAAGGTCCTATTAATAAACGGTTAACGAATGTGTATTTATGACGACGATTTGTGAGACTGGTAAACTTATGATACGTACGATGGTCTTTCGTTCTACACGGTGCATTTCAAGGTCCTGCACCCATCCGTCGGTAAACTGTACCTGGGCTTGTTGCAGTGACCTGAAGTTACTAAACTTCATGAGTGTATGCACTCACTCCAAGAACCATATAATTATAAATATGCATATAAATATGCTAAGATGAGATAGCTGACTTCATCTAACTAGCAAATGTTTTCCAGGCTATGTTGGTGATGCAGTTTTTTTTTTAAATGATATTTTAAAAAAAAATATCATTTATTTATGTATGATATTTTTGTCATGCGATTTTAAAGCCGGTCCTACAACCGCATCCAAGAATAACATGCAGCTTATCTCAGAACTGTCGGTGAAAATTATTCTTGGAGCTAGGTTTAATTGAGCTGCATTTTAAAGAGGTGCAATTTCACAATTTGTGTATATTTTCTAAGTTCACTATTTTGTCATGTGTTGAGAAAAACACAGATTTTAAAATTACATGGTCTAATATTTACATTTAGCATAACTGCAACATTATTTTTTCGTTTGTTTTTTTTAAAGACTCGAAAGGACTTGAAATTCAAAGTTTCAGACTTGTGACTTGACTCGGACTTTTACACCAGTGACTTGAGACTCGACTCTGACTTGCCTGACATTACTTGAGACTTGACTTGAGACTTGAGGATAAAGACTTGAGACTTACTTGAGACTTGCAAAACAATGACTTGGTCCCACCTCTGTATCCCCGGGGAAAAAATGTCTTGCTGGTCCCATCAATTATACCTGTCAGTTTCATCAATTCCCTGCACGCCCAGAAAGTACATGATCTGAAACGATTAAGTCTATCAATAGGTCAGCTGATCGATAAAAAAAACTGTAAAGGTACAAGCTTCTCAAATGGGATTATGACAGTTTCCAAGGTTTCAGCGACATCATCGGGATTCTGATTTACAGTTTCACTACTGTTTACGTTTACTGCCGCCAATTTGGGGTTGTTAGCATGCTACTACTTTCAGAGTAGAAAATCTGAGTTGAGGGGGCACTTAATCTTGAACACACAATTAACACCAACCATGTAGGACAATCTTACCTTTTTTCTTCTACTAATACTAAGTCAGGAAGCAGTGGTCTTAATGTAAGCTGTTCTGGGCTCTACCTCAGGTTCTCCTGGGGTATTTGATGAAACGCCCAAAAAACTAAAAATAGCTCTGTGATTCTAATCTGTGCTCGTCATCCAGTCTTTAATCTACCCACCCATGCAGAGTAAATGAACTTCAATCACTTGTATCTGCAGACTCATTCTTTCAGTCACTACCCAGAGCTCGACGTGGTCAGACTGTATACTGCATTGTCTTTCAGGTCATTCACAGACTGGTCCTAGTGTCGAACCTCTGAGTGCAAATTATAAATCTCACAGCAAGACAACAACCAAACAGATCAAATCTTCAACTCAGTTCAGACTCCTTAATCTCGAGCATCACACGTGTCCAACAAGAAGGTGAGGGGATCATCAATTATCACTTCCCCCAATCTAACTGGTTCTCGGTGGTGGGCTGGCATAGCAACAGTGGTAACAGTAGCGTGGCTCTTCCCACAAGCATCTGTTAAGTGAAGCTGCTAAAAAGAAAGAGTGGTAAACATCTTTTCGGGAGGCATGGAAACAAAGTGACCCTTTGGGAAAGTCAAACGAGCTGCTGTTTTCAGAGCAGCCGCATCCACATAACCAGTGCTGCGGTCATTTTGATGAGATACTTTTTTTAGTTTTTGTCTTTTGACAGCGATGTGTCCATGTTCGTTAACTAATAAGCAAATTTTAGGGCTGGTCTGAAATCACCTCCTCCTCCCAATATCATAGGCAATAAATATGTTACCCATTCATAAATATTTAATTTCATTAATGAAGTTCAAATAAAGTGCTCCAGTCCCTTTCTCCACCAGTGTGTCTGTGTTTAACCTTTTCTCAGAATTTTGGAGAAATAATTGAAAGAAAACAGCAAAGTTGTCCACGGAATCGACTGCTGCATCCTGCACAGACGGGGGATTTACTGACATTTCGTTCGGAAAAACTTTTCTGAATTAGTATGCAGAAATGCCTCAACTTTATCTGAAGGAAGAGAGCATTTAAAAGTTATAATCCCTCCCTGTGGAACCAGCTTCCCACCGTCAGCAGGAAATCATATCATCTCAGTATTCAAGGACATGCTCGAGACTTTGCTTCCCTTTCTATTTCAGACCTTCGTTTTCTCTACTTTACACGCCTGCGGTCTTTTATTCGTGGATTTTCAGTTTGGGTTCCACCTGGTGCTCTCAGACACGATCGCAGGTGTGTTTAGCTCGTTTTGTTTGGTCCTTCCACTAAAGTTCAGCACTTCAGTCCTGTTTCTTAGGAATAACCTTTTGTTAACATGGCGAAGGTGTAAATGATTTCCTCCAATAGCAGTTGACCTTCTCTTATTTGCTATCGCTCAGGTTACCTCTTTACCTCGATCGCAGGTCACCTGAGACTTTTCACAGCAGTGAATGTAAAGAAAAAAAATGTTTGATTGCAACTGAAGTTCGTGTCAAGTTGCTGAACTACATTACAGATAAAATGTTGTACTTTATACTAAACAGGCAGCTTTAGATATAGGTTACTTTACCGCAAGAATATTAACATATAAAGTAGCAAAAAAAGGACTTAAGTAGAAGTCAAGACAAAATTATTAGTAACATGGGTTTGAAGCCACGTTCAAGCAAAGTTCCATCATTTTAAATGTGAGACTTTGGTGTTTGCTTTCGGCTTATGTGAATAATTAGTTTGTAAAATTTTAAATAATTAAAGATTGACTGTCAGAGGGGGTGAAAAAGAGAAGAAGAGATCTTGGTAGATGCAATTTTTCAGCAGATGAGAACGTTTCAGGATTTTGTAAATATTTCCGCTAAATTTCACGTCAATTACGTACGTCAATATCTAACATCATCTAACTTCATGATTTAATTTTCAACTTTATTGGGTTACATTATGTGGCACTTCAGGCAGTGTGCAAATCTGTGTGCAGCACAAGATATTTTAAATTCTACCGGCGGCAGAGTTTTGATTGGACGAATCAATGCTGCGATTGTGTGATGTTCAATTGCAGTTTGTTAACCCGAATGTGTGAAGTACTTGGAAACCATGCTGCTACTTCAGGGTCACAGCTAATGATAACCTTCACTACTTTTCTCTATTAGCTTATTGATTACCTTACTAAGCTGTAAGATCCCAATGGCAGCGAGGATGACACTGTTTAAATGTCTAATTTTTTAAAAAATAGAATAGAACAGAATAGCCATTTATTGTCATTGTACATGCACAATGACAATAAAGTCAATACTGTATCACGGTTTTTGTTTTTTTAGGTTTGGCAGTTTAATTCTCTGGAAAATGTTCTTTATGCCAGAATGAGTAAATGTGGGGAAAATAGCTAAATGATGAATAAATGTAATAAAAGAGAAAGTTGCTGTTTTACTTTCCTCACACATCAAAAACAGAAAAAATACTTTGGTGATGAAAGCGTGTAAATTTTAAATCACATGTGTTCCCAGAGGAGCTATTTACATTTTGGAGGTATGAGGTTTCTGTGTGACAGCGGCTATTAATCTGAGCTCACTGCACTCGCTTGTGGGGGTCAGAGGTCAAACGGCCATCAATAAGAGTTGGTGGCTGCGTGTGGCGATAGACTTTTCGGCAGCTCTCCTTTGCCATGGCGACCCTTTACAGCAGCGGGGAGTGGCTCCTGACACCTAGTCAGGCTTTACCGTGACAGACAGCGTGCACTTATAAATCACTCTGCCCCCCCGAGGATCACAGCGAGGCCATACGCAACGCTCTCATGGACAACCATCCGTATCCCAAAAACACAATACACAGCATATAACTGCAGCCACTGACACCTACTGTCCAAAGATCAATCGAAGACTCCATTAAAACACTCTGCAGTAGTGTAGGAATATCTGCTATAATTTGAATTATAACGCTCACAGTTTTCAGCTAATTTCCTGAGAGCAGCTCTTAAAATTCCCTTAAAATGAGTTCACATTAAGCTGAAAATTACAAAGACATTTAACGGACAAAGTCGCCATAGTTTGGCACTTATAACATTTTGATTATGAAGCACCTGTCACTGCTGAAACTAGATTCATAAAGTACTGAAACTCACTGCTTGCTAATCTGTAAATATCTGCGTAATAATGCTTGATCACAAGTTTTGGTTGAATTGCACTTGAAATGCTGAGTTTTATTTTATTGGTTCAACTGACATGATGATCAACATATGAATGTAACAAAACCTTCGGTGACTTGGATACATTTGTATCCATTTTCTACATAATTAGAAAATATTTGTATCTACAAAAAAATATATGAAATCAAACAAGCCTAAGAAGTATGCAGTGAAGCATCCTGGTCTTTTCTTTTAAACCATTACAGTTTACATTTTTTGCAGAAATGTGTTCCACCAGAAATTCCCAGATCAACCGGCCAGAGTCTGCAACTGGCTGATTTCCAGAGTTGTCGGTCCGGACGGGTGACCAGAGAGTCAGAATTACATGTGTGATCACAATCACAAGAACAAAGAAGACAAAACAAGATGAATTAACCTTCCACTGTGCTCACATACAACACCAACAGTCGTGTGAAAAGGTTTCCACCGATCTCTGAAAAACTAAGTAGATGATTGAACAGTGTGTACAATCCCCTTTACCTGCAGTAACTTCAATAACTGTTTTCTTTAGAACTTTATTAGTCTGCCACACTGCTTCATCTTATAGAGGTTTCTGGATATCTGTTTATGCACAGTTCTCTTAAGGCCATTTCATTCAGGTTGAGGTCTGGACACTTCAACACCTTGATTCTTTCTTTTCAGCCAGTCTGTTGTACATTTGTTGATGTGCTTGGGATCTTTGTCCTGTTGCATGAAGCAATCTAAGCCAAGCTTTGCCTCTCGGAAGACAGTGGCATCGTGTGCACTACTGTACAAACACAACAAGCAACAACCCTCAAGCAACAACAAGCACAGGCTCAGAATAAAATGAGAGTAGGGCGCATGCTGACCCCAGTCAAGCAGCCAGGATTGATTTTTCAACAGGAAACAAAAGCAGAGATGAGCAGTCAGGTTTGTACCTGTGTCTACAGGAGACTCTGGCTAGAACTGTTTATTTTAGCTGGCTGTCCAACTTTATATGGAACTGTAATTTAAGGTTTTCTAATGTTTACTGGTAATTATGTGAAAAAATATTAAAAAATTTCTATAAGTAGTAAGTGATATTGTGCAGTTTTTTAAAGTAACAGATAATGTAGGACACTTTTAAAGAACAATGCTGCAAAAACCTAACTGATGCCTCCAGCTTTATGTAGAGTTCAGGAGTGGATGCATGCATGGATGGAGATGCTAATGCCATACAGGACAATTCCTGTATGGCATTAGCGTCTCCATCCATGCCAATAAATGACTACAATAACTGTCATTTATATAGGATATGCCTATAACCTGTTTGTAGGGTGACTTTCTAACATATGTTCAGAGACTTCACATGACACATTCTGGGCTTTGTCCTGATAATTCTTCCCTTACAAGGGAATAAGGGAATGAATAGTTCATTTAAACAAACTATAAATATTTTTGTAACAATTACAAGACTAACAGTGGAACCCAGGAAAAAAGTGCAAATTCATTTTCTCAAAAACCAATTCACTCGATTACAGCGAGACGAGTTTTCAGTGTACCATCTGTCTCTGGAAAAAAGCAAAAATCTTCCACTGTAGGCGAGAAGATCATTTCTTCAAAAGGAACCTCGTGTACTGAACATCCTCTTCTTGTGCTGAATCACATCTCCTCCTCCTCCTGTATTTGTTCTAATCTGCTCTTCAAGTGAGTCTGTAAATCCTCCCTGCCTCCTCAACACCTCTTTTTTCTTCCTAATAACTCATCATAATAAAAACAGGTAAATCTAGTTTTACATAATCATTGTTATACCGCTGCAGCTTGTCCTTTTAACCCCTAAATTATCCCATTTGAACAATATAAAGAGCAAGAAACAACCGCCTCATCTCGTGTCTTCGCCTGGCTTTTTCCTTTGCTTCGTCACATCCGCTCAACATGCTTCCTACTCGGCTCTTCTCCTCTTTAAACCATCTTCAAACCCATGGACCTAAAACATGCCACCATCAACATAGTCGCACCAGACCACTGCTGTATGACCCGTGAAGCTGCTGTGATGTTATCATCTGAACATAAGTAGTTTTTTCACACATTAACCGCTCACGGAGTAGCAATATTACACATGGATACTTTTTTTGTATCAGGTATTCATGCTTCTGTTAGCTGTGCTACCAACCTGCAAAGGGAAATATGGGCCTGCTAGAGCTCCGCTGTGCTCACCAGCTTGCCTCTACCTGCATGTGTCTGCTGCGTCTTGCTGAGCTTGCCTCAGCCACAAGGCTTTTTTTTTTTTTTTTTTTTAAGAGCTTTTCAACTGAAAACAGCTGCTCATTGCTGCCGCACAAAGAAATAATGAGCTGAAACTCACTGTAATGCTCGACAAGCTGCAGATTAAGATAGCTTCCTGCCTCTGAAGCACCAGCGCACTGTTTTCACATTGTCATTTAAGGGACAGATATCCGCAGATCAATATGCATGCCCATCCACGGTCCAGTTCCCTTTTCAGTTTTAGACTGAAAACGTCTAACATAATTTATGGTATTTTTTTTTTCTTAAAGCTGCGTCTTCTGCTTTGATATATTCTCCATTATGTGACCGATTGTTTCTCCAAATCTACACCAATAGAAGTGAAGAGTGCTAAGTTAACATTAACGCTAAAAACACGATAAATCCATATGGAAAGTGGACACTTAACTGACTCACTCCTTGCTCCATTTTGTTCTAAGCTTTGCTTTAATGCTTCTTTAAAGAACCTAAATGCATTGTCGTTAAGCAGAAGCATAACACATTACACCATCGTGATGTAAACTGAGAAGGAGGAGGTCAAGCTACATCATCAACAAGCGGTTTGGGGGTATTTCAATTTGTATTTTTCCTGTAAGCTCTTAAAAAGGTCAGCTTCTTCTCTCTGTGCTCTTTTCAAATAAGAGGTCACAGCTCTCCTGTTTGTCTTTGTAAACTGCAAACCGGCAACACTGCTCGTTTCTTTCTACCTGCTTCAACTTTAATCGGTCAAGGTCTCAACTGCTGGTTTGCCTCTGACACCACTTCACTTAAACGTCTAGTCTGTTTATCCATTTATCAACTTCTGCTGCTTCACTGGGATCATATGTGCTCACGGGACACTTCATTAGGTACACCCTGCAGTGACCACTCCTGCAGCTAAGAACAGGAAACTGAGTCTATACTTAGCACGGGACCAAAACTGGACAATAGGAAAACGTTTCCTGGTCAGACAAGTGTAAACAACATGAAAGCATGGATCCATCCTGCCTTATATCAAATGTTGAGGCTGCTGGTGTCAATGGTGTGTGTGATATTTTTTGGCACACTTACCAACTGAGCATTAGTTAGATGCCTTAATGCACCGTAATTCTCTAAGGTAACTCAATGCTATGAAGAATTGAGTCGTTCTAAAGGGAAAAGACTTCACATGTTTCGTGTTCAGAGATGCTCAAATGCTCAGATCAATGCTGGCTCTTCTATACAAGGTCAAACTAGCAGCTTCTCCTTCACCCTTTCTCTCTTTTTCCTCAAATGTATTCTGCAGTTTCATACAGACGTTCAAAATACAGCACGGCACAAACCCTTATGTTGCATATCTCGCCCTCCCTTCACCCTCCTCTGTCTCACTTTCTATCCCTTGACTAGCTTTCTCCCTCTTGTCTCACCCTCCTCCCCTCCCTCGCTCATCCACTCTGCAGCGACTCTCTGTTAGGCTATCACTCTCTGCCGGGCTTAGCGGCTCGTTTCTAATCAGCTTACTGCCAATGAGACTAAGCTTGAACTGAAAAGGCGATTGAGGGAGGCCGTTTAGCCACTGGCTGACAACTGGCAATAGCTGGAGGGGATGGTGTCAATAAAACTTAGCAAGTAAAAGTAATAAAATATTAAACAGAAAATAATAAATTACATTGGGTTTTAAGACAGTGAGGACCAAGTTGTGAGTGAAGATAAAGAGGGACAAAAGAAAAAGTACTTCAGTGTTAAAGTGTCCCTTCACCCTGCGCCGAGGGGGACAAGTCTTCAGTTGCTAAGCTGTGCTGTGGCCCCGTGAGGCCATGAACTACCACAATAGCATCAACTCTTATAGTGTCAACATTTTCGGTTGCTGGCTGGGCTGTTTTTTCTTTATTCTGTGGCTAAGCTGTGGATAAAAACTGGGATGTTTTCCAAATGGCCCAGTTTCAGAGCTCCCCTCAAAATTCCAGCCCTGGCTGTCCCATTAGTTACAGTGCGAGCCACGCTGGAGAACAAAGGTTTGGCCGTTGAAAGCTGTTTGGATGGAAGAGGCTGTGCAGGGAAAGCTGCTGTCGCCGCTGTGAGTAGAGCCGGATGTCCAGAATCAAAGGGATGCTCTCATTTCTTCGTGCTTCATTGAGAAATGGGTTCGTCTGCGCAGGGTGGGGAGGGGGTGCAAGGGATTAAATATCTTAACATCTCTCTGCATGAGTGTGGAAGCTAAAGACCTCAGCGTAATGTATGTGGAATGAGCTTAATTTATCATGCAGCCAGCAGTAAACCCTTTCCACAGGCCTGTTAGCCCCTGGGATGTACTTTCATGTGTGGAATAGCACGTCATGGCATCACTAGCCTGATTATGAGGCAAACTACAATGAGTAATAGAGGGCTCATGATCAGTTTACACTTTTATCTCATCGAGCCATAACATTATGTACAACAACTGCACAGATATAAACGTCCCATTTGGCTGGAGTGACATTTTCTTCCTTAAATTTAGAAGCTGAGCTAAAGCAATTAGTGCATAATCAACGAAACAATATACAGCTCATCTTTTAACTTTTAAGCTTCACAAATAAACCGTTCTGCTGTTTTTTCTTCTGATTGAACATAACACATTTGAATCATATTGATATTTATGTGTGTAATTCCTGATCGCTCTATGATTTGGTATTTCTATTAGCCGATTAGCAATAAATATAGTAGTTTTTCTTCATCGCTGGAAAAAGAAAACGACATTAAGCCATGAACAGAATGATTGAAAAGTGGTGAAATCGGCTTATTTCACATGCATCAGATGGAAAGCAACATGGTCCTTATTTTGGAGTTATCTGTGTGCAAACCTGTGAAATTCAAATCCAATATTATTTTTTCTTTAAGCTCAACTTTTGCTCTCCATCAGTTACTGAGTATCTGCCTCCTAGGCTGCAGCTATAGTTTGATTATAATTAGATAGGGGTTGCTAACTACTAGCAGCCTCAACAGTAATTTTATGCAACAATACAAAACCGGGCATCAATATCCGAATCTTAAAAGTATAGCTGGCTGTCTTTGTTCATGTAATCCCTCCCCGGTGTTATGCTAAATGCTGATCAATGTTTATTTATTTTCAAATTTGAATGAACCTCATTTTATAGTGTATTTGGAAAGTTTGCCGCACATTAGTTTTTCACATTTTCTGTTTTAGCTTCAACTTGAACTTTTCTGAGATTTTTGCAACTAAAAGAAAAAACCATAAGTAAGAAATCAGGTCTACAATGCACCGTCAACAGAAGCAGCAGCAACACGTTTTCTTGGGAATGACCTCAAAGCCTGGCACACTTGTCTTCTGACAGCTTCCTCATTCTTCAGAATAAATTAAACTCCACTGGTTAGATGAGGGAACATTAGTACAGGTCTCTTTAAAGGTGCTAGAAAGCCTTCAGGTCCTGAAACCACTCTTTTTTTTTAGTTGTGTGCTTCAGGTTTTCACCTAGAACTGCTCTATATTTTCTTCATCCACCTGTCCCTCTATGCTAACTAGTCTTCATGTCACAGTCAGAAAAACATCTGCACAGCATGATTCTACCACCACCGTGTTTGACTGCAGGGATGGTATTAATGAGGTGATTCTCAGTGCCTAGTTTCCTCTGTACATGTTTTTGGAAATAGTGGGCAGACAGTTCGATTTTTGTCTCCTCAGACCAAAAAAAGTCTCGCATCCCGTGGTCTGAAAGCCTTTTGGATGCCTTTTGGTTAACTCCAAGCAGTCATATGCCTTTTAAACAAGGAAAGCTCTTCACCACTCCATAACGGTGTGACTGGTGGAGTGCTCCAACCACGGCTGTCCTTTAAAGGTCTCAACTCCAGAAAGAAACACTGGATCTAATTTACAGTGCCCACTGGGTTTATGGTTACTAGTCTGACAACCAGGGAAACCAGATCTAGGAAAACAGTTGCTCCATTTTAGGATTATGCTGGCTGCTGTTAGAGACTTTCAACACTGTGGAGATGTTCTTTTATCCCCAGATCTCACCTTGACACAGTCCTGTCTTATAGCTCTCCTCTTCATGGGCTTTTCACCGAGATATAGCTGTGAGACCTCATGGAGGCAGGTATGTGACTTTCCTAATTACATCGACTGGATTTAATTAGAGAACAGGTGCACTCTAATCAAGAAGCAGAAGTAGCTCAAGGACCACTGATATAATAAAGATGCCCTGAGTTTAATTATTTAAACAGGGTCAACTACTTCGCCCAACGGTATACTCCCCTATTCTGTTTTGAAGTCAACAACATGCTTTTTCTTTGTCACTGAAAAGTAATGTGTGTAGGTCAATGAGGAAAAAGCCAAATCGATTCAAAGATGAGTCTGAAGCACACCAAATGTGGAAAACCTAAAAGGCTGTGAAAGAACAACACTATAAATCTACCAACTGATGCCCTTAAATTTTGGAAAAGCCTCAAATTTTGCGTAAACAACCTTTTAATCTCATCGGCAGTACGTGCCACCCACATGACATGGCTTCTGGAGAGTCCCTGCGTGTACATGTGGTAGTAGTGGGGGATGTTGGGCGGACGGGGGTCTGCAAACCTCCACCAGCACCCAATAGTAATTGGTTACAGTTTGCAGGGGGGAGAGCAGGGAGATCAAATGCTTCCAGGGAGGTGCTGCAAACCACAGACAAATTATACACCCTCCCCTAACGCAGCTGGTCACTTAAGTAGGAAAACATCCTCTTCGATCGGGTGTGCTCTGCAGGAAACTATGGAAACTTTACAAATGGTAAAGTTCAGCCCGCTCTTTTCCTCTTCTCTGCGGGAGAAGATTTAACTGGAGCTGCTCCTCCTTTGTCAGCGTTTCCTGTTTCTGTTCAGTTCTTTAAATGTACTCTAGATTTTCTCACGACACCTGCTCCAGCAAGTCTCAAACCCAAAATTGGAAAGCATTTCCTTCCCCCTTGGCTGTTTCTGTCCCTCGCAGAAGCGGTGGCAGCGGCAACATCTGGCCAGAAACCTGCTGAGATTTCTAGTTTTTCTCAAGCACTGGCTAAGTCTGTGGGTCAGATTTACATTTCTGGAAAACCAACACAGACCAAAATGGTTGTCCTGGCTGCCCTCTGTGTGAGGGGGGAAAAAATGCAGTGAGGAATTTATTTTCCCCCGTCTCTTTCTTTTCTTTTTCCCAAAAAAAAACTTTGGAATCAGACAAGCTCTCTAAAAAGAGAAGAGAGGGAAAAAAACAACTTTGAATGCGGAAAGAACAGATGAAGGAGCAAAGAAGTGTAAAGAGCGACAGAAGAGGGAAAAAAATATCACTGGAGGGCAATTATCTTGGCTATTTCTGGAAGACTGCTTTTCCATCCTCCAGTCGGGATGGAGGGAACAGGGAGGGTCTGTTTGGCAGCTGGCTGAAAGAGGTGGAGGGCGAAGATACAGAAGGAGGGAAGGGGAGGGAAGAGAAAGAAGGAGAAGTGAAAGAGTGCATGGTACATTTAAACCTAAAGACTGTCCAGTACACTGAGTACAGCAGGGGCCTGCTGTCCCTGAAGGGCTGAGTTAGTAGGAACACAAAGCAAGAGAAAACAAGTGGGTGGGAGTGAAGAGGGAGGAGTAAGGGGGGGGGGAAATGGGGTGACGCAAAGACAAAGACAAGATAACAGCAGGCAAGAAGCCAAGAGAGAGAGAGAAAGAGAAATCAGGCCCAACACCGCAGAGACAAGAAGTCTGTGGTGGTCATGTGAGCATCTGAATTAGTTTGTAGGCAATCGTTTGAGTAAAATAAAACCGGCACAGGATACTTCAGACTAATGTGAATTTCTGATATCTTGAGTTCACAAAGCTGCTCTGCCAGAAAAAGCTGCTCAAATTTCTGCTTCTCGAGGTCTGAAATATAAACGGTCCTATGGATTAAGTCACTCCAGCAGAGGCGAGCCAAAAGTGTTGCGGTCAAACCTTTCCAATGATTATGATTTTATGGGAAGAAGAAAAACAAAGACTGTCTTGAGCTGCATCTTTTCTGTATGTTAGGTGTAAATGCGCCGAGGTGGACCCCCAACACATTACAATATAAACCCATCAGCCATAACATTGTGAGCACTGACAGGTAAAGCAAATAACACTGATTATCTCTTCAACATGGCATCTGTTAGTGTGTCGGGGAGCATGTGAACATTTTATCCTCAAAGTTGATGTGTTGGAAGCAGGAAAATGGGCAAGAGTACGGTGTGATGGCTAGACGAGTGGATCACACCCAAACTGCATCTCTTGTGGGTTGTTCCCGTTCTGCAGTGGTCAGCATGATCAAAAGTGGTCCAAGGAAGGCACAGTGATGAACCAGACAGAAAGTTGTCATTGCAGTTTGATGCTACATAACCACAGACCAGCAAGGGTGTCTTTGATGACCCCTGTCCACAGCTGAAAGCGCCAGAAGATGGCCTAGTGTAATGAATCATGTTTTTTTTATTTAGATCATGTTGATGACCAGGTGTGTCAATCACCCGGGGAACACCTGGGACCAGGATGCACTATAGGAAGGCAAGCCGGCATGCTTTGGGCAATGTTCTGCTGAAAAACCTTGGGTCCTGTCATCCATGTGAATCTTACTTTCACACATCCCACCTGTTTAAGCATTGCTCCTTTGATGGAAACAGTGTTCCCTGATGGCCGTGGTCTCTTTCTGCAAGATAATGCGTCCTGCCACAAAGCAAAATGGTTCAGGAATGGTTTATGGAGCACAACAACGAGTTTGAGGAGTTTATTTGCTGTCCAAAATTCCCCAGATCTCAATCCAATCATGCATCTGTGGGATGTGCTGAACAAACGGTCCAATCTCAACTTACAGGACTTAAAGGATCTGTTGTTAACATCTTGGCATCAGATACCACAGCACACCTTCAGGGGACCAGTGGACTCCAATATGTCAGAACGGGACCCACCCAAAATGAGGCAGGTGGTCATAAAGTTATGCCTGATCGGTGTATGTGTCCTTTGAAATGCCGAACCAGAATTCTTCAGGCCTCTAAAGTTTAGAATAAGTAGTTTACAGGAAAAAACAGTCTGTCAGACTGAGCACCAACAGATAATAATACAAGCATGACAGAAAAACCCCATCAGTTCATTTGACCACAAAAAATAAACTAAATAAATCGAGAAAGATGTCAACAGAGCCTCAAACCTACAACTTTGTTTACTCAAAGTGGCCTCATTAGACTGTCATTGCCCCACTTCCACGTCTTGTTTTCATGTCGAACCATCCAGCTTGTCTGAGTGCAGTGAGGCAAATTTACACATTTTGTAAAGTGCAAACACTTCTGATCAAGAGCGAAGATGAAAGGATAAAAACACAAAAAAAAAAAAAAAAAAAAAGAGCTGAAAGAAAGACAAAGAACTCGTTAGCGAGTTGTGAGAGCCCAAAGCTAGAGAAGACCTGATGGTGTAGAGTGATTCGACAGGCCTGTAGCTGCTGCTGAGGGCTTTTAACTGCTAGCAATTCAAAAAGTAGGTGAGAGAACAGAGTGCAGGAGGAAGAAGGAGAAGCAGGTCGAGAGAGGAGAGAAAATGGATAAAAAGGGGGATGAAGTAGACAAAGTTGGAGAGGCAGAATAAAATGGGGAAGAAAGTAAGAGGAAATGGATGGGAAAGAACCAGAGAGCAATAAGGAGATGCTGAATGGAGCAGGTGAAGGAGGAGGGAAACGAGAAGGAAGGTAGAATGGAAAAAGAGGGAGGAAAGAAAGTGAGAGGTAGCTAGTAAAAGCCTTTTCTTAGAGTAGATGTGATGATGGCAACATGGTGAAGAAAATGGGTCCTTTTTGGGAGACAGAATCAGTGAAACTTTAAGCTAGAGACAGAGCTGAAGAGTCCTGAAGCTTACAGAGATAAAATACTTCTATCAGCGTACACAAATTTTATTCCGTCTCAGCAACAATTAAGACTGATTAACGTCCTGATTGTGGCATGTTGTGTACATAAGACATGAGCATATTTAACCAATCGTCATTATTCAGCACTCCAAACTCTAACTTGAGCACTGCAAACTCTGCAGAAACCCGATGACCTGGATTAACCTCACAAATAATTAGCATCCCTGAGCCTGGTCCCAGGGAGAGAGCACTTCCTGTTAAAAGGGTGTTCTTCCTTCACACTGTCACCATGAGCTTGCAGAGAGGGTCTTTACAGAGTATTTGCCTTGAGAGACCTGCTGTATGAAGTGGTGCTAAATAAATAAATCACATTGGATTAAACTGGCTGAAGTGCCACTAGTCATCGCAGTTCCCAGTGAGGCAGCAGAGCTCTTCAAACCCTCATGATGATCTGTTTTGTCTAATTGTTAATTTTCAAAAGAACTTAATCACATTAAAATGCTGTTTACACATGCATGGATGGATGCCCAAACAGCATTTTAATTATAATTCCTAATAGTAAGCAAAGAATGCACAAGAATCTTTAGTGAACCTGTCACCAATGACAGAGAAAGTGTCATGTGCTCCAGGGCAGGATGCCAGCGCTCATTTGCACCACATTGTCTGATTTGAGGACCTAGAGATGACTCTTTAATCTTTATTTTGGTCTTTGGATTCAATAAAACAGAACATAACACACAGAATATAAAATAGAGGCACGTCAAAATGAAACAAAATATAGCAAAAGAAAGAATTTATGAACAAACTACAAATAACATTTTAAATATTAGCTCAGTATCAGTATCTATGATGCAGTTCATGCATTTCGGTGGATATCAGAGCAGCTAGACAGACCTGCAAAAAGCCACAAATGATGAAAATAACATAAAGACAGAAGGAAATGAGGAAAACTCCAGGACGACACAGAGCAAGGACCTAAATCTGAGAGCAGCCCCTTCAGCGGAGCTCTGAGAGCAGCCAGGAACATGTAGGAGGAACCAGGAGAGGGAGGGGAGGCCACGGTAGCACAATGCCTCAGTGTAGCCCCTCAGCGCGGCCTCCAAACAGGGCACAATGACTGCACTGTCAGCAGGCCGTCTCCTGCACTTTCATAGGTCTCCCTGACACCAGGCCCCTCTCCTTTTTCAATAACCAGCACAACAACCTTTTCACGGGCCGAGGCAACGGTTTGCTCCTCGACCGC
This sequence comes from Copadichromis virginalis, assembly GCF_057382275.1. Classification (NCBI taxonomy): domain Eukaryota; kingdom Metazoa; phylum Chordata; class Actinopteri; order Cichliformes; family Cichlidae; genus Copadichromis; species Copadichromis virginalis. The sequence goes on from NC_140636.1 coordinate 10,218,377, forward strand.
CGAGCTGAAAGAGACCATTCTGCGCTCAACGGCCGCTGGCTGAGATTGTTTTTTTGTCTCTGCCATTTTTTTCATTCCACGACTAACATGCTATGAGAGAATGGGAGATTATCACCATTTTGCTGCTCGCCAGCCCTCGGGGCATTTTCTCGGTGCTAATGGCTTATGGACAGAGCTACAGAAAGCCGGAAAACCGCGGGGGTTGAAAACATTATTGTGCATTCAAGGCAACAAAGTGCAGAGTTCAGCAATTTCTGCATAAATGGACAGAGCCAGCATCCATTCAGGAAAATAAAAGAAAGAAGCAAGTGTGGGATGAATGATTCAAACCAGCGATTCCGCATCAATGATTCATTGATAGCACGGGAATGTGTTTTTAAAAATTCAAACAGGTCGAACACTTTAGAAAGAAGGCATCCATTCTTAAACACACAAAGACGGGGCTTGTGCCGGTGATGCCCTCCTTCAAGGAGATCAAAGCCAAAACATGAAACTGGAGATGGGCTTTCATTCATGGAGCATGTCGGCTTTCCAAGGAAGAGATTTGCCATTCTGGCTGCAGCCATTAGCCAACTGGAGCAGCTCAGATCCAGCACTGTTGCAGCCTACTGTTGTTACTGGTTTGGTGTAACCATAGCTGCTGCTTGCAAACTTCAGTCATTGATAAATACTAGGCGTGGGGGTCAAATATGATCAGCAGCAGTGCTGTGCAGTGGATCAAAAACCATGGCTGCTCAATCTGAAATGGAAATATTACATTTCATACATTTTATTTAAAAGCAGGGTTTGTTTGTTTTTTTTATAGCTGTGTCAATGTTTTCACCAGCGCTCATTCAGTTGGGCATAGGTCAGTTTGTTTGAAGTCTGAGGTTCTGCCCGGCACAGAAACTAAAACAGTGCTGTGAACACATTAGCGGCAAACTGTGGAAGCTTGTTTCCTCCAATGGAAAAACAAATTGTGATCCATAACTCGAAATCTGGAATTATGCAACTTAAATTTCGAGAAAACAACTTGAAATGTCAAATTAATAAGTCACAATCTCGAGAAAATGCGGAAGGCACCAGCTGCCCAACAGCTCATCGTGAACAGATTGAGTCCAGACCTCTTATGTTGTTATCGTTGGCTCGAAGGCATTCAAAGCTGAAAAACCTGTGATTTTGCCATTTTGGTATTGAATTAGTTCAGGTCAAAACTAACAGACTAAAGTGACAAAAAGTAGCATCGTATAGTCACAAAACTCTGTTCCCTGACAGGTAAAAATCAGTGTTTCTACAGTGACCCTGAGAGGTCAAACCCACTGAAACTTAAGGAAGTGACAGCGAATAGAAAAATGCTGCTAAAGCTCACAGAACACAACCAAAGTCAAATAAAACAACACGTTTGCTATTCGCTGTTTACTGTTAGCTTGTTATTTTCTCCACAAAACACTTCTGTTGTGTTTTAGGGGGTTTTTTTGTGTGTTTTTTTTCTATTTCCATAGTGTTTTATTCAGCTTCCACTGTGTTTTGTGTGGTTTTGCAGCATTTCTCTATATACTGATGTTTTGCAAGTTGCACTGCGTTTGACCTCTCAGGGCCACCACAGTTTTCAGCAGTCATTCTTTGAAAAGAGCGATTGCTTGCCTTGGTGTATCATGTCCACAAAGCAACAAGCTTTGCTTTTCTTCTCACACATGCTATTACTACCAACTTAAAGTGTTCCTTCAACCTTGAGTGATTGTGGGGTATATGCCGTCTCACACTCCACTCTGGAGGAGAACTTTCAAAGTGATCTTCAGGTGCAAGCAAGTTGTTTGTTGAGGCACAACAACAAACTACACTGATACAAATTATAGGACTTTTTTTCTTCTGAGGTGTTATTAATATGCTCTTAAACATGAAAACATGATCCGGCCTTTATAAGCACCTTTTAGTTTGACTGAAACTGTTTACCTGACCCGGCATGACTCCAGGATATATGATGCACAGGAATGAATAGAAAAAAAAAGATCATTTCATTGTTCATTGTAACTGAAGACCCAATTCAAAAAACCTGTTTTCATTTCATCGTTCAGAGTTACTCTGTCCTTGAGCATTGTCTTTAGGATGAATGAGATACAGTGAAGTGTGCGTGAAGAGGCTGAAGTGTCCTCGAGCAAGACACTGAATCACTGGCAGCTTCACCATCCTGACCTCTGACCTCCCCGTGGAGGGTTGTGAGCACAAAAGCAATTTCCCCACAATGATTACTAATGCATCACATTACCATCCTATAAATGGGAAAAGCTATAATGTGTCATAATTTGTGTCATCCATCATGTTGTCAGTGAGGGAGTGGTTGCTGTTTCTGCCAGAGAGAGTGGCTGTCTATTGATTTAATCAACAACTGGAGGCTTATGTTGAGTTTTTCCTTTTTCTACTTTGTATTAAACTGTAACCTCACATTGTTATTTTCTGTCACTTTCTTTTTTTTTATTTTTATTAACCAATTGTGCTTTTTTTCCCTCCATCTATGGCTCAGGTAGTAGAGCGGGACATCTACTAATCAGAAGGTCATCGATCCTCGACTTCCCCGGTCCACATGCCGAATTATCCTCAGGTATGATACTGAAACTCAAGTTGCCCCCAATGCATTCATTGGAGAGTGTGTGTATTAGAAAGTGCTTAGGCATAGATAAATGTGTTTGTTTACCTGAAGCCTAACCTTGGCCAAAGTTCCACATAATTAGATCAGTGCATGTATGAGTAATCTTAACCTTCAGAGCAATCCGTTTGAGACAGTCGTCTCGACTCGGTCATTTGTAATGATGACAGCACGAGCACATATCTCTAATGTGGTCATGTCAGACAAGCAGCACTGACTGCGAGCACCGAATTCATCCGACTGATTTCAAAACCTTCTGTTTGCGTGTGCAGCCAATTAGAGGAAAGCTGTTTAGAAGGGAGGAGGAGCCAAAAAAGCACGAGCATCATTTTGAAGTGCACATCGTTCAAAGCTACACAAGTTTAATAAGAATCAGAGATGAGCATATTAGGTTCATCTTCATGTTTTTATATTTTATTTCAGTTTCATTTTTTAGTCTCTTTACATCAGATTTCAGTGTAGTTTATTCCTTATTTGCATTTTTTAATTTGTATTTTATCAGAATCAGAATGGGTTTATTGCCAGATGTTGAGGTTTACAACATTAGGAAATTGCTGCGGTGCTTCAGTGCAGACAATAAGAATTAAAGTGCTATGTAGAAAGAAAGATATGTGCATGAGATATACATGAGATATATACATGAGAATAAGAATTAAGAGTGCTACGTAGAAAGATATATACATGAGTGCAGGTGCTTCAGTTTTTGTCCATTATTGATGTATTCATTTATTTATTTATGCGTGTTCTGGGTTAATCCTCCGATTGTTAATAGTCAAACACGCTGCACAGAAACACATGATCGCAAAATAAAGAATAAAGTATTAAAGACAGAAGAAACCCAGGGAAATACTCCCATCTCCATATCTGCCTCCAGATTATGCTGCTGCTGCTGTTGTTGTTGTTTCCATGACCCGCTTTCCACTCGCAGGCTTTGGCCTCAAATCTTAAGAGACTGTAATGTTTTTCTTCCCCTGTTTTCATGTGTGTTTACATCCCCTGTCACTCTGTAGAGAGCAAAGTGACAAACCCATTTTGTTAAGCAGTCTTTTATAAATATATTTTATTTGACTTAAAAAAGAAACGGGCTCTGAAAGGCTCCCGACTGCAATAACCGGCATACTTATCTGAACTCCTCTGTGGGTCTGAGACCAAATGCAGCGCATTATCGCAGAGCCCAGAACAGGCTTTACCAACGCCTAGCAAACTGCAACCAGATGACTTGAGCTCACCTAACCACAGAACCTGGGAGGGGGTGACCTGTGGGGGGGTTACATCCCCTTAATCACCAAACAGCTGCCTCTATAGGAGAGCTATAAAGCTTCAAGATGGCACCTAAAACCAACATTAACTGAAAGAGTTTTAAAAACAGAGCCATAGGAAACCAATTTCCCCCACTACCAAACAAAGTGGGGGGAAAAAGCCCCTCAGCTTTTCTCCCTGTTGCAGAAAACCCATTAAATTCGTCTGAAAGGATCAGTGTGGATCAGTCCCGTGAATGCATGTCACGAAAGGAGTGGGGGGTGGTGAGCAACCGCTAAGGGACAAATCCTGGCAGACAAGGTGCATCGCTGAAGGAAAAAAAAAAAAAAGAAAGAAATACGGTAAATCCCACAGGAGTCGAGGGGAAAAGAAAAAAAAAGGATAACAGAAGACTGAGCATCTGTCCTCCTGTCGCAGGTGATTATTTTGGGGCGAGCGGAGTCGGGATGAGGCAGTTTCTCCTCCTTGTTCCAGGAAAACAAAAAGCCGAGTCTGACCTCGGTGGCAGACGAGGAGCGGCTGGTGCCGATCAGACCTGAGCAAACACTCTCCCATCCATCTCGCCTTGATTCAATTGAGCATCTGTTGTTTGCATTCCAGATTATTTAATGGTGCGAGGGAGTGAAAGAGGAGGCTGAGCAGATCCAAACAAAAGTAAATATGGATCCATAATCTTTAGCCGTTATGACAGGTGAGAGCGTTAACGCGAGCAGGTAAAATTACAATTAATTCACTATCCACACAATGTTTTTGGAAAAGAGCCTCCCACAGATGACATAGTGGCTGGCACAACAGCTGTTCTCATCAAGAGATCTTTTTTTAGCTGCTTAATATGCTTACAAGATAATAGACACACACACTCAAAAAAAGTAGGAATCTTATGTAAATCATTGAGAGTTCTGGGAAACGTACGACGAGCATGAAACGTGTCACTGATATGTATCAATATCATTTTTTTAAAAGACCATAATGTAGAAAAAGATGCCGGTGTAATGGTGCAGTTGTGTATTGCGTCCACGACAATGGTTCCAGCTCCAGTGTTTACACATGCACACTGCAGCACATGTAGCAGAGAAGCATCACAGCTGAGCCGGCTTTCAGAGGGACCTCTGTGGTTGGCAAACGCAGTCGTCAGAGCCTGTAAATGGCTGTTTACTGCCAGGAATCAGTGTGGTCTGTGGGCACCACATGAATCTTTTTTTTTTCAGGCAGAATCGAGTCATAGCTGGAGCATAACTGAGCGACCAAATCAGTAACCCAATCGTTTTAATCTTCACTGTGATTCTAGCATATTGGGGAAACATGAAAATGCTTTGTTACTCTGATTCTACGTGAATAAATACTCAACCATTCTACAAATGTTTGGTAAATCTGTGGGATGGATTTGTGTCATATAAAAAGGAGTCTTGTAACAGGTCGACAGAGGTCGGATCTAAACTTTCTGGAGTCAGCCTGGGAAAAGGTGAAGCAAGAGAAGACACTGACAAGCTGTAAATCTACAGAAGCAGACCTGTAGTGAGTTTTTCAAAGGCTGCCAAATCCCTTGAGAAAGAAACAGTACTGCTTAAAAGGCAAAGAGCGGGCACTATATATTCATTTGATTTAAGTTCCCTCTATGTGCACTCTGCTTTAAAAGCCAGAATCTCAGAGGTCCATTAAGAAGTGGGCAGTTTGCTGATAGGCTTCAGGAATCTTTGTTTTAATGTTTTTTGCTCACTATTAGAAACCAGGTTTTCCACCAACCTTTTTCCCAGAGTACTGAGAGGCGTGCTGAGGCTGAGCTGAGTTTGGGCGGGTCTTCGGTTGCGTCCGGCCAGCTTGGCGGCTGGCCTTTCCTTCTTTGGGGACTCAGCGTTGCGAGCTGGGCTGGCGCAGGGCTTGACGTTGAGGTCCTTAAGGACGTCGTAGTTGATCTTGGAGGAGATCCTCTTCTGCTCCAGCATCTTCTCAATGGCCTCGTCAGCCGTGTTAGCTCGGATCGGGGCGTGTTTCCTATTGGGGCCCCTTGGCTGTCGGGATTTCAAACAAAACTAAAGCTTAACATCGCCTCTCATAAAACAAGGACACTTTATAATCTGCAAAACATCTGGAAAACACATTACAGCAAAACAAAGTATTTGCTTCCAGATTAACCAGGTATGTGTGGGCTGTAATTTGGCTTAGCTACATGCTTATATGAGCAAAGTAAGACACTTATCTTATGCAGATTTAGGTTTAGCAGGAATTACTGTAATGTATTAGTATGCAAACATTGACCTGTACACACCGGACAAATAATATTTGTGTGAATATTTCGCGCATTAAAAATAACGGTCTTCAGGGCTGATAAATAATATAAAGGATGTACAAAATGTCGTCATGGTTACCAGTCAAATTGT